>NC_052328.1:10515526-11196026 GCF_016432855.1 Salvelinus namaycush | reverse complement strand
AGGCTTAATGAGCTACCTCACAATGCCACGCTTATGAGCCCCGAAATCCAGAACGAGTTCCTGGAGCGTGCAGCATCATTGTTACTGTGCAGGATAAAAGATGAAGTTCATTCTGCACCTTCCACGTATTTTGCCATACTAGCAGATGAATAGAAAGATCAATCTAAACGAGAACTTATTGCTGTGTGCATTCGATACATTCATGCTGGAATGACTAAAGAAAGAGCTGTTGGGGTGATGGAAACCGTTGATTTGTCTGCACTTGGAATTTCTCGGGAAAATACTTGAAGTGTTGCAACCCCTGGAGTTGGATCCCACTCTGCGTGTGGGTTTTTGTTTCGATGTTGCTTCAGTCATGTCAGGGAACAGAGGGGTACATGTCATACTAAAGCAAACATTTAAGCAAGCGGTATATGTGCATTGCAACTCCCACCGTTTGAATTTGGTTATGTGCACCGCGGCAAAAGTGTCGGGACATGCGAGTACTTTTTTTGACACAGTAAACCAGCTACACACATTTATGAGTGGATCCCACAGACATGCTCGATTCATAGAAGTACAGAAAGAGTTGCATCCCGATAGACCATGTATCGAGCTAGAAAGATCCACGGATGTACGGTGGAGTTCAAAATCAGGGTCTGTGAGTAAAAAAGTGCTGTTACTGCTAGATGTCGTTTTAGAGGTTCTTGCAGATTTTTCAGAGGCTTGTGGACAAACCAAATTCGAAGACCTCTTACAACAAATCCAGAACAATACGTTTTTATTCCTGTTAGTCACGTTTAGTAAATTGTTTGACACTAGTGATTTTTCTATGAAGGGATTACAAAGCTCTACATTATCTGAAATCCTCAAAAGCAGCTTTTCTACGTTCAGAGATAACTCAGGGGGAGACTTTGATAAAGTTCTCAAGCTAACTGAAGAGATGATGATTAAGCATGATATTAGTAATTGGGATGTGAGTGCATCAGGCAGCGAAAACTGCCTGTAAAATTGGCAGACAGTGTAGTCACAACTTCATTAGGGAAAACATCCAGATTCAAGAGTGACAGTGACCTGAGGCAATTTTGGAACAATATTCTAGACAGACAGATTACGGAGTTAAACTCAAGATTTCAAGAAGACACATATGGGATCATGCAAGCGGCAGCCTCCTTTTCCAAAGTATCCCAAACCTGCGGCCTTAAAGAGCAGCTGAAGACCACATGCGATCATTATGCAATATCAATTGAGGATGCTGAATTCACCGTTATTATTCAGCAGATGAGTTGCAAAATGAACATGGAAAGAGTGACTTTTCCTCCATAATGAGTGTACTTGACAGTTGCCCTGATGATATTTTCCCTAATATAAACTATGTTAAGGATCATTGTCACACTTCCAATGACATCATGCAGTGTGGAGAGACTTTTCTCAACAACAACTAGGATAAAAAAATCGTCTTCGCACATCAATGACAAGCACCATCTTTTGAGCGTGAACTGACAGATACATTGGATTATGAGGAAATCATCGCCATATTCCACTCAAAGCCTCGCCGTCATGCCTTATGATGCCCTTCGAGATTAAAGTGCATCTGAAGATGAGTTTTATGTTGTTGGCATGTTGGCAACTGGTCTAAAGTTGCTGTCTTATTTTAATACGGTGGGATAGGTAATTATTTGTATATGTAACGAGGTTACTCCAAGTACTATGCACTAGTATACAATTATTGTATTACGAAATAATATACGGTGCACATTGCAAAATAAATGTAATAAACAAGTAGAAAAAAATGCCAATGCAAATGTTTCTAGGCCTATCCAAAAAAATTATATTATGGCCAGACCCCTGATTCGAACTATCCTAAATACAAATGTGTCTTTTAAAGTGCATGGATTTGTGTCTGAAGTAATGAGCACTACATCATTCATATCATATTGAAGTATTAAGTAATATACATACAGTTGAAGTCAGAGTTTTACATACACTTAGGTTGGAGTCATTAAAACTCGTTTTTCAACCACTCCACAAATTTCTTGTTAACAAACTATAGTTTTGGCAAGTCGGTTAGGACATCTACTTTGTGCATGACACAAGTCATTTCTCCAACAATTGTTTACAGACAGATTATGTCACTTATAATTCACTGTATCACAATTCCAGTGGGTCAGAAGTTTACATACACTAAGTTGACTGTGCCTTTAAACAGCTTAGAAAATTCCAGAAAATGATGTCATAAATTTAGATGCTTCTGATAGGCTAATTGACATAATTAGAGTCAATTGGAGGTGTACATGTGGATGTATTTCAAGGTCTACCTTCAAACTCAGTGCCTCTTTGCTTGACATCATGGGAAAATCAAAAGAAATCAGCCAAGACCTCAGAAAATAAATTGTAGACCTCCACAAATCTGGTTCATTCTTGGGAGCAATTTCCAAACTCCTGGAGGTACCACGTTCATCTGTACAAACAATAGTACGCAAGTATAAACACCATGGGACCACGCAGCCTTCATCTAATAGAATTCAGAGGGTTTTCTTTAATGGAAGCTTTTCTAATGTGAAACATGTAAAGTGTGGTGTACCACAGGGCAAATCTCTAGGGCCTCTACACCTTTCTATTTTTACCAATGACCTACCACTGGCATTTAACAAAGCATGTGAGTCCACGTATGCTGATGAATCAACCATATACGCATCAGCAACCACAGCTAATGAAGTCACTAAAACCCTTAACAAAGAGTTGCAGTCTGTTTTGAAATGGGTGGCCAGTAATAAACTGGTCCTGAACAACTCTCAAACTAAGAGTATTGTGTTTGGTACAAATCATTACCTAAGTTCTAGACCTCAGCTGAATCTGGTAATGAATGGTGTGACTTTTGAAGAAGTTGAGGGGACGAAATTTCTTGGTGTTACCTTAGATTGTAAACTGTCATGTTCAAAACATATACAGTACCAGTCAAAAGTTTGGACACACCTACTCATTAAAGGGTTTCTTTATTTTTACTATTTTCTACATTGTATAATAATAGTGAAAACATCAAAACAATGAAATAACACATTTGGAATCATGTAGTAACCAAAAAAGTGTTAAACAAATAAAAATATGTTTTTGATTTTTCAAATTAGCCACCTTTTGCCTTGACAGCTTTGCACATTCATGGCATTCTCTCAACCAGCTTCACCTGGAATGCTTTTCCAAAATTCATTGTACCATTTGAAAGGAAACACTTTGTGTTTGTGGAAGTTTGTGGAAATGTGAATTGAATGTAGGAGAACATAATAGATCTGGTAGAAGAAAATACCACCATCTTTGAAATGCAACAGAAAGGTCCCAAGTCTAGCCATCACTCTGGTTGGTGGTGTCCACGAGATGGCAGCAGTGTATGTGCAAAGTTTCAGATGGATAACTTGAAGTATGAGCAAACTACATGACATTTTGTGTGAAGTCACCCAGGTACATTTGGGCAAATCGTGAAGGAGACATTTACATTCACATTACATTTTTCTGCAAGAATATGGTAAAATCTGTGGACTTTGTTTTAGCTTTTCCAGTATTAGTAGCCATATTATAAGTTCAACATTTGCAAAACACCCTGTTTTCATAACTCTCCATATATTTATAATTTTTGTCCAAAAGGAAAAGGCTTCCTGTCGCTCAAGGTTAGCAGCAACATTTACTGGGTTTCATACTCACACTCCCATAAAGCCCATCTCATTGGCTATCTAGCTAGGTTTGTTTGACTCAGATTGGTGCTTATTTGAGAAAGTTACAGTCAATCAAGTGAAGACAACCTCATCGGCTTCATCGGCGTGCCACGAAGGCGTCGCTCTCTGACCAAATTTGGTGTCCTATAGGATATACTACCCTCCTAATGATATAGTGAAGTCTGGTTACATTCTAGGATCTCCAAGGAATAAATACAAACGTGATTTGAATGGTTGAAACAACGATTAGGGTTAGATTTTCACAGATTACTTTCTTTGCAAATTGAACGAGTGGAACTACAAAATCGATCGTGCATGCTATATGGACCTAATCTAACAAAACGACACTTCATGTTATCTCTGGGACCCTTTGGATGATAAATCAGAGCAAGATTTCAGAATGTAAGTACGCATTTCACCTTCAGAGGCGAATTTATCAAACCTATCGCGGTGAAAAAAGTGTTTTGTTGTTAGGAGCTCTCCTCAAACAATAGCATGGAATTTTTACAGCTACTGTAAATTGGACAGTGCAGTTATATTAACAAGAATTGAAGCTTTCAGCCGATATACAGTTGAAGTCGGAGGTTTACATACACCTTAGCCAAATATATTTAAATTCAGTTCACAATTCCTGACATTTAATCCTAGTAAAAATTCCCTGTCTTAGGTCAGTTAGGATCACCACTTTATTTTAAGAATGTGAATTGTTAGAATAATAGTAGAGAGAATGATTTATTTCAGCTTTTATTTCTTTCATCATGTTCCCAGTGGGTCAGAAGTTTACATGCACTCAATTAGTATTTGGTAGCATTGCCTTTAAATTGTTTTACTTGGGTCAAACGTTTCGGGTAGCCTTCCACAAGCTTCCCACAATAAGTTGGGTGAATTTTGGCCCATTCCTCCTGACAGAGCTGGTGTAACTGAGTCAGGTTTGTAGGCATCCTTGCTCGTACATGCTTTTTCAGTTCTGCCCACAAATTTTCTATAGGTTTGAGGTCAGGGATTTGTGATGGCCACTCCAATACCTTGACTTTGTTGTCCTTAAGCCATTTTGCCACAACTTTGGAAGTATGCTTGGGGTCATTGTCCATTTGGAAGACCCATTTGCGACCAAGCTTTAACTTCCTGACTGATGTCTTGAGATGTTGCTTCAATATATCCACATAATTTTCCCGCCTCATGATGCCATCTATTTTGTGAAGTGCACCAGTCTCTCCCGTAGCAAAGCACCCACACAACATGATGCTGCCACCCCCGTGCTTCATGGTTGGGATGGTGTTCTTCGGCTAGCAAGCCTCCCCCTTTTTCCTCTAAACAAAACTCTAACACATTGTGAAGGAAAAATTATGTATTCACCTTATTTGTTGGATATGTAACATTTATTTACTTAACAAACAGTAAGACATCTGTCCTGCTAATGCTGTGTTTTATGGTCTCCTGCAGCTAGTCTGGGTGTTATGGACATGTGTTTTGCTAGAGATAGCTGGAGCTGACAATTAATTGACCTTATGATAAAACCTACAGATGGCATTCCAGTGACTGGATGTGGGGTGGTTGTAACTGGGATAGAGAGGAGTAGAACAATGACTCAGTTACCCAGATGCCAGGAAGATGAGACAAAGTAAAACACCATCCTGTGTAGATAACCAAGGTGGCTTATGGGAAGGTTAGAAATGACTGACTAAGCAATCTTGGTATCAGCTATATAACAACTGAGCATGGTCTGTAAAGTCTAGGCTCTCAGCCTAACCGTCAGAACAAGACTGACGGTCTCATTATTGCAATAGTTCAATCGATATTAAATAAGGATTTAAAAAAAAAAATGACCAAGTCTCTCTCAGTACTGAATTTCCACAACAACATATATTTTCTCAACGGGTTATTGTCAATACTATCAAAGGCTGCACTGAAATCTAAGTACAGGTCAATTTATTTCAACCATTCATCAGTCATTTGTGTCAGTGAAGTGTGCCATTCTCTATAAGCATGCTGAAAGTCTGTGGTTAATTTGTTTACAGAGAAATAGCATTGTATTTGGTCAAACAGTTTGCTAACAGCTGGCAGCAAGCTGATAGGTCTGCTGTTGGAACCAGTAAAGGCCGCTTTACCACTCTTGGGTAGCAGAATGACTTTGGCTTCCCTCCAGGTCTGAGGACAAAAACTTTCCTCTAGGCTCAGATTGAAGATATGACAGGAGTGGCTATAGAGTCAATTTTCCATCCTCAGCAGATTTCCATCTAAGTTGTCAATGTCAGGAGGTTTGTCATTATTAATCTCTAACAATAATTTTCCACCTCTCCCACACTAAATTCTAACTTACAATGCTTTTCTATCATTATTAGTTTTTTTTATGCATGAGTACTGTCATGACTGTCCTGTGAGGTTCAGAATGGGCAGATCAGACTGATGGGAGGGGGACAGTAACCAGGCATCTCTCCCACAAAGAGGAGAGGGGGAGCTGCTGGGGGGTGACCTTCACACCATGTCGTAAATCAAGCAGGAGAGAATTATCTCTAGCTCTCTAGTATTGGGATCGGAATATCTTTGTGTAGGGAGAGACTTTTGCCAGCCAAAAACTCTAACGTCATAAAAGTGAACTTTGGAACAAATATTTCTAACATCCGAATGTGGGAAATGGTCAGAGATAGTCTATGGAACAAAACCCAGTTTATATCCTCGCTGTATATCAACCAGTTTCATGAGGACTTTATTTAGGTATGTCTTTTGAATTTGATCTATGGCTAATTTACTACATGTTAATTAACCATTTAAGTTATCCTATTTGTACAAAATCCCCGTCCTATCTCACACACAACACCTATTTCAATCCCGGCTTTAACAAACCCTGCATGCCGTCACAAAGTCGGCCAGATCTATTAACTTCTTTGGGGCACCCCCCCTTCTTCTTAAATTCCGCCTAAAGACATACCCCAATCGAACTGCCTGTAGCTCAGGCTCAGATGCAAGGATATGAATATTCTTGGTATCATTTGAAAGGAAACACTCTGAATTTTGTGGAAATGTGAATGTAGGAGAATATAACACAATAGATCTGGTAGAAGAAAATACAAGGAATTAAACATAAATTTTCTGTTGTTTATTGTTGCTGCATCATCTTTCAAATGACCAAGAACAGCCAAACATACAGATAGGATGCTGTGGATGATTTGAATGAAGAACATAAGATGGCAACAATAGCTGAGCAAAGTTTTAGACAGATAACTTTAAAAATGAGCGAGCTACATGACATTGAGCATGAAGTCACCCAGGTGTCCCACACAAATGTACCCAAGTGGCCGAATTGGTACTGAAAGATTAGTGGAATCTGTGTGGGTAGCTGGACAGGTAGGATGACTGACAGTGAAGGTGAACAGGTGGTCACGTGTCAGGTGACAGAAGAATGGATGAGACTGAGGCAGGAATTCCTTTAACCATAAAGTGGTATATTTACTGAGTAGTCTGTGCTGCATAACAAAGGAAACAAAATAACACGTATCCACTCAAATTCATAATCACAAAGATCAAATCATAACAATCATTCATTATTAACATAATTAGGGAATTCAACAATCCAGTTCATTAAGAAGTCAATAGTAATTACCTGTAAGTCATTTAGGCTCTTAACTATTTCTCATAAATCATGAAATAAATACAAACAGTGAATGGTCATTCAATCTATAATCTCCTTTAGTTTGATATCAAAGTCGATCAGTTAGCAAACAATGACGTTTCTCATTTCACCCTTTCAATTGGTCTTCATGTGTACATGGAATTAATTTAATTACATATTAACCATATCGATTGCATAATTGGCCTATGAGGATCCGTATGGCCGCGATCATTTACAATTCACATTACACAATATGTTTGAAGCGTGCGCTCCAAGCCGCGCTCCGCGATAATAACTATAAACAATAACTGATGGCCCACTCTCCCGCTCGCAACAGATAGTTCAGATGAAAGGTAACAGAGTCGGTGGACTTACGTGGATTCATGGACGCACAGAACTTCGAGCAGACGGAGTTAAGGAAGAGAAAGCAGCGAGATCAGGCGATGCCGTTTTCCTCCTTTTATGTGGATGAGATCTGTCGGTCATTGCCACCTGACCTAATTAAAGCGCTCTGGCCCAGCTGAGTAAGTGGCCATGAATTAAAGGATTATTCCACCAACTCCATTGGCCTTTTCTACAGGTACAGTGATACATTTTGAAGCAAAGAACTATAAACAAAATACATAATGCTATTCTAACACACCCCCAAAAAATAAATATATATATATATATGAAAAAAATTATAAAAAGAAAATAATAATAATAATAAACAAATAAATAACAAGGGTAACTATTTACACATTTTCTATTTACAATATTGTGAAGATGGTGCCATGGCCCATAGCAGTCTCTTTCTGCTGTAAAGCAGAGGCTTACTGAACAGGTGGTGCAGGTGATGGGGCATTTCCTGTGACCAAGCGCACAACGACATCTCCCTACTGTGCCCTTTTTGCCCTGAGGCACATTCATGCCTGCAGAGATGAATCTGGGCAGGTGAACACCACTGGTTGTGGTGTTCAGACTCTAGACTTTGTTTGAGCTTTTCCTGATTTATTCGGCATAATTTAAACATATAAAACTTGTTGAAAATGCTATTGAATATGTACTGCTATGCGCTACACTCGTGGCTCCATCAAGTAGGATTTGCAATGGCGAATGAACCTCTTTTACGCCAGAGGTTACGACAAAGGCTGGTCTTCAAACGTATAACCCTTACATATTGCTGTTTACCTCAGCTCATTGGCTATCATCCAAGCTAGATTTCAAGATGATCAGTGGTCATTGGGCCAAAATACAGTCAATCAACGATAGACTGGTCCTACCATTGGTGCGCAATGAGGTCATTGATTGGTGTCTTCCAATCGGTTTGTTTCGGTCAATACGTCCCGGGAAAAGAGCCATCATGTATGGTTGTGTTAGTAACAACCAGAGGATTGCAATGAAACCAACCATGACTGGATAAACGTTTGTTTAGTGTGTGTAATTACCACGAACGCTTCGTCCAAAGTTGAATGAGACGGAAATCACGACGCAACCGGTTTACAAATGTTTCGTGTTAGGCTATAAAAATGGATTTTATCAAACAAAACGAACATTCACTGTGTAGTTAGGACACTTGGCATTGCCACCAGAGGAAGATCTTCAATGGTAAGCGATTTATTTTATTGTTATTTCTGACTTTCGTGACGCTAATGCTTGGTTGGAAAATGCTAGTAATACTTGTGTGTGTGGGGCGCCGTCCTCAGAAAATCGCATGTTTGCTTTTGCAGTTAACCTTTTTGAAATCTGACACAGCGGCTGGATTAATAAGACGTTCATCTTTTAAATGATGTCAGATACATGTATTTACAAGAATGTTTAATACAACGAATGGTGTATTTAAAATGTTAGCTCTCTGCAGTTTCACCGGATGTTGGCCTGGTGGGACGTTAGCGTCTCACCTACCCTAGAGAAGTTAAATCATTCCCACCCAATTCGTGAATAAAAATTACCGACCTTCGTCTCGTAGACTGGGAAAAGCAATGTTGGTTGGATCCCGTCACCATCTCTGCCGACCTAAGATATATACACTGCTCAAAAAAAAGGGAACACTAAAATAACACATCCTAGATCTGAATGAATGAAATATTCTTATTAAATACTTTTTTCTTTACATAGTTGAATGTGCTGACAACAAAATCACACAATTTTGAGTCACACTCAAAATTAAAGTGGAAAACCACACTACAGGCTGATCCAACTTTGATGTAATGTCCTTAAAACAAGTCAAAATGAGGCTCAGTAGTGTGTGTGGCCTCCACATGCCTGTATGACCTCCCTACAACGCCTGGGCATGCTCCTGATGAGGTGGCGGATGGTCTCCTGAGGGATCTCCTCCCAGACCTGGACTAAAGCATCCGCCAACTCCTGGACAGTCTGTGGTGCAACGTGGCGTTGGTGGATGGAGCAAGACATGATGTCCCAGATGTGCTCAATTGGATTCAGGTCTGGGGAACGGGCGGGCCAGTCCATAGCATCAATGCCTTCCTATTGCAGGAATTGCTGACACACTCCAGCCACATGAGGTCTAGCATTGTCTTGCATTAGGAGGTACCCAGGGCCAACCGCACCAGCATATGGTCTCACAAGGGGTCTGAGGATCTCATCTCGGTACCTAATGGCAGTCAGGCTACCTCTGGCGAGCACATGGGGGGCTGTGCGGCCCCCCAAAGAAATGCCACCCCACACCATGACTGACCCACCGCCAAACCGGTCATGCTGGAGGATGTTGCAGGCAGCAGAACGTTCTCCACGGCGTCTCCAGACTCTGTCACGTCTGTCACATGTGCTCAGTGTGAACCTGCTTTCATCTGTGAAGAGCACAGGGCGCCAGTGGCGAATTTGCCAATCTTGGTGTTCTCTGGCAAATGCCAAACGTCCTGCACGGTGTTGGGCTGTAAGCACAACCCCCACCTGTGGACGTCGGGCCCTCATACCACCCTCATGGAGTCTGTTTCTGACCGTTTGAGCAGACACATGCACATTTGTGGCCTGCTGGAGGTCATTTTGCAGGGCTCTGGCAGTGGAGGAGATGGCGGTCCTGCTGCTGGGTTGTTGCCCTCCTACGGCCTCCTCCACGTCTCCTGATGTACTGGCCTGTCTCCTGGTAGCGCCTCCATGCTCTGGACACTACGCTGACCGACACAGCAAACCTTTTTGCCACAGCTCGCATTGATGTGCCATCCTGGATGAGCTGCACTACCTGAGCCACTTGTGTGGTTGTAGACTCCGTCTCATGCTACCACTAGAGTGAAAGCACCGCCAGCATTCAAACGTGACCAAAACATCAGCTAGGAAGCATAGGAACTGAGAAGTGGTCTGTGGTCACCACCTGCAGAACCACTCCTTTATTGGGGGTGTCTTGCTAATTGCCTATAATTTCCACCTGTTGTCTATTCCATTTGCACAACAGCATGTGAAATTTATTGTCAATCAGTGTTGCTTCCTAAGTGGACAGTTTGATTTCACAGAAGTGTGATTGACTTGGAGTTACATTGTGTTGTTTAATTTACGGGTCAATGACCTGCCCGTTGTGGGGGTTTATAAGGTTTTTGACATGCTTAACTATAACTATAAGCTAGTAGGGCTTCTTATGCATTAAAGTTTGAATTGCTGACTCATGTGAACCTGCATTTTCCATTGTTCTCAGACTTACCAGTGCTCAAGGCCTAACCATGGGGCCACAGCCTGAAATATGTGTGTGTATGCAACAAATGTATCAGGACGTAAGGGACGAGCAGAAGTGTGAAATAATGTGTGTGTGTGTGTGTGTTAAGAAGGGCACTGTACTGTGTGACCGAAACTGTGCTAATCTTAGAGAGGCACAGGAGGGGTGTAGAGGGAGGGGGTGAATCAGGAGACTGCTGACTGTGGTGTACAATAGACAATAACAGATAAACTATACACACGAAGAACATCTGTGAGGTTCTGAGTTATGCACTATAACCCAATACTATAACACATGTGATTGAATATTAGCAACTGTATATGTGATTGAATACTCAACGTGATTGAATATTAGCAAACTGTTGGCCTGGGAGCCTGGGTGTCTGTGTGTGTGTGTGTGTGTGTTGGAAGTAACAGTTAGCCTCAGATAAGTGTGCTGGGAAGCTGTAGTTAGCCTTGAGCGAGAACAGTGGGCATTGTATACAGGTGCAAATAGCTCAGACAATGTTACAGAACTGTCTGACCTCAGTCTCTGGGGTGAGGGAGCGTAATCTACACAGCAACAGCGACGGGACACCAGAGAGCGCAAAGGGGCTGGGACCAGCTTATGCGCCAACACCAACGATAGGCTGGGTGAGTCTAAACCACGCCCAGTCTCTACTCTGACAGGCCGGCTCGGAAGCCGGAACTATCTCTGTCATGAGTATATATATTATCTTTGTCAGGAACAAATCAGTTCTCTGTCTTATCCTGCGTGATGAAACATTGAACCCGTATATACGGAAATTGCATTTGCCATTTATTAACTTTTGAATTAAACAATTATTTTAACCAAGTTCAGGTGTGCTATTGTTCCTATCTCAGTTGAACCTTCGCAGCCTTAACACCGTGCACAGCATTTCGGCGTGGTATCTTCGGACTGCAGGGACAGGTATTGGGATCCGGCTCGAAGGACCAAATTGTCACAAGAATTATGTTCTCAATGTTCATAAACCAATTCGATTAACTTCTTATGGCTGCAGGGGCAGTATTGAGTAGCTTGGATGAAAGGTGCACAGAGGTGCCCAGAGTAAACGGCCTGCTCCTCAGTCATAGTTGCTAATATATGTATATTATTAGTATTGGATAGAAAACACTCTGAAGTTTCTAAAACTGTTTGAATTATGTCTGTGAGTATAACAGAACTCATATGGCAGGCAAAAACCTGAGAAGTTCCACTTCCTGTTTAGAATTTTTCTGAGGCTGGTAGTTTTTCAACCAAGCTCTCATTGAAATTACAGCGAGATATGGATGAGTTTTCACTTCCTACGGCTTCCACTAGATGTCAACAGTCAATAGAACTTTGTCTGATGACTCTGCTGTGAAGGGGGGCCGAAGGAGACAGGAATGAGTAATCACTGCCATGAGGTGACCACGCGCGTTCATGTGAGAGGCAGCTCCGTTCCATCGCTCAACTGAAGTCAATGTAATTCTCCGGTTGGAACGTTATTCAAAATGTATGTTAAACTACTCAGTCTGCTAACCAGGAATTGCAAGATACTGGTTTGGAATGAAAACAGACAGAGGCCCAGTCTACAATAGTCAAATGTTTATTCACGGGCGCGCTAGTTAGTTGAATGGTTTTGTACATTTTATACTGGCTTCTTACGCACATACTTTCACACACAACATTAAGGTATCCTACGCACACACTCTCCTAGTACCCAGCCGACATAGATTACAGAGACCGTGAAAATCACTCCCCGTTCTCCCTCAAGATAGGGAGACCATGGGAAGTACTTCCCGTTCTTTCCCCAATCTGCCAGGGTCGCCCTCCTGTCCGGAGCTGCCAGGGTCGCCCTCCTGTCTGGAGCTGCCAGAGTCGCCCTCCTGTCTGGAGCTGCCAGAGTCGCCCTCCTATTCGGGGCCCGCTGCGAGGGTCCCCAGTCCGGGCTCGGCGGCGAGGGTCGCCAC
Source organism: Salvelinus namaycush (assembly GCF_016432855.1). Classification (NCBI taxonomy): domain Eukaryota; kingdom Metazoa; phylum Chordata; class Actinopteri; order Salmoniformes; family Salmonidae; genus Salvelinus; species Salvelinus namaycush. Next base: position 11,183,132 of record NC_052328.1, on the reverse strand, counting down.
TCCAGAGGCGCCACCTAAGTGGGCCTAGACTAGGGTGGAGTGGGGTCTACGTCCCGCACCAGAGCCGCCACCGCGGTGAAATGCCCACCCAGACCCTCCCCTATAGGTTCAGGTTTTGCGGCCGGAGTCCGCACCTTGGGAGGGGGGGGTACTGTCACGTCCTGACCTTAGTTCCTTTTTTATGTCTCTATTTTGGTTTGGTCAGGGAGTGAGTTGGGGGTGGGCATTCTATGTTTTCTGTTTCTATGTGTTTGGCCTGGTATAGTTCCCAATCAGAGGCAGCAATCGTTGATTGAGAACCATACTTAGGTAGCCTGTTCCCACCTGTGTTTGTGGGTAGTTGTATTCTGTTTAGTGTTTTTCACCTTTCAGGACTGTTTCGGTTATTCCCTTTGTTATTTTTGTATTTAGTGTTCAGTGTCAATAAACAAACATGAACACGTACCACGCTGCGCTTTGGTCTGATCTATACTGTTCCTCAGATGAAGATCGTTACAGTTATATTGTTTTACCCTAATTCTGACTAAAACTACATACATCATGAAGAATAATTTGATGATTCTAATGTATTTCATTGATGATTCTAATCAATTACATACAATCATATCGTTTCAGGGTGGCATATTCTAATCATTTAAACATATAAATTCCGTCCACAAGCATGAAAATTAAATACAGGCACAGACTGTGGAAAAGGATTTAACCTTTTCTCAATAGGGGGTGCTGTTTGCACTTTGTAAAAATTTCGTTCCCAAATTAAACTGCCTCGTACTCAATTCTTGCTCGTACAATATGCATATTATTATTACTATTGGATAGAAAACTCTCTAGTTTCTAAAACCGTTTGAATTATATCTGTGAGTAAAACAGAACTCGAGTTGGAGCAATTTTCCTATGAGGAAGTGAGAAATCTGAAATCTGCAGGCTGTTCTGAGGTCAGTTTATTAATTTGCATGTCTTCTATTGGTTGAGATGCACTGCATACGCCTTCCCCTGGATGTCAGCAAATAGTGAGAATTGGAATGGAGTTGCTAGGCAGATCTGAGGCCTTATAAATGGGCTGGCAACGTGGGGTCCTCTCTTTCCTTCCTTCGCCATGACGCAAGACAGACCTCAGGATGGCGTTCTAGAAAGCTCCCATTATAGCCCTTAGATATATCCGGCTCTGATTTTATTCGATATAGGTGTTAAAGACATCATAATGTTGTTATTTTAAACCGAGTTATATCAGTTTATATCAGTATATTGCTATTTTCGGGTATTTATTTGTGCTGCGTTCTAGTGAGTTGGGCACGTCTGGGCCACATGGCTAATGTTTACTGCTAATTCCAAAGTTGAAGGCGACAATCTACAACCGAGCAACGATTCTTTTGGACAAAGGACAACTTGCCCAAGATTCTGATGGGAGCTCATCAAAAAGTAAGAACTATTTATGATGTTAATTCGTTGTTCTGTTGAAAAATGTAAAACTCATATTCCGCCATTAAGACTCTCTCCAATAGAACATTGCAGAGTTATGTGCATCCTTTCAAGCTCACCCTTCTCATTAACCTGTGGTGATTATTCACAATTTTTGATGAACAAATGTTTAAAAAAATATTATTTAACCTTTATTTAACCAGGCAAGTCAGTTAACAAACAGTCCTCTCATGTGTTCTGCTAGTATATCTTCAGCTTCTATGTTTACCTATTCTGGTTCCTAACTCTGGCCTTCTATTTGTTCTACCTGATTAGCTAAACTGTCATCCATTATTTAAAGAAATAGATCTTAGTAAACCAACTCTAGGGATAATATCTTGACCTAATATTTTAGCTACCATAATCGTGTCAACCAAGTAAGTTGGGAACGCTTCTACTCATTTGCTATATTTATCTATTATATAAAAATAAAAATAAATTAAATGCCTATGTGCTTGTCTGTGTAAATAGTAACCTTTCTCTCCGTTCTTATTTCGCTATTTCGGTCTATAATGTCTAGGCAATGGTTCAGTGTCTTTATCTACCCATTCTGTGTCACTCCTATCTTCTCTCCTCATTCGCCTCAAATTCCTTCTGCTCTCTCTCTTTCTTGCTCATTTCCTGCCCCACCCCCTCCTTCTCCTCTCTGCTCCCAAACCATCAAGGTCTCAGCAGTGCGGGGAGGGCTTCTCCATCTGCCCTTCCTACTATCTGTCTGTCGCTCTTTCTCATAACAGTCAGTATCAAATATGGGTTGTTTCAAAATATGTCTCACTGTCTCCCTGTCTGAACTCATGGATTTTTAGAAAAATCACCTGTATATGGTGGCAATCTCTAAGGTTATTACATAGTTTGATTAAGGTTATCTTGATGCTCTCAATTATCCTGAATCACCACAGCTGTCATATATCCCTGTCCTGTTGGCTTCTGTTGGCTTAGATTAGGTTCTAAATACTTAACATACATCTACCATTACTCCAAGGCTATGCCATTTCTCTCTTCTCATTGGTTGAAATTACAAATATGTCAAAGAACTATAAACTCGTTCATAATTATCCATTACACAAATGACCTTAAAATCAGTATCACAAATTACCTTAAATTCATTATCCAAATGGCCCTGATCAGACCACAAAGGAAAGCCCTGATAAAGGTCAAAAGTCATACCACCCTTTTACAGTCGTGTTTCATACCTCTTAGTGAATAGGGGGCGCTGTTTTCACTTTGGGAAAAAATCGTGCCCAAATTAAACGGCCTCGTACTCTGTTCTAGATCATACAATATGCATATTATTATTACTATTGGATAGAAAACACTCTGAAGTTTCTAAAACTGTTTGAATTATATCTGTGAGTAAAACAGAACTCATTTGGCAGCAAACTTCCAAACAGGAAGTGAAAATTCTGAAAATGGGGCTCTGTGTCAGGGCCTGCCTATTCAACTGGCTTATATTTATGTATCTGTATGCACTTCATACGCCTTCCACTAGATGTCAACAGGCAGTAGAATGTTGAATGGGGTGTCTAGCTTGATGTGAGACCGAATGAGAGCTTTTGGAGTGACAGGTCCGCTCTATTGGCAGTATTCAACTGCGCACCAGGGAACCTCACATTGTCTTCTGAAATGCGTTCGGTATACACGACGAAATGCTCCGGCTCGGATTTTATTGGATACATATGAGAAAAACATCATAAAGTTAGATTTTCAACCGAGTTTGACCAGTTTATTCGACGTTTATTGTGAATTTTGCAATTTTTCGTTCCATGCGCCAAGAGTTCTTGGACATGTGCACTCCAAATGGCTAGCCAAAGTTGCTAATTCGACAGAAGAAATGGACATTCTAAAACAAAACAACGATTTATTCTGGAACTAGGACTCCTTGCACTACATTCTGATGGAAGATCATCAAAAGTAAGAGAATATTTATGATGTTATTTCGTATTTTTGTGGTTTATGTTGGCTCCAACAAGGCGGAGAATTGTTGGGCGCTGTCTCACAATATTGCATGCTGTACGTTGTACTAAAGTTATTTTAAAAAATCTAACACAGCGGTTGCATTAATTTGGGCATGATTTTTTCCAAAGTGAAAACAGCGGCCCCCCTATTGACAAGTTAAGATAGGAATGTGATTTTAGTTTTCTAACGAGATCATAGTTTTTGATTATACTTTGCACAGTAACTAGCCACGCCCCGAAAGGTCAGAGAGCTTGTTAGCATGATGGAACCGCCCTTTTCAACCAGAGTGCTTAAAAGGACTGGGTAAGAATTAACATACACCAGAAGATGTGACACCATGGTCCACACTTTGAACTGGTTGGAAACTCGGAAACTCTCAACTTCAACACTAGATGAGAAGATAACCGCACCTACCAGACTAGAAAACGTGGAGCTTTAGCTACATGTGGGAAATGGTTGAAAAAACACAAGGAAGGTGAAGAAGAGAAACTCACCAGACTATACCCGAATTTGAACAGGCTGCAGCTGTCCGTGTAAAAGGGGTTCAAACTCTGACTATCCACAAGAGCTAAGAACAAGTTCTGAACAAAGCTCATTGGAGACTGGACAACTAAGAAGAAGGACAATCAGAGCATGTACAAGTGGGCCATGGAAAGGCCAACAAAACCCCCTTTCAAGAAGATTTGGTTTCAACAGAGATTGAATGCCGTCGTATGTCACCTAACACGTAAATATATTCATTGCTTCTTATTCCAAAGTGGGCGGTGGTTCGTGTGCAATGTGAAGACAGTCCTAAAAATAATGCAATTTTTCTCTCTCCATTTTCTCTCAACTTTTGTCTCATGTAAGTGTGTATGTGTATTGTGTTATTATGTAGTTAGTAAAGAAATTATTAAACCAATTTGTGGAGTACTGAATAGTCAGCAAAGCTGGGGTTCTTGCTGAATCCAAGAGGGATGTCGACTGTTCAGAATGAGACTGATATGAGGTAATGATTAATAAGTGACTTATCAATATATAACATATCTTCTAGAGTTTAATTTGGGAGATGGTAACTCGCTAAACAAATTCTTCTGTGGTGCCCCAAATTCCTAATGAGTTAATTGTTACATGGTTCATTTAATTGGGTAATAATTACACATAGTTAGTGGATTAAATAAATAAATCATCAGATTAATGAAAGTCAAGTCACGACAGTACGATGGCTCACTAGGGTTAAATGCGGAAGACACGTTTCAGTTGAAAACATTCAGTTGGACAACTGACTAGGTATCCTCCTTTCTCTTTCCTGTTCGTTGTTGGCATTTCTTGCCCTTGTTTGCCCACTTTGCCAATCAATAATCAACAAATTCAAATGGTTGTGTGATGAATAAGCCATCTGATTCAATAAAATGAGTAGAATTTGTCTTTCTGCCCACAATTTCATTTAAAGTACTCCAAAGTTTTTTTTAAACATTGTTCTTTATTTCATTGATCTTGGCTTCATAATGCAGTTTCTTCTTATTTTTGTTGAGTTTAGTCACATCATTTCTCAATTTGCAATAAGTCAGCCAGGAAGATGTGCAGCCAGACTTATTAGCCACTAATTTTGCCCCATCTCTTTCAATCATACAGTTTTTCAATCCTCTTCAAGGTGCATGTTCATCAATAATTGGAAGAAGCAATTTCATAAATTCATCAAGTGCAGTGTCTAGATGCTCCTAATTAATCACATCAGACCAACACATTTCTAACATCATCCACAGCAAAATATTTTGTATGATCTCTTTATTATATATTTTTTGTACTTTTACCCCTTTTTATATTTCACGATATCCAATGACAGTCTTGTCCCATCGCTGCAACTCCCCCACAGACTCGGGAGAGGCGAAGGTCGAGAGCCATGCATCCTCCAAAACACAACCCTGCCAAGCCACACTGCTCACTTAACCCGGAAGCCAGCCACACCAATGTGTCGAAGAAATCACTGTCCAACTGGCGACCGAAATCAGCTTGCAGGCGCCCGGCCCGTCACAAGGAGTTGCTAGAGTGCGATGGGACAAGGAAATAACCTGAACCAGATTAAAGGCACCGGTTACAGTGAGAAGCTTCATCTTGAGCGGACATCTTGATAAAAACCAGTCAATATTCAGGTCCCGAAGAAATTAGACCTCTCTGTTGACATCACATACACTATAAAGCATTTCACACATATTGTTTAGATTCTGACTGTTAGCACTTGGTGGCCTATAGCAACACCCCAAAAGAAAAGGCTTTAGATGTACCAGGTGAACCTGCAACCAAAACACTCCAATAACACTTGACATAAGATCTTCTCTAAGCATTACAGGGATAGGGCTCCGAATATATTCAGCAACACCCCCATAAGCATTCCTGTCTCTTCTATAGATGTTATATCCTTGTATTGCTACCACTGTTTCAAATGAATTATCTAAGTGAGCCTCAGAAATGGCTAATATATTCATATTTTAAATCTGACGTTAGCAAGGTATTGATTACATGAACTTTATTTCTTATGCTACATATATTAATATGGGCTATTTTCAGCCCTTTCCTGGGTAGCTTATCAGAGATAGACATAATATGAGCAAACAAAGCAAGATAAGAAAAATACACTACCGGTCAAAAGTTTGGGGTCAATTAGAAATGTCCTGGTTTTTGAAAGAAAAGCAAATGTTTTTGTCCATTAAAACCTTTTCTCAATAGGGGGGCGCTGTTTTCACTTTGTAAAAAATCGTGCCCAAATTAAACTGCCTCGTACTCTATTCTAGCTCGTACAATATGCATATTATTACTATTGGATAGAAAACGCTCAAGTTTCTAAAACCGTTTGAATTATATGTGAGTAAAACAGAACTCATTTTGCAGCAAACTTCCTGACAGGAAGTGAAAAATCTGAAATCGAGGCTCTGTTCCAGGGCCTTCCTATGAATTTGCCTGAAATCTATGGATATACATGCACTTCATACGCCTTCCGCTAGATGTCAACAGGCAGTGGGAGGTGGAATGGGGTGTCTAGCTTGATCTGAGGTCGAACAAGAGCTTTTGGAATGACGTGTCTGGAAATTTCATTGTCTTCGAAGGCGCGAGAAGGAACCCCAGATTGCCTTCTGAAAAGCTTTCGGTATACACGGTAGATATCTCCGGTAGATAGCATCTAACATTTTAAAAATCGGAAATATTGTCTGGATTCACAAGATGTTTATCTTTCATTTGCTGTACACCATGTATTTTTCATAAATGTTTTATGATGAGTATTTAGGTATTTCACGTTGCTCTCTGTAATTATTGGCTGGCTGCTTTGGTGATATTTTTGATGGTAGCTGCAATGTAAAACTATGATTTATACCTCAAATATGCACATTTTCGAACAAAACATAGATTTATTGTATAACATGTTATAAGACTGTCATCTGATGAATTTATTTCTTGGTTAGTGACTAATTATATCTCTATTTGGTCGGTTTTGTGATAGCTACCTATGCGGTAAAAAATTGTGAAAATATGCGGTTGAGTCTTTTGCTATTGTGGTTAGCTAATAGAAATACATAGTGTTTTCCCTGTAAAACATTTTAAAAATCGGAAATGATGGCTGGATTCACAAGATGTGTATCTTTCATTTGCTGTATTGGACTTGTGATTTCATGATATTTATATGCTAGTATTTACTTGTGGCGCTATGCTAGGCTATGCTAGTCAGCTTTTTACTGATGAGGATGCTCCCGGATCCGGGATGGTGATGAAGTAGAAGTTAAAATAACTTCAAATTGATCAGAAATACTGTAAATGATTATTGTAGCTGGAAACGGCAGATGTTTTAAGGAATATCTACATAGGCGTACAGAGGCCCTTTATCAGCTACCACCACTCCTGTGTTCCAATGGCACATTGTGTTAGCTAATCCAAGTTTATCATTTTAAAAGGCTAATTGATCATTAGAAAACCCTTTTGCAATATGTTAGCACAGCTGAAAACTGTTGTTCTGATTAAAAAAGCAATAAAACTGGCCTTCTTTAGACTAGTTGAGTATCTGAAGCATCAGCATTTGTGGGTTCGATTACAGGCTCAAAATGACCAGAAACAAAGTAATTTCTTATGAAACCCATCAGTCGAGTCTTTTTCTGAGAAATTATGGATATTCCATGCTAGAAATTGCCAAGAAACTGAAGATCTTGTACAACGCTGTGTATTACTCCCTTCACAGAACAGTATAAACTGGCTCTAACCAGAATAGAAAGAGGAGTGGGAGGCCCCGGTGCACAATTGAGCAAGAGGACAAGTACATTAGAGTGTCTAGTTTGAGAAACAGAAAAAGCCATATCTCAGACTGGCCAATAAAAATAAAAGATTAAGATGGGCAAAATAACAGACACTGGACAGAGGAAGCCTGGCTTCCTTTGGCATCTATGAATACACGTCACTGTGTGTGTGTGTGTGGGGGGGGGGGGGATACAACAATGAGGTGTTAAACTGTTACTGACTCGCGACCGTTCAGCTTTTCATTTTTTACTAATTTGTAAAAGTATATATAATTCACCTTTGACATTAAAGGGTATTGTGTGTAGGCCAGTGACCAAAAATCTTAATTTAAATCAAATTTAAATTCAGGCTGTAACAACAAAATGTGGAAAAAGTCAAAGGGTCTGAACACTTTATTTAGGCACTGTAACATTACAAAAGAACTAGGTTCAACACTATTTTAAAATGTTCTTTTACTTTGTCATCTGCTCTGGCCTACTTGGAGTGCCAAAGTGGCAGGACTGCAGCTTTGAGAAAATTCTATTGGATCCAAGCAAGCATAATCAAGCCCTACGAACGTACTTGAAGATATTTGAAATACTATTTGATCCCAGGTCAGCAACACACACACACACACCATTCAACATACTCATCCCAAGAGAAATCAGTACCTCCTTGGGATTTCCCTCTCCTCTACGGTTCTTTCAGTTTCCATCTCTTGGGCACCAGTCTTCTCTATCAATAGAGAAAAAAGGGAAATTGTTTACTATTCCTGAGCAGCTAAACATACTTTAACATAGCAAGGATACAAAATGCATAGCAATGACGAGAAACATACTATTGCTCTTTTTATGGTCAGTGTTCATGTGCAGGAGGATGTCGATAGCCCACTGGTGCTGGGGGTCAGCCAGGAGAACGTTCTGACAGTATAGCCACTCTCCAAACTCCAACAGGTAATCCACCTTCTGCCAGTGACTCTTCACACAATAAACCCATAAGGCTCACGCATACAAGGCTACAGCTTAAGCGCGTTACAGAGCACAGCTGCAATAGCACTAACTTTCCACTAGATGTTGCTAGAGTTCTTCAACACCCTAAGCGCAATAGCTCCACTTGGGATTCAAACCTAGCAAGTAACTGCTGCAATCTTTCACACTTCGAAGAGTCCACTGAAGTTATGTGTATGTCTCTAAAGTAGTCTAGCGCAAGAGTGAATGTGGAAAGTGTGTGTGGTGTGTGTGCATCTGTGTTTATGTGAGTGTGCGTCGTGTGTGTGTTTGTGTTACCACCTACCAGTAGGGAGGTTATGGAGTTCTGGTAGCTGGCCAGCTGCTTTAGCATTTCCCCAGCACACAGTGCCACTCCATTGCTCCCACATGTGGCACTGAGTTCCCCTTCATCCCTGAACTTCGGCATGTCTAGCAGAACGCTCTCCCCTAGCCGGGCCCTCACCAGCACCCAGTGCTTTAACAGGAGCCTAAGGCACAGTCAAGGAGAGAACATGCACAGTTTCACACTCTCATGCCCTCTTCACATCATCATGTAGACCCGAATCATACTGTCCTTGCTCAGACATTTTGTTTTCACATTGTCATTTCCAGTAACTATGTGGATGTGCAACCAGGCCAGCACAGAACAGCTTATCCTGACTCAGTAGTGTTTAAAGGGTATTAAAGTCTCACACATGGCTAACGCCACATATGTGATCGTGATCATGAAAAAGTTAATGTTTTCATATAGTGTGATGCTTTAGTAAGGGCATCATCTCCATCGGCTAAACTATCAACACCTAATGTTTTCATAAGGATTTGACGCTCTGAAATGCCCACAAAGTTGTTTTTATTAAGCAGTAGATTTGACAAATCATACATATTTAAAGTTATGCTCATTCACCCAATACGGATCAGGCCTTTTTTGCTGAGGCATCCATATTGAAGGAATTTTCCCTATCCAAAATATGAAATGTCATTAAACATACATCTACCCACATACTCATTTATAACGTCATATTCACATCAAGGCATATTGACATGCACTCTTGCATGCGCATGCATACAAATGACGGCAGTAATAGGAGTGTTGTATAAATCCTCGTCCCTCTCTCTCCTCCTTTCCTTTCACCATGTCTATCCCTTGTTCTCTTCCATCTATATTATATCACACTTTACTCCTGCCCTTCTGCCTTTCTCTCTCCCCTAATCCTCTTGCCATCTCTACCCAGTACTCACAGCCTGTGGGGCAGGTCTTCGATAGCATGCTCCAGCAGATTCAGAGCTCCCTTCCAGTCTGAGCTGTCTGCCTGGATGTGGAACAGCACACCATACATCGCTGCTCTCAGAGTCAGGTCATCCTCAGGGCTCCCCATGCCCACACACACGATACGTAAACACACCCACAGGACACAAAACGTTTTTTTTTTGTTTTTTTTATGTGTCTGGATTCCATAGCTTCAGGAAACAACACAAAATATATGGACTGCTTGGAAGTAAAATGCCACAAACCTAATAAAACAGCATAACTGGTGTGTGTGGGAATAGGATTGCCTGTCTACTAGTGGTGTTTGAGAGTGATAGAGCACGAGATATTCATGTTAATTCCGTACCGGCCTAAGCAGGTTTATGGAATTCAAGTGACAAACAGGATTATGCCCCACCCACATCAACTGGGCCGCAGTGGAGCAGGTCGAGAGCTTCAAGTTCCTCTGTGTCCAAATCAAGTAGAAGGTGCGAAAGCATTAGGAGCATGGCACTATACAGTCGGAGCATTAGTTGTGAGGGCACACATGGAATTATACATACAGAGACAGACACAGAGAGATTTCTCGGTAACTGTGAGGATGTCCATCTGACTTGTGGACCATGCTCAATCCTCTTAAACATGCAGCATTGCTCAACATCTCCGACCGGCTTTGCCACGAAAGGGTCAAATGTTATTGAATTGAATAAGTCTGCAAAAAATGCCATTCAGAGAATTAGTCAACCGGTCAGAAATTTGACAATTTTACTGCTACAGTAATATAGTCACTGACAGTCACCATTTTGGAGAGCCATACTAAGAATGGGACCTTAAAGACTTGAAGATAACCACCTTAACTGAAGTCATTCAGTGGTAGTACTGTATATTGCACATTGTTTCAACATATTTCCTATAACTACTACTGCATATGGCTCTGAGTATATTGTAATGTTCTATTGTGGATACTAGGTGCAACTCATCTTGCTATGTGAACAAACACTTGATCCCATCCCATATTTTTAAGGCCCAGTGCAGTCAAAAACGTGATTTATGTGTTTTATATTGTGTATATTTAAACACTGAGAAAATGATCACACCACCTGAAATTTCAGTCATGGTGACTGACGACGCCAGGACAGCAGAGTCAATCACCACCTTCCGGAGACACCTGAAACCCCACCTCTTTAAGGAATACCTAGGATAGGATAAAGTAATCCTTCTGACCCCCCCCCCCCCCCCCCCCCCCCCCCCCCTTAAAAGATTTAGATGCACTATTGTAAAGTGGCTGTTCCACTGGATGTCATAAGGTGAATGCACCAATTTGTAAGTCGCTCTGGATAAGAGCGTCTGCTAAATGACTTAAATGTAAAATGTAAATGTGACATCACCATGTGATCAATTTGTTAACAGACCAATTGGAAAGGGAGTTCAAATCTCTGCCAATAACAGTACATTTTCAGCTTTCCTCTCCCCACTCAGACCACTCCCAGACAGTCCTAGCAAAATTCTTGCTTGAGTAATGCCCTTTGCTAAGAAGCTATTTTTGACTATTTGAATTGAAAAAAAAAATCGGTTAGTTAGGTACAGGGGCGGATTGGCCATCCGGCAATTCTGGCTAACCCCAGATTATCTGAACCATTTTTTTGTTGGTTTGCTGGTTTAAAAAAAATATATAGAAAATTTGAAAAGGTGGTGTGGCCCATGGGCCTGTTGAGATACTTTTTTGTGCAGTTTCTCTGTTATACTAATCTATCATGAGCATTTGGCTGATCAGTGGGCAACGCCCGGCATGGTTTTCTGATAGGCTGAGCTGTGGTCACCCAAACTCACATTCAAAGTCCAACACGACATCAGCAAAGACACCTGCTCCAACTCTGTCATCAGTTAGACAGACAATATCATCGGTCGTAAAAAACATAAAGGCTGCCCAGAATCAAATCAAATCTATTTATATAGCCCTTCTTACATCAGCTGATATCTCAAAGTGCTGTACAGAAACCCAGCCTAAAACCCCAAACAGCAAGCAATGCAGGTGTAGAAGCACGGTGGTTAGGAAAAACTCCCTAGAAAGGCCAAAACCTAGGAAGAAACCTAGAGAGGAACCAGGCTATGAGGGGTGGCCAGTCCTCTTCTGGCTGTGCCGGGTGGAGATTATAACAGAACATGGCCAAGATGTTCAAATGTTCATAAATGACCAGCATGGTCAAATAATAATAATCACAGTAGTTGTCGAGGGTGCAACAAGTCAGCACCTCAGGAGAAAATGTCAGTTGGCTTTTCATAGTCGATCATTAAGAGTATCTCTACCGCTCCTGCTGTCTCTAGAGAGTTGAAAACAGCAGGTCTGGGACAGGTAGCATGTCCGGTGAACAGGTCAGGGTTCCATAGCCGCAGGCAGAACAGTTGAAACTGAAACCGCAGCACAGCCAGGTGGACTGGGGACAGCAAGGAGTCATCATGCCAGGTAGTCCTGAGGCATGGTCCTAGTGCTCAGGTCCTCAGAGAGAGAGAAATAAATAAATGAGAGAAAGAGAGAATTAGAGAGAGCATACTTAAATTCACACAGGACACCGGATAAGACAGGAGAAGTACTCCAGATATAACAGACTGACCCTAGCCCCCCGACACAAACTACTGCAGCATAAATACTGGAGGCTGAGACAGGAGGGGTCAGGAGACACTGTGGCCCCATCCGATGATACCCCCGGACAGGGCCAAACAGGCAGGATATAACCACACCCACTTTGCCAAAGCACAGCCCCCACACCACTAGAGGGAAATCTTCAACCACCAACTTACCATCCTGAGACAAGGCCGAGAATAGCCCACAAAGATCTCCGCCACGGCACAACCCAAGGGGGGGGGGGGGGGCGCCAACCCAGACAGGAAGATCACATCAGTGACTCAACCCACTCAAGTGACACACCCCTCCTAGGGACGGCATGGAAGAGCACCAGTAAGCCAGTGACTCAGCCCCTGTAATAGGGTTAGAGGCAGAGAATCCCAGTGGAGAACCCAGACAGGATGTTCACGTCAGTGACTCAACCCACTCAAGTGACGCACCCCTCCTAGGGATGGCATGGAAGAGCACCAGTAAGCTAGTGACTCAGCCCCTGTAATAGGGTTAGAGGCAGAGAATACCAGTGGAGAGGGGAACCGGCCAGGCAGAGACAGCAAGGGCGGTTCGTTGCTCCAGAGCCTTTCCGTTCACCTTCACACTCCTGGGCCAGACTACACTCAATCATATGACCCACTGAAGAGATGAGTCTTCAGTAAAGACTTAAAAGTTGAGACCGAGTCTGCGTCTCTCACATGAGTAGGCAGACCATTCCATAAAAATTGAGCTCTATAGGAGAAAGCCCTTCCTCCCGCTGTTTGCTTAGAAATTCTAGGGACAATTAGGAGACCTGCGTCTTGTGACCGTAGCGTACGTCTAGGTATGTACGGCAGGACCAAATCGGAAAGATAGGTAGGAGCAAGCCCATGTAATGCTTTGTAGGTTAGCAGTAAAACCTTGAAATCAGCCCTGGCCTTAACAGGAAGCCAGTGTAGTAATATGGAGAAATATGATCAAATGTTTTGGTTCTAGTCAGGATTCTAGCAGCCGTATTTAGCACTTTATCCGGGTAGCCGGAAAGTAGAGCATTGCAGTAGTCTAACCTAGAAGTAACAAAAGCATGGATTAATTTTTCTGCATCATTTTTGGACAGAAAGTTTCTGATTTTTGCAATGTTATGTAGAAATAAATCTGTCCTTGAAACAGTCTTGATATGTTCGTCAAAAGAGAGATCAGGGTCCAGAGTAACGCCGAGGTCCTTCACAGTTTTATTTGAGACGACTGTACAACCATCAAGATTACATGTCAGATTCAACACAAGATCTCTTTGTTTCTTGGGACCTAGAACAAGCATCTCTGTTTTGTCCGAGTTTAAAAGTAGAAAGTTTGCAGCCATCTACTTCCTTATGTCTGAAACACAGGCTTCTAGCAAGGGCAATTTTGGGGCTTCACCATGTTTCATTGAAATGTACAGCTGTGTGTCATCCGCATAGCAATGAAAATTTACATTATGTTTTCGAATGACATCCCCAAGAGGTAAAATATATAGTGAAAACAATAGTGGTCCTAAAACGGAACCTTGAGGAACACCGAAATTTACAGTTGATTTGTCAGAGGACAAACCATTCACAGAGACAAACTGATATCTTTCCGACAGATAAGATCTAAACCAGGCCATAACTTGTCCGTGTAGACCAATTTGGGTTTCCAATCTCTCCAAAAGAATGTGGTGATCGATGGTAACAAAAGCAGCACTAAGGTCTAGGAGCACGAGGACAGATGCAGAGCCTCGGTCTGACGCCATTAAAAGGTAATTTACCACCTTCACAAGTGCAGTCTCAGTGCTATGATGGGGTCTAAAACCAGACTGAAGCGTTTCGTATACATTGTTTGTCTTCAGAAAGGCAGTGAGTTTCTGTGCAACAGCTTTTTTTTGAAAGAGAGGAATGGAAGATTAGATATAGGCCGATAGTTTTTTATATTTTCTGGGTCAAGGTTTGGCTTTTTCAAGAGGCTTTATTACTGCCACTTTTAGTGAGTTTGGTACACATCCGGTGGATAGAGAGCCGTTTATTATGTTCAACATAGGAGGGCCAAGTGTAACAGTATAACTTTAAACCGTCCCCTCGCCCCGACACGGCCGCGAACCAGGGACCCTCTGCACACATCAACAACGGTCGCCCACGAAGCATCGTTACCCATCGCTCCACAAAGGCCACGGCCCTTGCAGAGCAAGGTGCAACACTACTTCTAGGTTTCAGAGCAAGTGACGTAACTGATTGAAACGCTAGTAGCACGTACCCGCTAACTAGCTAGCCATTTCACATCCGTTACACAAGCACAGGAAGCAGCTCTTTCAGTAGTTTAGTTGGAATAGGGTCCAGTATGCAGCTTGAAGGTTTAGAGGCCATGATTATTTTCATCATTATATCAAGAGATATAGTCCTAAAACACTTGAGTGTCTCTCTTGATCCTAGGTCCTGGCAGAGCTGTGCCAGAAAGAGCACATTCTACAGCGTTACCGAACTCTAACGTCCTATTATTTTGGCATCTAAACTATGATTTGGTCAAAAAGCAAAGCACATTCTCCTCATGATTCCTGTAATGAAAGTGTCTACCCTGACGCTGAGCCTGTGCCCTCGCTGAGGCCTGGTGCTGTGATGATGGAGCCACTCACCGCACAAGAGAAAAATACGTTCTGATTGTATAACATTTCAAAATACAATTGCAGGAAAAACACAGCTTTGGAAACGTTGTCCCCTTTTCCTTGTCGGAGAGAGGAGGGTATCAATATTCAGCTCAAAAGCAACTATTTTAAAACCAATATATTTGATAGGCTTTGAGATATAGAAATACGCAACGGCAATTGCAGGAAATAGGCCTATGCGTCTCATGGGTAGTAGGCTACAACTGCAAAGTTTTTATTAGGACATTAAAATGTACTGTTCGATGAATACTTAGCTACTAGCAGTGAGTATTATATTATATCTAGTTAATGGGTTTTGAATTTCCCAAATTAGTTAGCCCATGATATTAGTTATTGCACATAAAGATGTATGTAATTCGTCTCTGTTGTACAAAATATTCTGGAGTCATATTTGGAGGTAAAATATAGCAACTATAGTCTAATTGTCAACCCAAAATTCATTAAGATCACTGGATTGGGTTGCACATCAAAATACACTACATGACCAAAAGTGTGTGGACACGTTCTCGTCGAACATCACTCCAGTATCTCTGCATATTGTAAATATGGTATTGGAACTGACCTTGTATATAGCTTCTTACTTTCTCGTGTTCTTCTTATTTCATGTGTGTTTTGTTCTACCTTACGTTATTTTTAGTGCTACATTGAAATGTATTACTGCATTGTTGTGTTTGGAGCTTGCAAGAAAGGCATTTCACTGTACTTGTGCAAGTGAGATTAAAACTTGAAACAAACGTTCTGATTACTAAACATACCATCGTAAAACTGACTCTCCTACCGATCCTTAACTTCGGCAATGTAATTTACAAAATAGCCTCCAACACTCTACTCAGCAAACTGGATGTAGTCTATCACAGTGCCATCCATTTTGTCAGCAAAGCCCCATATACTACCCACCACTGCGACCTGTATGCTCTCGTTGGCTGGCCCTTGCGTCATATTTGTCGTCAAACCCACTGGCTCCAGGTCATCTATAAGTCTTTGCTAGATAAAGCCCCGCCTTATCTCAGCTCACTGGTCACCATAGCAGCACCCACCCGTAGCACACGCTCCAGCAGGTCTATTTCACTGGTCATCCCCAGAGCCAACTCTTCCTTTGGCCGCCTTTCCTTCCAGTTCTCTGCTGCCAATGACTGGAACGAATTGTAAAAATCACTGAAGCTGTTTTGAGTCCCCGAGCCGACTAGGTGAGAAATCTGTTGATGGGCCTTTGAGCAAGGCACTTAATCTTGTTCAGAGTAACGTATAGGTGCAATTAAGGTTGTCTCCTTACTGACTAAAATATTCAAATATAGATACACCTACATATTTTATCACAATGCTACTGTGGCTTACCAGTTAAAACCATAGAGATTTGCAAACAATGCTATCTCTGACAGGCACAGTCAGACACATATCAATGAGACTGACATTTGAAATAAATTATTCACTCTCTCCTTGTGGTACTGTAACTGAGTTAAAATTATGATTTATTGATGGTTGGGTGATGAATCACGTCTTCTCACATTATCACTGCACTGAAATACAGAGCTTGGGGGAATAACCCCTTTTTGTAAAAATACATAAACAGCTCCTCATATTGACAAACTTGACTTTAACCAGGAAGTCCCATTGAGGTCAGAAAACGTATTTCCCAAGGGAGACCTGGGCTGTTATGTTACTGTACCTCGTCATCAATGTCCAACTTCTGTCCCATCTGCTGCTGGAGAAGCCATTTGGTCCACACCCATGTGAAAATTACCTTTATCCTTGCTGCATTATGGATGCTCTATCCTGGCACATTGCCATTAGACAGGTGCAGTGCATAGCCACTCAGCTAAAAGTCCATAAAGTTTGGAAAATAACAGTTAGAATAGTAACCATAGCAGCATAAGGGATAGGTTAGCAAATGGTTAAAACTGTTTGCATAGTAACATTAGCAGTTAGCATAGTATTGGGTGCGACCGCAGTATGTGACCTCCTGTGTTTACGATTGGCAGGAATGTAGCTATGTTGTCACACCCTGATTGTCTCCACCCACCTCCAGGTGTCTCCTGTTTTCCCCATTAGTCCCCGATGTATTTCTCCCTGTGTTTCCTGTCTCTCTGTGCCAGTTTGTCTTGTTTTTCCAAGTTAACAAGTGTTTCTCCTAGCTCCTATTTTTCCCAGTCTCTGTTTTTTCTCGCCCTCCTGGTTTTGACCCTTGCCTGTCCTGACACCGAATCCGCCTGTCTGACCACTCTGCCTGTTCTGACCACGAGCCTGCCTATCCCCTGAACTGTTTGGACTCGGACATGTTCACTGAACCTCTGCCTGTCCTGACCTCGAGCCTGCCTATCCCCTGGTACCATTTGGACTCTGACCTGGTTTATGAACTCTCGCCTGTCCCAGACCTGCCTTTTGATTACCCCTTTTGGTGTAATAAATATCAGGGCTCAACCATCTGCTTCCTGTGTCTGCATTTGGATCTCGCCTTGTGCCCTTATAAACTCAGAAAAAAAAGAAACGTCCTCTCACTGTCAACTGGGTTTATTTTCAGCAAACGTAACGTGTAAATATTTATATGAACATAAGATTCAACAACTGAGACATAAACTGAACAAGTCCCACAGACATGTGACTAACAGAAATGAAATAATGATTCCCTGAACAAACGGGGGGTCAAAATCAAAAGTAACAGTCAGTATCTGGTGTGGCCACGAGCTGCATTAAGTACTGCAGTGCATCTCCTCCGCATGGACTGCACCAGATTTGCCAGTTCTTGCTGTGATATGTTATCCCACTCTTCCACTAAGGCTCCTGCAAGGTCCCGGACATTTCTGGGGGGAATGGCATTAGTCCTCACCCTCCGATCCAACAGGTCCCAGACGTGGGATTGAGATTGAGATCTGGGCTCTTCGCTGGCCATGGCAGAACACTGACATTCCTGTCTTGCAGGAAATCACGCACAGAACGAGCAGTATGGCTGGTGGCATTGTCATGCTGGATGGTCATGTCAGGATGAGCCTGCAGGAAGGTTACCACATGAGGGAGGAGGATGTCTTCCCTGTAACGCACAGCATTGAGATTGCCTGCAATGACAACAAGCTCAGTCCGATGCTGCTGTGACACACCGCCCCAGACCCTGACGGACCCTCCACCTCCAAATCGATCCCGCTCCAGAGTACAGGCCTCTGTGTAACGCTCAATCCTTCGATGATAAACGTGAATCCGATCATCACCCCTGGTGAGACAAAATCGCGACCTGTCAGTGAAGAGCACTTTTTGCCAGTCCTGTCTGATCCAGCGACGGTGGGTTTCTGCCCATAGGCGACGTTGCTGCCGTTGATGTCTGGTGAGGACCTGCCTTACAACAGGCCTACACACCCTTAGTCCAGCCTCTCTCAGCCTATTGGGGACAGTCTGAGCACTGATGGAGGGATTGTGCGTTCCTAGTGCAACTCGGGCAGTTGTTGTTGCCAAAAATACAAAAGAACAGTTGGTTTTTTCAGTGTATTATCTTTTACCAGATCTATTGTGTTATATTCTCCTACATTCCTTTCACATTTCCAAAATCTACTGCAATATCACATTTACATAAGTATTCAGACCCTTTACTCAGTACTTTGTTGGAACACCTTTGGCAGCAATTATAGCCTTGAGTCTTCTTGGGTATGACACCTCATTCTTCTCTCCAGATCCTCTCAAGCTCTGTCAGGTTGGATGGGAAGTAACTCTGCACAGCTAATTTCAGGTCTCTCCAGAGATGTTGATCGGGTTCAAGTCCGGGCTCTGGCTGGGCCACTCAAGGACATTCAGAGACTTGACCTGAAGCCACTCTTGTGTTGTCTTGGGTGTGTGCTTAGGGTTGTTGTCCTGTTGGAAGGGGAACCTTCGCCCCAGTGTAAGGTCCTGAGCACTCTGGAGCAGGTTTTCATCAATGATCTCTCTACTTTGCTCTGTACATCTTTCCCTCTGTACATCTTTCCCTCAATCCTGACTAGTCTCCCAGTCCCTGCAGCTAAAAAACATCCCCACAGCATGATGCTGCCACCACCACGCTTCACAGTAGGGATGGTGCCAGGTTTCCTCCAGACGTGACGCTTGGCATTCAGGCCAAAGAGTTCAATCATTGTTTCATCAGACCAGCGAATCTTGTTACTAATGGTCTGAGAGTCCTTTAGGTGCCTTTTGGCAAACTCCAAGTGAGCTGTTATGTGCTGGAGATATGGTTGTCTTTCTGCAAGATTCTCCCATCTCCACAGAGGAACTCTAGAGCTCTGTCAGAGTGACCATCGGGTTCTTGGTCACCTCCCTGACCAAGACCCTCCTCCCCCGATTGCTCATTGTGGCCAGGCAGCCAGCTTTAGGAAAAGTCTTTGTGGTTCCAAACGTATTCCATTTAAGAATGGCCACTGTGTTCTTGGGGAACTTAAATGGTTCAGAAATGTTTATGTACCCTTCCCCAGATGTGTGCCTCGACACAATCCTGTCTCTACGGATAATTCCATCAACCTCATGGCTTGGTTTTTACTCTGACATGCACTGTCAACTGTGGGACCTAATATAGACAGGTGTGTGCCTTTCCAAATCATGTCCAAGCAGTTGAATTTACCACAGGTGGACTCCAATCAAGTTGTAGAGACATCTCAAGGATGATCAATGGAAACAGGATGCACCCAAGCTCAATTTCGAGACTCATAGCAAAGGGTCTGAATACCTATGTAAATAAGGTATTTCAGTTTTTTATTTTAATACATTTGCAAAAAACAAACTTTTGGCTTTGTCATTATTGGGTGTTGTGTGTATATTGATGAGAGAAGAAAACGTTACAAAATGTAGGAAAGGGAAGGTGTTTGAATACTTTCCGAATGCACTGTATCTGATATATACGCCTATACTGTATGTTGTAAATGGAGAACCATTCTTATATCAGTAATTCACTGAGAAAGTGACTTTTATCCAGATGTGCTGACGTACAGTACCATTCCAGGTTTTTTCTTTATTTGTACTATTTTCTACATTGTAGAATAATATTGAAGACATCTAAACTATGAAATAACACTTATGGAATCATGTAGTAACCAAAAACGTGTTAAACAAATCAAAATATATTTTCTATTTGAGATTCCTACGATATTTATTTCTCAACTTTCCGAATATTTGTAACGGCAGATTTCCTCCTCTTTATCTGAAGAGGAGGTGTAGCAGGGATCGGACCAAAACGCAGCATGGTAAGTGTCCATGTTTTAATAGAAACAACTGAACATGACACAATACAAAATAACAAAGAGAATCTAACCGAAAACAGTCCCGTGTGGCACAAACACTGACACAGGAAACAAACACCCACAAACCAACAGTGAAAACAGGCTACCTAAATATGGTTCCCAATCAGAGACAATGAATGACAGCTGCCTCTGATTGAGAACCATATCAGGCCAAACTAGAAAACCCCACATAGAAACAGACAACATAGATAATACCCACCCAACTCACGCCCTGACCAACAAAATAAAGACAAAACAAAGTAAATAAGGTCGGAAACGTGACAATATTAAGCACATTGCTTCGCTTTACAACTGAGTATAGCCTACCTGGCTGGCATGAAAATGAACCACGTTAAAAGCATAGATGACATGTATTTTTTCCCCCTGCCCTTGTTCGAGACAGGTACAAGATAATGGTCCATTCTAAACCATCACAATTTTCACACATATAATATTTAGTATATGTAAAGACAAGATTAAATCAAAAATAGTCTGATAAGTGACATCATTCGCCTATCACTTGTGAATGATATATTATCACTTGTGAATGATGCCCAGCTTAAGACAAGAAACAGCACATGCCTTTATTTTAGCAAATCATAGTCACACACCTCATGTAGCCTAGCCCATAGGCCTGTATGGTTTGATAAGGGTTGTATCACAACTAAAGTGGCCAAATGTGACCCGTTTCAGGTATGTTGAACATAATTTTTTTGTGAACTTTCATGTGCCTTAATAACAAACTTGTATGCCATCTGTAAATACGAATGAAATTGTTAAATTACGAGCCTAGTTGGTTAAGCCACAGAAAAAGTTATCAACCTTCCCGCTAGCCATGATTGAATGAGATAATGGCTGGAAATGCGAGAGGTGAGTTTGGTTTGGTCTGCCATATAAAAGTCTTCTGTCTATTTGAGCTGGTCAGTATGTGTAGGGTAATCCTGTCTAACACTGTGATTTACAAATGTATTGCTATTAAAACTTAACAAAAGACTCCAGTATGGAAGTATCCATTTCAATAGAACGTCACTGCAACAACTGTTTCAGAACACTCTCGTCAGAGTGTACAAGAGCAAAGAATAACTGATGAACTTACGAACGCTCAACACCGGTTGAATATGGCCGGTGTAAGTAAGCTTTGGCAAAAGAGCTTAATTAAATTGTTGCCTGGAGCACAGTTAGTCACCAACACTCTGGATAACATGAAAATAGCCTAACCAGAGTTTGTGCTACAGGATGCAAATGTCTGTTTGAAAAAGCTAGCCTTAGCTTTCCTAACTGCCTGTGTATATTGGTTCCTAATTTCCCTGAAAAGTTGCATATCACGGGGGCTATTCGATACTAACGCAGTCCAGGTGCTGGTCAAGGGCAGTCAGGTCTGGAGTGAACCAAGGGCTATATCTGTTCCTGGTTCTACATTTTGTGAATGGGGCATGCTTATTTAAGATGGTGAGGAAGGCACTTTTAAAGAATAACCAGGCATCCTCAACTGACGGGTTGAGGTCAATATCCTTCCAGGATACCCGGGCCAGTTCGATTAGAAAGGCTTGCTCGCTGAAGTGTTTAAGGGAGCTTTTGACAGTGATGAAGGGTGGTTGTTTGACCACAGACCCATTACGGATGCAGGCAATGATCGCTGAGATCTTGATTGAAGACAGCAGAGGTGTATTTGGTTAGGATGATATCAATCAAATCAAATATATTTATATAGCCCTTCGTACATCAGCTGATATCTCAAAGTGCTGTACAGAAACCCAGCCTAAAACCCCAAACAGCAAGCAATGCAGGTGTAGAAGCACCTATATCTATGAGGGTGTCCGTTTTTACGGATTTCGGGGTGTACCTTGTAGGTTCATTGATAATTTGTGTGAGATTGAGGGCATCACACTTAGATTGTATGATGCCCGGGGTATTAAGCATGCCCCAGTTTAGGTCACCTAGCAGCACGAGCTCTGAAGATAGATGGGGGGCAATCAATTCACATATGGTGTCCAGGGCACAGCTGGGGGCAGAGGGTGGTCTATAGCAAACATTGAGAGACTTGTTTCTGGAAAGGTGGACTTTTAGAAGAAGCTCGAATTGTTTGGGTACAGACCTGAATAGTTAGCCTGCAGAGTTCTGTCTATTTCTGCAGTAGATTGCAACTCCGCCCCCTTTGGCAGTTCTATCTTGTCGGAAAATGTTTAGTTAGGGATGGAAATTTCAGGGTTTTTGGTGGTCTTCCTAAGCCAGGATTCAGACACGGCTAGGACATCCAGGTTGGCAGAGTGTGCTAAGGCAGTGAATAAAACAAACTTAGGGAGGAGGCTTCTGATGTAAACATGCATGAAACCAAGGCTTTTATGGTTACAGAAGTCTACAAATGAGAGCACCTGGGGAATAGGGGTGGAGCTAGCCACTGCAGGGACTGGATTGACCTCTACATCACCAGAAGAACAGAGGAGGGGTATGGCTAAAGGCTATAAGAACTGGTCGTCTAGTACGTTCGGAAAAGAGAGTAAAAAGAGCAGGTTTCTGGGAGCGATAGAATAGATTCAAGGCATAATGTACAGACAAAGGTATGGTAGAATGTGAATACATTGAAGGTAAACCTAGGCATTGAGTGATGATGATAGAGATATTGTCTCTAGAAACATAATTTAAACCAGGTGATGTCACGGCATGTGTGGGAGGTGGAACTAAAGGGTTAGCTAAGTCATATTGAGCAGGGCTCTACAGTGAAATAAGACAATACTCACTAACCAGAACAGCAATGGACAAGGCATATTGACATTCGGGAGAGGCATGCGTAGCCGAGTGATCATAGGGGTCCAGTAAGTAGTTAGGCTGGCTAGAGACACGGCGATTCAGACAGCTAGCGGGCCGGGGCCAGCAAGCTGGCAGAAGGGCCTTAGAGGGACGTCGCCACAGAAGAAGTTAGTTATAGCCTCCTCGTGCGGAGCCTCCTCGTGCGGTTGCGTCAGCGGACCAGTCGTGATGGATTAGTAGGGTTCCGTGTAGTAAAGGGGTCCAGTCCAATTGGCAAAATAGTTATAGTGGCCCAAGAAATTGGCCGATGGATCTCGTCAGCTTACAGTCCGATATGCTCTAGACAGCTAGCGGGCTGCAGGCTAGCAGATGGGCATTCAGGGGACGTCACGACGTTGTAGCCAGTTGAAGAACCCCCTCGGGCAGATTACGTCGGTAGTCCAGTCGTGAAGGATCGGTGGGGCTCCGAACCGGCAGTTAAAGGGGTCCAGTCCAGGCCAATTAGCAAAATAGGTATTGCAGCCCAGGCGTGGCTGATGGACCTCTTCAGCTAGCCGGGAGATGGGCCTAGCATGGGCTAGCTCCAGGCTAATTGATGCTTGCTTCGGGACAGAGACATTAGCTCTGGTTTGAATCGCGTTGTGCAAACTGGCGAGAGTTTTCCGAGCTAAAGGTTATCTGATGACCGCTAGCAGTGGTTAGCTGACTACTAGCTAGTTAGCTGGCTAGCTGCGGTTGGGGTTCTGGTTCAAAAGTTTAAAAAAATGCTTTAGGAAAAAGCAGATCCACACCACAGGGTGGCAGGAGAGAATTCTGAAGTTGAGGTTTAGAAGCGAAGAAAAAAGATCTAAAAAGATATATACATGGGACACGACGAGGATGTCTGACTGCTACGACATCTTTGATTGCCATCTTGGAAAACAACTTTCACATGACCCATCAATTTAGACAAGTGTGTCTGGGTAAGCATCATCTAATATTTATAAAATATTTTCATCTGGGCACTTTCTGTTCACCTGGAATTTTTCCTTATTGTAGGCTACTACTTTTACCACTTTTAGTCTTAATCTTTACTACACTACTCACTGTTTAGCATATGACCTCACATATGAATCCTTAAAGAGATGGGTGGGGCTGGCTTAAGATGGTGTGAACAATGCTGAATGGGTGTATACAAAGGAGAGCTCTCCAGTAGGTACCAAAATATTCAAAGGCCATTTTCTCAAAACTGAGTTTACAAGTTTATTAGTCCTCAAAAATGCAGTGTACGATATACCATTTTGTAGCTCTGAGTCTCTACTTTTATCCAATGTAAGAAACACCATTTCAAAGACTGATTTGAGCCAGGTCACAAATAAATTAAGAGCCTAACTAGAATACATACTAGCGTGTGAGTTTCAAGTTTGAGGAAAATCATTTTCACCATAAAAATTAAGTCACTTATGAGAATGGTGTTTTCCTGCTAATGGAACATTTGCGCTTAAAGCCTACTGCCGTGTGCGCGTTGCTGTGCTTATAATGTGAAGAAATAAGCTAATAGTTTATGAACAAGCTAAACATTCTAATCTGTTGCGTCAGCCTCATTGCTTTTTTGAAGCTAGTGGTTGTATTAATTTGGGATATATCGCATCCCACAACTGTCCCAGACTATGTTTGGAATATTTGTTTCTCGCACAGAATAGAATAGGTCGACTTTTGTACTATGGAGGATAGTAGATTGACATAGACTAGTGCTTTTGCTGTTTGTTAGACCTACTCATCTTGTTGGCTGACAAAAATTAAACGTGGACAGTTGTTCCAATATCTTTAATATGCGCCTCGGAATTGGAAAAGGACACGTGTAGTTGCATCCCCGATGTGTCTGTCTTCACTTGTAGCCTGAAAGAAAAAACGGATCACATGACTGAGAGCCATGTGAGTGAGAGGTGCTTCTGAGCATGCAGCCTGGAGAAGGGAATTATAATTATTATACCTTTCTACTGTATTTTATTCAGCTATGATCAATTGTATTCTTCATACTATAAATAATATGAAATAATGCCATGGAATTCTAAGCAAATCTTGTCTGCTAAATGAATTAGTGTAGTCCACAGCCATATGGCATAGCCAGATCAGTGCCTAACATACGGACAACTCAGAGTTCATATCATGTTTCTTTAGACCTGTATAAAATAAATCATGGATTTATTGTGATGGTGTAGGCTATATTACAATGATGTATTAGTCTTTTTAAAGTGTAGATGTTCCAAAGGTCTGCATCAGTGGCTTGTAGGCTATGCATTGAAGCCATGAGATGCTAATTGTGTATGTTAATTAACGGTCAATTACAGTGAGACCTGCAGTTATTTGTTTGACAATCACCGGCTGACACAATTTCATGACCACCACAGCCCTACATGTGAGCGAGCGGGTTTGCCCTTTTTGCCTATGTATTGGACATTATTTTAGCGAGCTCATGTAATTATCTTGGATGTGTGTAAAATCTCCACCATGGACATGTGTCTTTGTGCTCAACATGGCGTGAGATATGTTGATGCCGGTGACCCTCTTGATTTAGAAACATTTAAGATATTTTCATGTACAATTGTTTTCGGTTTCATTTGATTAAAATGAAAGTAGGCTACCCAACTATAACGAAGTCTGGTTCACAGTAATGTGGCTGTGCGTTGTTTTTTTTAATCCTCGCCATGCATTAGCCAAGTAGCCTATAAATTAAAGGTTTTCAAATGGTCTACCCATTTTTTTGTGTATGACAGTGCAGCTGGGGAGAAGATCAAATCAAATTATATTGGTCGCATACACATGGTTAGCAGATGTTATTGCAAGTGTAGCGAAATGCTTGTGGTTAGGTTCCGACAGTGCAGCAATATCTAACAAGTAATCTAACAATTCCACAACTACCCAATACACATAAATCTAAGTAAAGGGATGGAATAAGAATATGTACATATAAATATATGGGCGGGCCATGATTGACCAGCATAAACAAGATGCAATAGCTCCCCAGAGAGCCATGTTTCCGTAAAACAGAGTATGTTACAATCCTGGATGTCTCTATGAAAATAAACCCTAGCCCTTTTTTGTCTACCTTGTTATCTAGAGACTGGACAATAGCAAGTAAAATACTCGGAAGCAGTGGGTGGTGTGAGCGCCTCTGAAGCCTGACCAGAAGGCCGCTCTGTCTACCTCTCCTGCCGCGACGTTGTTTTGGGTCAGCCTCTGGAAACAGTTTGAATGGCTTGGGTGGTTCGAACAAAAGATCCGCTTTGGGAAAGTCATATTCCTGGTCGTAGTGCTGGTAAATTGACGTCGCCCAGCTGTATGTAATACATAAAAAAACAGAATACTGCATAGTTTCCTGAGGACCAGAAGCGAGGCGACCCTCTCTGTCGGCACCATCTTGCAGATACTGGAGATACTAAGATATAAGCCTGAAAGCTATTCAACAGCCCTCCAGGAACTTATTTAGAGATCACTAATTCAAAGAGACTTAGGAAACCTGAAGACCAGTTGGTTCCCTTGAATAATACACAGGCACAGCTCTCTGATCCCTCAAATTGCCCTGCAGTAAAACAACAATTCAAGGTGGGAAGTAAAACATGTCTTAGTGCAGGTCTGCCCTCTGTCTACCCCAATAAGCCCAGAGTGGGCGAGAGTGTGTTTGTTTGTGCCGTGCCCAATGTAATACCTCTTCAGGGGTGGGAATACCCTTGAAAGCAAAGGTCCCGATCACACACATTAAAGGATAATAGAACCTGACTCTCTGCCAAACCTAATTAGCAAAACACCTTTTAAATCTCCCATGGCCCCGTCTCCTGTCTAGCTGACCCACACACACACACACCTCCAGAGCCTTCCCCACATCCTGGAGGACTGCATGGCCCAGGGGGAGGCCGTGGATGCTGCCGGTCCTCTCTGCTCCCTTCCCAGTTCCATTCTTCCTCAGCTCCTCCCTGCCGCCGATGTCCTCTCTCCCCTGGCCAGCTCGCCCTGCAGCAGACACACACCACGGCTGGATCAGCCCCTCGGCCACAGCAGAACCAACAGCACCGACTCACCCGGAAGCAGAGAAGCAGAGAAGAGCATCATATTCTGTACATACAAACTGACATAAGCTACAGCAACATCGAAACTAAGAGAGGTTTATGTAAGTACCAAGGCCTTTACAGCACCTGCATTGCCCGAACCAACAGCAGGAGGAGTTTAATGGACTACTTTTAATGTAATGTAATTGTGCTTATGTACTGTAGAGACCTTCTACTCTCTGGAAGGTGACTGGGCAGTAAGTGTGTCGCAAGTTTTACAAATTGTACTGTATAAGTGCTATCCTCCAGTCTGATGTTCTTCTTAGACAGGACACGATGGTTAGGTCTGTCTCAGCAGTTCCATTGCTCTCCGGAAGGTGTCAGTAGGGGTCGCTGCCAGCAGGTGGCTCTATTTAATGTACTGTAAAAGACAATACTTATAACAGAAAACAAACTGGTGAACCAAGCTCTGACTACAATATACACACTTGGCTGGTCATATTGAGAACCACAAATAGTGATAAGCTGTGGTTTGCTAATTTATCTACACGTTTTGTTGTGTGTGTATGTGTGTTTGGTTGGTTACTTTCTAAATGTAATCTGTTAGTTACTAGTTACCTGTCCAAAATTGTAACTTTTGGGTTATCCAAACTCAGTAACGTAATCTGATTACTTTCAGTTACTTTTAGATGACCTTCCCATTAAGAGGCATTAGAATAACACAAAAATAAATATTACCAATTGAACAAAATCTATTGCAGGATAAATCAAAGTTTACATAGCTGGCCATAAATGGGATGTTGCATTTGACTTTATGGGTTATGTAGCTCTAACCCATAACTTTTTGCGTCAATCCAGATAATAATATGATTAGGCTATGTCTTTATATGAACAACCAGTCTGGCGAATTTCCAGTCATTCCAATTCATTAAATACCTCTTGATCTTCAATAATAGGACTTGGAAATATGGAAATGTAGATTAGTAAAAGGGTTTTACCTGAGCATAACCCAAAATCGAATGACTTATTAGCCTACTTTATTGTTCATGTTTATTTTGTTGTCATGTTGGACTGATTGGGCACATTGTTTTGAGTTGAAAAATAAATGCTGCTCTCATGAAATGGTATTCAGTGGGTTAACTGCCTTGTTCAGTGGCAGAATGACAGATAGATTTTTACCTTGTCAGCTCGGGGATTTGATCTTGCAACCTTTTGGTTACAAGTACAACGCTCTAACCACTAGGCTATCTGCAGCCCTACATTGCCGCTTTGACCTCTATCAAAAAGTGCTACTATCATGTGAAAATGAATGCCTTAGGCTGCATTTGCTATAGGCCTATTGTTTACGTTTTTGTTGGTGACACATATCTCGATAATTTGCAGCTGTTTAGGTCTATCAAATCTGAGCAAGATCATGTGTCAATATGGATTTTCTTTAATCAGCATAAATTAGATTGAACAATAAAAGCCCCAGTCGTAGTTTTATTTTTGACTGTATGTGTGGAGCACAATACCACAGAGGAGTTTAGAAGGGAGGAACTCCCTCAAACTTTTATTCCATAGGCTGGTCCCGCACTATGCACCTGTGCAGAGTGCTAAAACAATGATTGATAGACAGCTTAATTAAACTTCTTAAATTCAACCATTATTGGATTAAAATAATCCTATATTTGTGAACAGCCACCTACAACAACCAAGGCACAAATAAATGAGAGAGCAGCATTATTTACATCAATGGTGATATCCGTATCGCCCGTAGGCTACACCACTGCTGTAGTCCTTACCTCCAAGCGTTGGATTACCTTCAAATTGGAAGTATAGGCAAATCTTTGGATGCCGACAGCAGTAAGACCATTGGAAGACAAAATTTGGACCGTAGCCTACAAAAGCCTATTCCTTCTTTTTTCCCACAAACCATCAAACACATTTGGTGCGTCATCATAATGGTCTCTGACCTGTGAGACTTGCTCAGGCGGAACAAACTTAAACTTGCAAATTTTTTCAATGCTGATTTGAATGTCATTGAGAGAACAGAAAGGTGGCAAATACTTTTTTCACAAACATCCTTTCTGAATTTAAAAGTAATCCTGGAAGTAATCTACATTTTCCAATGTACAGTATCTATAATCCGATTACCATATTTTTGCTGGAAATTAACTGTAATCCGTTATGTTTTTTGTAATCAGTTACATGTAACAATCCGTTACTCCCAACCATGTGTGTTTGTGTGCATGCGTATCTCTTCACCTTAACTCTGCCTCCATGGAGTGCATAACACCTCCCAGCAAAGAGCAAAGACACAAACAGGCAGCCATAGTCATCAAAACTCAGATTGGATCAAAGGCAGAAGAATTGGTGGATTCAGAAAAACAATGATTATAACTGCTGTGCCTGCTTGGCTATCAACTGAGGTGAAATTCTTAAGTTTGTATCACCACATTAAGGGGTACCTTTTGAAGTCAACCTCTCTAAAAACAAAGGGAACCTATTCTCTTAGGACAAAGAGAGGGAGATTATAAAATATGTAGATGCTCCAATTCAGAATTCGACTAGCTCATATCTTTCTTTCTAGATTGTTATGTTTGTCTTTTCTTCAAAGCGCTGTCAAGTTAATATCTCTGAAGACTTATTAAAAGCATGGCGCTGGAGGTCCGATGGGTCTGTTGAATCACACAGTCTGAGGAGCAGAATAATGCTGCATCAAAATATCAAGAAGAGTGAACGAGACCGAAGCACATCAACACCTGCACCTCAGGGCTCAATCTGATTAAATCCCAGAAATCACAGCATCTATTCTACTGCAAATATTGGTCTTTCTTCCTCACTTTTCACTTACATGCATCAATAGAATCATTTAATGTATGTGTAGAAAAGTCGTGGTGACTATAGTGTGTGGTCAGGAGAGATGAAAGATGTAGACTCAGCATATTAGGGAAAAGGGGTCAAGGATCAAAGATGGTCATCTGACCTCAGAAGTGATTGAGCAGACTCCAGACAGCAGACGGAGCAGGTCCTTCTCCATGCTTTGGGCCAGTCGCACTGCCGACGGATGCCTGTCACAATGGAGACCACTCTCCACTCGGCTCTCGTCCCCCACCTTGCACTCACATGGGGACCAGAGAGAAGGAGGCGAGTGAACCAGAGTGAGCATGTGCAATTAGGTATTACTGCTTCTATTACCAACTACTCAATCTACATCAACGCTGACACTGAAATCAGCGATCCACCTGCAAGCTATCATAGCACTGGTCAAAACTAACTCATTTGTAAATAAACAGAAGATGTTAATTTGCAAATAAACAGGTGATGTTTTTCTATAACAGCAATTATTGCAATTAATTATTGCATTTAAGCAGTGCAGATAGACTGATTAAAGGGGTTACTACATCCATTTTGGGATTTAGAAGTTGACTAGGCAGAGCGCTCCGGTACATTTTGTAAATATTTAATCATTTTTGGTTTGAATGTTTTTAATGTGTTTTTTTATTTTGTATAGCCTAAGGTTATAAGGTTAACCACTACGGACCTCCCATCCCGGATCCGGGATCATTCTCATCAGAAACGCTGACTAGAATAGCCTAGCCTAGCGCCACAGGGATATCATATAATATCATTTCATGAAATCACAAGTCCAATACAGCAAATGAAAGATAAACATCTTGTGAATCCAGCCAACATGTCCGATTTTTAAAATGTTTTACAGCGAAAACACAACATATTTATGTTAGCTCACCACGATATCCAAAAACACACCGCCATTTTTTCACAGAAAAGATAGCTTTCACAAAACCCACAAATAGAGATAAAATTAATCACTAACCTTTGAACAACTTCATCAGATGACAGTCATATGACATCATGTTATACAATACATTTATGTTTTGTTCGATTATGTGCATATTTATAGCCAGAAATCGTGGTTTTACATTGGCGCCATGTTCAGAAATGGCTCTAAAACAGCCAGAATAATTACAGAGAGCAACGTCATCTAACAGAAAAACTCATCATAAACTTTGATGAAAAATACATGTTGTACATATAATTAAAGATACACTGGTTCTTAATGCAACCGCTGTGTTAGATTTAAAAAAAAATAACTTTAGTAAAAAGCACAGCATGCAACAATCTGAGACAGCGCTCAGCCATTCTCCGCCATGTTGGAGTCAACAGAGTCAACAGAAATACGAAATAACATCATAAATATTCCCTTACCTTTGATGAACTTTCATCAGAATGCAGTGCCAGGAATCCTAGTTCCACAATAAATCGTTGTTTTGTTTTATAATGTCCATTACTTCTGTCGAATTAGCAACTTTGGCTAGCATGTGTAGCTCACGTGTCCAAAGAACTTTACGCTAATGAACGAAAACTTCACAAAGTTATATTACAAATAGAATAAACTGGTCAAACTCAGTTGAGAATCAATCTTCAGGGTGTTTTTCTCATATATATCCAATAACGTCCCAGACGGAGCATTTCTTCATGTCTATCTAACGCATTGCAGACAAAGACATGACATTCCCAATGTGCGCGGCCAAGTACTGGCAATCTGCCTGACCTGTCACTCCAAAGGCTCTCATTCGGTCCCACATCAGACTAGACGCTTCATTCCATGTTCTACTGCCTGTTGACATCTAGTGGAAGGCGTATGAAGTGCATAAAGATCCATAAATATAAGGCAATTGAATAGGCGATGCCTTTCACAGCGACCCATTTCAGAATTTTCACTTCCTGTTTGGAAGTTTGCCTGCCATATGAGTTCTGTTTTACTCACAGATATAAATCAAACAGTTTTAGAAACTTCAGAGTGTTTTCTATCCAATAGTAATACTAATATGCATATCATATGATCTAGGACAGAGTACGAGGCCGTCTAATTTGGGCATCAATTCATCCAAAAGTGAAAATGTTGCCCCCTATCCCTAAGAAGTTTTAAGATTGGCACATCTAGCCAGTGGGATTTCTGCCCACTCCTCAAGGAAAAACTGCTCCAGCTCATTCAAGTTGGATGGATCCGCTGGTGCACAGCACTCTAAGTCATACCACAGATTCTCAATTGGATTGAGGTCAGGGATTTGACTAGGCCATTCCAAGACATTTAAATGTTTCCCCTTAAACCATTCGAGTGTTGCTTTAGCAGTATGCTTAGGGTCATTGTCCTGCTGGAAGGTGAACCTCCGTCCCAGTCTCAAATCTCTGGAAGACAAACAGGTGCCCCTCAAGAATGTCCCTGTATTTAGCGCCATCATTCAATTCTGACCAGTTTCCCAGTCTCTGCCGATGGAAAAACATCCCCACAGCATGATGCTGCCACCACCATGCTTTACTGTGGGGATGATGTTCTGGGGGTGATGAGAGGTGTTGGGTTTGAGCCAGACATAGCGTTTTCCTTGATGGCCAAAAATATCAATTGTAGTCTCATCTGACCAGAATACCTTCTTCCATATGTTTGGGGAGTCTCCCACATGTCTTTTGGCGAACACCAAACGTGTTTGCTTATTTTTTTCTTTAAGCAATGGCTTTTTTCTGGCCACTCTTCTGTAAAACCCAGCTCTGTGGAGTGTACTGCTTAAAGTGGTCCTATGGACAGATACACCAATCTCCGCTGTGGTACTTTGCAGCTCCTTCAGGGTTATCTTTGTTGCCTCTGATTAATGCCCTCCTTGCCTGGTCTGTGAGTGTTGGTGGGTGGCCCTCTCTTGGCAGGTTTGTTGTGGTGCCATATTATTTCCATTTTTTTTATAATGGTTTAATGGTGCTCCATGGGATGTTTGAAGTTTCAGAATAGTTTTATAACCCAACCCTGGGTTCAACATAAGAAGGCCAAGCACAGGAAGCAGCTTTTTCAGTAGTTTAGTTGGAATAGGGTCCAGTATAAGCTTTATCACTGCTGAAGTGAAAGCCATCCTCTCTTGGGGAATGCTTTTTAGTTAGCTTTGCGACAGTACAAAAAAAAACATTTTGGATTGTTCTTATTCTTCTCAATTGAGTTGGAAAATAGGATGATCGAGCAGCAGTGAGGGCTCTTCAATATTGTACGGTACTGTTTGTTGGAGCGCCATTTCGTTCCAGTTTTCTAAAAACTTGTTTCAGGGCTTGGGTATTTTCTGTATGCTCTGTAATGTCAAAGTGGAAGAAAACTCTAACATGAAAAAAAACACTAATATATATCTTGATTAGAAATGTATTCAACCCCCGAATCAATACATGTTAGAATCACCTTCGGCAGCGATTACTGCTGTGAGTCTTTCTGGGTAAGTCTATAAGAGTATTGCACACCTGGATTGTACAATATTTTCCCATTATGCTCGAAAAACACAATTTTTTTGTCATGCCATATATTTTCAAGCTGATTTAAATAAACTGTAACTTGGCCAAGTCTTGGTAAGCAATTCCAGTGTGTATTTGGCCTCGTGTTTTTGGTAATTGTCCTGCAGAAAGGTGCATTTGTCTCCCAGTGTCTGTTGGAAAGCAGACTAAACTAAGTTTTCCTCTAGGATTTAGACTGTGATTAGCTCTATTCCGTATTTTTTTATCCTAAAAATCTCTATAGTCCTTGCCGATGACAAGCATACCCATAACATGATGCAGACACCACCATGTTTGAAAATATCAAGAGTGCTATTCAGTGATGGGTTGTGTTGGTTGCCACAAACATAATGCTTTGTATTCGGGACAAAAAGTAAATTTCTTTGCCACATTTATTGCAGTGTTACTTTAGTGCCTTATTGCTAGCAGGATGCATTTTATTCTGTACAGGCTTCCTTCTTTTCACTCTGTTATTTATGTTAGTATTATCATTCCTCTCCGGCAACTAATTTAGGAAGGACACCTTTATCTTTGTAGTGACTGGGAGTATTGATACACCATCCAAAGTGTCATTAATAACTGCACCATGCTCAAAGTGATATTCAATGTCTGCTTCTTTTTAAAAATGTTTTATACCAATCGGTGCCCTTCTTTGCAAACCGTTGGAAAATCTCCCTGGTCTTTGTGGTTGAATCTGTCTTTGAAATTCACTGCTAGACTGCGGGAGCTTACAGATAATTGTATGTGTGGGGTATAGAGATGAGGTCGTTCAAAAATCAGAGTCAGTCCATACAACTGTATTATGTGACTTCTAAAGCACATTTTTACTCCTGAACTTATTTAGGCCTGCCATAACAAAAGGGTTGAATACTTATTGACTCAAGACATTTCAGCTTTTCATTGATTCATTTGTAAACATTTCAAAAAACACAATTCCACTTTGACATGATGTGGTATTGTGTGTAGATCAGTGAAACAAAATCAAAATGTCATGCATTTTAAATTCAACAAAATGTGGAAAAAGACAAGGGGTGTGAATATTTTCTGAAGGCACTGTATCCATCAGAACCCAAAATATAAGCTTATATTACTCCAATGTTTGTAAACAAAGTAATGTAAATAAACACTATATAGCCTCAAAACATGGTTAAAACAATCATGTTTATATCATGGATGGTCTGTCCTTGAATCTATAGCTATGTCTATGAATTTGAGAGGGAATACAATTCACCAGGCCCATCCCCATTATGTATTAGAAAAGTGTTTGTCTGGGCAATGCTAAATAATAAATGGTTCCTTTGGCTATTTCGACAGCCCTGGTTGTATGTTATTCCCCCACCGTGATGGCAGATCTTTTTGATGTATTAATTCTTCAGTGTGTTATGGAATCTTGATGAAAGGCTGGTTTTGCTGCTACATATCATCCCATACCCTCACCCTGAAAAACCCTCCCACTACTGATGTTCAGTATCAATAAACACGGGAACATTTATATAAACCACATAGGACATTGTGAAGCCAAGCTGAACTAAGGCCTCACTTAGCAAACATTTTTAGAAACTTATTTAAAGTAATTACTACCAAATAGTTAATGTTCAGAAAATTTCGATTACGCATGCATCTTGGTGTCATTATACTCCTTATAGTGTGCTCTAAAATATGGACTATACTGATTCTGAAATAAAACATTTTTTTAAATTATTTTATTAACATTACATGAATATCTCAAAAGTAATCTTTTTTATTTTAAAACATATTGTTTGGAACAATATACTCTAGAAGTACGTCAAATTTCCAAATTGAGCTCCCTGCTAAATCTGAAAGTAGAATACATTTTATGAGCACAACCAAAACAGTGAATGGGAAAAAGGATTCAAAGGAGCCTCCCTCTGCTGGTTATTTGCTGAATGTGCAATCTTAAAGGAAGGCTGTGATTAGTTAATGACCTATAACATCAACTTCTATGTAGAAAATTGGTTATATTACAAAAGATACCAGAGAGACAACTCTGGAAATTTCATGTGATTTTGAAGAGTATATTGTTGCAAACAATGTCTAAAAATAAGCAAAATCAAAAAGGGAACTTTTGGAATATGAATAGTAATATTGTTAATGATGAAATAATGAATTTAAAAAAACATATTTGAGAGAACACTATAGGGAGCATAATGACACAAGATGTTGTCTGCATCATGTACAGTTCACAGATCATAGGATCTTACAGGAGGCAAGTACAGTATAGGTCTAAAAAGGGCCACTTTCAACATGATAAAAAAAATGGTTTGTGATACATATGTAAGAATCATCTCAAACATCTATGAAGTTATTATGTGAAAATGATGTGAACAATGTTACTATGTGAACAATCTGAGATACCAAAAATACACTACATGACCAGAATTATGTGGACACCTGCTCGTTGAACATCTCATTCCAAAATCATGGGCATTAATATGGAGTTGTTCCCCCCCTTTGCTGCTTTAACAGCCTCCACTCTTCTGGGAAGGCTTTCCACTAGATGTTGGAACATTGTTGTGGGACTTGCTTCCTTTCAGCCACAAGAGCATTGGTGAGGTCGGGCACTGATGTTGGGCGATTAGGCTCGCAGTTGGCGTTCCAATTCATCCTAAAGGTGTTCCAGTTAAGTTCTTCCACAGCGATCTCGACAAACAATTTCAGTGTGGACATCGCTTTGTGCATGCTGAAATGGGAAAGGTCCTTCCCGAAACTGTTGCCACAAAGTTGGAAGCACAGAATTGTCTAGAAGGTCATAGTTCATTTCACTGGAACGAAAGGTGTCTAGCGCGAACCATGAAAAACAGCCCCAGACCATTATTTCTCCTCCACCAAACTTTACACTCGGGCAGGTAGCGCTCTTTGGCTTATTTAGGCCCATTTCATGAAGTTCTTCATGATGAACAGTTCTTGTGCTGACGTTGCTTCCAGAGGCAGTTTGGAACTCGATAGTGAGTGTTGCAACTGAGGACAGACGACTTTTATGAGCTACGTGCTTCAGCACTCGGAGCTTGTGTGGCCTACCACTTCGTGGCTGAGCCATTGTTTCTCCTAGAGGTTTCCACTTCACAGTAACAGCATTTACAGTTGACTGGGCAGCTCTAGCAGGGCAGAAATTTGAGGAACTGACTAATTGGAAAGGTGACATCCTATGATGGTGCCATGTTGAAAGTCAATGAGCTCTTCAGTAAGGCCATTCTACTGCCAATGTTTGCCCATGGAAATTGCATGGCTGTGTGCTCGATTTTATACACCTGTCAGCAACGGGTGTGGCTGAAAAAGCCTAATCCACTAATTTGAAGGGGTGTCCACATACTTTTGTATACATACGGTATTTTCGTCCTACGCTGGTGAGGAAATGCACAATACCCTGCCATTCTTGCCATCTCCCTGTCTGGAGTTGTACAGGCCCTTCAGAGAGGAGGTGATATACAGAGAACGATATAATATATCCATGCCTTACAAACAGAGAGCCCAGACGGCCTTTATGAAGAACTCCTGTTAGTTTGCTTCCTGTGAGCAGAAAGTGCGCTTTTCTTTGTTTATTTTTACTTTGAAGCTCTTGTGAAAAACTGTAGAAAAAAATATTTGTAAATAATGATTTTGAGAAAAGAAATGCAGTTCTACAATGTGATGTCATGTATAAATATGGGTGGATGTATATTTCTCTCCAAATGCTGACGAAGGCTGCCTCCACCACAACTCGTCCGTTTGTTTTGACCTCTGCTGCTAAAAAAATAACACATTAAAACTGAGTATGGGTTTTTCTTTTCTTCCAGCATCTCCCTGTTAGGCCAGGTGTCCCTGTATCTTCTGAACACACTGCTGAGCCTGAGCAGAGAGATGACCCAAACCGCCAGGTCCACTGTTGCCTGAGGGGACTAAACAACACATTTGAATAAACGTTTACATTAATAAATCATATTGGTGCCGTCCACCTCAACAAATATGTATATAATGTACATCATACGACAATGATGGACAATCACTTTGAAATAGGAAAGAAGCCAGGGAGGATGCAATTTGCCACAAACTCTTCCCAGCCCTGACAAACAGTGTTATGATTGGCATAACATCCAGGAAATGAAAAGCTACCGGCTTCTAAAGAGAAAATGAAGTCTGAAAATCCAGGAATCGCTGATTTAATTAGAAAAAGAAAAACAATCACATCTCTAAACAAAGGACCCACAACTGTCTGCAACAGCGAGAGGCATGTCAGCAAACTCAGCACATAGTATTGCGGCTTGAATAATGGAAAAGAGATTGTAGTGTTTTAAAAGGCAAAGTGCTCCGAGGTTAGACCTTCTGCTCTCGCTTGCGGAGTTCGCAGACAACCAGACTCGTCTCACTACAGTACATTGCTGATGGCAGTCTGGGGCCTATAACAGCATGATAAAAACATTACATCCTATGACTAATTAATGCATCTTCAGTACATGCTCAGCAGCGTGTGCTTGAGGTGTTTGTGTTAGAACGTAGGAGGGGATACTGGTGGAACGTAGTCGTGACCTGAAAATCTGACCCGTGCCTTTATAAGCAGCTAGTCTGTTCCAGTCCCATGGCCTGGCTGTCAGAGGCAGGGCCCTGGCTGGGTCATTAGGCAGCTGAGTGTTTATTTGATCCTGGGCATCTGGGAGCCGTGAGGAAATCGAGAGGAGTCAGATCAAAGAAAGCCAACCCCCTAGCCCCGGGTCTCCATAGGCTCTATGATCTAGTGTCCAGGAACTATGGGGGTTTTGTCATGCAGACATATCGAACCAAGGAGTCAGTCAAATCCTCCAAGGAATGGTTCTAGTACTTAGATGTTGAGCTGTGAAGCAAGTAACCCTCTCTTCCCAACTAAGCCCCCTCCAAAATCTGTCTTAGTTTGAGGGGTACCTTTATCACCAATTGTGAGCCATGCATAGTAGGTTTAGGCAGTATTATACATGGCTGGTGAAAGACACTACATCAAAGTCATGATAAAATGGAATGGCTATTCAAAAGGATAATAGACGGGAAGGAGTTTATACTTTTTTGGCTTGCTGTATGCGTCGAGCACCACCTAGAAAGTGCCGTGGCCCAGGGTGAGGCCTGCGTTGACCATCATGTGCCATCTCTTTCTCACTTCCTCCTGTGGCTGCCCATTCTTAGCCTTTGAGGGAGAGAAACGCATGCTGTTTTCATCTATGATCTATCCTCAAGGTCAAGTCTCCCCAGTCAGGTCTCCCGAGTGGTGCAGTGGTCTAAGGCACTAATGCTAGCTTTGCCACTAGAGATCCTGGTTCGAGTCCAGGCTCTGTCACAGCCGGCCGCGACTGGGAAACCCATGGGGAGGTGCACAATTGGCCCAGCGTCGTCTGGGTTAGGGGAGGGTTTCGCCGGCAGGGATGTTCTTGTCCCATCGAGCTCTAGTGACTCCTGTGCTGGGCCGGGTGCAATGCATGCTGACATGGTTGCAAGGTGTACAGTGTTTCCTCCAACACATTGGTGCTGCTGGCTTCTGGGTTAAGCAGACATTGTGTCAAGAAGCAGCTTGGCTGGGTTGTTTTTTAAAGGACGCGCAGCTCTCAACCTTCGTCTCTCCCGAGATGAGACAAGACTGTAACTACCAATTGAATACCACAAAATTGGGGAGAAAAAGGGGTAAAATATATAAAAAAAATTAAAAAGTCTCCCCAGTCTAGTTTTGTATTCAGGGTACGGGGTCAGCAGGCCTGTTGGATGACCATGGCAGCCTGGTCCTCTGTCCTGCTGGGATGTGATAGAGGGTGCTGCAGGATGTGCAGGTTGTGGTGCACTTTAGAATGGACACACATGCACACACACACAAAGATTCAGGCAGGCACACACACTCACCCCCCCCATTTGTTTTTTACACTGCTGCTACGTTGAGACTGGTTATTATCTATGCATAGTCACTTCACCCATGTACAAATTACCTCGACTAACCTGTACCCCCTGACATTGACTCGGTACCGGTACCCTCTGTATATAGCGTCGTTATTGTTATTTTATTGTGTTACTTTGTATTATTTTTACTTTAGTTTATTTGGTAAATATTTTATTAACTCTTTCTTGAACTGCACTGTTGGTTAAGGGCTTGTAAGTAAGTATTTCACGGTAAGGTTCCACTTGTTGTATTCGGCGCATGTGACAAAACAAGTTTGATTTGATATGATTCACACAGGCACACACATAGACACACATACAGTATTGATCCTTTTTAATAATGGCCTATTTTTCTGTTTCACCTGTGTGTGTCCTCCAGGATTCGGGCGTCGTTGACGAGCACTCTCTTGACATTCTTCCTGTGGTTGTGCTGGAGGAGAGGCAGACAGGCGTCCACTGTGAGGCAAGCACTGCCTGCATCACCTTGTCATCTCTGCAGATTGGTCACTAACTGGCATAAAAGTCATACAATTATATTTTAAAACGAACCCTAACCTTAATCGCACTACTAACCCTAATGCCTAACCCTAAATTAAGACCAAAAAATGAATTTTTGTTTTCATGAATTGTTACGATATAGCCACTTTTGACATTGCAGCTGGCCCATCTATTGGAGATAATTCAGCACCAGTCTCAATGTCAACAGTGAAGAGGCGACTCCGGGATACTGGCCTTCTAGGCAGAGTTCCTCTGTCCAATGTCTGTGTTCTTTTGCCCATCTTAATCTTTTATTTTTATTGGCCAGTCTGAGATATGGCTTTTTCTTTGCAACTCTGCCTAGAAGGCCAGCATCCCGGAGTCACCTCTTCACTGTTGACGTTGAGATTGGTGTTTTGCGGGTACTATTTAATGAAGCTGCCAGTTGAGGACTTGTGAGGCGTCTGTTTTTCAAACTAGACACTCTAATGTACTTGTCCTCTTGCTCAGTTGTGCACCGGGGCCTCCCACTCCTCTTTCTATTTTGGTTAGGGCCAGTTTGCGCTGTTCTGTAAAGGGAGTAGTACACAGCGTTGCATGTAGGCCTACATTGGCTATTGTAGGAGATATTCTAGAAGTCCACAGCTATATCCATGTGGAAAATGTTACAGCATTTGCTTCATTGGTTTTGTTGATAGGCCACCCTGATAGGCCTACATAATGCTCAAATAGCGACAATAGCCTATTGGCCACTGTCTGAAACTGTAACTTAAAGTGGGTACAACCTCAGTGTTCACAGTTAATGCGCACAGGAATTTGCACAGAATGCTCACAAAAGTTTTCGCTCACAAGACATGAAATTTGCTCATTGCCGGAAACAATTAGATGGAACATTGCAGACCGGTATCCCATCTTTTCTTTCTAAAACACTTGAGCGCGCTGTCTCTGACCAACTCTCTCAGAAATATCATCTTGACCCTAACCAGTCAGGCTTTAAAGACGGATCACTCAACTGAGACTGCTCTCCTATGTGTCATAGAGGTTCTCCGCTCTGCCAAAGCTGACTTTCTCTGCTCTGTTCTCATCCTCTTAGATCTATCCACTGCCTTCAACACCATGAACCATCAGATCCTCCTCTCCACCGTCTCAGGGCTAGGCGTCTCAGGCTATGCACACTCCTTGATTGCATCCTATCTGGCGGGTCGCTTTTACCAGGTGGCGTGGAGATGATCTGTGTCTGCATCACGTGTTTTCACTACTGGTATCCTCCAGGGCTCAATTCTGGATTCACTCCTCTTTTCTCTATACACCATGCCATTCGGCTCAGTCATATCCTCGCATGGTCTCACCTATCATTGCTATGCGGATAACACTCAACTACTTTTTCTCATCCCCCAGGTGGCGACATGCATCTCTGCGTGCCTGGCAGATATTTCAGCTTGGATGTCGGACCACAACCTCAAGCCCAACCTCGACAAGATGGAGCTGCTCTTATTCCCGGGGAAGGCCTGCCTGCTCCAAGACCTCTCCAACACTGTCGACAACTCCATGGTATCCCCCTTCCAGAGCACAAAGAATCTTGGCATGACCCTGGACAACACCCTGTCATTTTCTGCAAACATAAAAACAGTGACTCCAGCAAGTTCATGCTCTATGGGGCAGCAGGTACCCTAGAGGTTAGAGCCTAGTGGTTAGAGCGTTGGGCCAGTAAGCAAAAGGTTGCTGGATCAAATCCCTGAGCTGACAAGGTAGAAATCTATCGTTCTGCCCCTGAACAAGGCAGTTAACCCAATGTTCACCGATAGGCTGTAATTGTAAGTAAGAATTTGTTCTTAACTGACTTGCCTAGTTAAATAAAGATTACATTATTATTATAATTTTAAAAATCTATACAACATCCATAGAGTACGACCTTTCCTCACACAGGAAGCGGTGCTTGTACTAATAAAGGCACTCATCATATCCTTTCTGGACTACTGCAACTCTGTTGGCTGGGCTCCCAGCTTGTGCAATCAGACCCCTGCCACTTATACAGAAAGCCACAGCCCATCTTTGGTTCAACCTTTCCAAGTTCTCCAATGTCACCCCGCTCCTCTGTGCACTCCACTGGCTTCCAGTCGAAACTCGCATCCACTATACTACCATGGTGCTTGCCTATGTAGCAGCAAG
This sequence comes from Salvelinus namaycush, assembly GCF_016432855.1. NCBI lineage: Eukaryota > Metazoa > Chordata > Actinopteri > Salmoniformes > Salmonidae > Salvelinus > Salvelinus namaycush. The sequence goes on along the minus strand of NC_052328.1, from coordinate 11,141,138 downwards.
GGGAACTGCCCCTCCCTACCTTCAGGCTATGCTCAAACCCTACATCCCAAACCGAGCACTCCGTTCTGCCACCTCTGGTACCTCTGGTCTCTTGGCCATCCCACCCGTATGGTAGATCAGCTCCCGCTGTATGGTAGATCAGCTCCCGCTCAGCCCAGTCAAAGCTCTTCTCTGTCCTAGCACCCCAATTGTGGATCCAGCTTCCCGCTGATGCTGAAAACATCTAAAACACTACCTCTTCAAAGAGTATCTTAAATAAGATATCTCAGCCTTACCCCCCCCACCAAAATATAAAATACAACTTTCACTTTTGAAATGTACTTACTACGACTTTAATGTGGTTGTTTCAATTAGCTATCTTAAGATGAATGCACTAACTCTACGTCGCTATGGATAAGAGTGTGTACTAAATGACTAAAATGGAAATGGATCAGGACCCTCCCTCGCCATAATGTTATTCATTATGATCTCAAATGTAAAACTGATCCTAGATCAGTACTCCTTCTCTGAGATGCTGTGTGAAAATGTGCCCTGATGGCTCAACTTAAAATCACACTATCGAAGTGAGAGTGTAGATGAAGTTATACGTCTTTAACTTTAATCTTTACCCAATGTCCATTTCCACCCACACATGTAATGTAGAATCACTGAGGGTAATAGGAATATTAATGATGGTAATGGGAATATGTGGGCATCTTGGTCCCCGGTTCTTCTAGCTAATCAAGTCTATTGTCAATTGGGTCAATTTACGTCCATATGTTGGTATAATTGCATGATATAAAACATTTATAGAATATAGAGACGTTAATAGAGTTATCTGTGATTGGCCACTTATTGTATTGGTGTTGAAGACTATCAATTCATATGAATTTATCAGCCGGTCAATAAGAGTAAAACGAAAGATTGGCAATTACAGATGAGGGGCTCTCAGCAAGACGAGGGCTGGAGCCAAGAGCCATAGCAGGGAATTGGACTGCAGCAGAATCATAGCAGCGGGACGTAGAGGTGCTGGAGGTTCTTCAGTACCTCCCGATACATTGAAATAATTTTGCCAAAATTAGGTCTACAAAAAAAACTATTCCCAGAATTATATTTCTCCTGTCTGAACAGACAAATAAAATCATTCAAATTACAACACATGAGAGTGTAATTTTGCCACAGAGGATCAATAGCTTCTAAAAAATAGCTGTGGATTAAGTTTTATCACAAGTATTTACAGTTGGGAAGGACAGAATTTGGGCAGCACGCACGCCAAATATAAAACAGTTTCTTGCGTTGTGGCAATAGACATAGAAAGGTTCTCTTTCAAGTATTAGTTTCAGTATTTCACTATGGAATATGCCCTGAGTGTATTTGTCAGAAGCCTTGTTACACTACGCCAGCCATTATTGGCTGGACGTCGAGACGTGCGTCGGGGAAGGGTATCCCTCCTACCCTATAAAGGGCCCGACAAAGCGTCTCTGAGTCATTCAAACACCTCTTCTCGCTTTTCATCAGAAAGTTTACCTCGACACGACTGCATTTTCCAGAAATAGCTAAACTGTCCACAGACGTGAGCTTACAATTCGCTCGCCGGGCGCTATTCTCGGAATTGTGCGGTGGTGACAATTTTCCTTATTAGAGGGAGTAACGGGTACAGCTGTGACATGGCTAACTCGTTCACGACCAAGTTAGCTGTATCCAAAAAGTGACTAGTCGTTGGAAAGCTAGCCACCACGCTAGCTAGCTTTTTTAAAACTTTGACAAGAAAAGTTTTTACTAGCTACACCAAGCTATCTTTTCTAAAATGTCCTTTTGGAAACGGTATCCGGCCATCACACAGAGTGCCACCGTCGGAGATAACCCACACTAATCGCTAGCTATCGGACGAGCCTACCTCGCAATTTTTTCTGACAGCTAAAAACATAGCATCCAAGCTATGGCGACAAAGGCATCTCCCACCCCAAATGAGGGGAAGCTCCCAGCACGAATCTGCTCCTGTGGAAATAAGATATCGGCCAAGGACACCCACTTGGTAAGCTCTGCATACTTTGGGCTACAACATGCCCAGGAAGCATTAGCCTCCCCCGGCTCCTGTCCACACTGTGCCTTCTTCACGTGAAGAGCCTCTGTCGCAGGCTAGCACACCAAGCTAGCCTGAGTCAACAGGACCCTAACATGGGGACCGGCGCACCGGAGGTGATGGATATAGAAGTCCTCCATGACCTTGGCTGGCCCCACCTTACTAAGTATGAGCGCTTCCAGTCCTCTATGACAGAGAAGGTCTACAGGTCGGTTGCCACAGCGGTGAAGGCTCTCTGCACCGGATCCATGCTCTCGGCATACCAGGCTGAGCTACAGGAGGAGCTAGTGGTCACACCAGAGCCGGGTCTATGGGATGATATCTGTATTACCACAGACCTCAACCTGCGTCTGCTCAAAGCCGCTGTCCAGGCGTCAGGGAGAGCCATGGGACTCATGATATCCCAGGAGAGAGCTTGATGGCTCAACCTATCCACGGTGTCCGACAGTGAGAAGCTGAAGATCCTGGATGCTCACTAGACCCTAAAGGCCTTTTCGGTCCCCAGGCACCTCAGTGTTCTGTCCGGCGTCCTGGGCCCAAGTTGGTGGTCACAGAGTACAGTCCAAAGAGGAGAAGAGACAATGTTCAGATGGATGCTTCCACAAAGCCCTCTTCCTGTCTCACAAACACTCTCCATTGTCAGTTCACATAAAAAATGTTAACACTAGCACAACCAGGCTACAGGCCAAGGGCGCAGTCAGACATTTTGTTTCTGAAAAATCAAAACAAACAGGGTGCCTCCCTATAACACCACCAGAGGGCTCCTTCTGTAGTGATAGGCCACATAAGCTCGCTCCCACTACGAGTCAGCCGGACGAGCGTAGGGAATCACGGTCCTGTCGTACACCCTCCCCCCAAGAGTGTGCGCTGCGAAACCCCGGACAGCCCTCTCTCGGAGCAGAGAGAGAATGGGCGGGCATGCACAATGTCAAACTAGGTACAGGGTACGATAGACAGGGGATACAGACTACAATTCGCTGTCACTCCACCCAGATTCAAGGGAATCATATGCACTCAGGGGGAATCAGCGTGTGTACTCCAAGAGGAAATCACATCGCTAATAGGAAAAAGAGCAATAAGAATTGATACTCCTGAGCAAAGCCACTGCGGTTTTTACTCAAGATATTTCCTGGTTCCAAATAAGGGGGCGGCATACGCCCGATCTTAGATCTACATGCTCTGAACAGACACATGATAAATTACTCATTCAGAATGTTGACACACACAGCTCTGCTACATTCTGTGCCCCCAGGCGATTGGTTCGTGTTCATCGACCTGATGGACGCTTACTTTCACATACCCCCCCCCTCACAGGAAATTTCTCAGATTTGCTAATCTACGAATTTCTGGTGCTCCCTTTCGGCCTCTCGCTGTCAGCTCGTGTTTTTACGAAGTGTACTGAGGCAGCGATAGCTCCACTTAGAGAGAATGGCATTCCAGCTGATGACATACATAGATGATTGGCTCTGCGTGAAATCGAGACAAGAGGTCTTAGAACACAGTCAGCTATTATTGGAACACCTGGCACTTCTAGGTTTCAGAATAAACACAGTAAAGATTGTTCTGATTCCCACGCAGATAATCTCTTTCCTAGGTTTAATCCTGGATTCGGCATCGTTCAAAGCTCGGTGGAAACGTATAAGAATTCCAAGATTGCGTAGCACTGTGAAATACCTCACTCATTGTATCAGAGAACCAGGGTTACAGTTATAACCTATAGTTTTGGAACCACTAACCCTGGCAATTTGACTGTTCAACTCATGGGTACACTAGCAATGGCTGCCAGTCCTGACTTGATCGGGAACTTCCATCTATGTAATATTTTTCTATGGTTGGTTAAGGCTGTCAGTTTGCCTTTTGACAAATTTCTAAATACAATCGCGACAAAACATACAGTTAGGAAAGCAAATGGAAAAGTCTAAACAGGTTATTTTGGACATCCCAACTCTGGTGTCACCCCATTGAAGTTTACATTTAAAATAGTTAAGGTATGGGCAGTGGTGGAAAAAGTACTCAATTGTCATACTTCAGTAAAAATAAAGATACCTTAAAAGAAAATGACTCAAGTAAATGTCAGGAAAATACTACTCGAGTATAAGTCTAAAAGTATTTGGTTTCAAATGTACTTAAGTAGCAAAAGTAAATGTAATTGCTAAAATGTACTTAAGTATCAAAAAGTAATTTTAAATTCCTTATATTAAGCAAACCAGACTGCACAATTTTCTTGATTTTTAAATTAACGGTTAACCAGGGGCACACTTCAACACTCAGACATAATTTACAAACAAAGCATTTGTGTTTAGTGAGTCTGCCAGATCAGAGGCAGTATGGATTACCGGGGATGTTCTCTAGATAAGGGTGTTGTAACGGCTGTCATCCTCCTCTTCTGACGAGGAGAAGCGAGAAGGATCGGAGGACCAATGTGCAGCGTGGTAAGTGTCCATAACGTTTATTTTAAAACATAAACTGAACACTATAAAATACAAAACAATAAATGTGAACATGAATGAAACAGTACCGTGTGGCAACAAACACTCACACGGAAACAAACACCCACACCCCCAACAGAAAACAGGCTACCTAAATATGGCTCCCAATCAGAGACAATAAAAAACACCTGCCTCTGATTGAGAACCATATCAGGCCAAACGAAAACCCCACATAGAAACAGAAAACATAGATCCCACCCAACCCACGTCCTGACCAACACTAAAACAAAGAAAATACAAAAGAACTAGGGTCAGAACGTGACAGGTGTGATTTAGATACTTTTCCTGTCCTGCTAAGCATTCAAATTGTAACTAGTACATTTGGGGGTCAGGCAAAATGTAAATTGTAAAAAGTACATTATTTTGTTTAGGAATGTAGTGAAGTAAATGTAAAAGTAAAGTACAGATACCGAAAAAAATTACTTAAGTAGAACTTTAAAGTATTTTTACTTAAGTATTTTACACCACTGGGTAAGGGTTAAGGTTAGTGTTAGGGTAGAGATGTCCCAAAGATTCTACAAGATCTACTACAATGTCTACTGCTGAAACGAGCATATTAATCTGTCTGTAGAAGCTAACAATTAAAAGTATTTCTCAACAGCTTGAGCGATTCTGAGCAAACATCATTGTTTTTCAAATTAGCTTATCGGTAGCGTATACACCAAGAGTCAGGAAGCAGGTACTGAATGTGAGAGAAAACAATACTACCTAATGACTGATACTACTGAGGGCTAAATAAAGGGAGAGTAATCAGGGTGATGATGAAGTCCCGTTGTGTAACAATGGAGAGCAGGTGTGCACAATGATGGTTACCAGGTGTGCGTAATGTGGGTTGTGAGGACCGGTGGTTAGTAGACCGGCGACATGGAGCACCGGAGGGAGGGAGCAGGAGTAGGTGTGACACCACCCCCCTCCCCCTCCAGCCGTAGGATGATGACGCGGAGATGGAAATCCTGGATGATTTTGGGGTCCAGGATGTCCGCTACTAGGACCCTAGAGCCCTCCTCAGGACCGTACCCTTCCCAGTCTACTAGGTACTGGAGCCGACCCCCACGATGCCTGGAGTCCAGGAGGGACCTAATAGCATAGACTGGGGTCCCCTCGATGTCCAGGGGACGTGGAGGGGTGTTATGGGGATGGCATCAGCCAGGGGACCTGGAACCACCGGTCTGAGGAGGGAAACATGAAAAGGAGGGTGAGATCCGGTAGTTGATCGGGAGTTTGAGACGATAAATTACCTCATTTACCCTCCAGAGGACCTTGAAGGGCTCCACAAACCGTGGGCTCAGCTTCCGGCAGGGATGGAACCACTCGTCCACTGCAGGAGCCTCAGTCTGGCTCGGAGTCAACGGAGCCATGGCTGGCTGATATCCCAGGACACGCTGGAAGGGACTCAGGCTGGTGGGGGAGTGTCGAAGTGGGTTCTGGGCGTATTCCGACCAGGGAAGGAGCCAGGCCCACTCCCCCTGCTGGTCCTGGAACTGACTCCTTAGGAACCTCCCCAGCTCCTGGTTGGTCCTGCCTGTTGGACTGAGGCCGGTACCAGATGTGAGGCTGACCGTGACCCCCAGCTTCTCCATAAAGGCTTACCAGACCCGCTACGTGAACTGGGTACCACGGTCGGAAACAATGTCCACTAAAAGGCCATAGTACCGGAAGACCTGCTGGAATAGTGCCTCAGCGACCTGGAGAGCGGTAGGTAGACCAGAGAGAGGGATAAAACGGCAGGATTTACAGAATCTATCAACAACAACCATAATAGTGGTAACACCCATCTGAAAGGGGGAGATCAGTTACAAAGTCTATGAACAGATGTGACCAAGGCCGCTGAGGTACGGGAAGGGGAATTTGTTTCCCTGCTAGAGCGTGCCGGGGAGATTTGGATTGGGTACATAGGAGCATGAGTTGACATAGTGGGCGATGAGCAAGAAGCAAGGAGCACACAGCTCAGTACTTACATTTTCACTATACCATTGTTAATTGGAAATTAAACCTTTGAATGTAAAGAAGTACTTTTTTTATTTAGTAGTTACGATGAAGCTCAAAGAGCAATTCATGCTCAAAGAGCATGAACTGACACAATTTATTAATTTGGGAGGTATTTTTTCTGACTGAGTTGAAACGTGATTACCTGAATACATTTTGTCTTCCAATTCAATAGCGTTTCAATAACACAATTTAATTAGATTTGTATTAATAATTATGTAAAAAACCTGTTTCCAATAGGTATAATCTTTTTTTTATTTTTTTTAAGTTTGTGTTTTTAGACTGTTTTGCCAACACGAAAGAGACAAAGACGGCATTGGTATTCATCTAGTCTTTTTTTATTAACCCCTTTTTCTCCCCAATTTTGTGGTATCCAATTGGTAGTTACAGGAGTCACTAGTGCGCGATGGGACCAGGACATCCCTGCCAGCCAAACCCTCCCCTAGCACGAACGACGCTGGGCCTATTGTGCCCCGCCCCATGGGTCTCCCGGTTGTGGCCAGCTGCGACAGAGCCTGGACTCGAACCCATAATCTCTAGTGGCACAGCTAGTTGCACAACCATTGCAGTGCCTTAGACCATTGCGCCACTCGGGAGGCCTACACTCATCTAGTCTACAAGTACGGTAGGGTGAGTTAAAATGTTTTTACTGCTTGTGTGCGAGCACAAAGACACCGTACCGGTACCCCCTGTATATAGCCTCGTTACTGTTATTATTGTTTCATTTTTTTACTTCAGTTTATTTTAGTAAATACTTTAACACATATTTTTCTTAAAACTGCGTTGTTGGCTAAGGTCTTGTAAGTAAGCATTTCACTGTAAGGTCTACACCTGTTGTATGGGGCGCATGTGACGAATAACATTTGATTTGATTGGGGACACACACCCACACACAGAAAAAAATCAGTACCATGGATAGCCACATGATTTAGCAAAGTCGATTGGATGAAATAGTTTTTTTCACTGTATTAGACTAAGCATATGTGACTCTTTTCAGGAAACTAGGCGTATGTCGCAAGTCACAACTTCACAGGAGAGGCATTTGAAAGTTTATTTTTAAATTTCATAAAATTTCGATCTTTGGCAGAAATGCCTTCTGGAAAATTTGGACTTTCATGTGCCTTATTAATACACTTGTATGCTATCTGTAAATATGAATAAAGTTGTTGTATTATGAGCCTAGTTGGTTGAGCCACAGAAAAAGACAGAGACCTTCCTGCAAGCCACGATTGGTTGAGATAATGAAAGGGCTGGACATGCCGAGAGATGAGTTTTGGATTGGTCTGCCGTGTAGTATCTTCTGTCTATGAAATGAGCTGCTCGCTATGTGTAGATAATCCTTTCTATTGCAGTTTTTTAACCATGGAGAACTTCAAATGTGTTGCTACTGCTCTCAACCAGAGTGACTTGACACAACGGGCCAAGCAAGCTGTACGAACAAAACATAAACGACACAGGACGACTTATTTAATGAAAGGGGTTGCAGTCTGCCGTGAAGCGTTCATCCATGTATACGGGTAAGAGTCTAGCTGACGTACAGTTTCAGATATTATACGTGTCATGGCAGAATGCAATTTAAAGCTTACTGTTAGCTAGCTATGACAATATGACAACGGTTTGTATTGCTAGTACTCTATGGATTGGGATCATAGTTCATTGTTAAGCTAGCTAGCTACATGTCTAAACAAAAGACCAAGTTAAAGCATACTGTCAGCTACCTAGCTGATGTTAGATGGCTGGATTGCTAGCTAACATTGTGTGTATGATCTGTGTAGTACTATTATCTTAGAAAGCCATTTGCATTGCTAGTTATAGCCTAATGTGAGCTAGCTAACAAAAACCTATTTGGTTAACTTTAGCTAGCCATGACAGTCGGTTTGTATTGCAAGTACTGAAAGTCTAAACAAAAGACTCCACCAGATGATTACATGACCCATCAAGTTAGCTGTAATCACCGTCAGACAAACCTGGCTATCTATTGTAAAAAAAATCTAAAATATTTGTATCTGGAATTTGTCTTTCAGCATCAGTATAACACACCTGACTCTCCTCTACCAGGAGAACGGTCTAATGCTTCCCATCAAAAAGAGAGCTGGCCCAAGCAAGCACAAGTTACACCTGAAGCATGAGGACTTGCAGCGAGTTGTGAACTTCATCAACAACTACGCAGAGGATATTGCAATATATTACCAGGATGCCACAAACTTTGGTGGAGAGCTGCTGCCATCTCATTTGACAAAAGCAGCGGTGTGGCGTCTCTACAAGGAATCGATGACAACACTTGGTATGCAAAGCATAAACAACACGTTTTGATGATTTAATTGACCTCCAACATGATTGCCACTACTTTTATTGATCTCACATTATTTCTGTATTTTCCAGAGGTACATGTAATCGGGCTGTCTTCCTTCAGGAATCTGTTGAGAAAATTGCTGCCCCACATCTCAAGCACTAAGCCCAGGACAGACCTGTCAATCCCTGCAGTTGTCTCTGGGGGGCACTACTGAACCAGCAAGCAAAGACATCAGGATACATTGAAAGCTTTGATTTTGCTCAACAAGTAAGCAACATCTCCTCCTTTATACTGATTAAGGACATAAACTCAGCAAAAAACAGAAACGTCCTCTCACTGTCAACTGTGTTTATTTTCAGCAAACTTAACGTGTAAATGTTTGTATGAACATAACAAGATTCAACAACAGACATAAACTGAACAAGTTCCACAGACATGTGACTAACAGAAATAGAATAATGTGTCCCTGAACAAAGGGGGGGGGGTCAAAATCAAAAGTAACAGTCAGTATCTGGTGTGGCCACCAGCTGCATTAAGTACTGCAGTGCATCTCCTCCTCATGGACTGCACCAGATTTGCCAGTTCTTGCTGTGAGATGTTACCTCACTCTTCCACCAAGAGCACCTGCAAGTTCCCGGACATTTTTGGGGGGGAATGACCCTGGCCCTCACCCTCCGATCCAACAGGTCCCAGACGTGCTCAATGGGATTGAGATCCGGGCTCTTCACTGGCCATTGCAGAACACTGACATAACGGTCTTGCAGGAAATCACGCACAGAACAAGTTGTATGGCTGGTGGCATTGTCATGCTGGAGGGTCATGTCAGGATGAGCCTGCAGGAAGGGTACCACATGAGGGAGGAGGATGTCTTCTCTGTAATGCACAGCGTTGAGATTGCCTGCAATGACAACAAGCTCAGTCCGATGATGCTGTGACACACCGCTCCAGACCATGACAGACCCTCCACGTCCAAATCGATCCCGCTCCAGAGTACAGGCGTCGGTGTAACGCTCATTCCTTCGATGATAAACGCGAATCCGAACATCACAAAACCACGACTTGTCAGTAAAGAGCACTTTTTGCCAGTACTGTCTGGTCCAGCGACGGTGGGTTTGTGCCCATAGGTGACGTTGTTGCCGGTGATGTCTGGTGAGGACCTGCCTTACAACAGGCCTACAAGCCCTCAGTCCAGCATATATATGTATGTGTGTATATATATATATATAAATAAAACACACACACATATATATAAACTTAGCAAAAAAAAGTAACATCCCTCAATCTACACACAATACCCATAATTACGAAGCAAAAACAGGTTTTTAGACATTTTAGCAAATGTATTAAATGAAAAACTGATATGTATTTACCCATGCACAGCTACTGCAAACAGTTTGTGTTGTACCTATCGGTAACTTAATTGTATTATTAGATAAATAGAACTACCGAGTTTAATTTTTTTTTTAATAATAATCTGAAAACCCCACATATAACCATGTTCTCCCCAAAAACAATGAAAACAAGGGAGACCCTAGCTGTGTTTCTTTCCAAGACCCAACACAACATCAGGAAAGGAGTTCATTACTTTATTCAGCACATTCTTAAAGAGGGAAAAGATCTTTGGATACAGGTCACGGGTATGTGACACTATGAAGTCTGAGGTGGCCTTGGACTAGGAGCTTCCTTCGCTTTTCCTGCATCCACAAGGCATTCGACAAGGTTTCTGCATGTACAGAAACAATAGATACAGCAATCATAATATTCTGTGCCTCAACACAAATCGTTGTACTCAAATATTCCTTTATTCTGATTCATCAACTTTCCGAGTCATAATAGAGGGACATTACCGATCTTTACATTTACATTTAAGTCATTTAGCAGACGCTCTTATCCAGAGCGACTTACAGTAGAGTGCATACATTTTATTACATTTTACATACTGAGACAAGGATATCCCTACCGGCCAATCCCTCCCTAACCCCTAACGCGGACGACGCTATGCCAATTGTGCGTCGCCCCACGGACCTCCCGGTTGCGGCCGGCTGCGACAGAGCCTGGGCGTGAACCCAGAGACTCTGGTGGCGCAGCTAGCACTGAGATGCAGTGCCCTAGACCACTGCGCCACCCGGGAGACCTTTAGTGTATGATGAGACAGAGCATGACAGTCAAAGCCCTTTAACTGTAGTCTGGCCGGACTATGTGGAAGTAGAGCACCAGGGCATAGAACACCACAAAGTGGTATCTGCCCAAAAGTAAAGAGGATGAGGAAGAGAAGAAAAAAAGAAAAACATTTACAAAGCGGAAAAACGCTATCTGATATTTTTAGTGCAGTTATACAGTACATCTCAATTTAGTCCAAGTGTTGACCTTGGGATGAAAATCCCTGCACTCTTAGAAAAAAAGGTGCTAGGTAGAACCATATGGGGTTCTTTGGTTTGTACCCATAGGGGAACCATTTTTGGTGATGTTCGTTCTGAACAGAACCATCTTTTTTTTTGGTTCCGTTCCACTGTTCCAACCAGCTAAATAAAAGTTCTGAACCGGTATGAAACCACAATTTTTTTATTGTTCCTTTCTGTTCCTTTTTAATAAACCTCTGAAATCAATTTTTTTCTACATTTAGCTGGATATTAAATTACTTCACCAATGGATATAGCAGCTTGCTATGGAGCGGGCAAGCTATGTACATGCACTGAACATGGGGACTTTACATTTTTGAAGGTGAGGAGAGCACTGGGAATCTTGTTGTTATGACATGCATTATCTAAATTAGGTCCACAGAATTACACCTATGAAAGAACTATGAATGTCTTTTAATTTCAGAGAGTTGTCTTAACTAACATTGGACCAGAGCTAGCCCTTGATCATGACACATACTGTATGATACATTACACATAATGCCGACTAGAGCTTTTGAGAGCTAGACCAGAGCTAGCTAACAAGCGTGTGTGTGCAGAATGGCAGCAGAATTAAAATGAAACAAGTCTTACCTTTATGTAGTTAATAAATCCAATGTGAAACGTGATAACTATATTATCCTTAACTAGCATTGAAAAAGTGAATCCATTGTTCTGTAATTAAAACTCTATTTTCCTAATTTCTGAATCACATTACAGGTTATAGATGTTAAAACCTCTACTTAACACCCATCCGGGAGCATCCTCATCAGTAAAAGCTGACTAGCATAGCCTAGCATAGCGCCACAAGTAAATAATAGCATATAAATATCATGAAATCACAAGTCCAATACAGCAAATGAAAGATAAACATCTTGTGAATCCAGCCATCATTTCCGATTTTTAAAATGTTTTACAGCGAAAACACAATATGTATTTCTATTAGCTAACCACAATAGCCAAAGACTCAACCGCATATTTTCACCATTTTTCTACCGCATAGGTAGCTATCACAAAACCGACCAAATAGAGATATAATTAGTCACTAACCAAGAAACAACTTCATCAGATGACAGTCTTATAACATGTTATACAATAAATGTATGTTTTGTTCGAAAATTTGCATATTTGAGGTATAAATCATAGTTTTACATTGCAGCTACCATCAAAAATATCACCAAAGCAGCCAGAATAATTACAGAGAGCAACGTGAAATACCTAAATACTCATAAAACATTTATGAAAAATACATGGTGTACAGCAAATGAAAGATAAACATCTTGTGAATCCAGCCAATATTTCCGATTTTTTAAAGTGTTTTACAGCGAAAACACAATATAGCATTATATTAGCTTACCACAATAGCCAAACACACAACCGCATATATTCACCGCATAGGTAGCTATCTCAAAACCGACCAAATAGAGATACAATTAGTCACTAACCAAGAAACAACTTCATCAGATGACAGTCTTATAACATGTTATACAATAAATGTATGTTTTGTTCGAAAATTTGCATATTTGAGGTATAAATCATAGTTTTACATTGCAGCTACCATCAAAAATATCACCAAAGCAGCCAGCCAATAATTACAGAGAGCAACGTGAAATACCTAAATTGTAACGGCAGTCTATTTCTTCCTCCTCCTCGAACGAGGAGAGGCGAGAAGGATTGGAGGACCAATGTGCAGAGTGGTAAGTTTCCATGATTTTAATATTCACGAAAACAAGACACGATACAAAATAACAAACGAACTAACCGTAACAGTCCCGTGTGGCACAAACACTGACACAGGAAACAAACACCCACAAACCAAACGTGAAACCCCGGCTGCCTAAGTATGATTCTCAATCAGGGACAACGATTGACAGCTGCCTCTGATTGAGAATCATACCAGGCCGAACACAAAATCCCAACATAGAAAAACACACATAGACAACCCACCCCAACTCACGCCCTGACCATACTAAATAAATACAAAACAAGGGAAATAAGGTCAGGAACGTGACATAAATACTCATCATAAAACATTTATGAAAAATACATTGTGTACAGCAAATGAAAGATAAACATCTTGTGAATCCAGCCAATATTTCCGATTTTTTAAGTGTTTTACAGCGAAAACACAATATAGCATTATATTAGCTTACCACAATAGCCAAACACACAAACGCATTTATTCACCGCATAGATAGCATTCGCAAAAACCAGCAAAATATATAAAATGAATCACTAACCTTGACCAACTTCATCAGATGACAGTCCAATAACATCAGGTTATACAATACACTTATGTTTTGTTTGAAAATGTGCATATTTAGAGCTGCAAACCGTGGTTATACATTGTGAATATGTAGCATCGATTCACCAGAATGTCCGGAGCTAGTTTGGACACTCACCTAATCTGACCAAAGAACTCATCATAAACTTTACATAAAAATACTTGTTGTATGGCAAATGAAAGATACACTGGTTCTTAATGCAACCGCCGTGTTAGATTTTTAAAAATAACTTTCCCATAATAAACAGCTTGCGTTATTGCAAGACAGCGCCCGCCAAAACGGCAGAGAATAGGAATAACATTTTCCACAGAAATACGAAATAACATCATAAATTCTTCTTACTTTTGTTGAGCTTCCATCAGAATCTTGTACAAGGAGTCCTAGGTCGAGGATAAATCGTTGTTTGGTTTTAGAATGTCCATTTCTTCTGTCGAATTAGCAACCTTAGCTAGCCATGTGGCGCGAACATGCCCATCTTCTCTCGACGCAAAGAATGGAAAACTCCAAAAGTCCCATTAAACGTTGAATAAACTGATGAAATTCGGCTGAAAAAACCTACTTTCTGATGTTTTTCTAATATGTATCAAATAAAAACAGAGCCGGAGATATTAGCCGTGTATACCGAACGCTTTTCAGAAGCCAATTTCGAGCTCCGCCTCGTGCCTTGGTAGACAAAGGAAATTCCTGACCTCTCACTCCAACGGCTCTTGTTTGACCTCAGATCAAGCTAGACACCCCATTCCACCTTCCACTGCCTGTTGACATCTAGTGGAAGGCATATAAAGTGTATGCATATCGATAAATATTAGGCAATTGAATAGGCAGGCCCTGGAACAGAGCAACGTTTTCAGATTTTTCACTTCCTGTCTGGAAGTTTGCTGCCAAATGAGTTCTGTTTTACTCACAGATATAATTCAAACAGTTTTAGAAACTTGAGAGTGTTTTCTATCCAATAGTAATAATAATATGCATATTGTACGATCTAGAATAGAGTACGAGGCAGTTTAATTTGGGCACGATTTTTTCCAAAGTGAAAACAGCGCCCCCGTATTGACAAGAAGTTAAAGGGTCTATGTAGAACCCTTTGCTTTACAAAGAACCCTTGTCTTTGTAAGACAAGGTTACAGGTTTTTTCCGATCAAAACGATTAATGGTAGAAACCTAATCCTCCTCAAATATCCCTTTTGGAACCCTTTTTTCTAAGAGTGTATGAATTGCAAATGAAAGTATACAGTACAATATAAGTATTTTAATGAGTCACTGGAGAGTTTATCCCTATGGTAAATCTCCGAGGGGGGAATTGATCAACAAAAAGGGTGTGGAGACTATTTGAGTGTTGCTAATTTATCCACCAAGGATGACAGCGTACATTACTCTGGGCTGTGCTAGATATGTATTCCCTTTGGTCTTAATATGGATCGTTCAGGCAGCCCTTTATTGACACATAAAATTACATATTAGAACTGTAATTTCATAGGATCTCTGTGGGCCCTATATACAGTGCCTTCGGAAAGTGTTCAGACCCCTTGACTTTTTCCACATTTTGTTACATTACAGCCTTATTCTAAAATTGATAAAAATAAATCCTCAGCAATCTAATGACAAAGCGAAAACAGGTTTAGACATTTTAGCAAATTAAAAATTATTTTAAAAGTATTACAAATTAAAAATGGATACCTTATAAGTAATCAGACCCTTTGCTACGAGACTGGAAATTGAGCTCAGGTGCATCCTGTTTCCATTAATCATCCTTGAGACGTTTCTACAACTTGATTGGAGTCCATCTGTGGTAAATTCAATTGATTGGACATGATTTGGAAAGGCACACAGCTGTCTAAATAAGGTCCCACAGTTGACAATGCATGTCCGAACATAAACGAAGCCATGAGGTCGAAGGATTTGTCTGTCGAGCTCCGACACAGGATTGTGGGTCGAGGCACAGATCTGGGAAGGGTACCAAAACATTTCTGCAGCATGGAAGGTCCCCAAGAACACAGTGGCCTCCATCATTCCTAAATGGAAGAAGTTTGGAACCACCAAGTCTCTTCCTAGAGCTGGCCATCCCTTGCTAAACTGAGCTATCGGGGGAGAAGGGCTTTGGTCAGAGAGGTGACCAAGAACCTGATGGTCACTCTGACAGAGCTCTAGAGATCCTCTGTGGGGGTGGAGAACCTTCCGAAGGACTACCAACTCTGCAGCACTCCACCAATCAGGCCTTCATGTTAAAGTGGCCAGACCGAAGCCACTCCACAGTAAAAGGCACATCACAGCCCGCTTCAAGTTTGCCAAAAGGCACTTAATTAAAGGCTCTCAGACCATTAGAAACAAGATTCTCTGGTCTGATAAAACCAAGATTGAACTCTTTGGCCTGAATGCCAAGTGTCACAGCTGGAGGAAACCTGACACCATCTGTATGGTGAAGCATGGGGGTGGCAGCATCATGGTGTGGGGATGTTTTCAGTGACAGGGACTGGGAGACTACGCAAGATTGAGGGAAAAATGAACGGAGCAAAGTACAGAGAGATCCCTGATGAAAACCTGCTCCAGAGCGCTCAGGACCTCAGACTGGGATGAAGATTCACCTTCCAACAGACAACGACCCTAAGCACACAGCCAAGACAACGCAGGAGTGGCTCAAGTCTCTGAATTCCTTCATTAGTCCAGCCAGAGCCCGGACTTAAACCCGATCGAACATCTCTGGAGAAACCTAAAAATAGCTGTGCAGCGACGCTCCCCATCCAACCTGACAGAACTTGAGAGAGAATGGGAGAAACTCCCCAAATACAGGCTTGTAGCGTCATACCTGTCCATTTGAAAAACAAATGATAGTCCCACTAAGCGCAAACCAGAATGGGATTGTCGACCGATTATGATTTTTCAACGCCGATACCGATTATCGAAGGACCAAAAAAAGCCGATACCAATTAATCGGCCAATTTTTTTATATATTTGTAATAATGACAATTACAACAATACTGAATGAACACTTATTTTAACTTAATATAATACATAAATTAAAATCAATTTAGTCTCAAATAAATAATGAAACATGTTCAATTTGGTTTAACTTTTTATGGCTGCAGGGGCAGTATTGAGTAGCCAGATAAAAGGTGCCCATTTCAAAAAGGCCTCGTACTCAATTCTTGCTCGTACAATATGCATATTAGTATTACTATTGGATAGAAAACACTCTCTAGTTTCTAAAACCGTTTGAATTATATCTGTGAGTGAAACAGAACTCATTCTGCAGCAAACTTCCTGACAGGAAGTGGAAAGTCTGAAATTGAGGCTCTGTTCCAGGGGCTGCCTATTAAAGCCCTTGTTATTTATTAGTTTAGATGCACTTCATACGTCTTCCACTAGATGTCGACAAGGAGTGAGAGAAGAAATGGACTGTGTAACTTGATCTGGACTCGAATTACAGCTCATGGAATGACGTGTCCTCCATTTCCTGTTTTCATGAAGGCGCGAAGAGGGACATGGATTTGCCTTTTGAAAAGCTGTCGTTATAGGCGACTACTATCTCCGGCTTTGATTTTATTTGATACATGTGACCATATCATCGTAAAGTATGTTTTTTCAATATAGTTTAATCAGATTATTGAAATTTTTTCGGGAGTTTTGCCGTGTTCCGTTCTCTGACTTTGTTGACGATGGAGAGATTCGAGCCACTTGGCTAGTGTGCTTGCTAATTCAAGAGGGAAAGTGGCCGTTCTAAATCCAAACAATGATTGTTCCCGACAAAGGACCCCTTGTCCAACATTCTGATGAAAGATCAGCAAAAGTAAGAAACATTTTATGATGCTATTTCATATATCTGTCGTGCATGTGAAGTAGTCGTCGGCGCCCAACTTTTGGGTACTCTAGCTATACCGAAGCTGTCGTAATGAATGAAGTTATTTTTTAGAATTCTAACACTGCGATTTCATTAAGAACTAATGGATCTATCATTTCCTATACAACATGTCTTTTTTAGTTATGTTTATGAATAGCTATTTGGTCAGAATATGTGTGTCAGAAAAAGTGTCAGAAAAATATCTGGACGTTGTGGAAAAAGTAGCTAAGTTAGCACAATGTATAACCATTGATTTCAGCT
The DNA here is from genome assembly GCF_016432855.1 of Salvelinus namaycush. NCBI lineage: Eukaryota > Metazoa > Chordata > Actinopteri > Salmoniformes > Salmonidae > Salvelinus > Salvelinus namaycush. Next base: position 11,123,531 of record NC_052328.1, on the reverse strand, counting down.
CTAAATATGCACATTTTCGAACAAAACATAAGTGTATGTATAACCTGATGTTATAGGACTGTCATCTGATGAAGAATATCAAGGTTAGTCAAAAATTATATATCTTTTACTGGTTTGTTACGATCGCTAACTTTTACTGCTGGGAAATGGCTTGTCTTTCTGGCTATTGTGGTAAGCTAATATAACGCTATATTGTGTTTTCGCTGTAAAACACTTAATAAATCGGAAATATTGGCTGGAATCACAAGATGCCTGTCTTTCATTTGCTGTACACTATGTATTTTTCAGAAATGTTTTATGATGAGTAATTAGGTATTTGACGTTGGTGTCTGTAATTATTCTGGCTGCTTTCGGTGCAATTTCTGATTGTAGCTGCAATGTAAACTATGATTTATACCTGAAATATGCACATTTTTCGAACAAAACATAGATTTATTGTATAACATGTTATAAGACTGTCATCTGATGAAGTTGTTTCTTGGTTAGTTTGGTTGGTTCTTGGTTAGTTAGGTTGGCTTTGTGCATGCTACCTGTGCTGTGAAAAATGTCAGTCCTTTTTTGTATTTGGTGGTGAGCTAACATAAATATACGTGCTGTTTTCGCTGTAAAACATTTTAAAAATCGGAAATGTTGGCTGGATTCACAAGATGTGTACCTTTCATTTGCTGTATTGGACTTGTTAATGTGTGAAAGTTAAATACTTTAAAAAAATATCTTTTGAATTTCGCGCCCTGCACTTGAGCTGGCTGTTGTCATATTGTGGGCGGCCTCGGGCTTGCAGCCATAAGAAGTTAAATAATGCAAAAACACATACTGTTGGAGAAGAAAGTAAAAGTGAAATATGTGCCATGTAAAAAAGCTCATGTTTAAGTTCCTTGCTCAGAACATGAGAACATATGAAAGCTGATTGTTCCTTTTAAAACTTCTCTAGTGTAGGGGGCAGTATTTTGACATCCGGATGAAAACCGTGCCCAAAGTAAACTGCCTGTTACTCAGGCTCAGAAGCCAGTTCATGCATATCATTGGTAGACTTGGATAGAAAACACTCTAAAGTTTCCAAAACTGTTAAAATAATGTATGTGAGTATAACAGAACTGATATGGCAGGCGAAAACCTGAGAGAAATCCATCCAGGAAGTGGGATTTTTTAATGTTTGTAGTTTTCCATTGACTGCCTATGCAGATTCCAATAACTTAGGACTCAAATTGCACTTCTTATGGCTTCCACTAGATGTCAACAGTCTTTAGAAATTGTTTCAGGCTTGTGAGGGATGAGGGAGTAAGACCGCTCTGAATGAGTGGACACTGCAGTATCCCAGAGGTTTTTCTTGCGCGAGACCGAGAGCACACCTTTCTTGTTTTCCTTTTATATTGACGAAGCTTTTGTCCGGTTGAAATATTATTGATTATTATGACTAAAAACAAAGTGAGGATTGATTATAAACATTGTTTGACATGTTTCTACAAACTTTACTGATACTTTTAGGATTTTTTGTCTGCCTGTTGTGACTGCCTTTGAGCCTGTGGATTACTGAACAAAACGCGCCAACAAAATGAGTTTTTTGGATATAAAGAGGGACTTTATCGAACAAAACAAACATTTATTGAGTAAATGGGAGTCTTGTGAGTGCAACCATATGAAGATCATCGAAGGTAAGTGATTAAATGTATCGCTATTTCTGACATTTGTGACTACTACTACTTGGCTGGTTACTGTTTGTAATGTTTTGTGTGCTGGTCGCTGTCCTCAAATAATCGCATGGTATGCTTTCGCCGTAAAGCGTTTTTGAAATCTGACACAGCGGCTGGATTAACAAGAAGTTAATCTTTAAGCCGATGTATAACACTTGTATGTTTTATGAATTTGTATTATGAGTATATCTGTTTTTGAATTTGGAGCTCTGCAATTTCACTGGATGTTGGTCAGGTGGGACGCTACCGTCCCACGTACCCTAGAGAGGTTAACATGAGTCTTCAATATTCCCAGTTAAGAAGTTTTAGGTTGTAGTTATTATAGGACTATTTCTCTCTATATCATTTGTATTTCATATACCTTTGACTATTGGATGTTCTTATAGGCACCATAGTATTGCCAGCCTAATCTCAGGAGTTGATAGGCTTGAAGTCATAAACAGCTCTGTGCTTCAAGCATTGCGAAGAGCTGCTGGCAAACACAGGAAAGTGCTTTGAATGAATTCACACAGCAACGAGCCAGGCGGCCCAAACTGCTGCATATACCCTGACTCTGCTTGCACAGAACGCAAGTGTCACGACTTCCTCTCCCTGTTCGGGCGGGGCTCGGCGGTCTGCACCCGGCTCCCTCGGGACGTGAGAGCGTGAACGCTCTTGTCTCCTGCCTCTCAGGCAAGGCTCTGGAGTGGGCCAACGCGGTCTGGAATGATGGAGACTCGGCGAGGGACCACTACCCAGAATTCAAAGTCCGTTTCATCTCAGGCAGGAGACAAGGAGAGCGCAGGACTTTGCCCTGGAGTTCCGGACCTTGGCCGCTTGCGCGGGATGGAATGACAGGGCCTTGATCGATCACTATAGGTGTAGTTTGCGTGAGGACGTCCTTAGGGAATTAGCCTGTAGAGATACCACCCTCACCTTGGACCAGCTAGTGAACATGTCTATTCGGCTGGACAACTTGCTGGCCACCCGCGGACGTCCGGATCGGGCCCTGTCCGTTTCATCCCCCAGCACCTCTGCTCCAACACCTATGGAGCTCGGAGGTGCTGCAGCGAGGGCGACCAGAGGAGGAGCTCTTTCCTGCGCCAGATGTGGTCGGAGGGGGCACACAGCTGACCGGTGCTGGAGGAGCTCTTCTGGGAGTCGAGACGATAGGCAGGGCACTGTTCGGCACCCAAGGTGAGTAGGCAGCAGACTCACCCAGAGTCCCCTGTTGCTCACATGTATGTGTTGATTGCTTTTCCTGAGTTTGCCCCTCATTCTCAGCATAAGGCGCTAGTAGATTCAGGCGCAGCTGGGAATTTTATTGACCGTGGTTTTGCTTCTAGTCTAGGGATCCCCCTTGTTCAGGTTGATCAGCCTTTCCCAGTGCACTCCCTAGATAGCCGACCATTAGGGTCAGGGCTAATCAGGGGGGCCACGGCTCCACTGGACATGGTTAAGCTGGGGGGTCATGGGGAGAGAATTGGTCTCTTCCTTATTGATTCACCTGCGTTTCCCATGGTGCTGGGGATACCCTGGTTGGCCCGTCACAACCCCAACATTTCGTGGCAAGAGAGGGCTCTGAAGGGGTGGTCAGATGAGTGCTCAGGCAGGTGTGTAGGAGTTTCCATAGGTGCTACTACGGTGGAGAGTCCAGACCAAGTCTCCACCGTGCGCATTCCCTCAGAATATGCCGATTTGGCTCTCACCTTCTGTAAAAAGAAGGCGACTCAATTACCACCTCATCGATGAGGTGAGGTAGCTCTCCAGGAATGGAGTTGGCGAACCTTTAGTCTAGCTTTACCTTGCACGTGGACATGTGCATCACATTACAAAGGGTGGTGTTGTAGATCTCCAGGTGCAGTGTCTTACTAAAATTGTAGAGTCTTGCCCCCCACCTCCGTCACGATGGCCTCTCCGTCCCCGTGATGGTTTGTTAGAGGAGTCATCCGCAATCTTTTGGTTGTTGCTATGACTGTGATATGTTGTTGTTTATCTACCCTAGTTGAATGCAGTGAATGTAATTCGCTCTGGATAAGAGCGTCTGCTGAATGACCAAAATGTACATGTAAAAGCAAACACTTGCAAAGCATGCTGGGTATTATTTTAATGAGCTCTGCCTCCAAACAAGTACACATTTGGTTGGTGCAAACCGGACCAAATCTGAACCAATTAAAGACGTCTATGTTTGGGCCAAATCAAGGCCGGTCAGGATTCGGACCAAATCTGAACCAATTATAGATATCTATGTTTGAGACAAAAATAGCCTGGTGCGGAACAAATAAAATCAAGGCCGGTCAGGATTCGGACAAAACCTGAACCAAATATAGAAGTCTATGTAAGGACCAAATAAAGGCTGGTGGGACCAATTAAAATCAAGACCGGTCCGGACTGCATAAAAAAAAGACTAAAGAAATATGCTTAGTGGGAGGCAAATGCTTAGTGGGAGGCATCAGGAAGGACTGGGACGCAAGGTGCACCCATGCATTCACCACCTCCTCTGGCTCCTCTGCCTCCTCTTCTCTTAGATTGGCCTGTCCATAAGCCACATCATATGTTCATATTACTGCACACTGTCAAACAATAGCTAGGCTATAGTGTAGCGGTTAAATGCTTTGTTTATGTAAGCCTCTTACTCAGCCCTGTCAAAACTGACAAGGATTGTCAGATGATTTTAATCACAATCAAATAGCTATTTTCACCTGAAGTGCATAATGTAGGATCTTAGCACTGACAAATACCTCTACCTTAACTGCCAATTACCACAAAATTGCCTTGCCCACATACTGTAATATTTCTTTGTTCTTTTCTCTCTACCCCTCTGCTCTCTGTGTTACTGTATGTACAGCAGACCTGGGTTCAAATACTATTTGCACTATTGTTCCCATTGCAAACAAGCCAGGCTAAAGTATTTGAAATGATTTCAAATAGTATTAGAAGGGAAAAGGCACTATCATGTCAACATCCAACACGCGTCTACTAAAAGTTCACTCTTCTGTCACATTATCAGTGCAATATCTGAAAAAAATGCTCGCTTTCTTCTCCCAAACCGAAGAGAATAAGCAGGAAATACGGAGTCCTCCAACCAGGATTTCCTGGAAACCAGGGAATTTATCAACAATTCCCAGAATTGCAACCCTAGATTTGGTGGATACAAGATATTTCAATGAATGGGCTTTTAAAACGTGTAAGGGGATTTGAAATACTTCTATAACCAAATGAAAATGTGTTCCAGAAATGAATGCTTAGGTGGTGTTTGTTATATAATGTCCTTTATTGCAGGATTTGTTGGGTTATTTTCCCTCAGAGAATGTCTCTTACATAGCTTAGCCAATCAGAGTCCTATTAAACACATAATGCTAGTGTCCCACTAATGTCTTCCCAAAAACACAAAAACAAAAGAAACTTTTGAATTATCTTCATGAATTATTGAATAGAAACCACACTGTAAAAATGTTTTGGGATTAAACGTACAGCACAATTGTTATGCAATCAGATGCAATAGGATTGTGAGTTTGCTCAACAAAAATGTTGTTGAACAAACTCACAACAAATAGTTTGTGTGAAAATGTTGTTGAGCAAACTCCCAATCCTATTACAGCTGGTTTCCTTACAATTGTACGTTGAATCAACATATTTTCTTTATTTTTACATTGCACTTAATTTGTATTATGCCTCAAACAGTGCAAACATAAATACATAAATACATTCAACTTCTGGAACCTAGAAATGTATGCTCCTATTGAGTGAAAGGTTTACAACGAGTTTATAACTATACATTCTATTATATTTCTTTATATGCTTAGAAGATCAATTGGCTTAAAGGGCCACTCCGCACTTGAAACAATAACAAAGTTGACACCCCGCCTCTGTTTTGGTTAAAAAGCTAAGGAATGGGCCTGGAAATGTTTTACCACTCTCAAATTCATAGACAGAGCTATGGATGTAAGGACTGACCATATATGATTTAACCATGTTTTGAGGCTGTACAGTGTTTGTTTACATTTGCAATGCTCACAAACATTGGAGTAAAACAAGTTCATTTATTGGGTTCTGACTGGATGTGACAGTTGAATTAAGCTAATGAGGCATTTATACAGTAAATTATATTCTTCAAGAATCATTAGGCATATATCATTAAGTCCAGAAATCGATGTAGCAACTGTAGATTGCCCCTTTGACAATCTTGCTTTACGAAATTACTGAACATGGTAAATCTGAAAAGTCTATATACTCTTCTCCCTCACTTCTGATAAAAGCATGATGTATAGAGACCGACATGTGCATAGCATGGCACTGCATGCCAAAGAGAAATACAGTAGGGAGGGATAGAGCTAGGATATAGCGGGAATAGAGAGAGGGGTAGAGAAAGAGTGGAAGGACGTGATACTGTACCTCTCGCTCTCTCTCATCTGTCACCCTTTAGGATAGCCCCAGCTGTTTACGGTTCACATGCCTTTCCTTTCAGCAGACTGAGTGGCACAGATTAGCATGTTTTTTCCTCCATTCCCTTATCCCACTTGAGGGAAACACTTTATGTAAGGGCACCGATGGGCCATTATGCTCCTGAGGCAAGACATCTAACTCAGAGTTCTTTCGGGGTATCTCATTCACTCTCATGCATTTCTCTTTTACTCTTGCACTTTGTAGATTTTTCCTCTGTGACGAAAGACATCTGAGACTTCTTTCTGGGTATATTTCTCTCCCTCTCCCTGGCTTGTTCTCTCCCCCTCTCCTCTCTCATGCACACATGCATTTCTCTCTTACACACATCCTTTTTCTTTGCACTCTGCACAACGCGTCACCGGGGCAAACTACCTGCCCTCCATGACACCTACAGGAAGGCCAAAAAGATAGTCAAGGACAATAACCACCCGAACAACTGCCTGTTCACACCGCTATCATCCAGAAGGCGAGGTCAGTACAGGTGCATCAAAGCTGGGACCGAGAGACTGAAAAACAGCTTCTATCTCAAGGCCATCAAATCAAATCAAATCAAGTTTATTTTATATAGCCCTTCGTACATCAGCTAATATCTCGAAGTGCTGTACAGAAACCCAGCCTAAAACCCCAAACAGCAAGCAATGCAGGTGTAGAAGCACGGTGGCTAGGAAAAACTCCCTAGAAAGGCCAAAACCTAGGAAGAAACCTAGAGAGGAACCAGGCTATGAGGGGTGGCCAGTCCTCTTTTGGCTGTGCCGGGTGGAGATTATAACAGAACTATGCCAAGATGTTCAAAATGTTCATAAGTGACAAGCATGGTCAAATAATAATCATGAATAATTTTGAGTTGGCTTTTCATAGCCGATCATTAAGAGTTGAAAACAGCAGGTCTGGGACAGGTGGCGGTTCCATAACCGCAGGCAGAACAGTTGAAACTGGAATAGCAGCAAGGCCAGGTGGACTGGGGACAGCAAGGAGTCATCATGCCCGGTAGTCCTGACGTATGGTCCTAGGGCTCAGGTCCTCCGAGAGAGAGAAAGAAAGAGAGAAGGAGAGAATTAGAGAGAGCCAAGATTTTCAAAATGTTCATAAATGACAAGCATGGTCAAATAATAATCAGGAATAAAAGTCAGTTGGCTTTTCATAGCCGATCATTAAGAGTTGAAAGCAGCAGGTCTGGGACAGGTAGGGGTTCCATAACCGCAGGCAGGGCAGTTGAAACTGGAACAGCAGGAAGGCCAGGTGGACTGGGGACAGCAAGGAGTCATCATGCCCGGTTTGCCGTGACGTATGGTCCTAGGGCTCAGGTTCTCAGAGAGAGAGAAAGAAAGAGAGAACGAGAGAATTAGAGAGAGCATACTTAAATTCACACAGGACACTGGATAAGACAGGAGAAGTACTCCAGGTATAACCAACTGACCCTAGCCCCCCAACACATAAACTACTGCAGCATAAATACTGGAGGCTGAGACAGGAGGGGTCAGGAGACACTGTGGCCCCATCCGATGATACCCACGGACAGGGCCAAACAGGAAGGATATAACCCCACCCACTTTGCCAAAGCACAGCCCCCGCACCACTAGAGGGATATCTTCAACCACCAACTTACAATCCTGAGACAAGGCCGAGTATAGCCCACAAAGATCTCCACCACAGCACAAACCAAGGGGGGGGGGCGCCAACCCAGACAGGAAGATCACGTCAGTAACTCAACCCACTCAAGTGACGCACCCCTCCTAGGGACGGCATGAAAGAGCACCAGTAAGCCAGTGACTCAGCCCCTGTAATAGGGTTAGAGGCAGAGAATCCCAGTGGAGAGAGGGGAACCGGCCAGGCAGAGACAGCAAGGGCGGTTCGTTGCTCCAGAGCCTTTCCGTTCACCTTTACACTCCTGGGCCAGACTACACTCAATCATATGACCTACTGAAGAGATAAGTCTTCAGTAAAGACTTAAAGGTTGAGACCGAGTCTGCGTCTCTCACATGGGTAGGCAGACCGTTCCATAAAAATGGAGATCTATAGGAGAAAGCCCTGCCTCCCGCTGTTTGCTTAGAAATTCTAGGGACAATTAGGAGGCCTGCGTCTTGTGACCGTAGCGTACGTATAGGTATGTACGGCAGGACCAACTCGGAAAGATAGGTAGGAGCAAGCCCATGTAACGCTTTATAGGTTAACAGTAAAACCTTGAAATCAGCCCTTGCCTTAACAGGAAGCCAGTGTAGGGAAGCTAGCACTGGAGTAATATGATCAAATTTCTTGGTTCTAGTCAGGATTCTAGCAGCCGTATTTAGCGCTTTATCCGGGTAGCCGGAAAGTAGAGCATTGCAGTAGTCTAACCTAGAAGTAACAAATGCATGGATTAATTGCATCTGCATCATTTTTGGACAGAACATTTCTGATTTTTGCAATGTTACGTAGATGGAAAAAAGCTGTCCTTGAAACAGTCTTGATATGTTCGTCAAAAGAGAGATCAGGGTCAAGAGTAACGCCGAGGTCCTTCACAGTTTTATTTGAGACGACTTTACAACCATCAAGATTAATTGTCAGATTTAACAGAAGATCTCTTTGTTTCTTGGGACCTAGAACAAGCATCTCTGTTTTGTCCGAGTTTAAAAGTAGAAAGTTTCCAGCCATCCACTTCCTTATGTCTGAAACACAGGCTTCTAGCGAGGGCAATTTTGGGGCTTCACCATGTTTCATTGAAATGTACAGCTGTGTGTCATCCGCATAGCAGTGAAAGTTAACATTATGTTTTCGAATAACATCCCCAAGAGGTAAAATATATAGTGAAAACAATAGTGGTCCTAAAACGGAACCTTGAGGAACACCGAAATGTACAGTTGATTTGTCAGAGGACAAACCATTCACAGAGACAAACTGATATCTTTCCGACAGGTAAGATCTAAACCAGGCCAGAACTTGTCCGTGTAGACCAATTTGGGTTTCCAGTCTCTCCAAAAGAATGTGGTGATCGATGGTGTCAAAGGCAGCACTAAGGTCTAGTAGCACGAGGACAGATGCAGAGCCTCGGTCTGACGCCATTAAAAGGTCATTTACCACCTTCACAAGTGCAGTCTCAGTGCTATGATGGGGTCTAAAACCAGACTGAAGCATTTCGTATACATTGTTTGTCTTCAGGAAGGCAGTGAGTTGCTGCGCAACAGCTTTTTCTAAAATTTTTGAGAGGAATGGAAGATTCGATATAGGCCGATAGTTTTTTATATTTTCTGGGTCAAGGTTTGGCTTTTTCAAGAGAGGCTTTATTACTGCCACTTTTAGTGAGTTTGGTACACATCCGGTGGATAGAGAGCTGTTTATTATGTTCAACATAGGAGGGCCAAGCACAGGAAGCAGCTCTTTCAGTAGTTTAGTAGGAATAGGATCCAGTATGCAGCTTGAAGGTTTAGAGGCCATGATTATTTTCATCATTGTGTCAAGAGATATAGTACTAAAACACTTAAGTGTCTCTCTTGATCCTAGGTACTGGCAGAGTTGTGCAGACTCAGGACAGCTAAGCTTTGGAGGAATACGCAGATTTAAAGAGGAGTCCGTAATTTGCTTTCTAATGATCATGATCTTTTCCTCAAAGAAGTTCATGAATTTATTACTGCTGAAGTGAAAGCCATCCTCACTTGGGGAATGCTGCTTTTTAGTTAGCTTTGCAACAGTATCAAAAAGAAATTTTGGATTGTTCTTATTTTCCTCAATTAAGTTGGAAAAGTAGGATGATCGAGCAGCAGTGAGGGCTCTTCGGTACTGCACGGTACTGTCTTTCCAAGCTAGTCGGAAGAGTTAAATTGAGTTCCTCAGTTAGGTGGTTAACTGATTTTTGTCCTCTGACGTCCTTGGGTAGGCAGAAGGAGTCTGGAAGGGCATCAAGGAATTTTTGTGTTGTCTGAGAATTTATAGCACGACTTTTGATGCTCCTTGGTTGGTGTCTGAGCAGATTATTTGTTGCGATTGCAAACGTAATAAAATGGTGGTCCGATAGTCCAGGATTATGTGGAAAAACATTAAGATCTACAACATTTATTCCATGGGACAAAACTAGGTCCAGAGTATGACTGTGGCAGTGAGTAGGTCCAGAGACATGTTGGACAAAACCCACTGAGTCGATGATGGCTCCGAAAGACTTTTGGAGTGGGTCTGTGGACTTCTCCATATGAATATTAAAATCACCAAAAATTAGAATATGATCTGCTATGACTACAAGGTCTGATAGGAATTCAGGGAACTCAGAGAGGAACGCTGTATATGGCCCAGGAGGCCTGTAAACAGTAGCTATAAAAAGTGATTGAGTAGGTTGCATAGATTTCATGACTAGAAGCTCAAAAGACGAAAACGTCATTTTTTTTTTTGTAAATTGAAATTTGCTATCGTAAATGTTAGCAACACCTCCGCCTTTGCGGGATGCACGGGGGATATGGTCACTAGTGTAACCAGGAGGTGAGGCCTCATTTAACACAGTAAATTCATCAGGCTTAAGCCATGTTTCAGTCAGGCCAATCACATCAAGATTATGATCAGTGATTAGTTCATTGACTATGACTGCCTTTGAAGTGAGGGATCTAACATTAAGTAACCCTATTTTGAGATGTGAGGTATCACGATCTCTTTCAATAATGGCAGGAATGGAGGAGGTCTTTATCCTAATGAGATTGCTAAGGCGAACACCGCCATGTTTAGTTTTGCCCAACCTAGGTCGAGGCACAGACACAGTCTCAATGGGGGTGGCTGAGCTGACTACACTGACTGTGCTATTGGCAGACTCCACTAAGCTGGCAGGTTGGCTAACAGCCTGCTGCCTGGCCTGCACCCTATTTCATTGTGGAGCTAGAGGAGTTAGAGCCCTATCTATGTTAGTAGATAAGATGAGAGCACCCCTCCAGCTAGGATGGAGTCCGTCACTCCTCAGCAGGTCAGGCTTGGTCCTGTTTGTGGGTGAGTCCCAGAAAGAGGGCCAATTATCTACAAATTCTATCTTTTGGGAGGGGCAGAAAACAGTTTTCAACCAGCGATTGAGTTGTGAGACTCGGCTGTAGAGCTCGTCACTCCCCCTAACTGGGAGGGGGCCAGAGACAATTACTCGATGCCGACACATCTTTCTAGCTGATTTACACGCTGAAGCTATGTTGCACTTGGTGACCTCTGACTGTTTCATCCTAACATCGTTGGTGCCGACGTGGATAACAATATCTCTATACTCTCTACACTCGCCAGATTTAGCTTTAGCCAGCACCATCTTCAGATTAGCCTTAACAATGGTAGCCCTGCCCCCTGGTAAACAGTGTATGATCGCTGGGTGATTCGTTTTAAGTCTAATACTGCGGATAATGGAGTCGCCAATGACTAGGGTTTTCAATTTGTCAGAGCTAATGGTTGGAGCCTTCGGCGTCTCAGACCCCGTAACGGGAGGAGTAGAGACAAGAGAAGACTCGGCCTCAGACTCCGACTCGCTACTCAATGGGGAAAACCGGTTGAAAGTTTCTGTCGGCTGAATGAGCGACACCAGTTGAGCATTCCAACAGCATTTCCCTCCAGAAGCCATGAGAAAGTTGTCCGGCTGCGGGGACTGTGCGGGGGGATTTATACTAACGTTACTATCTGTACTTACTGGTGGCACAGACGCTGTTTCTTCCTTTCCTACACTGAAATTACCCTTGCCTAACGATTGCGTCTGAAGCTGGGCTTGCAGCACAGCTATCCTCGCCGTAAGGCGATCGTTCTCCTGTATATTATGAGTACAGCGACTGCAATTAGAAGACATCATGTTAATGTTACTACTTAGCTTTGGCTGTTGAAGGTGCTGACGAACCATGTCCAGATAAAGCGTCCGGAGTGAAAAAGTTGAATGAGGGAAAAAAGTTGCGATGGAAAAACTAAAAATATAAACGGTAATTAAAAAGAAAAAAAAACGTAAAGTTGTCAGCTAGCAAAGTAAAGTTGGCAACAAAACGCACAGCAACAAAACGCACAGCAACACGTCTGCAAATTCAAGAGGAAGTGACGTGACACCAGCTCTGTCAGATCAGTCAGACTGCTAATGGTTGGATGTGAGGTTGGATGTTGCTGTTTACCATCAGACTGCTAAACAGCAATCACTAACTCAGAGAGGCTGCTGCCTACATTGAGCCCCAATCACTGGACACTTTAATTAATGGATCACTAGTCACTTTAAACAATGCCACTTTAAATAATGTTTACATATCTTACATTACTCATATCACATGTATATACCATTTACTGCAAAAAAAACACTACTCTGTACAAACACATTTACACTGTTTATGTTCTGGGTCAATTTGACCCTTTTCCTTCACTCTGTGGTCCATCTCATCCAAAACAATATCAATTGGGTTGAGGTCTGGTGATTGTGGAGGCAAGGTCATCTGATGCAGCACTCCATCACTCTCCTTCTTGGTCAAATAGCCCTTAGACAGCTTGGAGGTGTGTTTTGGGTCATTGTCCTGTTGAAAAACAAATGATAGTCCCACTAAGTGCAAACCAAATGGGATGGCATATCGCTGCAGAATGCTGTGGTAGCCGTGCTGGTTAAGTGTGCCTTTAATTTTAAATAAATCCTCTGTAGTTCAAGATGGCGCTGACAGAGAGTGCTGCCTCGGTTCTAGTCCTTAGGAAACTTTGCCGTATTCTGTTTTTTTTATGCATTATTTCTTACATTGTTAGTCCAGAAAATGTTAAGTGTTATTACACACAGCTGGGAAGAACTATTGGATATCAGAGCGACGTCAACTTACGAGCACTACAACCAGGAATATGACATTCCCGAAGCAGATCCTTTGTCCGCACCACCCAGGGAATTTTAACTTATTCCAGAGGACGACCCAAAACAACGCCGCCGGAGAACAGGAAGATGAAGTGGTCTTTTGGTCAGACTTCGGAGGCGCGCACACCACCCACCGCTTCCGTGTATATTACTCGCTAATGTCCGATCCCTAGATAATAAGGTAGACAAAATCAGGGCAAGGGTTGTTTTCCAGGGACACATCAGGGATTGTAACATACTTTGTTTCATGAAAACATGTCTCTATCGGGATTTGCTGTCGGAGTCGGTAAAACCACCTGGATTCTCAGTGCAGACAGGAATAAACATCTCTCCGGGAAGAAGAAGGGCGGGGGTGTTCAAGATTGTTTTGGTCACGCCGACTGGGATATGTTCCGGGTAGTCTCAGAGAATTATATCGGTGTATACACTGATTCGGTGAGTGAGTTTATTAGGAAGTGTATTGGAGATGTTGTACCCACTGTGACTATTAAAACTTACCCTAACCAGAAACCGTAGATAGATGGCGGAATTTGCGCAAAACTGAAAGCGCGAACCACCACATTTAATCATGAAAAGGTGACTGGGAATATGGCCGAATACAAACAGTGTAGTTATTCCCTCTGCAAGGCAATCAAATAAGCAAAATGTCAGTATAGAGACAAGACGTATGTGGCAGGCAATCACGGACTACAAAAGGAAAACCAGCCAAAGGACACGTCTTGCTTCCAGACAAACCTAACACTTCTTTGCCCGCTTTGAGGATAATACAGTGCCACAGACGCGGCCCGCTACCAAGGACTATGGGCTGTCCTTCTCTTTGGCCGATGTGAGTAAGACATTTAAACGTATTAACCCTCGCAAGGCTGCCGGTCCAGATGGCATCCCTAGCCGCGTCCTCAGAGCATGAACAGACCAGCTGGCTGGTGTGTTTACGGACATATTCAATCTCTCCCTATCCCAGTTTGCTGTCCCCACATGCTTCAAGATGGCCACCATTGTTCCTGTACCCAAGAATGCAAAGGTAATTGAACTAAATGACTATCGCCACGTAGCACTCACTTCTTTCATCATGAAGTGCTTTGAGAGACTATCACCTATCATATCACCTCCACCTTACCTGTCAGCCTAGAACCACTCCAATTTTCTTACCGCCCCAATAGGTGCACAGACGATGCAATCGCCATCACACTGCACACTGCCCTATCCCATCTGGACAAGAGGAATACCTATGTAAGAATGCTGTTCATTGACTATAGCTCAGCATTCAACACCATAGTATCCTCCAAGCTCATCATTAACCTCTCTTGGGTAGGGTGCAGTATTTTCACGTCCGGATGAAAAGCGTGCCCAGAGTAAACTGCCTGCTACTCAGTCCCAGTTGCTAATATATGCATAGTATTAGTAGATTTGGATAGAAAACACTCTGAAGTTTCTAAAACTGTTTGAATGATGTCTGTGAGTATAACTGAACTCATATGGCAGGCAAAAACCTGAGAAGTTCCACTTCCTGTTTGGATTTTTTCTGGGGGTGCCATATTTTCAACCAAGCTCTTATTGAAAATACAGAGAGATATGGATGGGTTTTCACTTCCTACGGCTTCCACTAGATGTCAACAGTCAATAGAACTAATGTGACTCTAATGTGAAGGGGGGTCGAATGAGACAGAATTTAGTAATCACTGCCATGAGGTGACCATGCATTCAACACACGCGTTCACGTGAGAGGCAGCTCCGTTCCATCTCTCAATTGAAGTCGATTTAATTCTCCGGTTGGAATGTTATTCAAGATGTATGTTAACAACATTCTAAAGATAGATTCAGTACATCGTTTGCCATGTTTCTACTGACTGTAACGGAACGTTTGGACATTTCGTCACGTTATAGTGGTCGCGCTTTGAGACTTTGGTTAGGGTATTTGGTAAACAATTCGAAAGTAGCTAATTTGACATAAATAACGGACATGAACGAACAAATCAAGCATTTATTGTGGACTTGGGATTCCTAGGACTGCATTCTGATTAATTCATCAAAGGTAAGGAAACATTTATCATGTATTTTCTGGTTTCTGTTGAGTCCAACATGGTGGCTAATTTGGCTAATCATCTGAGCTCCGTCTCAGATTATTGCATGGTTTATATTTCCGTAAAGTTTTTTTGAAATCTGACACAGCGGTTGCATTGAGGAGAGGTATATCTATAATTCTATGTGTATTACTTGTATTATCATTTATATTTATGTTGAGTATTTCTGTTGAAACGATGTGGCTATGCAAAGTCACTTGATGTTTTTGCAACTAGTGAATCTAACGCCTCAATGTAAACTCAGATTTTTTGATATAAATATGAACTTAATCAAACAAAACATGCATGTATTGTGTAACATGAAGTCCTATGAGTGTCATCTGATGAAAATAATCGAAGGTTAGTGATTAATTATATCTCTATTCTGGTTTTTGTGAAAGCTATCTTTAGCTGGAAAAAATGGCTGTGGTTATTGTGGTTTCGTGGTGACCTAACATAATCGTTTGTAGTGCTTTCGCTGAAAAGCCTATTTGAAATCGGACACTTTGGTGGGATTAACAACAAGATTACCTTTAAAATGATATAAGACACATGAATGTCTGAGGAATTTTAATTATGAGATTTCTGTTTTTTAAATTTGGCGCCCTGCACTTCGACTGGCTGTTGTCATATCGATCCCGTTAACGGGACTGCAGCCATAAGAAGTTTTAAGTAGAAGTGGATCTAAAATCCCATGCATAACAGTTGTATCAGCAATGTTTATTTTGAGTATTTCTGTAAATTGATGTGGCTCTCTGCAAAATCACCGGATGTTTTGGAACTACTGAACATAACAATGTAAACTCAGATTTTTGGATATAAATATGAACTTTACCGAACAAAACATACATGTATTGTGTTACATGAAGTCCTATGAGTGTCATCTGATGAAGATCATCAAAGGTTAGTGATTAATTTTATCTCTATTTCTGCTTTTTGTGACTGCTCTCTTTGGCTGGAAAAATGGCTGTGTTTTTCTGTGACTAGGTGCTGACCTAACATAATTGTTTGGTGTGCTTTGGTCGTAAAGCCTTTTTGAAATCGGACACTGTGGCTGGATTTACAACAAGTGTATCTTTAAAATGGTGTAAAATACTTGTATGATTGAGGAATTTTAATTATGGGATTTCTGTTGTTTTGAATTTGGCGCCCTGCAGTTTCACTGGCTGTTGACGAGGTGAGACGCTACCGTCCCACATACCCTAGAGAGGTTAAGCTTGAGGCCCTTGGTCTCAACCCCGTGCAATTGGGTCTTGGACTTCCTGACGGGCCGCCCCCAGGGGGTGAAGGTAGGAAACAACATCTCCACTTTGCTGATCCTCAACACTGGGTCCCCACAAGGGTGCGTGCTCAGCCCCCTCAGCCCCCTCCTGTTCTCCCTGTTCACCCATGACTGTGTGGCTGTGCACACCTGCAATTCAAACATCAGGTTTGCAGACGACACAACAGTAGTAGGCTTGATTACCAACAACGACGAGACAGGTGAGGGCTCTCGGAGTGTGGTGTCAGGAAAATAACCTCTAACTCAACGTCAACAAAACAAAGGAGATGATTGTAAACATCAGGAAACAGCAGAGGTAGCACCCCTTATCCACATTGATGGGACAGCAGTGGAGAAGGTGGAAAGCTTCAAGTACCTAGGCGTACACATCACTGACAAACTGAAATGGTCCACCCACACAGACTGTGTGGTGAGGAAGGCGCAACAGCCATCAGACTGCTAAACAGCCATCACAAGCACAGAGAGGCTGCTGCCTACATACAGACTTGAAATCATTGGCCACTTTAATAAATGGAACACTGGTCAATTTAATAATGCCACTTTAATAATGTTTGCACATATTGCATTACTCATCTCATATCTATTGCATCTCCGCTCTGTCATTGCTCATCCATATATTTATATATTCTTCTTCTCTTCCTTTACATAGATTTGTGTGTATTAGGTATTTGTTGTGGAATTGTTAGATATTACTTGTTAGATATTGCTGCACTGTCGGAACTAGAAGCAGAAGCATTTCGCTACACTCACAATACCATCTGCTAACCATGTGTATGTGACATATAAAATGTTTTTCATTTGATTTTGACAGTGTCACCAGCAAAGCACCCCCACACCATCACACCTCCTCCTCCATGCTTCACGGTGGGAACCACACATGCAGAGATCATCCGTTCACCTACTCTGCATCTCACAAAGACACGGCGGTTGGAACCAAAACTCTTACATTTGGACTCATCAGACCAAAGGACAGATTTACACTGGTCTAATTGCTCATGTTTCTTGGCCCAAGCAAGTCTCAAAAGGATCTATATACTTTTGCTAACCTCTCTGGATTAAAACCAAATTAGGATAAGTGTATTACTATATTACGTATTGGATCACAAAAAAAATTCACATTTTACATTACCGTGTAGTTTACCAAAAAAATGGTCTGACGGGGATGTGGACATACTCGGTATACAAATCCCAAAATAAAGAAATGATCTCACTCCAATACATTTTTATAGAAAGTTAGCAAAAATAGATAAGATCTTGCTACCATGGAAAAGAAAATACCTGTCTATTTGTGGAAAAATCACCTTGATTAACTCATATCACAGTTTACCTATTTTCTTATGGTTTTGCCTACACCTAGTGACCTGCTTTTTAAATTATATGAACAAAGAATAATAAATTTTATTTGGAATGGCAAGCCAGACAAAATTAAAAGGGCCTATTTATTTAACGAATATGAATTCGGAGGGCAGAAATGATTAAATATTAAAGCATTAGACCTCTCACTAAAGGCATCAGTCATACAAAAGTTATACTTAAATCCAAACTGGTTCTCTAGTAAATTGGTAGGATTGTCTCACCCCATGTTCAAGAATGGCCTTTTTCCCTTTATTCAGATTACAACTGCTCACTTTCGGTTGTTTGAAAAGGAAATAATCTCCAAAATATCGTTATTTTTTAAACAAGCTTTAGAAAGTTGGTTGCAATTTCAATTTAATCCACCTGAAATGACAGACCAAATAATACAACAAATATTGTGGTTAAACTCAAATATACTAATTGATAATAAAAACATATTTTTCGATTAAATGTTTTAAAAAGGTATAATTTTAGTGAATGATATCATAAATAGGATTGGTGGGGTTATGTCACACATGCAGCTAACACAGACATATGGAAATGTCTGCTCTACCCAAAATTACAACCAACTAATTGCAGCATTACCACAAAAATGTAAGAGGCAAGTAGAAGGGGGAAAAAGTAAGGAACTTGTATGTCGGCCCTGCATTAAAGAACATAAATGGTTAAAGAAAAGTGTGATAAATAAAAACATATACCAATTTCATTTAAGGAAAAATAAATTGACAGCTGTGCCATATAAATTGCAAAATAGTTGGGAAGAGATTTTTGATGTACCCATTCCATGGCACATGGTTTATGAATTGACACGCAACACAACGCTTGATTCAAAACTTCACATTTTTCAATTTAAATTACTATACAAAATTCTTGCAACCAATAGAATGTTATATACATGGGCGATACAATCTTCCCAGCTCTGCAGATCTTGCTGTGAGGAGGCAGAGTCATTAGATCATTTATTTTGGTATTGTCCATATGTAGCTAGTTTTTCATCACAGGTCCAGGAATGGCTGAAGAATTGCAACATTTGCCTAGAACTAACACTGCAGATAGCAATACTGGTTGATTTGAAAAGCCATAGTCAATCAATCAATAACATAATCATTATTTTAGCAAAAAAATTTCTTTAATTTACAATCTGTAGAAGCTATGAGAATAGAAAGGTTCAGTACTTTTGTGAAGCATCACAGCACAGTTGAAAAATATATGGCAAATAGAAATTCAAAATAGATTTTTTTAATAGATAGATGGGAGGGTTTGAATGGAGCTGAAGGGTGGGACTAATAACAAGATAACCAATGTAAAACATATGGGGTCTGTAAAATGTATATAGGATCAGAAATGTTGTGAAATAGCACAGTTACAAATGGAAATGAAACTGGATGGACATCAGAAATAGAGGAAGGACTAAAAACAAACAAAATATAACTATTGTAAAATAGATTGTGTCTGAAATGTGTATAATATGTATAAACTGAAGGTAGAAGCCTAAGTGTTATTGATTATTAGTTTACTCCAATTGGGGAAGGGTGGTAGGGTTTGTGGGGAATAATAAAGGTATATTCTAAAAAAATCTGTATATATGTGTATATGTATGTGTATGTATAAAAAGGTATCTTCTTATTGGTGTCTTTTAGTAGTGGTTTCTTTGCAGCAATTCAACTGTTCAGAGCAGTCTCCTCTGAAGAGTTGAGATGTGTCTGTTACTTGAACTCTGTGATGCATTTATTTGGGCTGCAATCTGAGCTGCAGTTAATTACTGATTTTTGAGTCTGGTAACTCTAATGAACTTACAGCAGAGGTAACTCTGGGTCTTCATTTCCAGTGGCGACCTCATGAGAGCCATTTTCATCATAGCGCTTAATGGTTTTTGCGACTGCAGTTGAAGAAAATGTAAAAGTTCTTGAAATGTTCCATATTGACTGACCTTCATGTCTTATAGTAATGATGGACTGTCGTTACTATTTGCTTATTTGAGCTGTTCTTGCCATAATATGGACTTGGTCTTTTACCAAATAAGGCTATCTTCTGTATACCACCCCTACCTTATCACAACATAACTCACTGGCTCAAACGCATTAAGAAGGAAAGGAATTCCAAAAATGTAACTTTTAACAAGGCACACCTGTTAATTGAAATGCATTCCAGGTATATAACTTTATGAAGCTGGTTCAGAGAATACCAAGAGTGTGTAAAGCTGTCATCAAGGCAAATGCTGGCTACTTTGAAGAATCTCTCAAATAAAATATATTTGGATTTGTTTAACACTTTTTTCTTACTACATGGTTCTATACGTGTTATTTCAGTTTTGATGTCTTCACTATTATTTTACAATGTAGAAAATAGTAAAAATAAAGAAAAACCCTTGAATGAGTAGTTGTGTCCAAATGTTTGACTGGTACTGTAGGTGTGGAGATAAAAAATGTGTCACAGTAACTTTAGACACAACCCTGTACACATTAGTAGATGAGGGTGGGTTCAAGCTATGGAAAAGCAGCATATCATATCTTGTACTTGTAAAATTCTTTACCAGACCAAGCAGTAAATATTTAAGTTACAAACCTCAGCAAATTCAAATTGTCCCTGTCTCATCTCTGTATGCATCTGTCATTCCTCTCCACTCCTCTTTACCCTCTCTGTCTTCCCATGGTGCATCCCTACATGATCACTGTGAGTCTCAGTTCATGCTGCCTGGCTCTCTGCACTTTTTGTATTTTTCTATCTCTCTCGCTCGGTTGCTCGCTGAATAAGACAATGGAAATAGAAACCTGTATAAAGCTTTAATGCATGACTCACAAAATTCCAACAGCCTTATTGCTTCATCAATATTTTTATGATGTTGCTGTTTCCTAAAGGCGTGAACCCACAGGCTAAGCCTCCCCAACAAGTTCGTAAACTGACTGAAATGTAATTTCAATCTTGCTCCTGGGCTTGTGTTTTTCCAAGATCTAGTTTGAGCACTTTGGACCAGTTTGACTGCACACTGTATGCACAGTATTTGTGAGCAAGCTAGGACAGAGGGAGTGGGTGGCAGTAACCACTGATAGATCACAGACTGTGGTTGAGTGGGACAGGGTGATTATTTCTGAGCCAAGAGCATCCCTGGCATATTCCTCCCTCTGCCTTCCCTCCAGTCAGTGAGAACAACAGTAGCTCCACACACCAAAATGCCTTGGCTGGCTGTGCTTAGGCTTGTATTGAGGCTTTCTGTGCTTAATGGTGCATGGGAGGCTCTCACTGCAGTATATCCCTAACAAACATCTCTCTACAAACCTCCATGGCTGGGCCTGCAAGTCATTAGGTCTGTTTCTCGGGTGACAGGGGTAGAAACAGAGGCTGAAACCCACAGACTGGAGGATAGTAGGGAACAAAATGACAGGATATTAAGCAGACTGGACAGCTTGAGTGCTTGGCTCCAGAAATAAATAAACTCTAGTTGTGAGGTGGTGGTGATGGTTTGCGTTAAAGGCATGGTGTGAGAAGCACAGGGATGGGGACCAGCTCAACATCTCCTCATGCTTACCAATTGTGACTTGCATCAGCACGTGGATCGTGGATTCCATCCACACTTCCATTTTAATTCTGTCTTCAGGGGTCTGAATGATAATGGGGTTTTCAAAGCCCCTTTGGCTTGAGCTCTGCATACTCTTCACTGTTGATGAGAGTCTTCTGGAGTCGATTCCCCCCATAGATTTTTCATTTGTTCTGCAGTCTGTGTCTGTGTGTGTTTCCTGGGGACTCATGCCAATTACATTGCAGTAGTTTTCGAGTTTTAAGGAGATTGTCTCTTGATCTGCATTTCTTATTGTATGTGCAAAAATGCAACGAATAAAAAGTCCATGTTAATGAAATATCCAAGTTGACTGAACTTCAAATTGGGAAATTGTTGAGCTGACATGAAATACTTCACTAACCCAATGATCTTTGATTAACTTCTCTAGGATATGTGGGACGCTAAAGTCCCACTTGGCCAAAATCCAGAAAAAATGTAGCGCGCCAAATTCAAATATATTACTATAATAATCTATCTTTCATTAAATCACACATGAAAGACACCAAATTAAAGCTACACATGTTGTGAATCCAGCCAACATGTCTGGTTACAAAAAGGATTTACGGGGAAAGCACACCAAACAATTATGTTAGCTCAGTACATAGCCACAGAAAAACACAGCCATTTTCCCAGCAAAATATAGTAGTAACAAAAAGCAGAAATAGAGATAAAATGAATCACTAAGCTTTGATGATCTTCATCAGATGACACTCATAGGACATCATGTTACACAATACATTTATGTTTTGTTCGATAATGTGCATATTTATATCCACAAGGAGTGCCTCCTATATGCCTCCAAAATATCCGGAGAAATTGCAGAGAGCCACGTCAAATAACAGAAATACTCATCATAAACTTTGATGAAAGATACATGTTTTACATAGAATTAAAGATACACTTGTTTTTAATGCAACCGCTGTGTCAGATTTCAAAAAAACGTATGTAAAAAGCACACCATGCAATAATCTGAGACGGCGCTCAGATTTAACAACATTTCTCCGCCATGTTGGAGTCAACAGAAATACGAAATTACATCATAAATATTCCCTTACCTTTGATGATCTTCATCAGAATGCACTCCCAGGAATCCTAGTTCCACAATAAATCGTTGTTTTGTTCGATAATGTCCATTACTTATGTCCAAGTAGTTACTTTTGCTAGCATGTGTAGTACACGTTTCCAAACGCTCGCGTAGATGCAGGCAAACGTCGGACAAAAACTTCAAAAAGTTATATAGTCGAATAAACTGGTCAAACTAAGTAGAGAATCAATCTTCAGGTTGTTGTTATCATATATATCCAATAACGTTCCAACCGGAGCATTCCTTCGTGTCTGTAGAAGTTAGAAGCAAGGCGTAGAAGCAAGGCGATATCATGAGTAATGCGCATGACCAGGAACTTGCATTCTGCCAGACCACTGACTCAAATAGCTGCCATCCGGCCTCACATCACACTAGAGGCTTCATTCCACGTTCTACACTGTTGACATCTAGTGGAAGGCGTAGGAAGTGCGAACAGATCCATATCTTATTGGGATGTGAATAGACGATGAGTTTAACATCGACCAGTCTCAGAATTTCCACTTCCTGTTTGGAAGTTTGCCTGCCATATGGGTTCTGTTATACTCACAGACATAATTCAATTAGTTTTAGAAACTTCAGAGTGTTTTCTATCCAATAGTAATAATAATATGCATATATTATCATCTGGGACAGAGTAGGAGGCAGTTCAATTTGGGCACGCTATTGATCCAAAGTGAAAATGCTGCCCCCAATCCCTAAAAAGTTAAATGTATTAACTCCTGTCCTGGCATCACTATTGTACAATATGCAATCATGTACTTACCCATGTTATCACTCCTCAATCCCGGTAAAATCAGAAGAATCAAAATACATTTGAACAGGGTCACTGAAAAATGCAGGCAAGAAAATGAGCTAAAAACATCGTTCCGCCCCCAACATAATATAATTGGTTCAGAGTTTGTTTTGATATTTTAACTTGCGTGTTGTGATCGCGTGTGGTGTGGGGGGACAAAATCAATTTGTGCACGATGGCGCACGTGCCCGGCTGGTTTTGGTTCCGTGTTAGTGTATGTAAACTTCTGACCCACTGGAATTGTGATACAGTGAATTATAAGTAAAATAATCTGTCTGTAAACAATTTTTGAAAAAATTACTTGTGTCATGCACAAAGTAGATGTCCTAACCGACTTGCCAAAACTATACTTTGTTAACAACAAATGTGGAGTGGTTGAAAAACGAGTTTTAATGACTCCAACCTAAGTGTATGTATATTTCAGACTTCAACTGTAGTGCCACAGATACATTATTTCCATGTTTCAAATGTCCATTATTTCCATGTTTCAAATGTCCATGAATGGTATAACCTTGTAGAATGATTTTTGTTGGTTTAAAATATATTTCACCTCCGCAAGCAAGACACTGTCCTCTTCTTTGTTTGTCATGGTTATCGTTGTTATATCACATAGTTCCAGCCCAGTCAGGTCGCACGACACACACACACTCACTCACTCACAGCCCAGTTCTCTCTCTCAATAACGATGCATTCCAGTCTAATTCAATCCAGCATAGACTCCGTTGACTTTGTCTTTTCCTTTCCTTTTTCCTTCATTCTGTCTTTCTCTCCAGTGCCTAAATATCCACGCCTTGTCAATATTGACAAAAGATCGGTGTAGGGCTGACCCCATTTTTTCAACTGGTCGATTGTTTGGTCGATAGGCTGTTGGTTGACCGAGATTTTTTTAGTCAAGCAGTGGCAAATACATAAATACAAAACATGTATGGCACACGAGACACCTGTCTGATTCATGCCTGGACTGAGTGGACTAATCCATTGCATAGGCCACAAGGATGGCTCACCAGTAGTAGGCTACATTCAACATTAATAACCATAATTTCTAATCTACAATGTTTGTTTATGTTCATTTCTGTTAATGCATTCAATATATTATTATCACATCACAGTCTTAGCGTTGTCATTGTAGGAGTGGACACGTTGTTTGTAGAGTGCACAACCTATGCTACACTTGTGGGAAAAAAGTTTGGGTTTATTTCATTCCATTTATGAGTTGTCAATTCATTCATTGTCTTTTGTTATGAGCACTCCTGTAAATCTTGAGTAAGAACACGCACCTGATTATGCATAGAAGTAGGCCAATGCTACTTGGTCTGCGCACAAATGTAGGCTTATAAATGTGCCCATCTGACACTGTCTGATTGTCTTAACTCACCATCACTGTGCAGCTTCTCAAAGTAATTTTTTCTTCACCTCAAACAGCATGTTAACAAAATCTATTTTTGCATCCATTGAGAATGACAATTGTTCCTCAATGTAGCTTATTTGAAAAATCTTTGCAGCCCTCTCCCTTTTGATAACCACTCATCATGAAAGGAGAAACAATGTCATGCTCTGACCAAGTGGAAACGTCATAAAAAAGGCCTCCCTGATTCAATGGTGTAAAGTACTTAAGTACCACTAAAGTAGTTTTTTTGGTATCTGTACCTTACTATTTAAATTTTGGACAACTTTTACAGCATGCCCAAACCGGACGAGCGTGTACGCCATTGTGCGCAAACTGATTTTTCCCCCACACCAAACGTGATCACCACACACAGGTTGAAATATCAAAACAAACTCTGAAACAGTTATATTAATTTGGGGACCGGTCGAAAAGCATTAAACATTTTTGGCAATTTAGCTAGCTAGCTTGCAGTTGCTAGCTAATTTGTCCTATTTAGCTAGCTTGCTGTTGCTAGCTAATTTGTCCTGGGATATTAACACTTAATTGTTATTTTACCTGAAATGGTCCTCTAATCCAACAATTAATCCACACATAAAACAGTCAACCGAATCGCTTCTAGTCATCGCTCCTCCTTCCAGGCTTTTTCTTCTTTGGACTTTATATGGCGACAGGCATCTAACTTTCATAATAAGGTGTATTACCACAACTGACCGACCGACATCAGTTCATCTTTCAATCAACCACATGGGTATAACCAAATAGGAGATGGCACGTGGGTATATGCTTCTATAAACTAATGAGGAGATGGGAGAGGCAGGACTTGCACTGCGTTCAGCGTCACAAATAGAACTGACTTCTATTATTGCGCTTGGCAACGCAGACGTTCGTTGGTAGGCGCGAGCAGTGTGGGTGCAATGATTGAATAACCTGTGTGTACATTTATTTTTTTATGCTGACCACAACGCACGCAATGCTCATTTTACTTTTACTTCTGTCATGACTCTCCTGGGGGAGTATCAAAGCCCTCACATCAGCTGGGTAAATAGCTAACAACTACCAGACCCTGGGGTGGGGGAGGGGGTGGGGCGATTTTGACACCTTACCACTCGGTCGTGAATTAGGCAAGAGGGGAATCTCCCTTTTCTCCTCAGTATTGGGCAATAACTATCCCTTTGTTACAGAAGGTTTTGCCACCCAAAAACCTCAACATCCAACACTGAACACCGGGACAATATATTTCAACATCCGAATGGGGGGGAAGGATGAGAGATGAAATATGGAAAATGTATGTCTATTTTGTGATGTCATTAAAAATGGTATAAAGACATTATAATGAAAAACATTGTAACTTGAGGAGCTTTTACACTGTGTATATCAGGTTTACATCCTTTACATTGTGTAGAGAATATTTTTATGACGATAGGAATGTGATTTTAGTTCTCTAACGAGATCATATGATGATGATACTTTGCCTCGTAACTAGCCACGCCCCAGAGAGCGTGTCAACCTGATGAAAATGGCCCTTTTTACCCGACGGTATAAAAGATTGAGTTAAGAATTAACATACCAGACTGAAATGACCACAAGCTGCAGCTAGGTCTACATTAGTCACGACCCTGAAAATCAACACGAGGTTGAAGAAGATGAAGTAGCCTCTAACAGTCAATCTTACATTTGAGTAGCTGTTGTAAGTACTGTCTCTATGAAAGTGTATCTAAGACCATCCGGTTACTCTTTTCAAATCATCGCCGACTCCACTGCTTTCATCACCGCTCTGGGGATAATTGACACTGCTGATTAGCCGTCCATGGATGACCACTCCTCCAGAACAAGTGCAAGTAAACACAGTCAACTAAGAAGAAGGACATTGTGACTTCTTGTGTACAATCAGAGCCTTACACCTGAGAATGAAGGAGAAGGCCCAATCGAACCCTTTTCACAAAGCGGAATCCTTTTCACGAAGGCCTGGGTCCAACAGAGATAAACACAACGAAGACCTTCAACACGTAAATACATGCATTACTTCTTACCCAAAAAGGCGGCAGTTCAGGGCAAGGTATTAGGATTACTGTGAGCGTAGTTCCTAAATGTATCCAAGTGTTGCTTCTCTTTCTCTCTCGTTTTTTGTCTCTCTCTATTTAACTCTCCATCTTTTGTAACAAGTGTCATATTGTGTTAGTCCGCTAGGGAACTGTTGTCATTGTATTAGGTTTCGAATCAATTACCGATTGTCACGTCCTGACCATAGTGCCTATGTGTTTTGCTTGTTTTAGTGTTGGTCAGGACGTGAGCTGGGTGGGCATTCTATGTTGTGTGTCTAGTTTGTCTGTTTCTGTGTTCAGCCTAATATGGTTCTCAATCAGAGGCAGCTGTCAATCGTTGTCCCTGATTGAGAATCATATATAGGTGGCTTGTTTTGTGTTGGGGATTGTGGGTGGTTGTTTTCTGTGTCAGTGTTTGTGCCACACGGGACTGTGACGGTTAGTTTGTTTTGTTATTTTGTAATTGTATCTAGTTTTCATGTTATTAAATCATGGAAACTTACCACGCTGCACATTGGTCCTCCGATCCTTCTCGCCTCTCCTCGTCTGAGGAGGAGGAAGAGCTAGACTGCCGTTACACCGATATGTGTGTGTGTCACATCTGCTCCTGCTACACCCTCTAGTGGACATCAGGTGTCTCCTTGACCTGCAGCTATTCCACAAGTTCTCTCCCTCTCTGTGTGTGTGATTGTGTGGTTGGAGACAGGTGTGCTGAGTCAGAGCAGTTCCCCACCAGCTGCAACCCGTTCCATAATAAAGACCTTGTCACGTTCCTGACCTGTTTTCCCTTGTTTTTGTATTTGTTTAGTATGGTCAGGGCGTGAGTTGGGGTGGGCATTCTATGTTATGTGTTTCTATGTTTAGGTTCATTGTTAATTAGCCTGATATGGTTCTCAATCAGGGGCAGGTGTTTTACGTTTCCTCTGATTGAGAACCATATTAAGGTAGGCTGTTCACACCGTTTGTTTATGGGTGATTGTTCCTGTGTCGGTGTTTGTGCCACACGGGACGGTTTCGTTTGTGAGTTTGTTCCTGTTCGTGCGTTCTTCGTTGTCTGTAAGTTCTCATGTTCAGGTCTGTTTACGTCGTTTGTTATTTTGTAGTTGTTCAAGTGTGCTTCGTGTTCGTCTTTCTTTATTAAACGGATTATGTATTCAACCCACGCTGCATTTTGGTCCGATCCTTGCTCCTCCTCAGATGAGGAGGAGAACGAACGTTACAGAATCACCCACCAACCAAGGACCAAGCAGCGTGGGAAAAAGTAGCAGCAGCGATCGCAGGATTTCGAACGTTACAGACCTCTACAAATACTTAGTCCAGCCACTTCCACTCTGCCAGATCGTAATCTCTGTTCAGTCAGTCATGCTTCTATCTATTTGTTATTATTTAAGATCCTGTATCCTGCTGTGTCTATTTCCTTGCCTGACACTGTTTCTCCTCTCACTGCAGTTTTGCCACTCTGACTCTGGTTCCTGTCTCCTGTTCCACATCTCACCACCCTGCTACACTGTTCTGGATTCAAATCATCATCACTCCCTTGGATTCCCCTCCAGACATGTTTACCCTGTCCCAACCCAGCTCACTCCAACCTCAGCCTCCACATCTGGTTTCCTACAACTCATCCAAGCTTCCCTGGATCTGCACTTCATCTCTCCCTGTGTTACAGTAAATATATTGGTTCATTCATCCCTGTTTCCTGGTCTGAGTCTGCTCTTGGGTTCCCCTGTGCTGCTCCACTTAACAGTGCGTGTGTGTATCCTGTGATATCATTTAGTTTGTTAGTAAAAAAAAATATCAAATCAATGTGTGGTACGGAATGATCAGTAAGACTCGGGTTTGTGCAGATTAAAGAAGTCTGCGACGTTCAGAATGAAACTGATATGAGGTAATGATTAATAAGTGACTTATCAATATATATATATTCTTGAGTTTAATTCGGGAGATGGTAACTCATTAAACATTTTTTCCGTGGTGCCCCAAATTCCTAATGAGTTAATTGTTACATGGTTAATTTAATCTAGTAACAATTATACATAGTAGGTAATTATTCGATAAATAACAGTCATCACATTAATGAGAGTCATGTCACGACGCTTCACTACATTTCTAAACACCCAAAAGTACTCGTTACATTTTGAATGTTTAGCAGGACCGAAAATTTGTCAAATTCTCGCACTTATCAAGAGAACAACCCTGGTCTTCTCTACTGCCTCTGATCTGGCAGACTTACTAAACACACATGCTTTGTTTGTAAATTATGTCTGAGTGTTGGAGTGTGCCCCTGGCTAAAAAAACAAGAAAATGGTGCAGCCTGGTTTGCTTTATGTAATGAATTTGAAATTATTTATGCTTTTACTTAAGTATTTTTTCAACCAAATACTTGTAGACTTTTACTCAAGTAATATTTTACTGGGTGACTTTCACTTTTACTTGAGTCATTTTCTATTAAAGGTATCATTACTTTTAATCAAGTATGACAATTGTGTACTTTTTCCACTACTGGCCTGATTACTTCTTATCCCTTGTGCAAAGAGCCTACATCTGTGTCTGTCTGTCCGGAGCTCACTAGCGTGGGAAACTGAGGGCCCAGAATATTTTATGCAATGTTACAAGTTTGCTAGCAAAAGCTTATGGGTGGACCAAGTTGATACAATGTGATTTATAGGATATCTATTTTTATCAGGGTATTTTTTACCCGCGGGATGCAATGTTTTTATTTGTTGGCTTTATGTAGGCTATTTTTACATTTTGGCTATGTCAATAGAAGTTACTTTTAGATTTGTATCATTTAGATATGATTTTGATTAACCACACCACATTTCTTTTGAGATATGAAAACTCGATTATAAATGATGAATTGAAACTGTTCCACGAAAATATGCACATGAAAATCATAACTGGCAGGCAGATCAGTAGAAATTGTACGATTACTTGGCCCTGCAAATGGAAAAAGTTTCCGCCCTCTGGTGTAGCCAATTACTGGCAACTTCAAGAGCGTAACTGCAGAATCTGTGAAGGCCAGCAGGAGCAGGCAGCGGGAGGAGAAGGGTCAGGAACAGGTTTCTTTCTTCTGGTTGGGTTATATTGATCTTTGCCTCCCTTTTTAGAAAATGGTGGATCTTCATTTTTAATCGCAGTCGATTAAGCATTGAACAAGCTCAGTAGCCTACCTATAGTTGATTTTATTCAAAAATAGGGTGTCTATACTGTCTATGAGAAAATGCCCATTAAAAACATTTTGACCAATCGATTTTTTGGGGTTGGGGACAGCCCTAGTTCGTTATAAATTGCTAAGTAACAAAGTAAGTGTGTAAAGTTTGCTTGGTTGTTTTTCTGAGTTGGTTTGACTACTCAGAAATGTGACATTTCTGCTCTCTTTGTGTATGCAAGACGTACACAGTACACATACACTATATATACAAGAGTATGTGGACACCCCTTCAAATTAGTGGATTCGGCTACTTCAGCCTCACCCGTTGCTGACAGGTGTATAAAATCGAGCACACAGCCATGCAATCTCCATAGACAAATATTGCCAGTAGAATGGCCTTACTGAAGAGCTCAGTGACTTTCAACGTGGCACCGTCATAGGATGCCACCTTTCCAATTCGTCAGTTCCTCACATTTCTGCCCTGCTAGAGCTGCCCTGTCAACTGTAAGTGCTGTTATTGTAAAGTGGAAACGTCTAGGATCAACAACACGGCTTAGTCGCGAAGTGGTAGGCCACACAAGCTCACAGAACGGGACCGCCGACTGCTGAAGCGCGTAGCGCGTAAAAATCATCTATCCTCGGTTGCAACACTCACTACCAAGTTCCAAACTGCCTCTGGAAGCAACGTTAGCACAATAACTGTTCGTTGGGACCTTCATGAAATGGGTTTCCATGGCCGAGCAACCGCACACAAGCCTAAGATCACCATGCACAATGCCAAGCAGCGGCTGGAGTGGGGTAAAGCTCACCGCCAAATTTACTCTGGAGCAGTGGAAACACGTTCTCTGGAGTGATGAATCACACTTCACCGTCTGCCGGACTAATCTGGGTTTGGCGGATGCCAAGGGAATGCTATCTGCCCGAATGCATAGTGCCAACTGTAAAGTTTGGTGGAGGAGCATCATCTGCATGGATTTAGATATCACTATCATAACAGATATATGGAAGGCAATTTACAGTGCATTCGGAAAGTATTCAGACCCCTTCCATTTATTCCACATTTTGTTACGCACAGCCTTATTGTAAAATGTATTAAATATCAACCTCATCAATCTACACACAATACCCCATAATGACAAAGCAAAAACATATAATTTAAAAAATGTTTACATATTTATAAAAAAAAACATGTTACATACGTTTACAGACCCTTTGCTATAAGACTCAAAATTGAGCTCAGGTGCATCCTGTTTCCATGAATCATCCTTGAGATGTTTCTACAACTTGAAGTTCACCTGTGGTACATTTAAATTATTTTGACATGTTTTGTGGCGGCAGGTAGCCTAATGGTTAGAGCGTTGGACTAGTAACCGAAAGGTTGCAAGATCGAATCCCCGAGCTGACAAGGTAAAAATCTGTCGTTCTGTCCCTGAAAAAGGCAGTTAACCCACTGTTCCTAGGTCGTCATTGAAAATATGAATTTGTTCTTAACTGACTTGCCTAGTTAAATAAAATAAAAAATACATTTGGAAAGGCACACACCTGTCTATATAAGGTCCCACAGTAGTCAGAGCAAAAACCAAGCCATGAGGTCGAAAGAATTGTCTGTGGAGCTCCGGGACAGAATTGTGTCGAGGCACAGATCTGGGTAAAGGTACCAAAACATTTCTGCAGCATTGAAGGTCCCCAAGAACACATCATCCCTAAATGGAAGAAGTTTGAAACCACCAAGACTCTTCCTAGAGCTGGCCTCCCGGCCAAACTGAGCAATCGGGGGAGAACGGCCATGGTCAGGGAGGTGACCAAGAACCCGATGGTAAATCTGACAGAGCTCCAGAGTTCCTCTGTGGAGATGGTTGTCCTTCTGGAAGGTTCTCCCATCTCTGCAGCACTCTAGACGGAAGCCACTCCTCAGTAAAAGGCACATGAAGGCAAAACATTTGCCAAAAGGCATCTAAAGGACTCAGACCATGAGAAACAAAATTCTCTGGTCTGATGAAACCAAGATTGAATTAAGATTGAATTCTTTGGCCTGAAAGCCAAGCGTCACATCTGGAGGAAACCTGGCACCATCCCTACAGTGAAGCATGATGGTTCAGCATGGATGATCAGGATGATCATGGATGATCAGGCTGTGGGAATGTTTCTCAAAGGCAGGGACTGGGAGACTAGTCAGGATGGAGGGAAAGATGAACGGAGCAAAATACAAAGAGATCCTTGATGAAAACCCGCTCCAGAGCGCTCATGACTTCAGACTGGGGCAAAGGTTCACCTTCCAACAAGACAACGACCCTAAGCACACAGCCAAGACAACACAGGAGTGGCTTTAGAACAAGTCTCTGAATGTCCTTGAGTGGCCCAGCCAGAGCCCAGACTTGAACCCAATCAAACATCTCTGGAGAGACCTGAAAATAGCTGTGCAGCAACGCTCACCATCCAACCTGACAGAGCTTGAGAGGATCTGCAGAGAATAATAGGAGAAACTCCCCAAATACAGGTGTGCCAAGCTTGTAGCGTAATAACCAATTAGACTCGAGGCTGTAATCGCTGCCAAAGGTGCTTCAACAAAGTACTGAGTAAAGGGGCTGAATACATATGTTAATGTGATATTTCAGATCTTTTTTTTATACATTTGCTAAAACTTCTAAAAACCTGTTTTTGCTTTGTCAGTATGAGGTATTGTGTGTAGATTGATGAGGGGAAAAAACGATTTAATCCATTTTAGAACAAGGCTGTATTGTATCAGTGTGGAAAAAGTCAAGGGGTCCGAATACTTTCCGAATGCACTGTATATGTACGCTGAAGAGTAAGGGCCACCAAAGGTATCCCTGGGGAACCACTATTGTACAGTTGATTATTTCAAAGTGTATTCAGTCAGATAAATATGAAAGGTCAAAAGTCAGCCCAGTGTCATGGTTATTACAATTAGACACCACACACAGTAGATTACTTTTACAGAGAGGCATGACATTGCTGAAGTCAATACCACACTGCCTAATGTTGCGTTATCACAACAGTCAGTGGGTCTTTTATCTTTCCTCTCAATCTGTCTCGTCTTGCCGTTTGAGCCGACTGCTGTCTATCTGGGTGATGTATTGTTAATTCCCCTGGCGACTCAAGACATCCATTAATCATCAGAGGGAAGAACAATGCCATGACTGTTTATGGTGAAAACTTATTTTGGTATTAGAAATGCAAGTGAGGAGCATCGTGTAATTGGGTGTGAAAGTAGGCCGCTCTTTGAGCTTTTGAAGCATCAGTTTGGGTTGTTTTGAAGCCAAAAAGTTGAGGCTCTTCATCATGAACTGTACGTAAGCTTCCCAGCAAGCGACTAGCTCAGAGTTGCCTCTGTAACTTTGATTAGGTCATGTTCTGAACCTATATAAATTAGGTTTAGCACTGGTAATTGCATGGACTGAACATCACGCCAGCTATCTACCCAAATGGGCTCCCAATTAGAGAGATGCTGTTTAGCCTTTACTTTGAGCAACAGAAACATCATTAAAGGCTCACTAAAGAGCTGGGCATATTCCAACATCATCATATAACATTCGCGAAGACTTAATAATTGGGATGGACAGAGAGAAATGGTGCAGTGTCACGTAGTCTAAACTTCAACGCGCTGTCCCACTGGCGGCCGCTGATTGGACGAATAGATGGGTCGCGGGGTGGTTGGAGTTGTCAACAAAGCAGCATGACAGATATATGATGCCAATTTTTCGAAATAGTGGTAGTTTCTTCGAGAAGATGTGTAAAGTGATCTGTGCATTTGAACAACAGCAGAAATACACCTGTTTCACTTTTGCTTGTCAAAAAACAAATTACCTCTGCTGCACATGCTGCCACTGTTTTGAACAGATTAGATTATACTATTTAGAACAAGCAAGCAGCTCATGAACAAATTAGTGCACCAGAGAGAACATAACAAGCATGCAGGGGCAATAAGTGATAACACATTATCTAACTGGAAATAGCTAACATGATTTCACAAAGCATGATGCGTTAGCCAGTTACCTTTCCTTCTGAAATAACGTCATATTTCCAAGTTAGTCAGATATTAGTTTAGAAATTGGCATAGGAGCTAGCTAGCTGCTTATCAAAGTCAGATAACTGGTTAATGTTCTTTTTTGACAAAATAATTGACCAAGCTATTTCTCAATGTTTCTCAAAATTACCATAACTGGCTAATTAATTGAATAATGCTTTGTGATACACTCGGTTTTATGCTGTTTTAGTCCACACACCATGTCGCCCTGTCACCTACAGTAAACCCTGATGAACACCATGGGGAAGAAGTAATAAAATTGGCGAGCCACAATCATGCTTTTTTGTACGACCAGATCCACAATGAGGTTATAGCTAGTGTATCCCTCTGTCCTTCTATTCTTTTTGGATGTAGATTTTTATCAGGTCCGAGTGTCACGCTTGTTGAAATGAGTGGACCAAGGCGCAGCGTGCGTAGAGTTCCACATGTTTAATAAATATGAAACACCAAAAACAATACAGACGAAAACGAAACGTGACGTTCTGGGCTGCTCACAGGCAGCTACACAAAAACAAGATCCCACAACACACAGGTGGGTAAAGGCTGCCTAAATATGATCCCCAATCAGAGACAACAACATCAGCTGCCTCAGATGGGGAACCATACCAGGCCAACATAGAAATAACAAAACTAGAATGCCCACCCTAGTCACACCCTGACCTAACCAAAATAGAGAATAAAAAGGCTCTCTAAGGTCAGGGCGTGACACCAAGGCTCCCATTAGTGTTAGGATTATTTATTGACAAGTTAATTAGAATTTGCTTTAGCTCCATCTGTACCTGATAGAGAAGATCTAGTCTAACGTGCGGAAGTAAGCCTTCTGGCACAAAAGACTGATTGGGAGGGAGACTAGAGCAGACACAGAAGTTCTGACTGAACGCACATTTGAGCACCCCAGGACGGTCCATTTACTTTGTGCTATAATAATTTATGCTATGAAAGCCTGCGATTTCATTGGGGCAGATCCCTGCATAGCAATGTTCGCATGGCCCATGCGCCCGTGGAGCTTCTGCTGCAGGCAGAGTCACTGTGGGGTAGAGTAGTTGTCACGATCGTCTTGCTGTGAGAGATTGGACCAAGGCGCAGCGTGTGCAAAATACATCTTCTTTATTATAAGAAGAGAGAAAACAAACAAGAAACGAACAACTATAGACGAACTAACAAAATAACAAAACTGACGACCGTGAAGCTATAAATACAGATAGTGCTGACACAAACACTACACATAGACAATCTCCCACAATCACCTAAAGCCTATGGCTGCCTTAAATATGGCTCCCAATCAGAGACAATTAATGACATCTGTCTCTGATTGAGAACCAAACCAGGCAACCATAGACTTTCCTAGAACTCTCTCCTGAACACAACCCCATACACTATTCAACACCCCCTAAACAATACACACACCCTAAACTAGACAAAACACACAAACTTCCCATGTCACACCCTGACCTAACTAAAATAATAAAGAAAACAAAGAATACTAAGGCCAGGGCGTGACAGTAGTAAGTAACTGAACAGCTTGTTTTGAACAAAATATATTTTTGAAATAGGAAAATGTGCACATTTACAGGACTTTTACGAGCATTTAAAACATAATCTATATAATCTATAATCTATACGGTATATAAACTCAGCAAAAAAAGAAACATCCCTTTTTCAGGACCCTGTCTTTCAAAGATAATTCGTCAAAATCCAAATAACTTCACAGATCTTCATTGTAAAGGGTTTAAACACTGCTTCCCATGCTTGTTCAATGAACCATAAACAATTAATGAACATGCACCTGTGGAACAGTCGTTACGACACGAACAGCTTACAGACGGTAGGCAATTAAGGTCACAGTTATGAAAACTTAGGACATGATAGAGGCCTTTCTACTGACTCTGAAAAACACCAAAATAAAGATGCCTAAGATGCCCTGCTCATCTGCGTGAACGTGCCTTAGGCATGCTGCAAGGAGGCATGAGGACTGCAGATGTGGCCAGGGCAACAAATAGAACTGTCTGTACTGTGAGATGCCGAAGACAGAGTTACAGGGAGACAGGATGGACAGCTGATTGTCCTCGCAGTGGCAGACCACGTGTAACAACACCTGCACAGGATCGGGCACATCGGAACCTCACACCTGCGGGACAGGTACAGGATGGCAACAACAACTGCCCGAGTTATACCACGAATGCACAATCCCTCCATTAGTGCTCAGAATGTCTGCAATAGGGTGAGAGAGGCTGGACTGAGGGCTTGTAGGCCTGTTGTAAGGCAGGTCCTCACCAGAAATTGCCGGCAATAACATCGCCTATGGGCACAAACACACAGTCACTGGATCAGACAGGACTGGCAAAAAGTGCTCTTCTCTGACGAGTCACGGTTTTGTCTCACCAGGGATGATGGTCGGATTCACATTTATCGTCTAAGGAATGAGCGTTACACCGAGGCCTGTACTCTGGAGCGGGATCGATTTGGAGGTGGTGGGTCTGTCATGGTCTGGGGCGGTGTGTCACGGCATCATTAGACTAAGTTTGTTGCCATTGCAGGCAATCTCAACGCTGTGCGTTACATGGAAGACATCCTCCTCCCTCATGTTGTACCCTTCCTACAGGCTCATCCTGACATAACCCTCCAGCATGACAATGCCACCAGCCATACTGCTCGTTCTGTGCGTGATTTCCTGCAAGACAGGAATGTCAGTGTTCTGCCATGGCCAGCGAAGAGCCCGGATCTCAATCCCATTGAGCACGTCTGGGACCTGTTGGATCAGAGGGTGAGGGCCAGGGCCATTCCCCCTAGAAATGTCTGGGAACTTGCAGGTGCCTTGGTGGAAGAATGGGGTAACATCTCACAGCAAGAACTGGCAAATCTTGTGTAGTCCATTAGAAGGAGATGCACTGCAGTACTTAATGTAGCTGGTGGCAACACCAGATACTAACTGTTACTTTTGATGTTGACCTCCCCTTTGTTCAGAGACACATTATTCCATTTCTGTTAGTCACATGTCTGTGGAACTTGTTCAGTTTATGTCTCAGTTGTTGAATCTTGTTGTGTTCATTCAAATGTTAAGTTTGCTGAAAATAAACGCAGTTGACAGTGAGAGGACTTTTCTTTTTTTACTGAGTTTACATACACTACAGGTCAAAAGTTTTAGAACACCAACTCATGCAAGGGTTTTTCTTTACTTTTACTATTTTCTACATTGTAGAATAATAGTGAAGACATCAAAACTATGAGATAACACATATGGAATCATGTAGTAACCAAAAAAGTGTTGAACAATCAAAATATATTTGAGATTCTTCAAATAGCCACCCTTTGCCTTGATGACTGCTTTGCACACTCTTGGTGGTCTCTCAACCGGCTTCACCTGGAATGCATTTCCAACAGTCTTGAAGGAGTTCCCACATATGCTGAGCACTTGTTGG
The DNA here is from genome assembly GCF_016432855.1 of Salvelinus namaycush. Taxonomy (NCBI): domain Eukaryota; kingdom Metazoa; phylum Chordata; class Actinopteri; order Salmoniformes; family Salmonidae; genus Salvelinus; species Salvelinus namaycush. The sequence continues at coordinate 11,086,456 of NC_052328.1, read as the reverse complement.
CTGCTTTTCCTTCACTCTGCGGTCCAACTCATCCCAAACTATCTCAAAGTGGTTGAGGTCGGGGGATTGTGGAAGTCAGGTCTGATGCATAACTCCATCACTCTCCTTCTTGGTAAAATAGCCATTTCACAGCCTGGAGGTGTGTTAGGTCATTGTCCTGTTGAAAACAAATGATAGTTTGCCCAAACCAGATGGGATGGTGTATCGCTGCAGAATGCTGTGGTAGCCATGCTGGTTAAGTGTGCTTTGAATTCTAAATAAATCACAGTGTCACCAGCAAAGCACCCCCATACCATAACACTTCCTCCTCCATGCTTTATGGTGGGAAATACAGAAGCGGAGATCATCCGTTCACCCACACCACGTCTCAGAAAGACATGGCGGTTGGAACCAAAAATCTCCAATTTGGACTCCATACCGAAGGACAAATTTCAACTGGTCTAATGTCCATTGCTCATGTTTCTTAGCCCAAGCAAGTCTCTTCTTACTATTGGTGTCCTTTAGTAGTGGTTTCTTTGCCGCAATTCGACCACAAAGGCCTGATTCAGGCAGTCTCCTCTGAACAGTTGATGTTGATGTGTCTGTTATTTGAACTAAATGAAGCATTTATTTGGGCTGCAATTTCTGAGGCTGGTAACTCTAATGATCTTGTCCTCTGCAGCAGAGGTAACTCTGGGTCTTCCTTTCCTGTGGTAGTCCTCATGAGAGCCAGTTTCATCATAGCGCTTGATAGTTTTTGCGATTGCACTTGAAGAAACTTTCAAAGTTCTTGACATTTTCCGTATTGATTGACATTCATGTCTTAAAGTAATGATGGACTGTCGTTTCTCTTTGCTTATTTGAGCTGTTCTTGCCATAATACAGACTTGGTCTTTTACCAAATAGGCCTATCTTCTGTATACACCCTTACTTTGTCACAACACAACTGATTGGCTCAAACGCATTAAGAAGGAAAGAAATCCCAATGCATTCCAGGTGACTACCTCATGAAGCTGGTTGAGAAAATGCCAAGAGTGTGTAAAGCTGTCATCAAGGCAAAGGGTGACTATTTGAGAATATAAAATATAAAATATATTTTGATTTGTTTAACACTTTTTTGGTTAATACATGATTCCATAGTTTTGATGTCTTCACTATTATTCAATGTAGAAAATAGTAAAAAAATAAAGAAACACCTTTGAATGAGTAGGTGTTCTAAAACTTTTGACTGGTAGTTCATGTATATATATATATATATGATTTGTTTTAAATAAATCTGAATTTTTGGGGGGACCAATCACAAGTGGGGTGCCGCCCCTAACACCATAATGGGCGGGCCTCTATTTCTCTGTCCCTTCCTAAATGATCAGTTTTCTTGTACCAGCTGTAATAGGGGCCCAGAAACCGCCCATCAATCTTCCCACACCTTGTCCCTTTCAGAGAGGACAACATTTAATTTATCACCATATCTCTGCATATGAAAGTAGATTTATTCATAAACAGTCAGCGTCTTCAGATACAAACCATTACTCATACTGAAAACCAGGGAGGGGAGGATTTAACTTGCTTTAGCGATATCCTTTAAAAGGATGAAGGGGCAAGATTACGCTTGGTAGAAGAGCAGAAAAACAGCTGCTGTGTCCTGAGGCAAAGTTAGTTCTGAGAGATTACACAGTGCAGATATCGTGCTTGACAGGGCTTTGTAGTCCCTCACATTACTCTGCGATCTGGCAGACCTGCTCATCAGACATGGAGTACACCCCTGTCACCTGATCTGTTAGGATGATTCTGGAACCCAAATGACAGCAACTCAGAGAAAAGAGTGGTGGAAACTGTAGCTACTGTGTTTAGGGCAGAGATACAGGAAAGATGCTGTGCAAGAAGAGATGCGGTGCAGAGAGAGTAACATGCTGACCAGACGGTTCGCGTGTGTGCAATCGAGCCCACGCTGATTTATTCCACCCACACGCAGGTTGAACTATCAAAACAAACTCTGAACTATATGTATTTGGGGACAGGTCGAAAAGCATTGAACATTTATGGCAATTTAGCTAGCTAGCTTGCTGTTGCTTGCTAGTTTGTCTTGGGATATAAACATTGGGTTGTTATTTTACCTGAAATGCACAAGGTCCTTGTCACGCCCTGACCATAGTTTGCTTTGTATGTTTCTATGTTTTGTTTGGTCAGGGTGTGATGTGAGTGGGCATTCTATGTTGTATGTCTGTTTCTATGTGTTTGGCCTGATATGGTTCTCAATCAGAGGCAGGTGTCAGTCGTTGTCTCTGATTGGGAGCCATATTTAGGTAGCCTGTTTTGTCATTGTGGGTTGTGGGTGATTGTACCTGTTTCCTGTGTCTTTGTGTATGTCACCAGACAGGACTGTTTTGTTTTCATTCGTTCACTTTGTTGTTTTTGTTTCAGTATTCTATTTTCTTTATTAAAATATGGACACTTACCACGCTGCGCATTGGTCCTCCGATCCTTCCTACTATTCCTCCTCAGAAGAGGAGGAAGACGAGTGTTACAGTCCTCTACTCCAACAATTAATTCACAGATAAAAGGGTAAAAGTTTGTTTCTAGTAATCTCTTCTCCTTCTTTTTCTTTGGATGGCGGTTGGCAACCAACTTTTAGGTGCATTACCAACTGGACTGGAGTGTGGACCTCAGTTCATCTTTCAATCACCCACAATGAGGAGATGGCACGTGGGTATATGCTCCTAAAAACCAATGAGAAGATGGGAGAGGCGGGACATGCAGTGCTTCAAGCGTTACAAATAGAACCAAGTTCTACTTTAGCGCCTGGCTACGCATACGCTCTTTGACGTGCGCAAGCAGTGTGGGTGCAATGATTGAATAACATTGCACCCACGTGAGCAGTGTGGTCAGCGTGTTAGAGTTGACGAGATTCAGATGAATGTGCATGTTTGGTGTTGTGCAGTATGTGTGGCAACTGTACGGCTACACTCACATTGACTCAGATGTTTACTGTATATTTGTCTAATATTCACGCAGATGTACTATACATATTACCCAAGAGGGCTGTATACATGTACAGTTGTTTATACTGTATGTATGAGTGCATGGTGAATACAGTACAATATCAGTATAAGTTGCTGTTTCTCTGCTGAGGTGGAGGAGGCACCTTATTCAGACTAGATGTAACATGGTAAAAGTAAATCCAGGACACTCAAATTAGTATGATATTTTACATTTGGTATGGTTACATAAGATAGTAGGTTACTTAAGCAAAAAAATTAAAAGTAGGTTGGTTGGTCAGGGTGGATGGGTAGGCGTATAATGTGAATGTCTAACAACCAGAAGGTTGTGTGTTCAAATCTCATCACGGAAAACTTTAGCATTTGAGCTACTTACTTACTTTTTTAAAGCTATTTTGTGACTAAACTCAGCAAAAAAAGAAATGTCCTCTCACTGTCAACTGCATTTATTTTCAGCAAACTTACATCCCAACCCACATCCCTCCTGCAATCTCAGAATGTGAGATAACTAGTGACCCCTGTTTACTGAGAATAAGGTGTTTTTTACGGAATGCTTGACCTTGTGTGTAAATTTGTGTTTGATGATTTTCACAGATTAGTGACGTGTGAAGGAATAGGTCATATTCAGGGTATAAGATTGGAGATGGCGCTGTAAAAGTTGAAGTCTCTTTTCAGTCTTATGTTGATTTTTACATTGGATAAAAGTACAGACTCCAAGCTTCAAAATGGTATATTATACACTGTGGTTAGAGGAAACATGGTGAAGTAATGATGCTTTCAAAGTTGATACATTTATAATCCTACAGTATTTAGAAGAAAAAGGTATTCAAACATTTTGCTGGGATTTTTACACTTTTCTACATTCATCCTTGGGAGACATACATTTAGAAAAGGGTTACTTTCACCAAATTGCCAAACATTGATTTTCTGAACATTGTCTCACCAACTTACCCCAATAGGAAAACAATTTATAGTATTAAATAGCCTATTGTTGTGTAATAAAGATAACCTTTCACATTGAATGACTACAGTGCTGTTCTTTGTTTACGCCCATTTAGCATCATTCAGACCCTCTAAAGCCTTAGACCCACCCATCTCTTAAATAATTCACATTGGAACACATGCGACTGTGGCGAAGTGCTAAAGCAGTGAGGTAGTGCTTAAAAAAACAAAGAAAGATTTCAACAAAATTATTTATTAACTTCAGGCGCTAAAGGTAGTAGCCTACAATTAGGAACAACTTAAAACACACAAACACATAAAGGTAAAAACAAAATCTAGACCAAGGCCTATATCATAAGATTATTCCAGTAACTTGGTTCAGGTCATGTTATGTTAGGAACAAAGGAATCTAGCCTGAGCCAATATTTCTGTCCTGCCCTTTGGAGCAGGACATGTAATGTTCAAGCCCTTTTCATTGCAAAGTCCTGATCTTCTCAAAAATATATATTGGCCGGGTTGTGTCCAGTCCGGGTGATGCTTTCACATCTCTGGGAGGAAGGATGTCAACATAGCACAGGAACTGAAACCAGGTTCCATCTGAGTGGAAGCTCCTTAGCCACAACAACACTGGGATCCAGACAATTAAAGCTGTAAAGGAGGACAGCAGACAAAAAATAGACAAGATATTGAAACCTGCATACCAGCAATAACAATCATTGACCCCCAAATTCAAGGATTAAGCTCAAAGTACAAAGAAAAAAATACTTGAAGTGTTGCTTGTTCACCCTCGATCATTTCCTTGTTCTGGTGTCAGAGAGCAGGTTTATGCTGAAAGACTAAATCCAGAAAGAAAAAAATTCTTAAAACATTCATTAATGTCCTATAGCTTGTTATTTCCTGTTGACTGCTACAGCTGTACTAAAATGCCATGTACACACTTAAATTGCTTACAGCCCAACAATGGCAATGCAGACACAAGATAACTAGCTAGATTTAGCAAACATTTAACCTCACAATTACCAGTTGGTTAGATGTAAATTGTATTCATCTAGCTAGCCAGCTAGTTGAACATTGTCACTTGTCACTTTCTTGAGTGTGATACGCTCAATATTTGAAAGGTGTTATATATATAGTCCCCAAAAGACGCATGTTTTGAATGATTTTCAACTGTAATGTTTTTTCATAGAGTGTTGAACATGGTCTACTGACCATGACACTTGTGGGGGTCATAGACCAAAACGGAGGGAAAAAATATTGTGTTCATGAGTCTCCCCTTTCCACATATTAGTTCGTAGCCCAAACAGTTCAGACGCTACAGACAGAAGTTGGCATATTAGCATTACCGACTTCAGATGAGACCCAATTAAATGTACAGAAATAGACAACAAAAACAACTATTTTGTGATGCTTTGTTCTATGTTTTAATTGTTTGTCATCTTTAGGGATATGAAGTGGCCACTTTTCTTTCAAGTGTTCAAATCAAGCATTCTGAGAGACACTATTTGCACTCATGTTGGCATGCATCTCCAAAGAATCTCCTGTTTAAAGCAAATCGTTTGTGACACATCTCCTCTCAAATGTGGCCTACGTGCATGTAGCTTTGTGAACAACATTATTATACCACATTTAAGACTTTATTATTCAATGGTCCAATGGAAAAGGCTGGTTTGTTTGGTACACATTTCTTCAAGTTGGTCTGTAGGGCAGTCCCATTTGTGGTGAAAACTGTGAATTTAGGACACTCCTGTGACCGTGCAAAAAAAAAGTTTAATAGCCCACTGCTGTGAGGTGTTAGAGATGGTTTTGTAGTGTGGTTCATCCTTGTTAAAAGGAGTGTTTGTCAGTTTTCCGGAAGTGTGTCTTTCCCTAATTATGGGGGAATAAGCACCATAAATGAGTCACGCCAGTTTGAATGTTCTTGAGCCTCTTTGGCCATGCCTTGTGATGACAGGGTGTGTGTTTGCTGATGTGTGAGGGGGAAAAAAGTAGAATCTGCACTTACTGTAGCTAAAGTCTCTAAGCCTTGTTTGTGTTAGAAACATGGGCGGTGGGAAAATGTTGAAAGAGAGGAAGCCACAAACACAAAGAGACAGGACGAACAAGACAGGGAAACAGTAAAACATAAAGAGAGGAAAAAATTGTAAAGTAGGAAGAAAAAAGGGGACTAGTGGTGTGGGAACAAATCATACTGTGTGCTCACAGCTCCTCAAAATTAATGATGTTCAGATTTGGCTATGCAGGCAATGCAGCTGTCTTTGAGAAACTTTTGAAAAAAGGAAAGAAAAGCTTTCCTCCCGCCCAACGGTTCTTTCAGCAAAACAAATAAAAATGTTTTGGGTAAAGCCGCATGAAATGTCTAGGGGCTTGTTGAAGGTCTAGATGTGCAATTGAACAAGCAAGTGGTATAATGACTCACTGCAGTAGGCTCACAGTGTGAAGAAAGACACTGATACTAGCAAATTAGAGTAGAGCCTTAGAAAGATCATACATTTTACTCATCAGACGTGACGGGTGCCAATAAAGGGTCAGATGCACAGATGCAGGTTAAGCCTGCACATGGACCGAGTGGCTGATGATTTTGTATGATATTGTTTCTGGACATCGCCTATTTTAGTCCTGCATTGTTTCAATGCTTCATGAAATCCTTTTCTTTAATGGATTGATAGCATTCAACTCCTTTTCTCCTTCCCCCCCTTCTGACACCCAGGTGGCGTCATGCATCTCTGCATGCCTGGCAGATACAGTATCTCAGTTTGGATGTCGCCCCTCCACCTCAACCTCGACAAGAAGGAGCTGCTCTTCCTCCCGGGGAAGGCCTGCCTGCTCCAAGACCTCTCCATCACGGTTAACAACTCCACGGTGTCCCCCCTCCCACTACTAAGTATCTTGACGTGACCCTGGACAACACTCTGTCGTTCTCTGCAAACATCAAATCAGTGACTAGCTCCTGCAGGTTCATGCTCTACAATATCCGTAGAGTATGACCCTACCTCACACAGGAAGCAGCACAGGTCCTAATCCAGGCACTTGTTATCTCCCGTCTGGACTACTGCAACTCGCTGTTGGATGGGCTCGCAACTTGTGCCATCAAACCCATGAAACTTATCCAGAACGCCGCAGCCTGCTTGGTATTCAACCTTCCCAAGTTCGCCTATGTCACCCCGCTCCTACGCACACTCCACTGGCTTCCAGTCGAAGCTCGCATCCACTACAAGACCATGGTGCTTGCTTACAGAGCAGGAAGAGGAACTGCTCCTCCCTACCTTCAGGCTATGCTCAAACCCTACAACCCAACCCAAATTCAAGTCTACATTTTTTCATTACGTTTTGCCAGCAATCACTCTATGGTTTCCCACGGTTAATTTGCACGTCACTGCTCAGCCCATTGCTTGGGTACAATTAACACAAAAACTCTCCTCATTTGAACACACTGGAAAAGGAATGACTATAAACCTCAGGTGAAATGACTATATTGTTTTCAGTCTCATCTCTAATCCACACTCTTCTTTGCTCTGGAGAAAAAGAAACAAACTCCAAACAATTTACCCCAGATACCAAAGCAGAGCTTGTTGAGAGGCTCAGCTGAGCAATTTTTGCTGCGTGTCATTGTTGTCGCTGTTGAATGGTTTAAGGGAACTAGTGGTGTGGGAACCAATTACACTGCACACAGTTTAAGGCTTTTCGACCTGTCCCCAAATTAATGTCATTGGTTCAGAGTCTGTTTTGATATTTTAAGCTGCGAGTCGTGATCACGTTTGGTATAGGGGGACAAAATAAATGTATGCACGATAGCGCACGATGGCGCACGCGCGCAGCCGGTTTGGGTTCCGTGTTAGGTATCATCTGGAGGAAAACCTGAACAGTTACGCACTATCGCGGGACAACCAAACCAAGCAACCTAGCTCACATCCGGAGCTCAGGGAACGAGGGAATGTAGACGACAGGAAATTTCAGCCTTTTCCTCTTGGCCATTCGGCCCACAGTGACATGGCGCCTCCTCGCCAACACAACCACAACTTGACTTATCCGCTTGGCAGTAAAAGATTACGCACAAAGGGAGTGGCTACCAAGTAACCACCACACCGATAACCACCGCAGTAACAATAGCTATGATGAACGTCTCCAACCTAACAGGTCCCGTAGAGATCAACCTGGCCGATACGTCACTGCACCTAACCCTCACAAAGGGTCAGGACACAAGGGTAACAAGCGTAACATGGGCAACAAAGTGTTCAACAGCGATCTAAACGCACTAAACGCACTAACCGAAACAATATAGAAGCTCTGATAATAGATGTACTGCAGCGGAATATATTTGAGAAAGAGGACAAGGTTAAGTAATCATGACTAGGCGTAAAATTGTTGGAGACCAAGTCCACCGAAATTCACGCAATTCGCGAGGACGTCAACATTTCCATTACTCCCACACTCACTCAAATCACATTCCAGGGACCGCTCGTTCTAGACACAAGCCCGCAGGATTTGTCTACGGATGTGGAGACGCACAAGGTAAGCACCGTAGCAACAGATGATTCCTCTCCCATTCCAATAAAGGGCCCACTGGGTCACAAAGGTGGGTTATCTGTCTTGAAAATCAACACAACAAATCGCTCCCGTCTTCCAACCCACTCCACTTTGTTGGGGATATGACGAAAAAAAACAAATCGAACAGCCAATACCTTAGAGCAGTCTTGGAGGACTGTTTGACCTGTGACGCTCTGAGTTTCGGGTTCGAAAATTTCCCTCATATCAGAAACTTTGCTGGATGAACTAAAAAGGGCAGTGGACCCAGCAAAACATTGGTTGAAAATGGAACATTGCGACACAAATCTTCTAGGTTTCACTCAAGCTACCTCGCCCCTAACCAAGCGTATCCTACTTAAACTCAGCTTCGAAAGCGTGTCACTGATCCACTCTGTGTACGTGACTAGCACTAATACCGAACGGATGCTGTTTGCGATAGATATAATTGACCGTTGGGTACCCCTAATGGATTGGAAAACCAACCAAATCTGGTCAAAAATAACTATGCCAACTCCATTGACTTCACTGCATTCTTCCAAGGCTACATGCCATACAATGTGCAACAATGTGGGTTCGACGTCAGCAACTGACGCAACCCCGGTGAACTTGGTCATGAGCTCGCCATTGGTAGCAAATGACAAGTTCAACTCAGAACTTAACTGAATATGAGGTTTTCCTGTGTGGCTTGGGTGATTCACCAGCCGACACTTACCGCCCTCTTCTGATAGTGCTGTTTAGGCACATGCCACCTATGGTTGAGGATGCCATACAGGCAACTTGGTCGGAAAAATCCGCAAACAGTTTGAAAATGTTCAACGCAATTTTGAAAACGGCTAACTGCCATCCCCTTGTTCCGAAAACGTTCAGATTTCCACTGGGAACGACTCCCCAGACGACGCACCACATTAGGGGAGTGTGCGCTATCAATCCGCATTATAACCAAGGAAGTATCCCACTACGTACTGGTTGTCGCAGACCTCCCACATACAGTCTATGTGGGAGCGGAAATGTTTATAAGATTGGGTGTTACACTTGATACCATACACCAAGTTCTTTGGCGCAGCCAGACCAACATGCCTTGTCTTTCAACCCGGTGCGAATGGCATCCGGGCAGACTATTCCTGAAGCTTGCAAGGTGATAACTGAGTCCGCCATGGTGATTCCGGCAAGAACCACAGAGGTTTCTGTAAGACAACCTGACACCCGGATACCGGATGGAAGGCACCACTGCGTTTTTCTAACTCTCTCCGCGACTATTCAACTTGGGGCTAACTATCAATGGCAACACGCTGTTGTAAATAAACGCTAAACGCACTTACCTCCTGTTCCAGAATCTGACTGGAGCGGATATTTCCATTCCTCGGCACACTCAGCTAGGAACATTGATTGATTACTCCTTCCATGATTTTGAACTGGTTGTTCCCGTGATTGGGCCTCTTCCATCCTCCCTAGTCCTAGGTGGCGAGGGAGGTACGCTGTTTACTTGTCCGCCAAAAGCAATCACAATAACTCCCATATTGCCACTTGACGACACATCAACGTTCAGGCTGGAAGTTGATTCTGACAACAACCTGTTAATATACTCCATCGTCACGGAGGCCGATATCGCATCTCCTCCTGCATGCGAGGTACACTCTTGTGAGGTGACAACCAATGATTCTCCCACCATTTACATGTCGTCACCACCCGATGAAGACCTGTACAATGTCGCCGAACCATATCCTGGTTTCCATGCACAGTTAGTACAAATACTGTCGGAGGCTGATGCACTTGTCAATGACACTGAAAGGCATCAATTGAGAGAATTGTTTAACAATCACAGTGAGATCTGGTCAACAGACTCGCTGGATTGCAGTGTTACAGGCATTCATGTGGTGCGAATTCCTACGCCACCCGGAGCAGCTCCTACGTTTGTGAGACAATACAAAATTCCATTTGCAGCGTACGCAGTGGTACAAGAGATTGACTCCCTATTAGCTAAACGGATAATCAGGTTATTTAACAGTGCATACTACGCTCCCGTGTGGCCTGTTCTGAAACCACCGGTTAACCTCTTAGCGCTAGGGGTCAGAATTATTTATTTTCTTAAAATAATGTTCCCAAGGTAAACGGACATTTTCTCTGGCCCAGATCGTAGAATATGCATTTAATTTACTGATTAGGATAGAAAACACTCCAAAGTTTCCAAAACTGTCAAAATATTGTCTGTGAGTATAACAATACTTATTCTGCAGGCAAAAACCTGAGAAAATCTAACTCGGAAGATATATATATTGTTTAAATCTGTTTCCTGGACTGTCTTTCTTCCATTTAAAGGGGTATCAACCAGATTCCTTTTCCAATGGCTTCCTCAGGCTGTGACCAGGCTTTAGACATAGTTTCAGGCTTTTATTTTGAAAAATGAGCGCGATTTTTCAAAAGTAGTCACGTGTCCTCTAGGTAGTTCCTGCGCACGAGAGAGGAGCCCTCCATTTTCTTTATCTCTCTTAATGAATAGGTTATGGTCCGGTTGAAATATTATCGATTATGTTTGTTAAAAACAACCTGAGGATTGATTATAAAAAAACATTTGACATGTTTCTACGACCATTACGGATACTTTTTGGAATTTGTCTAACGGAACAAGGCTTTGGTTTTCTGAACATAATGCGCAACTCAAATGGCATTTTTTTGTGATATTTATCGAACAAAAATAACATTTGTTGTGTAACTGGGAGTCTCGTGAGTGCAAACATCCGAAGATTATCAAAGGTAAGCGATTCATTTTATTGCTTTTCTGACTTTCGTGACCAAGCTAATATAAGGCTAACTGTTCTAGCATTGATTGCTACACTCACAAAAGCTTGGATTTCTTTCGCTGTAAAGTATATTTTCAAAATCTGACACGATAGGTGGATTAACAACAAGCTAAGCTGTGTTCTGGTATATTTCACTTGTGATTGCATTATTATAAATATTTTTAGTAATATTTTTGCATTTGGCGCCCTGCAATTCTAGCAGTTGTTTAGGAAAGTGATCCTGCTAAAGCACAGAGAAGTTAAATGGTGTCTTACCATTGAATATACACAACTCAACAAGCTGGTTCCATTGTCTCGTTGGCCAATGGCACAGATCGAGTTGCCAAAGGTGGAAAACGCCAAGTACTTGTCCACTGTCAACATGGCGAATAGTTTCTGGGCCATGACAGTCAACCCTCGCGACCAACACAAGTTGGCTTTCTCTTTCTCGAACAAGCTCTTTACATTCAATCATTGCTCGTTCAGGTATGCGAACTCCCCCTCAGAGTTCAACATATTCCTGCACAGGACAATGCCAGACGCAACCTCCAGGGGGACGATAATCTAGGTGGACGATGTTCTCATGACAAGTGAGACTTGGTCACATCCCCTCAACGAGATGGACAACGTGCTTACCCAACTCAGGATGGCAGGGGCTAAGTTGGCCATCATGAAAGGACAATGGTGCAGGACCAAAGTAAACTAAGTTGGGCTTCTGGTGGGTGCTGAGGGCAACATACCACAGTCTAACAGAATCCAAGCAGTCCGCAACATCAAAACACCTACAAACCTTCATGAGGTGCGCAGTTTCTTGGGAGTATGTAATAACTCCCGTCAATTCATAGAAAACTACGTCGACTTGTCAAAGCCTTTGATCCGTTGTTACGTACGCCTCTTGGAGGGAACGCAACACCCTGCTACACTCAACTCCCCGTGGAGTGAAATAGGTTGTAACGATCTTCGTTGGGAGAAAGAGAGGAGGACCAAAGCGCAGCGTGGTAAGTGTTCATGATTAATATTTAATGGAACAAACCTGAACACTGAAATACAAAACAATAAAGTGAACGAACTAAAACCGAAACAGTTCCGTGTGGAACACACAGACACGGAAGACAACCACCAACGAAACCCAGGTGAAAAAAGGCTACCTAAGTATGATTCTCAATCAGAGACAACTAACGACACCTGCCTCTGATTGAGAATCATACCAGGCCAAACGAAAAAACCAACATAGAAAAACGAACATAGATAACCCACCCAACTCACGCCCTGACCATACTAAAACAAAGAAATAACAAAAGAACTAAGGTCAGAACGTGACATAGGTATGTGATGTTCGGTGCGGGTAAGGATGACAGAGGCAGAGAATATCACCATTTACAGAGACTTTATTTCCTTAACACGGTAATTGTGCGGAAAAGAGGCTGGACAGAATCAAAGCAAAGAGAGTAAAAGTTAGAGTCCCCTCTCCTACCTTACCTGCCTACCCACTACTTACCTAACATTAACGCCACCTGGTGCGCTAACCAAAATACAGGGGGTGGTCTGCCCAGGTCTTACCTAGTGTGCATAGACAGAGGCATACAACGGGTATATGTATGCCCGCAGGCCTCTTGCCTAAGCACTCCCAAGGTGCCTTCCCCTTCCCCCCTGGGAACAAATTAAACAGAATGATACAAACTTAAAGTGAACAATTTCAATAATAAAAAATACTGAGTCCTATTGTCACACACATACTTCAGAAGTAGCGGCTACAAAATACTTTCAACAAAACTGTCTCTGAGCAACAACCAACACAGGACATCCAAGAAGCTCTCGCTCCTAACAAAGGAACACTGGCTTTCATCCAGCTGCAGATGGAGTTTGTAATTGCCGACAGCTGTATCCCCTAACGAGAGGGCGGGATTAGACCTCCAATCGTCGATGGGGCTGACCAATCAGCTGCTTCGAATCCAGGAAGCCATTTCCTGAAATACACACATACATGTACCCAAACAAACCCAAAAACACAGAAATTGGGGAACGTAACACCCGTCTTCTTCAGAAAGACACCTGTGGCTTCCTTGAAAAACCTGTGGCTTCCTTGAAAAACCTGCTTTGTGAGGCACCCTGCCTGGTGTACCCCAACAAAGACAAGACGTTATTTTTGGAAGTCGGTTTCTCAGAGCACTGCCTTAGTGCTGGTTTGTACCAAAAATACATCCAAGACAAACGTGTGGTTGCTTACGCGAGCAAAACATTCAACCCTGCTGAACACAAGTTCAGTGCGAAAAAGTGCGAAAAAAAGTGCGAAAAAGCGCTGCTGTCGACAGTTTGGGTGGTCAAAGACTTCACCAGTAATGTCGGCGGACAAAAGGTGATCATAGAAACATGTTACCAGCCTGTGACTTTTCTGAAAAGCCAACGAATCCGGGAGGGTGCTGTACACAACAGCAGAATAGCGGCTTGGCTGATGACGCTGCAGAGCCATGATGTAGTAGTCAACTACGCAAAAGCGAGGAAAAAAACTGCCTTTGGGCGGGGCTTTGGCGGTGTGACAGTGGTGTGGTGATGATGAAACCGACTTCACACCACCCCAGCGTAACGTAGCTCCGCCATTGCCATCGAACCATCACTACTTCGAAGAGAACTTATATCTTGGCATGCCGATGGCATTTGTGGATGGCTGTTCTTACCACCATCTAGACCACTTGCAAGTTGGTGTGGGATTTGTATGGCACAATGACATTCCGTGCAAACCACTTCAATTTCAGCCAGGCAACAAGACCAGCCAGTTCACAAAAGTGGCGGGCGTGCTTATCACACTGCAAAAGGCAGAGAAACACAACTTGTCATAACTCGCAATCTGCACCCACTCAGACTACGCCAGACTCAACTTCTTATCCCAATATGCATATGCCAAGCACATGACCACTTCAAGTGGCAAAGAAGTGAAAAACAAAGAGCTCATTCTAGCTTGCGATGACCTCATCACCAAACACGACCTACAAGCGTATTGGAAGAAAGTCAAGGAACACTCCAAATCACCTGGTTGTGACAAACTCTGCAACTACCATGCCGACAGCATGGTGAAATCTGGGTTAATTCACGGCACCCCTTGGGTGTTCGATGTTCGAGATGCATGGTGTCTGCGGTAACGCGTAGCCATGTAAAGCACCGCGGGAAATGTCTTTGCACGAACATAATGTGTTGCTAACTCATTCATTCCTGAATGGTGACCCAGTAGCAATGCAACACTAAGATGAGTCCCTCGCCACTTTGATGGCTTTCCTGTCAATTACCTAGTGTCCAAACTGGCTTTGGCAGGTTCACACGACTTGCGTTCGCTGTACACAACCAAACAGCACCTCACACTTGTAGATGACACCTACTGGTTTATGTTTCAGAAACCGACGCCACACGAAGGTGGGTGGTTCCTAAAACAGAGGGGGATAAAGAAAGCCCATGCCCACGACGAGCCATGTGGAGGCCATAGGGGTATTGTCCAAGGGAAATGTCGGACGGGCCACAGTGTCCCCGACCCACCCCTGTCTCAGTCTCCAGGATCTATGCTGCAATAATCTATGAGCCGGGGGGCTAGGGTCAGTCTGTTATATCTGGTGTAATTATCCTGGTGTCCTGTGTGAATTTAAGTATGCTCCCTCTAATTCTCTCTCTCTCCCTGCCCTCCCGGAGGACCTGAGCCCTAGGATCATGCTTCAGGACTACCTGGCCTGATGACTCCTGGCTGTCCCCAGTCCACCTGGTCATGCTGCTGCTCCAGTTTCAACTCTTTTGCCTGCGGCTAGGGAACCCTGACCTGTTCACCGGACGTGCTACCTTGTCCCAAACCTGCCAGTTTCGACTCTCTCTCTCTACCACACCTGCTGTCTTGACCTCTGAATGCTTGGCTATGAAAAGCCAACTGACATTTACTCCTGAGGTACTGACCTGTTGCACCCTCTACAACCATTGTGATTATTATTTGACCCTGCTGATCATCTATGAACGTTGTAACATTTTGAAGAATAATCTGGCCTTAAATGGCCATGTACTCTTATAATCTCCACCCGGCACAGCCAGAAGAGGACTTTCCACCCCTCAGCCTGGTTCCTCTCTAGGTTTCTTCCTACGCTCCTGCCTTTCAAGGGAGTTTTTCTTTGCCACCGTGCTTCTATATCTGCATTGCTTGTTGTTTGGAGTTTTAGGCTTGGTTTCTGTATGGCACTTTGTGACATCTGCTGATGTAAAAAGTGCTTTATAAATAAATGTGATTGATTGAGTGTAGCCCACAGCCATATGTCATAGCCATATCAGTGCCTAACAACATAAGGAAAACTCAGAGAATGCTATTATGTTCTTCTGAAATAGACTACATTTTCTTCATATCATGTTTCTTTAGACCTGTCTAAAATAAATCATGGATTTATTAGACTTTTTAACAGGTCTGCATCAGTGGCTTATAGACTATGCGTGGAAGCCAGGAGATGCTAAACTTGTTTATGTTAATTATTGGTAAATTACTGTGAGACCGGCAGTTATTTGCTTGACATTCACTGGCTGACAAAATTTCATGACCGCCACAGCCCTACACAACGGAAACTTTTGAGTGTGAAAAACCCAGCAGAGTTGCAGTTCTTGACCCATTCAAACCGGTGCGCCTGGCACCCACTACCATACCCGGTTCAAAGGCACTGAAATAGTTTGTCTTGCCCATTCACCCTCTGAATGGCACACATACACAATCCATGTCTCAATTTCCTCAAGGCTTAAAAATCCTTCTTTAACCCATCTCCTCGGCTTGATCTACACTGATTGAAGTGGATTTAGGATTATTTTCACTTCATTACTTCAGAGTACCAATAAATCCGCAAAGGCACATTACGGGCTGTGTCAAAGGTCTATAACTATGCAAATATGCCACAAATCATATTTCTTTGTCGATTTTCAAAGTTGAAATAGGACTACATGTAATGGAATAAATACATGTTATAGGCTGTTATGTAAAGTGTTGGCTAATTTAAGAATAGGATGTCTTCCATCTGCTTGGATGTTGCCATCCCAGAAATGACATTCATTTCCTCTGCGATTGGCTCCTTTGGGCTTCAATAATTGACAGGCTACTATGCTTTGTTCTACAACGACTTTGTCCCAGTGTTAAATGGGAGGTGATTTTGCCACTGTCAATGTAGCTTCCCAAATTTTTTTTTTTTTTTTTTAACTAAAGCTATCACATTATCCAATGGTGGTCTTAATGTTAATCGTTTTTTCATCAAGGGAATTATATAAATAGTGTAAATAAATTAATTTGTTCTGAGTGGGCCAAGTTATTGTTGGTGACATTCATCTCGTGCATTGTCTTTAGAGACCCAAAAGCGGCGGTAGGGTTGGTTGGTAGGACGGTTGCGATTCATTGTGCACAAGGTAAGCGGCTTCTCCTTGTTGACGGGAATTCGCTGACAGAGCACCAGTTGTTTTCGCAGGCAGATGTTGGCGACTGAAGTGGGCTACCGGTTACAACTTTAATTTTAATGCTAAGGAAAATTCGATGACACGTGCTCTTATCGCTAGTTTAAACTGAAATGTATGGTATGCGCTCGGCCACAAATCACTACAGGTAAGAATGTGCCTACGTGCTTTTAACTTTGTAGTAGCCTGTTTTGCAATATGATATGATATGACCCTCGAAGTTTGGCATGTACAATGAATGATTATTGGGTTTGTACTTACGTTTTACATGTTTGAATATGGTTGAGTTAACCTACCTTCAATCAAAGGAACATGTTTCGTTTGTTGAGCATATTGGTTTGTTTTCAGCCAAGTCAGTACGCTGAAGCTTCGTAGACTTTCAATGGTTTTTAAATGGTTTGTGAATGTATGTTTTGAATATGAAAAGTAGCCTAAAACAATTGTTCAATAACATTTGCAGGTTAATGTTTTTTGTGTTGTTTTTTTTTACAAATATCTCCAATATCACATTTGTGTCGTATACAAGTGAAGCACTGAACAATAGCCTATCCTATAATAATGTAATTATAATCTTGTGTATCGGGTGAAAACAGCTTTATAGGGATTGAGTGAACATTTCATATTCATTCAGGTTTGTGGATATCAACGCTGTGTGACTGTTGCGCTCAAAAAGATTCGAGGTCGTGTGTAAATGTTCCTCTTAAAGAAAGGATGCTGTGGGGATAAATTATAATTTACTGTATGGGTAGCCATGCTTTATGTTGAATGCTTGATTGAATATTACCGAGTACAATATTCACTTTTCCATTGCGGTTAATTAGAACATTTTAGTTGGGGTCAAGACCTCGACAAATTGCCATCACCTTTTATGCACTTGAATTATTTTTGGGAACGGGGATTTCAAAGTGACAAGGAATGGCAGCGCTCACACCAGGTGAAGGTCATAAACACATTTCATACAGCCCCTCGTGATATATGTAGACCTGCATCCATGTGTGGATGTGCGCGTTTTAGTGGAAGTGGGTGTTCATGTGCTGATGGAGTGGAGGATTTATAAGGTTATTCATTATTATGTAATGCAGGCTAATCTTTATTTGGTGAATACAATTAATAGATTTTTCTTATCATGGGGTAATTTCAAGGTACGTAACGATTCACCGAAACGCATCGTTCCGGGTTCATCTGTCCGCTGGAGCCCAAACCGATCCAAATGAAGCATGCATTGGTCAGAAAACCGATTCAAACATTACTAATCTCCGGTTCACTAATGTTTTTTACTCATATTGTTTTATTCCGAAAATTATTCTTATCTGTTGTGACAATTGATGTGTCCTCTCCTGCTGTTCAGTAGCCCACCGAACTTGTATGCATGTAACTGCGTGTGACTGTCCAACACAGTCTCACATTCAATTCGCGCATATATGAGGCTGGCCTGGACTGTCTGATAACAACTGTGCGTGCGCACGTCGCACAGTGCGGTAGACAGCTAATCACGCCAACAAGGTAGGTCTATCTCGGTTCAAGGCTATTCGTACATCTGCTCGGCACCGTCAGCATTCGGATATGGCTTTTGCAATATCAAATCATATGTTTTATTAGTTGAATTGTTCAGGTTCGCAATAAAACATTTTTTATAATTTAGCTGTAAACAGTCATAGTATTTATATTTGGTTATTTTTTAAATAACAGGTAATTTCATAAAGTACATCAATAATTTCTGCGAGCTGTGCGTGCTGGCATTCATTAGAAAAAGCTAAATTCCAAACGTCTAAACTATTGGCTTTTGAGACGGGTGTAAAATTACAAAGTTGCATTATATTAGTTGGCTAAATGTCATGCTAATTTCAAAAGATAAATGTTGACATAGAACTAGCTCAAAAAAAAGGGGGGGGGGGGGGGGGGGGGGGGCATAAATTGATAGTGGGGTGGTAGATGCTCAGCCTGCCCTATGGCTCAGCTCAGGGGCAATGGCTGGAAGGGAACCAGCTTTTGTCGAAATAATGGTTAGGGTTTTAAAATGCGATTTTTGACAGTAATTTGACAAAAGATGAATCCCTTCTAGCCATGACACAGCTCAGGTGCAAACACACAACCTTGACATCGACACACACACACACACTCATCTTAGAGAAGTCATCTCAGACAGATCCAGCAGCAGATATTAATTTAAAATGGAAAATGAATATGTTCATGCCAAAAATGTTAGTGTATCGAATCAAACTGAATCATATCAATTCATTCCCCTAATAAAACCGAAACTCACCATATAGGACCCAATGCATCTAGATGCGTATCGAACTGTTCATGAAAGGAGAGATGCACATCCCTAGTAATTTCCACTTTAGCCTATTGCTACCCTCAGGCTATGAAGCCTATCAGATTAAAGATAGCTGTCAGCTGTTGGCAAGAGTTCTGAAGCACCAAACAGCTCTAGAGTACATTGATGTTGTTTCATGTAATCAAGTAGTGTATACAAAAGAGGAGTCAGGTCTGATCTTATCTGGAAAGAAAATAGAAACACTTGACCTGTTCGTGGAGGCTGGAGGTTTTGAAATGTCCCTCTCTCCCAAATATATGTATATTTGTGTGACTTGAGTAACAGCCAAGACAACCGTCTCTGTTCCGGTGCAGCTCTGTAGAAAAACACAATGTTACTTATTTATTTTGCTCTATTTTTTGTTTCAATATATCTCACTGCAGTATGCTTAAATCAGTTGCACAGCAGATTTAGCTCCCAGTCAAGCATGATATTAAAAGAGGAAGAGGGGAGCTGAAGTCAATGTGATTAACATTAACTGGGTTGTGCAGAGAGGTGATGGGAAGGCCCGCTCCTTATCTTAAAAACACCAGTGCTCAGAATGTCATTTCCTCTTCCCACCCAGTGACAACATAGCAGATTTAACACATTTTTAAAAAAGTAATCCAAAGGCAACAAACATGTATTGGATGACGCACAGTGGTAAGGAACTCCTTTCTATCTGTATATCTCCCCTTTTTCCTCCCTGCTGTGCTCATTATATGCTGTCTGAGGTGTGGGTAGAGACTATGCCCTGTGCAAACATTACTCTGCAGAATTGGTGGTTGGGCAGACAGGCAGTGCTATGAGATGATGAGGTATGGGTGCAGCTGGGACCTGGAGGGTGGCACAGAGCACCAGGTGGCTCATCCCTCCTTCCTGATTCAGATTGATGGGCCTCATCTCCCAACCGCCCACTCTCTGGCCCAGGTGCATCATGGGAGTGAGGGCCAGGGACATTTGGGTTTGGGCTGACCTGGCTGTCCCATCCGTGTGGCCCTTTGTGCCCTGTCTGACTTGGGATAATGCAGTTGCACTGTCATCACTCATCTGGGATGAGGTCTGATGCCAAACATTGTCCTGATGTAGCCAACCACTACCTCAAGCTGTCACAGTGTCCAGATGTACATTCAGATCAACTATTTTTAGAGAGATATTTTAAACAAAAAATATTTGATTGTCTTCTTCTTTTTCTTCTTATTTGATCGTTATTATCATCTTCATAATAATAATGATGATGATCATCATCATCATCATCATCTTCTTCTTCATCAGTACCGCCACCACCAGCACCACCATCTCAAAAGGCAAGCTCCTTTCCAACCACATTCATATCCACTCAAAGCCTGCAGATTTCCCATAATGTTTTAGGAGGCGGGAGCATAGCCACAATCATCCCAACGCTGATGCAGGGCGACGGGAGCAAGAAACTCGTCTGGAATGATGAGGATAAGTCAATTACAGCCCAAACAGAGTGTTGCATAGGAGAAGGATCCGCTGTGGTTAGCCGACTGCTCAGACAAAGTCCTCAGGGCCTGCTGTGCCTGTAAGAGAGGCGAGCTGGACTGGTGGAACATATTTATAAAATCAGCTCAGCTCTAAGTGCTGCAGCAGTGTGGGATGTAGTGGGTACTATAATACCTGTTTCCCATGGAAGAAAGCAACGTTTTGACCATTACACCAAGAGGTACTGTATATCAGTCTTGGGCTGAGCGTGACACTCTTTTTGATGTCGCAGGCAGGGTTATCTTATCACGAGACCGTGAACCCTACTCACATTCGCTACACCGACCCAAAACAAACTCTTCTGACTCTGATATTTTTCCACACTGTCCTTTTCAGCAACTGTGGTGGATGCGTAAACTGGCCAGCTCAGTACAGCCCTGCTTGACTTGGTTGCGCTTGGCCGGTAGTGCAAAAATGGTATAAGTCAGTGGTCAGGGTCTTAGTCCCAGTTGCCTTAAGAGGTCAGAGAACAAGTCAGGATACAGGACAAGGAACAAAATGAAAAATCAAGACCACGAGGGGGTCTGACAAAGAGGTGACTCACCAAGCACACCAGGCGGGAAGCGAGATAAACACAGAAAAGGGCAGAACATTTGATCATGTGCTCAGTAACTCAAACATATATATTTTCCCCACCCACTTTTGCCCTTTTCAAGTCAGCTTAAAATCAAATGGTAGACAAGATGACAGGGTTCTGAAATATGGCTGATACCTCTTGAGAGGTTTAATTAGACACTGCTGTGTGTTTGAGGGTGGTCAGTGGATTTGGTGGGTGACAAGTAGAATTTTTGCTGACTGACATACTGTACTTAAGCACAGCTGGACATGGCAGATTAGGCAACAGGCCCCTACACTGGAAATGATTGAGACAGTGACATAAATATGTATGGCCTCATATCTTAAAATAGCTAGTGCTTTGTGGTTTGGAGATGACTAAAAAGCTTTATTGACTTCAACACATTTAATGAAAGTGCTGTATGTTAGTCTGTTCAGTGTATGCAAGAGTGGGATTATCTGCAATATCTGAATTTAAGTGTGCAATCTTAGGATGTACAGTGTTCGTGAGATTGTGTGCCTTCATTTGCATTGATTGGATGTTTTGTAATATTGGGGTGACATTACCCTCTGGTGGCAGAGTGACACTGGCATTGCGGGCTGGATGATTGACAGCTGTCTGAGAAATTGATTAAAATAGTTATGTTACGTTCATGTACATTTATTGATGTGTTCAGCCCACAGATTAGTCCAGTAAACCTCAGATCAGTCCAGTGCCTCTTTACGCATGAGCTGACAAAGAATTCCAACAAAGCTAAATTTGACCATAGATGAGGAATGATTATCGTGGACTTTTTAAAATTTTAACATCTCTGTTTTATTGATAAATACTGCATAATTTCCAGAATCCATCCTCGGCTGTGTGTTTCGAACCATTTGTCTCACCTTAATGGGTTTATTTGACATTTAATTAAATCTTATTGTCCTACTTGCTGAGTGAAGACCAAGGATTGTCCAATAAACAATCCAAAACAAATTTCATGAGATGCAAATATTTGGTCTTCATCTGTGATTATTTAAGTGATAATGCCAGAGAAGCCGGAGTTTGGAGGATATATTGGCGCAGGTGTTGTTAGGTCCAAGACGAAGTCGAGGGCATTATCACTTTTATACAGTTGAAGTCGTAAGTTTACATACACCTTAGCCAAATACATTTAAACTCAGTTTTTCACAATTCCTGACATTTAATACTCATAAAAATTCCCTGTCATAGGTCAGTTAGGATCACCACTTTATTTTAAGAATGTGAAATGTTAGAACAATAATAGCGAGAATGATTTATTTCAGCTTTTATTTCGTTCATCACATTCCCAGTGGGTCAGAAGTTTACATAAAGCATTGCCTTTAAGTTGTTTAATTTGGGTCAAATGTTTCGGGTAACCTTCCACAAGCTTAACCCAATAAGTTGGGTGAATTTTGTCCCATTCCTCCTGACAGAGCTGGTGTAACTGAGTCAGGTTTGTAGGCCTCCTTGCTCTCACACGCATTTTCAGTTCTGCCCACAAATTTTCTAGAAGATTGAGGTCAGGGCTTTGTGATGGCCACTCCAACAACTTGACTTTGTTTTCCTTAAGCCATTTTGCCATAACTTTGGAAGTATGCTTGGGGTCATTGTACATTTGGAAGACCCATTTGCGACCAAGCTTTAACTTCCTGACTGATGTCTTGAGATGTTGCTTCAATATATCCACATAATTTTCCTCCCCATGATGCCATCTATTTTGTGAAGTGCACCAGTCCCTCCTGCAGCAAAGCACCCCCACAACATGATGCTGCCACCCCCATGCTTCACGGTTGGGATGCTGTTCTTCAGCTTGCAAGCCTCCCACTTTTTCCTCCAAACATAATGATATTCATTATGGTCAAACTGTTCTATTTTTGTTTATATCAGACCAGAGGACATTTCTCCAAAAAGTACCATCTTTGTCCCCATGTGCAGTTGCAAACCGGCTTTTTTATAGCGGTTTTGGAGCAGTGGCTTCTTCCTTGCTTATCGGCCTTTCAGGTTATGTCGATATAGGACTCGTTTTACTGTGGCTATAGATACTTTGTACCTGTTTCCTCCAGCATTTTCACAAGGTCCTTTGCTGTTGTTCTGGGTTTGATTTGCAATTTTCGCACCAAAGTACATTCATCTCTAGGAGACAGAGCTCCTTCCTGAGCGGTATGAATTATACTTGCGTACTATTGTTTGTACGGATGAACATGGTACCTTCAGGCGTTTGGAAATTGCACCGAAGGATGAACCAGACTTGTGGAGATCTACAACAACAAAAAATTCTGAGGTCATGGCTGATTTCTTTTGATTTTTACCATGATGTCAAGCAAAGAGGCACTGAGTTTGAAGGTAGGCCTTGAAATACATCCATAGGTACACCTCCAATTGACTCAAATTATGTCAATTTGCCTTTCAGAAGCTTCTAAAGCCATGACATAATTTTCTTGAATTTTCAAAGCTGTTTAAAGGCACAGTCAACTTAGTGTATGTAAACTTCTGACCTACTGGAATTGTGATACAGTGAAATAATCTGTCTGTAAACAATTGTTGGAAAAATTACTTGTCATGCACAAAGTAGATGTCCTAACCGACTTCCCAAAACTGTAGTTTGTTAACAAGAAATTTATGGAGTGGTTGAAAAACTAGTTTTAATGACTCCAACCTAAGTGTATGTAAACTTCTGACTTCAACTGTATAACGGTCACCAACATATTCAAATATTTATTGCCATATTTTCATTAAAAACATTATTTCTATAGATGTATTCATACTATTTCATCCTTACACAAGATGTATAGTTCCAACACAAATCTAGGGTTGCTACCCAAGCCGGCTGGTTGTTTGTTTTATTGGTTCAGTTGCTAGACTCGATCCAGTCATTCAGTCTTTTTGTTCTGTATCTATAGAAGCGACCCAGTCGTTTGCTCTAAATGTTCCATTGCCATACTGGCTGGCAACGTTCTTATCCCTTGCTTGCTAGCTAGCCAACTAACTTAAATTCACGGCCAAAATTCTGCAGCCAGAATAACAGCAAAGTAGATACATTTGCATTTGTTCAAGCTGTTTTCTAGTGACATTTATTTGGATACATCCATACCAATGACCTAATGAGGTACGATTTCGCTTGTCATAGAAAATGTGCTCACTCGTCAGGACACTGTTGTTCAATTTTTATGGCTAGGGGTTCCGCTAGCGGAACAACATTCCGCTGAAAAGGCAGAGCGCGAAATTCAAAAATATTTTTGGGAAATATGTAACTTTCATACATTCACAAGTGCAATACACCAAATTAAAGCTTATCTTCTTGTTAATCTACCCATCGTGTCCGATTTCAAAAATACTTTACAGCGAAAGCACACCATATGATTATGTTAGGTCAAAGCCTAGTCACAAAAACACACACAGCCATTTTCCAGCCACAGAGGAGCTAGCCAACAACACATCTAACACAATCACTCCAAACTGAAGATGGAAAGACTGCAAACTAGCTGCACTTCGTTTCGTTTTACCTTTATCAGTTGACATTTCTTTGTATATATCCATAAAAATGATGCCAGCTGATTCGTGATTTCGACTGGCTGAGAAACACTGCCTGCCTGTCTGTTCCGTGCCAACTCCGACCCCTACACGTTCATTACTATGGGACAGCTGGAGATCGAATTTGAATATTGAAACAATGTTGCAAATGTCGGAGAGACAGACAAAGGTTTATACAAATCTCAGCTGTTGAAAACTAAATGTAAGTTTAAAAGAAATGTGAGATAATGTCTAAATGCTTTTTATAGTGGAGATCAAGTTTATAACTTGCCTGGCTGGGCTGATGAGACAGTGGATTGCGCAGTCGGATGGAACAGAGTAAATACGCATTTTAACGTAATAGATTTAACCGGTGGTAACTCGTGAAATAGACACCAGCTGGAATGCGCTTTTAACCAATCAGCATTCAGTATTAGACCCACCCGTTGTATAAAATAACACAATGCATCTGTTTATTAAAGAAATCCAGTACAAAGAGAGCAACATTTCTGTCACTAAGCATTACTAGGTAACGCTGCAGTTGATGAGGCCTACAGTAGCATATCATTTTGCAGCCACATTCCTTTTCACCCAACAGCTAAATATACAGTCATTTCGAAATCCTTAAAGGGGAGTGCTTTCTAAGGAAGGTAGCAATGAAATGTCTTTCATTGCCTCTACCTAAGCCGAGAGCTTAATCAGTAGACGTTTCAGATAAGTCATTATTGTGAGGTGATTATTCAGTTCAATTGAAGCCCCTGCGGTCATGTCCGTAGCTTAGTGAGTTGGTTGTTGGGAGGATGACTTCCAGGATGACTTCCAGGATGACTTCCAGCCAAAGATGTGCTGACTTCTCTTTATAACAGCACAAGACAAATAGGGGAATCTGGATGATATATGTCAGTTCAGTCATAAGATGACCAAGGAGGTCGACAGTGTGCCGTTACAAAAACAACACAGAAGGCTCAGAAACATCTGTGATGCCCCTCGGACAATTTGAGTTTGAAAACAGCACCTGAAAAGACTGGGGTTTGGGATTAAGTTTCACTGGTTCTGAACTAAATATTATTCAGTAGATGGACGTGTGCATTGAAAATGCTGGTACAAACTGTACTCGTCAAAACGCAATAGACTGAGTATACCTATGTTTATGGATTTAGTGCTCTCTGTATCCTCTTATTTCAGATAGACTCCACTAGACACCTCCACACCTCCAGCAATGATGGCTGTGCTCCGCTCTGGAGGGAGAGTGTTCGTCATGCTCCTCATTAGCAGGTAAGATACCGTACAGTAGAAGCGTTACAGGGACTGCCTGGGACCTGTGGGTATGTATGAATGGTGATTTTACAAAAGTCAGTCAACAGTATGAGATATTGTTACATTTTTTTTTTTAAATGAGGTGTTACTGGGACCAGTGTGAAGGATTTATTTTTTGTATATATGTGTGTGCGTGTGTAAGAGAGCGATCGAGAGGGAGATAAAGCAATTCTCCATTTATTATTTTACTGAGGCACATCAATACTCAATCATGACTCCCCATGCATTACTCAGAAGCATTGGAATTCTCCACAGAAGCATTGAAATTCACATTGACACTGCCACGGTGCAGCACCAGTGAGGCAGCCCTCAGCGCCACATGCACCAAGCACTGAGTCAAATCGGTTGTGCTAATGCCTTCAGGGGTCATGCAGAGAGGATGATGGGATGTTGTGGTGCATATTTGACACTTACCGTGACAGGAACTCATCCTGTTCTTGCCAGTCCATTTTGTTGCTGGCACAATATCCTCCATGCACAACTTAGAAAAGTCCAACCCACTGGGTACCACCTTATTCTGCCATAAAATGTTGGTCCATGGCACACTAGCTCTGGCCCCATCCCCTCTGAGATTAGCATAACAGCAGGAGGCCTGGAAGTCAGTGGTGTCAAGTGTTATATGCTTTGGGTACAGATGCTTTGGTCCAGTGTCCCATCCCACACAGTCTTTGTCCATTCATGCACACAGATAATTGTTTTAATTGTTTATTTATACAGGTTTTTCTCATTGAGATAAAATCGATTTTTCAAGAGAGACCTGGTCCAACAGCCGCAGGGGGAACAGTTTCAGACAAAACAACTGACATACACTGACACAACATTGAACAAAACTATAGACACACATACAATACAACAATTACATATTACCTAAAGAAACACAACTGTCATAACTAAAAAACTGCTGTCCTAAAGACAATTACACTCTTCTCTGATATTTACATCGACCAAGTGTTTAAACTCCACCAACGTGACTAGATCATCAAATGTTTTAATGTCCAGGACCACTGACTTGACTAACTAAAACTATTTCTACCATGACATGTTCTAATTCTTGCTACTGTTAAAAGCAAATGAGAATGGAATCGTAAATTATATTTATTTACTGACCTGATTAAAAAAGAACAGAGACAAAGTGGCATTTAACCCAATATGGCCATATAAATCGGTGTATACCAGTGTTTAAGCCTACGCAAGATCAATGGCGACGAGCCAACGGTGCTGTAGAGATCACAATGATGTGTTGGACGTTTTTGATCTGTAATGAACCTGAGGGCCGCATGATATACTGAATCAAATGCTCTCAGGGTAGTGGTTGAGGCCTGCATGTACAGTAGCAGTCAAAAGTTTGGACACACCTACTCATTCCAGGGTTTTTCTTTATTTTTACTATTTTCTACATTCTAGAATAATCAAAACATCAAGACATCATAATCAAGACATCAAAACTATGAAATAACACATATGGGATCATGTAGTAACCAGAAAAGTGTTAAACAAATATATATGAGATTCTTCAAAGTAGCCACCCTTTGCCTTGATGACAGTTTTGCACACTCTTGGCATTCTCTCAACCAGCTTCATGAGGTAGTCACCTGGAATGCCTTTCAATTAACAGGTGTGTCTTTTTAAAAGTTAATTTGTGGAATTACTTTCCTTCTTAATACGTTTGAGCCAATCAGTTGTGTTGTGACAAGGTAGGGGTGGTATACACAAGATAGCCCATCACTTGCTATGATGAAACTGGGTCTCATGACGACCGCCACAGGAAAGGAAGACACAGAGCTACCTCTGCTGCAGAGGAAATCTGTCCTTTGGTCTGATGAGTCCAAATTTCAGATTTTTGGTTCCAACCACGGTGTCTTTGTGAGATGCAAAGTAGGTGAACGGATAATCTCCGCATGTGTGGTTCCCACCATGAAGCATGGAAGAGGAGGTGCCTTTCTGGTGACACTGTCTGTGATTTATTTAGAATTCAAGGCACATTTAACCAGCATGGTTACCACAGCATTCTGCAGCGATACGCCATCACATCTGGTTTGCTCTTAGTGGGACTATAATTTGTTTTTCAAGAGAACAATGACCCAACACAGAGTGATGGAGTGCTGCATCAGATGACCTGGCCTTCACATTCACGCAACCTCAACCCATTTTTTATTCTATTTTTTTAATTTTATTTAATCTTTATTTAACTAGGCAAGTCAGTTGAGAACAAATTCTTATTTACAATGACCGCCTACCACCAGCCAAACCCTATCCCAGACTACGCTGGGCCAATTGTGCGCCATCTTGTGGGACTCCCAATCACGGCCGGTTGTGATGCAGCCCAGGATCGAACCAGGGTCTGAAATGACACCTCTAGCACTGAGATGCAGTGCCACTCTGGAGCAGATGGTTTGGGATGAGTTGAACCGCAGAGTGAAGGAAAAGCAGCCAACAAGTGCTCAGCATATGTCCTTCAAGACTGTTGGAAAAGCAATCCAGGTGAAGCTCGTTGAGAGAACGCCAAGAGTGTGCAAAGCTGTCATCAAGGCAAAGGGTGGCTAATTTGAAGAACATAAAATATATTTGATTTGTTTAAAACTTTTGTTGGTTACTACATGATTCCATATGTGATATTTCATAGTTTTGATGTCGTCACTATTATTCTATAATGAAGAAAATTGTAAATATAAAGAAAGATTATTGAATGAGTAGGTGTGTCCAAACTTTTAACTGGTACTGTAGATAACATAACTAAAATCTACAGTCACCAGTAATGTATATGGTACCAGCTCCTTCCTGGCCTCATGAGAAAAACAAACCTTATGCCAGTAATAAAAACATATTCTCAGCTTGAGCTTCCTTATCAAGTTCTCCACATGAACAGTGAAGCTCAGCTTGTCATCTACCCACACTCCCAAATATTTAAACACTTTGACATGCTGTATAGTATGTTCATCCAATGTAGCAATGACATGATTAGTAACATGCCTGGCATTTGAAAATACCATGCATTTTGTTTTACCCGAATTCAGAACCAGCTTCAAATCATACAGATTATTTTGTATGGTGTTAAATTCTCTTTGGACATTTTCAAAAGCTAAAGATAAACGGCTACCACTTGACTAAAGAACAGTATCATCTGCATAAACATTAACATCTGTTTCAATGTGATCTCCAGTGTTGTTTATATACAAAATGAACAACAGTGGGCCCAAAATAGAACCTTGCGGAACACCTGAGCACAACTCTATGGACTCAGATTTACAACCATCCGCCATTACACATTGTGCACAATTTGATAACTAATTTATGAACCAATCTAGAGATTGACCAGTAATTCCACAACATTTTAACCTTTACACCAACAAAGCATGGTCCACTGTGTCAAATGCCTTTGACAAATCAGTAAAAACAGACACACAATGTAAATTCTTGTCAAGAGCACAGTGGATGTCATTTAAAACCTTCAATGTTTCTGAAACAGTGCAGCGGCCAGCCCTAAAACCTAATTGCATTCCATTTAAGATGTTGTTTTCTTGGAGGTAGGCCTTCAGCTGCCTACTAACTATGGACGCCAGTACCTTAGACAGTACAGACAGTGTTGACATGGGTCGATAGTTGTCAAGTAGCGAAGGATCTCCACCTTTCAGGAGGCAGTACAAAAGCACATTTCCATAGCTTCGTGATTTCCTTAACGTCAAGCAAGAGGTTAAAAATACATGTTAAGGGGGAACATTGATGTCTGCAGCTAGGCGTAGGAGGCGGGGATCTAGATCTTAAGGGCCAGGGGATTTCTTTCTATCAAATTATTTCAGGGCTTTACGCACTTCTGAAAGAGAAGGATGAGAAGGAGAACCTGGCGAATGAGTGCACAGGGGTGTTAGGTAAATTCATAGGGGGCTCATTTATACCTTTGACCTTTTCATATAAACTGCCTGCATCTAGAAAATGCTGATTTTAAGGCTTTCAGAATAGAGGTTATCTCAGGTACAATCTGTCAGCAACTGGGGTGGCTGAAATAGCCGAATCCACTAATTTGAAAGGGTGTCCACATACGTATATACTGTATATATAGTGTATTTTCCCCAGTGAGAGGCTGGTCATGTCTTGCAGACGGTCAGGGATGGCACCAGGCCGCAGACACGAATTAGCCATGGCAGAACATTAGCAGATTGTTTGAGCGTAATGACCTCCAGTTCTGCTTGTAGTTTCTCGATGACGCAGTGACAGATCCAATGGCTTCATCTCTATCATTGCAGAGAGGGCAGCTCAGCTCAGTGTAGCCCAGTGTATTTTATGGACATAACTAAGTGAGATAACCTTCACCCTCACCGTTACCCAGGTGATTTGAAAGATGGCTATTATAGAAGGGCCACCGGAGCATAATGGCACCAACAACCATGACAACGAATGAGATGCAGCCATACAAATATGACCCTTGACCCTGACAATGTTAACTCTGCCGAGGTCATTTCCCAATAGCAAACAAACTAATTTTCACACTGTGGCCTGTGTCATATCATAACAGAAATAGGACACACAAGCATTATGGAGGTCATAGTTCTCAATCATAGAGGTACATTTACAGTAAGCCACAAAACCTTACCTCACAATGGAGATGAAGACAGGCAATGTCTGAGTGTCAGTCAGTCTGCCCTCAGATAACTACCTCCTCTCATGTCCCTGTGACTCCCCTTGAAAGCACTAGCAACTTCACTATAATGTTTTATTCTCCTCCCATTGGAGAGAATCAAGGAGAGAGGCTGGATCACAGCTGGGTGACTTGAAAAAACAGACATGTTTGGAGAAGATGTTCAAATAATGCAACAGGTACTGTGTAACTGTGCAGCCGTGCCAGATGTATAAAACATGTGTATGAACTGTGACAATCACATACACATCAAAGGCTATCGATTTTCCCAGTTGGAGTCATTTATCACGGAAGTCATACATATCCACGCCCTTTATTTATCCATCTATTACATCAAATAGCCCTGTCAATCAGAACCAATTTGCAGTTCTACTGCTTCTGACAGGGTGTTCTATAAGAAAGAAAAAAACCTGTCAAATAAAATATCACTATGTTGTTGGCGCATTCCAAGGCTAACTTTACTAGGGTGTTAGGTTGCCCATGCACTTTTCACTTCCTAGTCCCTATTTATACAGTACCAGAGTTTTTGAGATCCACAAAGTCCCACAGAAAATCCTCTGCACAGTGGGGTCATGCATTAGCCTTGTCTTAATATGTTAAGGGTGCGGGAAGTTGTGTTGAGGGATATCATGCCAAATCAAACCTTTTCATCTTATTTTGGGAGTTTGGCCTCTTTTAGTGCGTTGTAGTTGTCTCTAAATCATGCTGAACTGGAATTAGCTGAAATCTTCGACCCTACTGTCTTTCAGAATGATACAATACAGAGGTTTATGTTCTACACTCAAAAGTAGGGTGTTTGTAGATATCCTTTCCCCCTGAAGGGAGCTAAAACACTTGCAAATTGTTAATGGCTGTGCTCTGATGTACAGTACTTCAGCCTCATAACTCACTGAGTTAGGACAGGACTCTAATTGGATCGTTCATTGCGTAAAGCCTCGATAGCTCACTTTTTTTTTAACAAACAACAAACACCATTTTCAATCATAGGATGAAGAGTCCCACATGAAAATATACTACAGTATACTGTAGAATTACTATATTTACAGTGCCTTCAGAAAGTATTCACACCCCTTGAGTTTTTCCACATTTTGTTGTGTTACAAGTTGGGATTAAAATGGATTGAATTGTAATTTTTTTGTCAACGATCTACACAAATTACTCTGTGACGTCAAAGTGAAATAAAAATTTGAACATTTGTAAAAAATAAAACAATAATATATCTTGATTACATAAGTATTCAACCCTGTGTTAATACATGTTAGAATCACCTTTGGCGGTGATTACAGCTGTGAGTCTTGCTGGGTCAGTCTCTTTCAAGTTGGTTGTTGATCATTACTAAACAGCCATTTTCAAGTCTTGCAAAAGATTTTCAATTAGATTTAAGTAAAAACTGTAACCAGGCCACTCAGGATCATTCCATGTAATCTTAGTAAGCAGCTCCAGTGTATATTTGGCCTTGTGTTTTAGGTTATTGTCCTGCTGAAAGGTGAATTTCTCAACAAGGTTTTCCTCTAGGATTTTGCCTGTGCTTATCTCTATTCCATTTATTTTTTATCCCCCAAAAAACTCCCTAGTCCTTGCCGATGACAATCATACCCATAACATGATGCAGCCACCACCATGCTTGAAAACACGAAGAGTGGTACTCAGTGATGTGTTGTATTGGATTTGCCCCAAGCGTAACACTTGTATTCAGGACATAAAGTTAATTTCTTTGCCACTTTTTTTGCAGTTTTACTTTAGTGCCTTATTGCAAACAGGATGAATGTCTTGGAATATTTTTATTCTGTACAGGCTTCCTTCGTTTCACTCTGTCACTTAGGTTAGTATTGTGGAGTAACTACAATGTTGTTGAGCCATCCTCAGTTTTCTCTAATCACAGCCATTAAACTATGTAATAGTTTTAAAGCCACCATTGGCCTCATGGTGAAATCACTGAGCAGTTTCCTTCCTCTCCAGCAACTGAGTTAGGAAAGATGTTTGTCTTTGTAGTGACTGGGTGTATTGATACACCATCCAAAGTGTAATTAATAACTTCACCATGCTCAAAGGGATATTCAGTGTCTGATTCTATACATTTTTACCTATCTACCAATAGGTGTCCTTCTTTGCGAGGCATTGGCAAACCTCCCTGGTGTTTGTGGTTGAATCTGTTTTTGAAATTCACTGCTCAACTGAGGGACCTTACAGATAATTCTTTGTGTGGTGTACAGAAATGAGGTAGTCATTAAAAAATTATGTGAAACACTATTATTGCACACAGAGTCCATGCAACTTATTATGTTACTTGTTAAGCACATTCTTACTCCTGTAAGGTATTTAGGATGGCCATAACTTAGGGGTTGAATACTTATTGACAAAAAACATTTCAGTTTTTCATTTGTAATGAATTTGTAAACATTTCTAAAAACATAATTCCACTTTGACATTTTGGGGCATTGTGTGTAGGCCAGTGACACAAAATCTCAATTTAAAACATTTTAAAGTTAAGCTGTTCACAACAAAATGTGGAAAAAGTCAAGGGGTGTGAATACTTCTGAAGGCACAGTATATACTACAGTACTCACTGTTGTGTTTTCTATTGTAGTATACTGTGTTATTTTCTGTAGTGTTGTTATTTGATTGTTTTACTATCTTTTTAATTAGATGTTTGTACTTTCTCCTTGAGAGACCTTAATAGACAAACACTAAAGGAGCAAATTGTCCATAACCTGTATGTAAGTAGGGAACACTATATGGTCTATACTTGGCATGTATGTTTTTCAGTCATGGGTGGCACATATTGGGAGGGCCAGGATTGGGCGGGACATATGCAAATGTTATATTAGTATATCAATACAGTGTGTAGTATAGTATACTACACAATTATATAGTAAGTACTACACATGATCGAGGGATACTACAGTGTGTAGTATCATTTGTCATTTGCCAAAGAGACTGGCCTTTCAGCAATATCAACATTCAATATGCAACCGGATTTACGGCGCAGTTGTTGATTGGTAGTTTGAAACAACATTCATATTTTCCATGACAATGTTGTGGAACAGGGGTGTGCACAATTTTGCGCAGTAAAGAATTTGAATTTTAAGAACAACATTTAACAATTTCGTTACGTCCTCATTCCCTTGTTGGAAGGAAGTGTCAATGCAAGATCATGTTGTGCAAAGTGGCTAGAGAGGACTCCCTAATGAGAGAGTGAAATAATTATACAGGAAATATTAACCTACAAGAGTTAATCGAGCTACGTTTGCCTCAGTTGCATCCCATTAATAAGAGGAAATAAACATAAGATTGGCACCTGTTGTCATTCCTCGCACATATGCGGATCATCATGACTTGCATTTTTACAATTTTGAGCTATACGAGGAATATAACAGGTTACTTTAGGAAACGTTCTGAATGGACATAGAGAGAATAAGCGAACTCACACCCACACACAAATCCTAAAAGGACCCATCAATCAAAGCCATCAGCGCATCTTAAAAACACTCAAATCACATTTCTCCTTTCCTAAAAAAGTGTTCAAAACCTAGGCTCAAATCTTGGCTGAAGCCCATCAGAATGTAGGCTACATTATCCCTTTTAACTGGCACACCTAGAAATACATATCAGAAAGAAAAAAAATCAGAAGAATAGCCTTAGTATAGGCCATACATTTAATGTTTAAAATTTGATAGATAAGGCATCTCAAACATCTCAACCAGCTGGTTGAGTTTCCCAATTAGGGTAAACTCATCTAAAAAAATAATATATTAGTTAACATTATGTCTGCCTCAGTTACTTGACAGGTGTGGTTAAACCAGACAGGCCTGGATAAATGAGGACGGATTTGAAATATAAATAAAATGATACTTTTGTGTTTTCAAATATTATTAAATTAAAAATATATGTAACTGAATGTGTTTACTGTTCTTGTACTGAATAATATCAGTAAATACTGGTATGAATATGAAAATATTTTATATTTGCACAGACAAAAAAATCCCAGAATAATATTTGTCCATAATAGCTAGCTTTGACTAAATATAATTTCTTTAAATGGGCAAATCAACTGCCTGGTAGAGCATATTTTTCAAGAGTTCCTAAAATTATATAATAAAAACCAATATTTTAATAATTTCATCATTCCGAAATGATGTTTTAGAGGTTAACAACATTTTACAGTCTTGTAATATTCCATTTTATACACAATTAGTACTGAAATTGTGCGATTGAGTTTCGGTTTTGCTAATATTCAATTCCTGGTTTTTAACCAAAAATGCAGGAGTCTGATAATGAAAACCACATGATCATTTTACTAATTGACATTGGTTGAGGTGATAAAATATGCCAAACAAAATTCATATGTTTGATTTAATTAAAAATTGGTTGTCAAAATTTGCTCCACCACCCGGTTGACCTGCATGTTAAAGTGTTATAGCATAATGCTATAAAAGTCAGGGTTTTATTAAATAGGCCTTGGCACTGTACTTTTGTATTGCACATTTAATTAAACTGAAGCATTTGTCAATGTTTAACTTCAATTCACAAAATGTGCGTCAGATAAATATATTTTTTGTCCCTGGCTTGTATAGCACAGGTGGTCACCTAAATTCACTGTAGGCCTAATATATACTGTAGGCTAGCCTACAAATGGTGGATTAATAGCCCATCCTTTGAATTAATTTCTAACTGACACATCTCTGTCTTCGCTGTTCCCTTCTTGTGCAATTCATTAAATCTCCACTGGCCTCTCTCGCTTCCATCCTCTCTCTATTCTTCTTATAGCTCTTGAACCAGCCTCGTCCAATGCATGTCCCAGAAGTAGCAGTATAGTTTGGTCACTTATTTTGAGCAATAAAAAAATATATATAGACTATTTTCGAGGAAAGAAGCATCTTACTCTTGCTTGCTGGATATAAAATAGGCTACAGCATTCACAATGAACTGGCTGAGAAGTTTGAATGGTGAGAGCTCTGGTGTGATGTGATCACATTGGTTGTTGGTAAAAATGCAATAAACGGGAATCCTCTGTTCTCCCTGCGCCCAATGTTTATGTTTACAACTAAATGTATTACATCAGAATGCCCAATGTTAGAATGCTACCAATCAAATGTATGAATTAAATTAGAACTATTTCCTATCGGTCTAATTTACATAAACATTGTGAGTGGATGACAGCTGTGAGGGTTATCGAATCAGGATCAAATCCTCTCATCTCCTCAAGCTTATTAATGATAGAATGTTCACATTTGAAGATTGCTGAAAGGACAGTCTTCTTTGGCAAATGAGAGGAGTGGCAAGGAGAGGAACATAATAGCTGAATAGAGATGGCAACCAGGCTAAGATTACTACAGAATTCTATAGTAAGTACTATAGTATTCTATTGTTAACTGTAGTATTTTTTATGTGGGGTGTTAAGAGACCACTTTACTGTACTATAAAACTATGACTGCTGTAGCCCACTATAGAGAGTTGCCAAGTGACGTACGACATTTCCTGGCGGCCATGTTGGAAGACCACTGCATCAGTTCTTCCAACAACAACAGCTGAGTGGCAACCCCAAGCTGTATGGTAACCATGACTAAAATGAAATGGTTCATCACTATGGTCAATTTCTGTAACGTATTTGGCTGCTCTAACAAGGCAGGAAAGACAACAGGAAAAAACAGGTTACCCACAATCATGAAACACCAAGGAGATCAAATCAAATTGTATTGGTCAAATTGTATTGTTTAGCAGATGTTATTGCGGGTGTAGCGAAATGCTTGTGTTTCTAGCTCCAACAGTGCAGTAATATCTAACAAGTAATATCTAACAACAATACACACGAACCTAAGTAAAGGAATGGAATTAAGAATACATAAATATTTAGATGAGCAATGTCAGATGGGCATAGACTAAGATACAGTGGAATAGAATAGAATACAGTATATGCATATGAGAAGAGTAATGCAAAATATGTAAAGAGATAAGATGCAAGAACTGTCAGATAAGCGAAGACACCTGAACTGACAGCAGTCAGTGCAGGGTCTGCTCTGATCATTTCATCACGGGTAAGTCAATGGAAATAATTAGTTGAGAACTTTATTTATAAGAGGAAGGATAATGGATGGACTTTACAGCATAGGACAAAGGCCTCAACGGGATAGGATAACCTGCTGTTTTGACCAGCCCAACAATAGATGTAATCTTTTATGACACTAAAACACCTGAATGAAATAAACAACCAAACAATCAAAACTTCCCATTAGCTCTTAAGACCCACAAAAAGCAGGTCTTAACTGTAATGCAGTTGATAATGGAATGAATTTGGAAAGGGGAAACGCAGCCCAGCCAGCCATGAGTATTTTGTATGTGTGAATGTTACGTGTATTATTAAGACATGAACACAGTGCCATGGAACTAGAGAAGCGATTTATGATATCTTGCTTCTTAACCCGATCCTTTTTAGTAATATTAGTTAAAAAACTGATTGTTTTTAGTTTCATTTGATTAAAAACCAAAACTCATTAGAAATATTCACCGTCCATGGGTTTATGGTGAGAATGTACATGGCTTGAATGCAATACAATTTTGTCTGCTGTTTCTGGAGAAGTACAAATATGACCTGTAAGATGGTTCCATGATGTACATAAAACATTACATTTGGCAGACATGTAACAGTGAGTAGGCATTCCCCTTTTCTCTTTATTTTGGATTTTTATCCAGCTCCTGTGAAAAGTTTATATTTTTGTGTAACCCTCCATACTCTAAGTTGCCTTGTCTGTATTGTACACGCATGGGGAGCAATTATGGTGCCTGTAACTGTATTTTAACAGTTTATTTAAAACAAGTTGTTTTTTCATTTTTATTAGAATTGTATTCAAATTATATACTGTCTTTTCAGGCCTTATCAATAGCCTAGTGAATTGAATCTTTCTTATTGTCAAAATGTGGCATTTGGCATGTCCAGACTGCAACTTACAATAGGCCTAGCCCCTAAATCAGTGTGAATGCTACAGCCTATGTTTATTCATCAAAACCCAGCCCTTTCGCACCACCGCCAGCTATTGCGCTCATTATTCCGGTTGTGAAAATAACAAAAATATTTTTGCCACACCCCCAAACCTATAATGCTATCCGCCAGCACTAAGATTTGCTATCGCGATATGTTTGTTAAAATAGAGCTCCAGGTGTGCTTATTATTTGTCTACGTACTGTAGGTTCACCAGCTGACCACTATCAAGACATCCATGTCGACTGGATTCCCACTGTGAAGATGAGCAACGCTGCAGCAGCATCTGTTTCTACTTCCGCTACTTCGTCCTTTTCCAGATATGAAAGGGACCCAGATGAGGGCTGAGGAGAAAAGAAGAGATGTGAAGAAGCAGATGTGGCCTTGGCACAGGCTTTATATGCTGTGGAGAGGGATGGTGGTGTTGGAAGTCAGACAAACGTGACAGCGTCAGACACTGAGACACTGGTGAATGAAAAAGCATACACTACAGTCTACTGTAAATGACTTCATGTTTACATCAGTCTTTTCAGGATTCTGATGTGAAAGTACTCTACTTCACAGGTTTGACTAATTATTGCGTGGCCAGGTCTAGCCCGAGCAAGGTCATACCTCACCGCCTTCCAGGGACTCATGTTGCTCTTTATGCGCCTCAGGCTAAATACACCTGTCCAACTTTTAAGCCGCGTGTTTAGAGTATCTGTATCCACTGTGTCCCAAACATTCTCCTGTAATGTCGATGTGCTCTTTTTTTCACTTGAAATCTCTAATCTACTGGCCAGATAGGGAACAGCTATGGAACACCATGCCTATTGGTTTTAGAAGGAACTTTTGCATATCAGTCACAGTCATAATAGATTGCTTTGAGATATTTATAGAATGTCCATCAAATCTGAAAGCTAATGCACTGACGTTATCCTCCTACAAACACGATAAGACAGTGGTATTACACCTCGAGATGTAATTGCATATATCTCAAAAGGATGGGGTGGGAGAGTGTGAGACAAACACAATAGTGGAAACGGTGACTTCTTAATTAGCAAGATCCTCCTAGCAGACCGTGGTTTTAATATTGCAGATGGTCTCGGAACAGTGTTGGCGCATCTGTTGATAGCTGCCTTCACAAGAGAAAAGAAGCAACTAGGTGGGGTTGAGTTGGAGAAAAGCAGATTCAAGATTACATTGCCTTCGGAAAGTATTCAGACCGCTTTAATTTTTCCACATTTTGTTGTGTTTCTTTCCTCATCAATCTACACACAATACCCCATAATGACGTGATGGGGTCACCTTGGGGTCATGATAGGGGCTGCACCAAATGATTGATTTATTATAATAATTGATTATGCTTATGTTGTATTAATAGAAGGGGAAGGGCTGTAAGACCCCTCCCCAACTACATTTATAGGGTCCTGGACCACAGATTATATATATATATATATATATATATATATATATATATATATATATATATATAATATAAGAGGTAGAGACTAGAAAAGAACTGTGGAACAATATTAAACCTTATAATGCATATAAAAGAACTGTGGAACAATATTAAACCTTATAATGCATATATATTATATGCATTATAAGGTTTAATATTGTTCCACAGTTCTTTTCTAGTCTCTACCTCTTATAAGAAATGATCTGAGAGATGTGTGAGTTATTGCAGTCAAAACAGGGTGTCTGAGAAAACGCCTCAAGGCTAAAAAAGATTCATAGACACAGAACCCTGCAGGGGAGTGAAAGAGATTAGAGACAAGTCAGACATACCACTGTAAGCCACACGGGAGTGGAAAATTACTGCTGAGCCCTTAGAAAACACTGGACTATTGTTCTCCTGCAAGTTTGTATAACTGTATATGCATGGGCTTGGTTTCATAAGTAGAAGGTGTTGACGTAGGCAGTTACATCACTAGGGGTTGACCGCAAGCATATTGGAAGCAACTTGGACCCTTTCCTATTTTGCAGAACTTACTCGGAAACAAGCTATGTTCCCGTTGTCAACTTCTGTCTGCAACTGCATTAATAAAGGTTTGATTGATTTACTTAAAGATATTGTCTGATTGCTGATTTCACCAATAAGCCAATGATTGACAAGGAACAAGGAAACTACCCCAGCAAAAGCCAAAACAGTTTTTTAGAAATGTTTGCTAATTCCAAAAACTGAAATATCACATTTACAAAAGTATTCAGATCCTTTACTCTAGTACATTGTTGAAGCACCTTTGGCAGCGGTTACAGCATAGAGTCTTCGTTAGTATGACGCTACAAGCTTGGCAAACCTGTATTTGGGGAGCTTCCCCCATTCTTCTCTACAGATCCTCTCAAGCTCTGTAAGGTTGGATGGAGAGCGTTGCTGCACAGCTATTTTCAGGTCTCTCCAGAGATGTTCGATTGGGTTTAAGTCCGGGTTCTGACTGGGCCACTCAAGGACATTCAGGGACCTGTCTCGAAGCCACTCCTGAGTTGTATTGGCTGTGTGCTTAGGGTCGTTGTCCTGTTGAAAGGTGACCCTTCGCCCCAATCTGAGTTCCTGACCACTCTGGAGCAGGTTTCCATTGAGGATCTCTCTGTACTTTGTTCTGTTCATCTTTGCCTCAATCCTGTCTAGTCTCCCAGTCCCTGCCACTGAAAAACATCCCCACAGCATGATGATGCTACCACCATGATTTACCGTATGGATGGCGCCAGGTTTCCTCCAGACGTGATGCTTGACATTCAGGCCAAAGAGTTCAATCTTGCTGCATCAGACTAGAGAATCTTGTTTCTCATGGTCTGAGAGTCTTTAGGTGCCTTTTGGCAAACTCCAAGCGGGCTGTCATGTGCCTTTTACTGAGGAGTGGCTTCCGTCTAGCCACTCTACCATAACGGCCTGATAGGTGGAGTGCTGCAGAGATGGCTGTCCTTCTGGAAGGTTCTCCCATCTCCACAGAGGAACTCTAGAGCTCTGTCAGAGTGACCATCGCGTCACCTCCCTAACCAAGGCCCTTTTCCCCCGATTGCTCAGTTTGGCCAGGCGGCCGTCTCTAGAAAGAGTCTTAGTGGTTCCAGACTTCTTTCATTTAAGAGTGATTGTGGCCACTGTTCTTGGGGACCTTCAATGTTGCAGACATTTTTTTGTACCCTTCCCCAGATCTGTGCCTCGACACAATCCTGTCTCGGAGCTCTACGGACAATTCCTTCGACCGCATGCCTTGGTTTTTGCTCTGACATGCACTGTCAACTGTGGGGCCTTAAATAGATGTGTGTCTTTTCAAATCATGTCCAATCAATTGAATTTACCACAGGTGGACTCCAATAGAGTTGTAGAACATCTCAAGGATGATCAATGGTAACAGCATTTCAAGTGTCATAGCAAAGGGTCTGAATACTCATGTAAATAAGGTATTTATGTTTTTAATTTGAATAATTTTCCAAACATTTCTGAAAACCTGTTTTCGCTTTGTTATTATGGAGTATGGTGTGTAGATTGATGAGATTTAAAAAAAAAAATCCATTTTAGAATAAGGCTTTAAGGTAACAAAATGTGGAAAAAGTCAAGGGGTCTGAATACTTTCCAAATGCACTGTATACTCCTGTCTGCTAGACAGACCAAAAAGTGGTAATTTTCATAGTGAAATGTACTGCCCAAATGTTTTAAATCTCTGGTGTGCAGGCCTACTGTTTCACAGTTGTTTCCATTTTGCTTGGCTAGTCAAAACCAGAGCCCGATACTATGAATCAGGTCTGAGGAGTTACCAAGGTAACTTTGGTCAACTCTGAGTTCAACTTGGGATAACCGGTACCACACAAGTGGCTCACCTTTTAGCCAGGTACATTTCTATGGAAACGAAACCTTCAAAACTAACCTGCTCCGGGGCAGGCTAACTCAGGGTTAACTCCATTTACCCTGAACGAAGTGTCTGAGCCGCGAGTTGATGACCAATGATATCAGATTCCCTCCCTCTTGCAAAGGTTGCATCATCATCCCCTTAATTTGATGAAGATGACTGATTAAATATTTTGTGTGTGTTTAAAAATAGTAATGTTAAAATACCTATTATATTACACATTTAGTAGTGACAGAATGCATTCGAAACTTCATGCACAGTACAGCTTTGTATGACTTAATACAATTATTTTATCGATGGGAGTGGGAAAAAAAAGGTCCTTATGCATTGATCAGCACACCAAAAGGCACCAAAGATGCCATTAACGATAGGCAATATCATAAAGGTGCCACTTCTAAAAGACTATTTGCCCACCGTAGCCTGCTGAATTTCCAAGATAACTTTTCTTTCATTGCTTTCAATGAAAACGTGTGACAAGCATGCGCAGTTACAAGCCTGCTAGAGTTACTCAATTGTACTACTTGAGTAAAAAAAAGATACCTGAATAGAAAATGACTGAAGTAAAATTGAAAGTCACCCAGTAAAATACTACTTGAGTAAAAGTCTAAATGTTTCTGGTTTTAAATGCACTTACTGTAAGTACAGTGGTGGAAAAAGTAAATTGTCATATTTGAGTAAAAGTAAATGCTTATTATCAAATTCCTTATATTAAGCAAACCAGTTGGCACAATTTTCTTGTTTTTTGTAATTTACGGATAGCCAGGGGCACACTCCAACACTCAGACATAATTTACAAACACAGTATTTGTGTTTATTGAGTCCGCCAGATCAGAGACAGTAGGGATGACAACACGTTATATTGATAGGTGCGTGAATTAGACCATTTTGCTGTCCTGCCTGAGCATTCGAAATGTAACATACTTTTGGGTGTCAGTGGGTAATGTATGTATACATAAATATTTTCTTTAGGAATGTAGTCGACTACAAGTAAAAGTTGTCAAAAATATAAATATTTAAGTACAAATACCCCAAAAAGCTGCTTAAGTAGTACTTTAGAGTATTTGTACTTAAGTACTTTACACCACTGGCGGCAGGCTGACGAGCAATATCCACTGTCATAGTGCGAATGAAGCCTGAGCTGGAATGTGAAGCTAACTGAAGCTGGCTAGCTTTAGAAAACCCTGAGTAAATCTAGCTTCCTTCATAGTGTACCCCTCAGGAAGACAAAGTTGTTTGTATATCTTTATTTTTTATACAGGCTCTCATTAACATGCCTGTTCTGTCTTATCCAGTGTTGTGGAAGAAACCAAAGTAATTATCCTATTGAGTGTCTTTTTCTGGGTGGTCAACCATTCCCCCCAACAAGTCAATTAGTACACTAATGGGATGGAAAGTTTGTAAAGAGTAATTATAGATTGCGTTAATAAACATCTATATTTGATGGTTCTGTTTTAGATGTTTAGTTTTAAAGGTACATTATACTCCATTATACTCTGATGGTTTTTTACATCTGTAAAGTAGTGTTCTGTTGAGATAAGTTCAAGTCCCAGGTCATCTATTTTGTAGTTCCAGCTTTATGTCTCAATCCAAAAATGGATGATTGTCCCTTAAATTATTTTCCTTTGCTGAGGAAAAAAAAAAAATCTGCAAAGCAGCACATTCTACTGTCTGCATCAGCAATTAGACCAGCCTGGAGACAGGGGAATGCAGGGTTTCGACTGAACCTTAGATTCTAACAAGCACCTCACGTCCTCTGTATTCTGTTCCTTCCCTGAGTCATCTTCCATATAGCCAAAGCCACTTACCTAATTACTGTCTCGCTTCCTCTCATATCCTCCTCAGGCTCTGCTGCTCCCAAAGAAACACAAAATTGACATGTGTGACCAATTCAGGAAACTAGGCATATGTCGCTAGTCACGACTTCACAGGAGAGATGTTTTTTTAATCAAAATGCGTTTTTTTGGCAGAAATGCCTTCTCGAACATGTCAACTTTAATGTGTCTTAATAACAAACTTGTATGCCGTCTGTACATATGAATAAAATTGTTAAATTACGAGCCTTGATGGTTAAGCCACAGAAAAAGTTAGTGACCTTCCCACTAGCCATGATTGGCTGAGATAATGAGTGGGCGGACATGCCGAGAGAGGAGTTTGGATTGGTCTGCCATATTGAAGGCGTTGGTAATCCTGTCGAACGCAACTTTTTAATGTAGTGGAGCTGCATAAGTGTTGCTCTCCATTTTCTGGAGGATCATGTATTGCAATCAGTGGAATTAGAGTATGTTAGCTAAAGAGATGGAGAAAACACCTGTCTCCAGATTACATCATCAAACTAAGGGCAACCGTGGCATGGCATTCCTGATAGGGAGACGCGTCCATGATGCATGTTGATGTATGTAGGTAAGTTAGTCTAGCGTTAGCTAGCTGCATTTTCATATATTACACATTTTTAATTTTGAAAGAAAGTGGTTTTATTTCAAGCTAAAGTGTACTGTTAGCTAGCTAGCTAATGTTAGCTGGCTGGCTCCCTAGCTGATGTTATTATTTGTTTCCCAGAGCCGTTTGCTTTTCTAGTTAGAGCCTAATGTTAGGCAGTGTTCACACTTTGTTCATTGTTGTTTAACTAGCTAACATTAGCTGGCAGGCTCATTAGCTAACGTTACGTGACATGTGTACAACACCCGTTGAATATGGCCGGTGTCAGTAAACGTCTGGGGAAAAAAGCGGAATGAAATTGTTGCCAGCAGAGCTGGTTAGGCTGTTTTCATGTTATCCAGAGGTAAACAAATCATCGTCCAGAGCGTCAAGTGTGCACTCCGAGAGTGAAACGAGATGAGTGGGGCTAAAGCTTAAGAGGGTGTGAACAATGCTGAATGAGTGTAGACAAAGAAGAGCTCTTCACTAGATACCAACCCATTCAAAGGTGATTTTCTCAAAAGTGAGTTTACAAGTTGATCAACTTTCAAAGCAGAATTACTTAACCATTGTTCCTCAAATGCAGTGTATAATATACCATTTTGTAGCTCTGAGTCTCAACTTTTATGTAAAAAACACAATTTCACATTTTGCTACATAAGACCGAATCCAGGTGGTGAGTCACATTTACTGAACCAGTCTGGACTAAGATCCATCCATCTAAAAAAAAAAAAAAACAAGCACACACTTCCTATGGTTACACTTTACTTGACACCCAGTGTCATAACATGTTATGACACAATCATAACCATGTCATAATACGTCGTAACAGCTGACATAACTTGTCATAATATGGTCATAAATATGGTCATACTGTATGGTCATACTGTCATGATCCATATATTTAGACCTGCTTTGACATATATTGTGTTATTTTATGGCTGATTATGACACTTACATAAGAGTGTCAAAACCCACAACTTACTACACAAGGCAAAACATTCCATTACACCATAGCCTACTGTATGTTTATGTTATATAACATTTTCTGAAATTGAACATTTTAAATTATCATTGTAATTGCGTGCACATTGATTTCATACGTGCACCTACCCC
Source organism: Salvelinus namaycush (assembly GCF_016432855.1). NCBI lineage: Eukaryota > Metazoa > Chordata > Actinopteri > Salmoniformes > Salmonidae > Salvelinus > Salvelinus namaycush. Next base: position 11,041,629 of record NC_052328.1, on the reverse strand, counting down.
AATGCTTTGTTGCTGATGACTGGGATGAATGCAGGAGCAGATTTCAGGAGCAGGACAAGACACTGTCTTTGACATAAGGGCATGTATGGCATAGGCCTACAGTATCTGGCTTACATGATTATGATGTTCATAATCATTCTTGACAGTGTCATAAAGTGCATTTTCTTAGTCCAAGTAAATTGATACAGGGTGGTCCTAATGTTAGTTATTTCAAATATGATGGAGAAAAAAAACATGACTGTAAAGAATGAATTAAGAATGAGGAAAAAACTTTCCAATGAAAGGAATCTTCTTTGCAGGGAAAAAACACGTTTGAATAAATGTGGGTTTTGTCACTCTTTTATACAGGTGTCATAACAGCCATAAAATAACACAATATATGTCACAAGTGTAAATATATGGGTCATGACAGTGTTATCACCATATTACGACCGGTTTTGACAAGTAATGTCAGCTGGTTATGACCATGTCATAACGTGTTATGACGCTGGGTGTTCAAGTAAAGTGTTACCCTTCCTATTTACTTACAGTGGCTGATCCAAAAGTTGTAGATATAGACACATGGGCATTTGCCAGACATACAATTCCAGACCTTTTTGAAGAGACACACATGGCCAGACCCGATATAGGTTTGGGAGACATTCCTACCTAAATGCTTAGCTTCCTGGGAATTCCATATCTTGCGTCCCTAAAGATTCCTAGGCATTAAATGGAGTACTGTCTGACAAAAGCAGACATATTCCAACAATTAGAAGCATATATTTTATGTATGAATCCGGTCAATAAGTTCTTCTTGAGGTTGTCGAGTTGTGTCTGCAGTGCCTTTAATGCCTGCTGGAAGGGTCAGTGATGTATCAAGATGCTTCCTGTCAATTGCTTATTTTCTTCAGGACTGGAGGCATTCAAATGTGCATCACTGTTTGCACTCCATGGGAATTGCATTATTGCACAGGATTATTATTTCGGTCATTGTTTGAGAGAGGAGAGGAGCGAAACACGGGGCTCTCTACTCTCTCTTGGCCTACACAGCATCAAGTACTCCCCAGCTGAACCCATTAAGAAGGCTTTGCACATATCCAATCAATTACTCATGCCTGATTCTCTGAGCAGTGACTAGGCGATATGAGCGCCCAGATAACTATGAACGATGGATCCGTCAGACAGAGTGGCTCAACCACAGAGATGTTATTTTTCTCACTGCTCGGCCCTTAATCACTAAGTTTCCCTTTGAATGTCAATGGGATTCTGTCTTGGGTAACACAAGAACAATCTATTTTTGTTGTGGGTAGCATTGTACGCTGATTGGTGGCCTGTTGAGCAGGGGCGGAAGATATAGCTTTTGCCATCATTAAAATCCTTACAGTAGCATGTTGCATTTGTGCCCACAAAGCTAGTATCGACCATGTATTGACTTTCACAAGTAATACAACTTCATTGTATGTGGTAAATTCTTGACTTGAACAGTGAACAATTGCTCTGGAGAGGCAGTAGTGTAATGTATACATATTGCATTACAAACATGAGATCCTACATGATTAAACCAAACCCCCATGTTAAAAAATCTTGTAAAAACAACAAAGAAAATAAAGAAAAAAGCCAGAGTTGATTGAGGGTGGCTCAACCATGCTTGGATATTTCATTGTACGTCATTGTAGAGTTTGCAGAGGCCATGACAGTTGTAGCTACCAAGTTAGCAATACGTCAGCTTAATTATCTATGGGTAATAGGCTGGAAAATCCCATTGAAAAGACTCCCAGACAATCAGCAAGCCACACACACACACACACACACACACACACACAGTAGGCTTTAATGGCTCTTTAACAAAAAAACTGGTCATAAAATCCCAATGCTGTATGCTGGCTAGGTGGCATATAGCCTAGTGGTTAGAGCGTTGTGCCAATAACCGAAAGGTTGCAAGATCAAATCCCGAGCTGACAAGGTAAAAATCTGTTGTTCTGCCTCTGAACAAGGCAGTTAACCCACTGTTCCTAGGCCATCTTTGAAAATAAGAATGTGTTCTTAACTGACTTGCCTAGATAAATAATGGTAAAATAAATAAAGCCAACAAAGAAAACATTGCAGGTAGAAATAAATAGCAGAAATGTATCTTAAATTGTATATTTGGCATGTAAGATTCCATTGTACGTCATATGCTAGTAAGCCCAAGATGACAGGTAGACAGAGATGGATGCCAATAAAAGGTTGCACACGGCGCATGAAATACATGGCTGCCAAAGAATACCCATGCATTATCTGGTGCTGATTTTATGCTGACCAATATGAATTTATGTAAAATAACAAGGTGCACATTTGGAGAATAAGTTTGACGTTCAGAGTCATGTTTAGAATTCGAAACACAGTAGCCTGGGAGAGGAAGTATGAAGTATTCGGCAAGAGAGTTTTCCTCTCCAACCATAAGTCAAAGAGCTTTGGGAGCTAGGATAGCAGGGAAGGAAGAAACATCAGTTTCTTAATCTGAACGCCTCAAGGACTTTCTTTGCTGTGCCATCCTCGCTGTCTTCGAGTGGGTGAGGGACTGCTTAAGTCCCAACAGAGCGGGGATGAATAATCTCGCAAGAGAACAGCGCGATCTTTCGTCAAATCCCATTTCACAGCAGAAACATTTATATTCTCAGGAGTAAGAAAAAAAAACATGTCTTTTAATTTGACCTGACAGGCGAAGCATCCAGTGCGCAGCCAACTAACATTTCAAATGCACACTGAGAATGTGGCTGATGCCATATGTTTTCACCTGTTCTCCCTTCCTGCCTGTCACTGGGGAATGAATGCCTCTTCTGACTTAGCCTTGGGCTGGGTGAGGAGGTCAAAAGGGTACACTCAAAAGGGCACATTGAAACAGTTAATCGAATTTCAAAAGTCATTAGTTGGCATTTGAGAAATTAAGTTGCATGATTACATTTTTACCTTGAGGTGCAAGGATCCTTCATGCATAACAGTCTACTCAGTCTACTAGGCACTATGGTCTTGAATATAGATTACATTTTGTTGGATGGTGTATACCATCTGTATCCCATACATGCCACTAATGAAACTTGAAACATTAACTTCCGTGGTCTAATTTGTATCCCGATTCTGACTTATGCATTCTGACATGTACAATGATTGCAGTTACACCTACTCTGCTGCACATAACATCTCCTGGGCACCAAACCCTCGCCATATTTGGCATGATTGGAAAAAGAATGGTTGGAATACATTATACAGAGATCTACAGTGATCTAGATGTATCCCATTCATCTTGCTGTAGAGCGGGATTGGAATGTCGTGCCATGCGCCAGAGGGATTGTTCCTACGGGAGAAGGCAGACGAGGGGGGGGGAGTAGGATTGCCGTTAAAAGATGGAAGAGGTAGAGAGCGGTTTTGATGGAAGTGTGCAGGTGTGGAGTGGGAGGGGTGTGGAGTGGGAGGGATGAGGAGTGGGAGAGGGTGGGGGAGGAGGGAGAGGGGCTGTGGAAAGTGTTACTCAGATCTCTGCAGGGGCTGTGCTGGACTGACTTAATCTGTTGTGAAATGCGTGAGCACTGCCTTGGCTGACACCGGCCTCGTCTCTGTGTGAGCAGGGACCCCGGGAAGCGCTATTACACTGAAACAAGATCTGAAAAGGAGGATTCCACATGGGGTTGACTCCTCCACCCCACCACACTGCATCACCATGCCCTCAACCCCCCACCCCCTCTCCACAGAGCACCATGGGAAAACGTATTTAACGAGTTACACTCTCCCGAATTAAACTCCTGTAAGATATATTCATATCTATAGATAGCAGTCACTTATTAATGTGTTTTTACCTCATATCAGTCTCATTCTGAATGTCGCAATATTCTATACATCTGCACGAACCCTAGTCTACATGATGACTCAGTTTACACAAATTGGCTTAATTATTTGTTACTAACTAACAAAATAATTCCGAGTTGCAAGCGGTGCATGTCTTAGTCTTCTTCACTCGTCGAGTTTCAGAGGGTCTTGTAATTTTAGACCATTTGTCACGTATTCAGCTCGCAGTGCCTGTATTACTGTCTAGTATTTTTAAATCATTTTACACGCCAGTAGCAACCCAGGAATGTACTGGTCTATATTTAAATTGCAACTATTTCAACGTGTAGCCACCGCTCCACGTTTTCTGGTCTCAATGGTTAATTATTCAGGGTACTGCTATAACCACTTTCCACACCGGCAGCAACCCAGCATGTTTTGGTCAAATGTGTTAATTCTTTAGGAGTCCTTTATAAGCAAACTGGTAAAAGGGGCGTTCCATCCTTTTGGCATAATGTCTGTGCTCACATGGGCCTGGTTACTGACTGGGTAAAACTTTACATGAAAAACAATTATCTCTAAAATCTAAAATCACATTTCATCTTCTCACATAGTTTCATATTTAATCACGTACATTTTACAACATTTAGATGTAACTCTGACATATACATTGTGAAAGCTCTTAACAGGATTGGAACCTTTTTTTCTATTTTTGCCTTAAATGATACACCCAAATCTAACTGCCTGTAGCTCAGGACCTGAAGCAAGGATATGCATGTTCTTGATACCATTTGAAAGGAAACTCTTTGGAGTTTGTGGACATGTGAAATCATTGTAGGAGAATATAACACATTAGATCTAGTAAAAGATAATACAAAGAAAAAAACATGTGTTTCTTTTCTTTTTTGTCCCATCATCTTTGAAATGCAAGAGAAAGGCCATAATGTACTATTCCAGGTTAGTCTCAATTTATACTTTGGCCACTAGATGGCAGCACTGTATGCGAAAAGTGTTAGACTGATTCAATGAACCATTGCATTTCTGTTCAAAATGTTGTATCAAGACTGCCCAAATGTGCCTAATTGGTTTATTAATACATTTTCAAGTTCATAACTGTGCACTCTCCTCAAAAAATAGCATGATATTATTTCACTGTAATAGCTACTGTAAATTGGACAGTGCAGTTAGATTAACCTGTCTAGCCCCAGCGTTCCGCTAGCGGAACTCCTCCCACATTCCACTGAAAAGGCAGAGCGCGAAATTCCAAAAATATTTTTTTGAAATATTTACCTTTCACACATTAACAAGTCCAATACAGCAAATGAAAGATACACATCTTGTGAATCCAGTCAACATGTCCAATTTTTTAAATGTTTTACAGCGAAAACAGCACGTATATTTATGTTAGCTCACCACCAAATACAAAGAAGGACAGACATTTTTCACAGCACAGGTAGCATGCACAAAGCCAACCTAACTAACCAAGAACCAACCAAACTAACCAAGAAACAACTTCATCAGATGACAGTCTTATAACATGTTACACAATAAATCTATGTTTTGTTCGAAAAATGTGCATATTTGAGGTATAAATCTGTTTTACATTGCAGCTACCATCACAGCTACCGTCAAAAATAGCACCAAAGCAGCCAGAGTAATTATAGAGACCAACGTGGAATACCTAAATACTCATCATAAAACATTTCTGAAAAATGCATCGTGTACAGAAATGAAAGACAAGCATCTTGTGAATCCAGCCAATATTTCAGATTTTTTAAGTGTTTTACAGCGAAAACACAATATAGCATTATATTAGCTTACTACAATAGCCTACACACAACCGCATTCATTCATCAAGGCACGTTAGCGATAGCAATAGGCACGTTAGCGTTAGCGAATAAACCAGCAAAAGATATCAATTTTCACTAACCTTCATAAACCTTCCTCAGATGACAGTCCTATAACATCAGGTTATACATACACTTATGTTTTGTTTGAAAATGTGCATATTTAGAGCTGAAATCAGTGGTTATCCATTATGCTAACGTAGCTTCTTTTTCCCAGAATGTGCGGATATTTCTATTAGACTCTCACCTATTCTGACCAAATAGCTATTCATAAACATTACAAAACAATACATGTTGTATAGGAAATGATAGATCCATTAGTTCTTAATGCAATCGCAGTGTTAGAATTCTAAAAATATCTTCATTACGACATAAGGCTTATGTCATAGCGAGTGGCCAAAACCGGGGCGCAAAACTACTAGTATACAGTTCGACAGATATATGAAATAGCATCATAAAATGTTTCTTACTTTTGGTGATCTTCCATCAGAATGTTGGACAAGGGGTCCTTTGTCCAGAACAGTCGTTGTTTGGATTTAGAACATCGTTTTGCCCTCTTGAATTAGCCAGCACACTGGCCAAGTGGCTCGAAGCTCTCCTTTCTGAACAAAGGCACACAACGCAACACGCCTAACGTCCCGAATAAATTTCAAAAATCTAATAAAACTATATTGAAAAAACATACTTTACGATGATATGGTCACATGTATCAAATAAAATCAAAGCCGGAGATAGTAATCGCCTATAACGACAGCTATTCCGATGGCAAATCCAGGACCAACTTCGCGCCTTCCTGAAAACATAAAATGGGTGACACGTCATTCCAAGAGGACGTATTCCATCTCAGACCAAGATAATCACTCCATTTCTTCTCTCACTGCATCTTGACATCCTGGGGAAGGTGTATGACGTGCATGTACTCATACGTGTCATGCCCATTTATAGGCAGGCCCTTGAACAGAGCATAATTTTCAGACTTTCCACTTCCTGGTCAGAAAGTGTGCTGCCAAATGAGTTCTGTTTTACTCACAGACAAAATTCAAACGGTTTTAGAAACTAGAGAGTGTTTTCTATCCAATAGTAATAATAATATGCATATTGTACGAGCAAGAATAGAGTACGAGGCCGTTCCCAAAGTGTAAATAGCGCCCTCTATCCTCATCAGGTTAACAATAATTTAGGCTTTCTGCCCATATCAGATATGTCTATGTCCTAGGAAATGTTCTTGTTACTTACAACCTCATGCTAATCACATTAGCCTACGTTAGCTCAACCGTCCCGTGTGTGTGTGTGGGGGGGGGGGGTCCCATAGAGGTTAAAGTTACAATGTTTCCGTTATACCGTATTTAATGACCTCACAAATGATACGACATAGTCATTGTTTGGATCCCCACCGACCATTTACCACATTCTTTATGTTTAGAAATATTGTTTCATTATCCACTTTTGGATGTTGAAGTTCTTTGGGCAAGAGTCTCTCTATACCACTCAGACATTCCATTCTTGGATACTGCAAAGGCAAGAGAGAGATAAAGTTTACGACGGTTGTTAAAGTCCTAGAACCGGCCCCACTCAATGACCAGTCCCACTGTGGCACTGGTCTTTGAGAACCATTTCACTGGCCATAAGTGTGATTTGGTATTTTACCAAGGACAGCAGTTTTTTGGTATTTTACAGATAAATATTTTTTTCTGCAGAGATGTTTTGCGGAGGATGCCTCTCTCAATGCCCCAGAAGCATTGAGAGAGATAAGGAAAGTCAGCGAGAGGGGGGAGTGGGGGAGAGATTAGAGATCACAAAAGCCAGAGCAAGCGAGAGTGAGTAATCAACCAATATCCCCAATTCCTAGCAGCAGTGTTGTCATTGTTTCAGTTTTTGGGATCACTGTATGTTCCAATAATGCTGGATAGGACCAGCAGCCCAGCACTATTATATCAGTCATGCTGCGTTCGTAACCAAGTGGGAAGTGGGTATTTACCACATATGACTGGGAAAAATCCACTTGGACGGCCCACCAATTGATAATTACTAGTGGGAAACTCATCTATCATCCCTGAGCCCCGACTTCTCCCACATGCAGACCTCTGACGTCACCTACTACGGAAATACCTTGATAACAGCATTTTCGGCAGTTATAGGGCAATTCCAATCATTTTCATTGTCTCCAACACAATACCAGTGTATTACGTATGTGAAAATGACGCATTTATAGGTTTTGTATAAAAAATATTACGTTAAAAAGTTCTACCCGATAACATTATGAAAAGTTAAAACATTTAAAAAAAACTGTGATTTTCATACACTGAGATTCACGGCGACGTAGGGAGCAAGAAAATATCCTCCCTTACATTTAATCCTACCATGTGATGTCACAGAGAATACATTTTTAGAACCTTCTCATATTTATAACCGCAGATCATCGAAACATGCAGTTTTAACATACAGTGCCTTCAGAAAGCATTCATACCCCTTGACCCTTTCCACATTTTGTTTTACAGCCTGAATTCAAAATGTATTAAATATATTTTTTCCCATCCATCTACACATAATACCCCAAAATGAAAACAGTGAAAGTGTTTTTAGACATTTTTACTCCTGAAATTATTTAGGCTTTCCACATTTCAGCTTTATTTTTTATTAATTTGTAAAATATTAGAAAAACATAATTCCACTTTGACATTATGGCATATTGTGTGTAGGCCAGTGGGAAATAATCTCTATTTAATCGGGGAAAGGGGGTGCACCATGCGGCCGTGCCTAACGGGGAAAGGGGGGATGGAGCCGGTTGGGCGCAACCCAGGCGACATGGCGATGCGGGGAGCCGAAGCCACCCTCCCAGGTGTTTGAAATGTTTGGACAAAGTTCACAGGTAACTTCTTAGATCATTTGTAGTCATGTTGGGCGAGTTGGAACCGGTGTTTTTCTGAATCAAACGCGCCAAATAAATGGACATTTTGGGCATATAAAAAATGAGTTTATCGAACAAAAGGACCATTTGTGATGTTTCTGGGACATATTGGGGTGCCAACAGAATAAGATCTTCAAAGGTAAGGCATGAATTATATCGTTATTTCTGACTTTCGTGTCGCACCTGCTTGGTTGAAATATGATTTTCATGTGTTTGCATGGTGGGGTGCTGTCCTTAGATAATCGCATGGTTTGCTTTCGCCGTAAAGCCTTTTTGAAATCTGACACGGTGGCTGGATTAACAAGAAGTTAAGCTTTATTTTGGTGAATTGCACTTGTGATTTTATGAAACTAAAATATTTCTAATAATTGAATTTGAATTTCACGCTCTGCAATTTCACCGGATGTTGTCGAAACTTTCCGCTAACGGAACGTCGAGCCGTAACAGGTTTTAACTCCCTGTTCCACCTCCCTCCATTATTATTTTTTTAATGATAATAAAAATATTATATATATATATTACCAAACAAAACACATTACAATTTATTTTTACTAGGCAAGTCAGTTAAGAAAAAAATCTTATTTACAATGACGGCCTACCCCGGCAAAACCCAGATGACGCTGGGCCAATTGTGCTCCACCCTATGGGACTCCCAATCACAGTCAGATGTGATACAGCCTAGATTTGAACCAGGGACTGAACCACTGAGAACCTTAGACTGCTGCGCCACTTGGGAGCCATGTCCAATATGACCAATATATATTTTTTTCTGTAGTTTCTACCCAATGATTCGTCTGACAAACAAAGAAATGTGCATCCTGCAGGCCCAGGCATGGATCAAAGCTGGCGAGAGTATTTTTATAATTATTTTATTAACGAAAGCATAAAGATGTTGATGAAGAATTTGCCTCGGGATCCATCCCAGCTGGTATTCTGTGGAACCATGCCTTTTTTTCGGTGCGACCTGTTGTCTAGCCCTTCGTCCACTGATCTCCACGGATGGTTGTCGGCATAGTTGTATGCTCTGCAAAAACATATTCACATTTTTAGTACACAATTATCGATTTTATTTCACAGCATGCCTACACATTGATAGACTATATAATCTTTTTTAAAGAAAATGTACTAATACCAAAATACCTTCAGTTTCGGTGATCCTCTCAGCTCTGGCTCATTTTCAAGTCCTCTGGTGGTTACAGTCCCAACCTTGGAACGGGTAGCACCAAAATAAAAATCTAAATAAATTAAAGACCTACAACACCTACGGTAGACCTACAGTATATCTAAACAAATATTTTTTTCATCTCTACATGTAGGTCTCCTGATTTAAACCCGATCCAACTTTTTTGACATAAACTGAAAACATTCATCCTTACCGATACAATTCTCCTCCTACCCTCCTTCTTGGCAAGGGTCTATTGTCCTGCTAAAAGCCCATAATGGGTGGATGGACGGCTTATTTTGTATTCCAATGTATTGAACTAATGTATTAATTACAGTCATTTACCATTGTCATTCTCGGACTAGAAACGTTGTTTGCAGAGTTTACGATCTCACCTTGTTTTAAAAAATAACGATATTTTGGAGATTATTTTGTTTTCAAATAACCCGAAAGTGAGCAGTTGTAATCTGAATCAAAGGAAAACATCTATTGTTCTGCTGGTAGCTAATTCTAAAAATGTTGTTTGCAGAATTCACTGCCTGCTACACTTGTTTTCTCTCCTGTTTTTTAGAGGGAGAGAAACCAAAAGCCCACCCCTAACCCGGACGATGCTGGAACAATTGTGCATCGCCTCATGGGTCGCCCGGTCGCGGCCGGCATGGGTATCGAAACAGCATCTGTAGCAACACAGTTTTCACTGGGATGCAGTGTCTTAGACCACTGAGCCACTCGGGAGGCCCCATCACCAAAGTTTTTCATGCTTATCAATTGCCTTGCACCAAAGTATCAAAATACTAAAATCCTACTTAAAAAGACTCTTAAAGAATGTCATTTAAATGTTAATAAAAATTTTGGTCACAGAAACAATGACAAAACATATTCTCAAAAGGCCTCCTGGGCCGACAGAGAAGTTCCTTACTTTTCCCCCCTTCACTTGCCTCTTTATTCCCATAGTAATTCGTTATGGTTTGTATTGCGAATGAGGGCATAAACTGGGTCAAGACACCAGCAGACGAAGTAGACATTTATGTAGTAAAATAAAGGTAAAATAAAAATAAATAAATAAGACCTACAACACTTAACAGCACATTACTCAACACTCGTGAGACTCATGTCACCTACGATAGGCCTACAGTATATCTAAAAATGGGACTCTCCGCCAATAATAAAATGTAGAGGATTGGAGGATTATAAATGAATATCTAAGGGGCATTTTTTGTTAGGGCAAATCTGATCTGTGAGAATATTTAAGGGGCTTTTATATAATTATAATGCAGGGTTAATAATAATAATAATCACTTTGTTTAAAAAGTAACGATATTTTTGAGATTATTTTGTTTCAAATAATCGATAGTAAGCGATTGTAATCTGAATATAGGGAAAAAGGCCATTCTTGAACATGGGTTGAGACATTCTTGCTAATTTGTAAATAAAGCCAGTTTATTATTTATTTCTGTTTTTAGAGGGAGAGAAACCAAAAGCCCACCGTGCCTATTTTTTGGAAAATTGTCATTCCACATGTCAAGTGAAATTCCCCCATTGTATTTACCCACGTTCTCTCTTAACCTCTCTTGGGCACGTGAGATGGTAGCGTCCCACCTCTTCAACTGCCAGTGAAACTGTTGGTCGCCAAATTCAAATACAGAAATACTCATTATAAAATGTCAGAAAACAAAACATATTTTACATAGGTTTAAAGATTAACTTCTTGTGAATCCAACCACGGTGTCAGATTTAAAAAATGCTTTACGGCGAAAGCATAACGTACGATTATGAGAACATAGCCCACTAGACAAATCATTACAAACAGTAGCCAGCCAGATAGAACAGTTACACAATTTAGAAATAGAGATAAAATGCATCCCTTACCTTTGATGATCTTCATATGGTTGCACTCAGCAGACAATCATTTACTCAATAAATGTTCATTTTGTTCGATAAAGTCTCTTTATACCCAAAAACCTACATTTTGTTCGCGTTTTCTTCAGTAATCCACAGGCTCAAACGCAGTCAAAACAGGAAGACAAAAAAATCCAACTTGTATCCGTAATGTTCACAGAAACATGTAAAATGATGTTTATATTCAAACCTCAGGTTGCTTTTAGCCTAAATAATCGATAATATTTCAACCGGACAATAACATTGTCAATATAAAATGTAAACAAGAAATGCACTCTCTCGGTCTCGCGCATGAAAAAGCTCCGTGAAACTTTAGCGTCCACTCATTCAGACTGCTCTTACTTCCTCATTTTTCAGAATACAAGACTGAAACACTTTCTAAAGACTGTTGACATCTAGTGGAAGGCATAGAAACTGCAATTTGAGTCCTAAGTCAATGGATACTGTAATGGCATTGAATAGAAAACTAAAAAAACAGCAAAAAAACTACTTCCTGAATGGATTTTTCTCAGGTTTTCACCTGCCAAATCAGTTCTGTTATACTCACAGACACTATTTTAACAGTTAGTGTTTTCTATCCAAATCTACCAGTTATATGCATTTCATATTTTCTGGGCCCGAGAAACAGGCAGTTTAATTTGGGCATGCATTTCATCCAAAATTCCGAATGCTGCCCCCTACCCTAGAGAAGTTAACTCCAGTACCACCAACAGTTTTTGTTGTTGTTGCTTGATGCAGGACTCTAGTGCCAAAGGAGATACTCAGACCGAAAACGCCTCCATTAATTGCCACAGTTTAGACTACTGATAGATCAGCGTTCTAACTCCCCCTTGTGATAGTGTGGTGCAATGACAGAATGCCACCATCTACCACAAACAGTCAAAGCATAAGTTCGTCATTTTTAATTGAGGAACCACTGTATATGCACACTGGTATGGTGCTGGAGATAATGAATATGAGTTTGAAAAGTGGCAAAATTGTCCTTTTAAATGTAACAACAAAATATTATTTATAAAATTCTATCTATAATATGGTTTTTGAACTCTGTTAAATGTTTACAAGCATGACATCTGTACTTTTAGATTATGGTTGATGCAGCTTGTTGGCCATTAGCCAATATGCATTTCTCAACGAGTTCAAAGAACATGAATGTATCCAACTGGTATTTCTGACTTCACAACTGGGAAATGCACACCTGCAACTTGGCTATGAATGCAGCATGACTATTGCCTTACTGTGTCAGGTGATGAAGCAGTAGGCAGGCAGGTGTACCAGGTCTGTCAGAGTGCATGCTGGGATTTCTCACTACACAGAGCAAGGCTTTCATCTCGGGAAAAGAGCTTGACTGGTGTATATTAATATTTTATTTTTATTTACCTTTTTCACAATGTCACGACTTCCTCCGGAGTCGGTCCCTCTCCTTGTTCGCGCCGGGCGAGGGGCCTTCTGTATCTCGTGGAGTGGGAGGGGTACGGTCCGGAGGAGAGGTGCTGGGTTCCGGTTGAGGACGTGTTGGACCCTTCAATGCTACAGAAGTTCCACCGTCTTCGTCCGGATCGCTCTGCGCCTGGCCCTCCTGGTCGTCCCCGAGGCCCGTGTCGGTGCACTGCTGGAGCCGCGCGTCAACGGGGGGGTACTGTCACGACCGAAGTCGGTCCCTCTCCTTGTTCGGGCGACGTTCATTTTCCATTTGTTTTGTCTTGTCTTCCCACACACCTGGTTTCTATCCCATCAATTACATGTTGTGTATTTAACCCTCTGTTCCCCATATGTCCTTGTCCGGTATTGTTGATTGTAAGAGTTTGTGCACATTATGTCTGGTGTGCGAAGGGTTTTGTCCCTTTGTATTTATTTATTGTGTTTGTTCACTGTGATTTTTATTATTAAACTGCACCGTTGTAACATAGTCTTTGCTCTCCTGCGGCTGACTTCTCTGCCGCCAGTACGCACACATTACAAACAAGCAATATAGCGGATGATTGAGTAGAAAATGCCCACTAGTACCATAGTATGCTGCGGGTATGTGTTGGTACACAGTCTACAACTAAAAAAGTTAGTTTCTAGAACCTAAAAGGGTTCTTCAGCTTTCCCCATAGGAGAACCCTTTGAATAACTCTTTTTGGTTCCAGGTAGAACCCGACTTGGAACCAAAAAAGGTTATTGTATATGGACAGCCGAAGAATCCTTTTGGAGTGTTAACCTTTGATTCTCCAGACGATCCCTTGGGAGCCTTCAAAGGTCCACTTCTCTGTATACAATGTCAGAGCTCACAGGATGAAGCCCAAGACTGTTTGGCAGGTAGGAGAGAGAATGCTTCCTCCAGTGTTTCTATAGTGTAGACATTTGGACAGTGATGAGCCAGGCAGTAGTGGGATTCTTTCACTCAGTCTGCCTGTCTTCGTCCCCTCGAAGGGATTGACATTGGGTCTGAAATAGGTTATAGGTTTGGTGGGGAATAAATCTACTGGGAGAACAATTTTATGATTTTATGATCTATTATCTCATAATGTTGATGTGGACTCTAGAGGATTTCTAGGATTAGTCGTCATGAGCATTTGTCTCATTGTACAGACAGAACCTTTCGTGTAACTGTGCGCTTTCTCTTTTTGTCATCCTGTTTTTCTTTCTCTCCCCATATCACTCCAAAATAATAGATCCCAGCAGACTACAATGAGTGTACAAACCATTAAGAACACCTTTCTAATATTGAGTTGTACCTCCAGCCTTTTTGCCCTCAGAAAAGCCCCAATTCATTGGGGCATGGACCCTACATGTTGTCGAAAGCATTCCACAGGGATGCTGGCCCATGTTCACTCCAATGCTTCCCACAGTTGATATCAGACCGCAGGATAAGACCCAGATGCAGACAGTTCGAAGTAACAAAAGTTTATTACAAAAACAGGGGGCAGGCAAACAATAGGTCAAGGGCAGGCAGAGGTCAGTAATCCAGAGCAGAGTCTGAAAGGTACAGAACGGCAGGCAGGCTCAGGGTCAGGGCAGGCAGAATGGTCAAAACTGGGAAAACTAGAAGACAGGGACGAGAAATAAAAACAGGAGTACAGGAAAAACGCTGGTAGGCTTGATGAGACAAACTGGCAACGGACAAACAGAAAACACAGTATAAATGCACAGGGGATAATGGGGAAAATGGGTGACACCTGGAGGGAGTGGAGACAAGCACAAGATAGGTGAAACAGATCAGGGCGTGACAGTAGAGTCATGTTGGCTGGATGTACTTTGGATGGTGGACCATTCTTGATACACACGGGAAACATGAGCGTGGAAAAACCCAGCAGCGTTGCAGTTCTTGACACAAACTGGTGAGCATGGCACCTACTACCATACCCTGTTCAATGACCCTAACTGTAAATATTGTGTCTTGCCCATACACCCTCTGAATAGCACACATACACAATCCATGTCTCAATTGTCTCAAGGCCTAAAAATCCTTCTTTAACCCATCTCCTCCCCTTCGTTTACACTGACTGAAGTGGATTTTTAACAAGTGACATCAATAAGGGATCATAGCTTTCACCTTTGATTCACCTGGTCAGTCTATGTCATGTTTTGTACACTCAGTGTATATGCTACTGCTGCTTCAATGGACTCATCCCTGACACTGGTGGCAGTGTTTTGATGTGAGCTCCTATAGATGCCAAGCTCACCTACACTGGGGTGTGCGTGTGTGTGTGTGTGTGTGTGTGTGTGTGTGTGTGTGTGTGTGTGTGTGTGTGTGTGTGTGTGTGTGTGTGTGTGTGTGTGTGTGTGTGTGTAGGTATGGGTCATTCGAGGTGACCCAGTTTCATAATGAAGGGCCCTGTCACAAACATGGCTTTCCTTTCCAGGGCTGGAGTGAAGCCTGCCTGTCATACACATTCCTGGAAGGGTTTCATCAATACTTTGCTCACGGAATCCTGTAAACGATTTTGACATGGTCAGCTAGAACAAGTCTCGGGTGTTATGAGTGAATATGAATTATGTGCTCCTGTCTTGCCAATTTTTGTAAAAGTCACTCTTAAAGTCATTCTTCTTTAAAGACTGTCCTGAATGCATTTGAGTTCATCTGGAATCATGACGTGTCTTTGCATTGTTAGAATATGGCTGACAAGTCAGTCTGAGAACTAAAGCACACTTAAAAAATTCACTTACAAGAGGCTTTTAAAGCTAGTTAAGATCCCTTTTAACATATAAACAGTCCAGTTTTCTCAGATAGTGTCAAACGCTACTGCCATTACAAGTCACTGTTTTTCTGTATGCATTCATCAAGTTTTATGTGAACCTCTGAAACTGTGGCAGTGTTGAAAAGTCTACAAATGGACTTTAAATTCAACACAGCAACGAATGCTCTCTGGACTCATGAGTAAAAGCCTTCAACCTTGCTTGAACAGATAATTAACTCTAGTGACTGAGAATGAGTGGCTGTTGACTGTGAGCACAATTAGGGCACATACATCCCTGCTAGCGCATGGAGATGAATGTACTGTATCTGCCTACTACACTTGGCCTCATCGGCTTTGCTTCAATGTTCCTTACATCGCTAACTAAGCTCCAGGGCTTCATCAATTTGCGAGCATATTTAGATTCCAGATTGTTATGCACAAACGGACAGCACCACCACGGGGGAATGTATTCTACAGTGTTCTTCTCCCCTCAATCCCTGGTGAAATAATAATCTCCCTACAACGCCACATGCCTTTAAGGAGAACAATCAGTGGAACTGCATATGGAAGCTGATCTGAGCTCAGGAGATGAGCAGAGTCAAGCGTGTAGAGGAAGAGGGGGGAGATGAAGATCGCTGATGATGGAATGTGTCAAGTATTCTGACCCAGTTGGGATCGGAGTAAACCAATTATGAAAAATTAGTTTTGTTCTTTTCTCCCTTTTCATTCCAAATTGTTCGGAGGCCTTTTAGTCTGGTGCTTCTCTTACCACAGCTTAAGTTATTCAGAAAGTACCGTTGAGCTCAACTGGCAAAGCACAGAGATAGGATAGTCAGGCTGAATACCAGGAACCATTTGATATCCACTGAGGATAAATGCACTGAGGGGAAGGACACTAAATTATTGAATTTGTTCTTTTGCCGTTCTTTTCTTCTCCTCAGGATGTTAGAGAACTCGCTGCTCAGCGCTGAAGTGAAAGAGGGAGAGATTCTGCCTCCCACCATTCAGAAGCTGATGAAAGGATACAACAAGTACCTCAGGCCTTTTTTTGACAGTAAGGGAAATTGCACACATCCCTGGAAAATGAGATGAGGCTCAAAGGAGCTGTTTGTGTATGTGTGTGTGTGTGTGTCTGCTTGCGTGCGTCAGTCTGTTTTTTTTGTCTGTGTGATTGTGTGGCTTACCATATTCCCATATTAATTTCAATATTACCATATTTTGGCTAAGCATAAATCTCCCTGAGCTTTTACCTGGCAGATGGAAGCAATCTCATTCCCAATGCATTGCACAGTATGTGAATGACGAACATTCGCTTTTACTAAACACTAATAAATACATGATACAAAACACATTAACACAGATGGTCATTTGATTCATAGGGCTAGGCTATTAATATCAAGAGTAAGCAGCTGACAAAGTATGTTATGCATACTCAGTGTGACTTCCTAATATGGAATCCGTTCATACAGTGTAACCTCGAGACAGTGACATAAAGGTATTGTAGCCTTTGATCCTCCACACAGTGGTTGTAGTTCACACAAATCCCTTGTCAGTTTCATTTTGCTGCTTCAGAGAATCCCTCTAAACGTGCCTAATGTTTGATTAGTGATTGCTGAGACTGAACTGAATCAGAGCAAATGTAATTAGCAGAGATGAGTGCACTCCTGATTGCCATGAACCCCACACGAGGTCAGCTTCCTGGAAAGCATGGAAATACAAACACACATTCTCTCTCTCTCTCTCTCTCTCTCTCTCTCTCTCTCTCTCTCTCTCTCTCTCTCTCTCTCTCTCTCTCTCTCTCTCTCTCTCTCTCTCTCTCTCTCTCTCTCTCTCTCTCTCTCTCTCTCTCTCTCTCTCTCTCTCTCTCTCTCTCTCTCTCTCTCTCTCTCTCTCTCTCTCTCTCTCTCTCTCTCTCTCTCTCTCTCTCTCTCTCTCTCTCTCTCTCTCTCTCTCTCTCTCTCTCTCTCTCTCTCTCTCTCTCTCTCTCTCTCTCTCTCTCTCTCTCTCTCTCTCTCTCTCTCTCTCTCTCTCTCTCTCTCTCTACAGAGTCCTCAGTGTAGGTGAGCTTGGTATGCACGCAAGTATTTATTTATTTGGATTCCAATTAGCTGTTACAATCACACCCACTTCTCTTCCTGGGGTCCAGACTTACCCCCATGCGTGCATACATACATACATACATACAGGGTTACACATGCACAAAGGTTAGGCGACCGTGTTTTTTGGCAAGAAAAAGCAGAAATACTACAGTGTTATACAGTACAAGAATGAGAGTGGGTAAGTGAAAGAACGAGAGGGAACGAGAGAGGGGGAAAAGAGGAACATTCATATATGTGTGGGGCTGCATGTGACACTCTTGCTGTTGCCACTGATGTCAAGTATTCAGCAATACGTTTCTTAATTAAACATGCTTCTTTTTTGTCTTGAGGCATTTTGAATAACACTACTTTCATTTAACTGCTTTTATGATTCCTCACGGTGTTCTGAATCCTCTCTTTCTCTTTCATGCCTTGTTCAGTTTCCCTTGTTCTCTCTTTCTCTCTTTCTGTCCCTCCCTCTCTGTGTTGAGTACAATTCAGTATACTTCATTGACACGGAAAGTAAAGCGAGGACATTCTCTCTCTCTCTCTCTCTCTCTCTCTCTATTCTCTTTCTGTCTGTTATTCCTCTCTCTCCTTCCCCTCTCACCCTTTCTCTGTGTGTCTATCTCTCATCTCTGCAGATGGGCCAGTGACTGTGGGCATGAGTTTGGACATTGCCAGCATTGACACCATATCAGAGATCAACATGGTGAGACAACTTCCTGTGTCATATGACACATTGTGATAATAAAATACATATTACATTCCAGTATGTTTATGATGTTACATAATCAGTGTTTAGAATTGAAGCTGTAATGTTTTTGCAGTACAACTGCACTATGGTGACCTTTGGAATTGAACTTTAGGACTACACGGCCACTATCTTCCTGCGTCAGCGCTGGACAGACGAGCGCCTGGTGTTTGAGGGTAACAAGAGCCTGAGTCTGGACGGCAGGCTGGTGGAGCTGCTCTGGGTACCAGACACCTTCATCGTAGACTCCAAAAAGTCCTTCCTCCATGACATCACTGTGGAGAACAGGCTGATCAGGATCTTCCCCAATGGAACGGTGCTCTACGCCCTGAGGTGGGAGAAACACACACACACACACACATGGATCCAACAATGCAAAGTCCTTGAACTATTGGAATTAGACAAGTCCCCTTTTCATTTATTCAACGTTTACCAGGCAGGTCAATTAAGAACAAATTTTAAATAAACTAAGATTTGTTTACACTGGGATGCGTTCAGAGCGTACAATGTACAACATTGAATTCAACGGAAACGGCACTGTACTGAACAATCAGTTGAAAAACGTTGTGATTATGGTGGTCCAGATGGCAGATACATTCAGCAGTTTTGTGATTTCAGGTGGTCAAACCCATATTGATCAGGCCACACCATACCAACCAAGCAGGAGCAAATGTACCTCAAATGAAATGTGTTGTTCAGTACAAACCGTCACGCAACAAGGCAAACGTTGAAGCGAACTGAACGCACCCCAGATGGGGTGGTGCTGAACGAACAGCATGTCTCTGCTTCTGCTTATTGGCACACCTTGAATTTTCTATAGGAGTATAGGTGCTGTCTGTGGTGCTGACTTGTTTAGGCTGGTATGGTGGTGCTGAACGGACAGTAGTCCAAGGCTTCTGTTAATTGATTCACAACCCCCATCAATGATACACTGCATTGTTCTGTATCATGTGAGTGAGCACATACAGTACCAGTCCAAAGTTTGGACACACCTACTAATTCAATGGTTTTTCTTCACTTTACTATTTTCTACATTGTACAAAATATATTTTAGATTCTTCAAGGTAGCCACCCTTTGCCTTGATGACAGATTTGCACAGTCTTGGCATTCTTTCAACCAACTTCACCTGGAATGCTTTTCCAACAGTCTTGAAGGAGTTCCCACATATGCTGAGCACATGTTGGATGCTTTTCCTTTACTCTGCGGTCCAACTCATCCCAAACCATCTCAATTGGGTTGAGGTCGGGTGATTGTGGAGGCCAGATCATCTAATGCAGCACTCCATCACTCTCCTTCTTAGTAAACTAGCACTTACACAGGCTGGAGGTGTGTTTTGGGTTCTTGTCCTATTGAAAAACAAATGATAGTCCCACTAAGCCCAAACCAGATGGGATGGCATATCGCTGAAGAATGCTGTGGTAGCCATGCTGGTTAAGTCTGCCTTGAATTCTAAATAAGTCAGAGACAGGTCACCAGCAAAGCACCCCCACACCATTACACCTCCTCCATGCTTCACGGTGGAAACCACACATGCAGAGATCATCTGTTCACCTACTCTGCGTCTCACAAAGACACGGCAGTTGGAACCAAAAATCTCACATTTGGACTCTCTCTCGCTCTCTCTCTACCAGTCTAATGGGGCGGTAGGTAGCCTAGTCATTAGAGCGTTGGGACAGTAACCGAAAGGTTTCTAGATCGAATCCCCAAGCTGCCAAGGTGAAGAATCTAGCGTTCTGCCCCTGAACAAGACAGTTAACCCACTGTTCCTAGGCTGTCATTGTAAATAAAAATGTGTTCTAAAATGACTTGCCAGGTTAAATAAAAAATGAATGTCCATTGCTCATGTTTCTTGGCCCAAGGAAGTCTCTTCTTCTTATTGGTGTCCTTTAGTAGTGGTTTCTTTGCAACAATTTGACCATGAAGGCCTGATTCACGCAGTCTCCTCTGAACAGTTGATGTTGAGATGTGTCTGTTACTTGAACTCTGTGAAGGATTTATTTGGTCTGCAATCTGAGGTACAGTTAACTCTAATGAACTAATCCTCTGCAGCAGAGGTCATTCTGGGTCTTCCTTTCCTGTGGCGGCACTCATGAGAGCCAGCTTCTTCATAGCGCTTGATGGTTTTTGCAACTGCACTTGAAGAAACTTTGAAAGTTCTTGAAATTTTCCAGATTGACTGACCTTCATGTCTTAAAAGTAATGATGGACTGTCATTTCTCTTTGCTTATTTGAGCTGTTCTTGCCATAGTATGGACTTTGTCTTTTACCAAATAGGGATATCTGTATACAACTCCTACCTTGTCACAACACAACACAACTGATTGGCTCGAACGCAAAAGAAATTCCACAAATGAACATTTAACAAGGCACACCTGTTAATTGAAACGCATTCCAGGTGACTACCTCATGAAGCTGGTTGAGAGAATGACAAGAGTATGCAAAGCTGTCATCAAGGCAAAGGGTTGGTACTTTGAAGAATCAAAAATTTGTTTAACACTTTTTTGGTTACTACATGATTCCATGTGTTATTTCATAGTTTTGATGTCTTCACTGCTATTCTCAATGTAGAAAATAGTAACATTTAGAAAAACCCTTGAATGAGTAGGTGTGTCCAAACTTTTTACTGGCACAGTATGTGTATGGTTAATTTCATGCCAACCTATCTATACGTGTGAGCTTTACTTTTGCTTGTATTTGTACAGTGTGCATGGCATATGCGTGTGACTGCATGTGTTTTTGCAACATCAAAGATCCACCACCATATTTTACAGTAAGTATGGGGTTGTTTTCTGCTTATGCATTGTCATTTCGATGCCAAACCACTGGTGCGCGTGACCTAAAGAGCACTATTTTCATGCCAGCTGACCAAAGCACCAGTTCCAATCCATGTCCCAATGACATTGAGCGAACTCCAGGAGTTTACATTTGTTGGATGACATGAAAATAGAGCTCTTTGGCGTCGAAATGAACCCCATTGAAGGAATGGTCTAACACCCCTCCCAATGTGTTCTCCAACTCATAGAACGTTTTAGAAAATGACTCAGTGCCGTTATCCATGCAAGGTGAAGAATTGAAATGTATTGAAAACAGGGCATCAATAATTTTGACCCCTACCTATTGGAGAAAAAAACATATACAAGTATTACTTATTATTATTTCTCTGAACAGTTGTTTTAGTATAAATAATATAATTTCCCCATTTATTTAACCATATATGTAGCTCAGTATTTGAATGATTTATTTTAGTCATTTTTGCTCATCTTTATCAAGGGTGTCAATCATTTCGGACCCCACTGTATGTGATCGTATCTCAATGTAATCAAGGCATGAAATTATTGTTATATTTAAAAACAATCTCTTTTTGAGCTTAATTGTGGTCAATTTGCAGGCGTCCCGACCATCCACTCCGACAAAAACCGGCCCGCGGCTGAATCTAGTTGCCTACCCCTGGTAGAATTTTCCATATATGGATGCATACTGCCCGGGGACATGGGTCTGTCAGAGAGAGGAGCTGTGTGCAGAGGTTGAAGTGCCAGGGAAGACAGAGGGCACGATAAGGAGGGCAGGAGGAGTGCAAGGAAGGGGTGATAGAGAGTGAAAGAGGGTTCTATAGGGAAAGGGTTAAATGAGATATCATAAAACGAAGCTTAGGATTGAGGAGAGGCCAGGGACAGAAACAGTTGTAGTAGTGATTTCAGAGGTAGGCCAGAAGGAATACATGGGTAAACAATGAGGTGGTTCGGCGAGGGGGAAAGAAACCTTTGAGGTTGACGACTGTTTCTCTCTCATCTCTCCAGGATCACCACCACTGTGGCCTGCAACATGGACCTGACCAAGTACCCCATGGACAAGCAGACCTGCACTCTGCAACTGGAGAGCTGTAAGAATGTATTCATCTTCTAAAGTGCTTTTCATTACAGAAAGAATCTCAAAGCACTTGAAAAAGCAAAACCAATAAAAACATTTTTTTTTTAAACAGCTACATGACAGTGTAGGTCTGGACTACGATTTTCAGCCAAGAGTTGAACGTTTTGAGTGTTTGAAGCCTCCATCAGACTGAGCAACAGTCAAGAGGGAACCACATGGCTTGAGCAGAGGGAATATATGGTCAACACAGTCCCCATTCAAGGTGTCTCACTGGTGCCTCGCCGTCCCCGCATTCTGACTGCGACTTCTCTGTAGCCGTTGACTCTCTCTGGTCTTTTAAAACGAGATTACGTTTTTGAGCTCTCCACACACTCAGGATAACGATGAAAGCCAGCTTACTACATAACTTTAGAGGAAATTTCCTGAGCAATGAAATCATCACTGCCAGCGTGGAGTGTAGAAACAACAAAAAATAGACTGGTGTATTAGAATCAAATCAAAACACACTAGCTAGCTAGTAATGCTACCAAGCTAGCTAGTTGGCTAGCTAGGGTTGTTTCATTCGGTTCGAATACACCAGCCTATTTTTTGTTGTTTATTATTTTAAGAAGCTGATTTGCCATGAATTCACGGGCAGGAAACAAATAGACTTCAAACAGAAAAACACTTCAAAATTAATAAATAGTAAGAAAATGTACAGAGCTCTCTGCCTAAGCTGCTACTAGGGTGCCTTGGCAACTTTAGTACTAAGGAAAGGAGCTGTTGGGTTTGATGGTTTTGTACAAAACAGAGAGGGAGAGAGAGAGTGTGTGTGTGTTTGTGTGTGAAAAAGAGAAAGCGAGCAGGGGTGTGTACTTGTGTAGGTGTACTTTCCCCATTTATTGTATTATATATATATATATATATAAGGCAAAACTGGGTCATACCCAAAGCTGCCTGTAACTCATGGAAACAGGGACAGTGTCTGCCCCCGTCGGCCCAGCTTCTTATCCTTAGCTGGCCCCAAAACCTTCTTCACGTTAGTCACCAGCCCTCACCAGCCATCCACATATTGGGATCACGCCTGTCTTGTCTCTGATACAGCCTCAGCTCTAGCTGTAGCTCTGTGTTACATAAGCTCAAAACCGCAGGGAGCTAGCAAGGGAGGAACGCAAAGGGTTTAGAGCAGAAGTCTCTCTTTTTCCCTTCATTTCTCTCTTCCTCGCTATCTCTCTCTTTCTCTCTCTCTCCCACTCTCTCTCCCTCCCTCTTCCTCGCTCGCCTCCACACTCTTTAATGACAGCAAGTCGTGCTAAGCTATAGCCAAATCGCTGCCAAAGCAACACTTCGAACGTCATGTCAACAACAAACTCAACCAGAGGGAGCTCCTCTCCCACTCATCCCCCTCAATACATGTCGAGGTAAGTCAAGGATTTTCCTCTTTACATTACTGTCAGGTTAAACGTATACTGTGCATCCCAGACTCCCACAGCCTTCCTTCAGCAGCACACTGAAAAGAGCCAGACTGTGAGGTTTCATTATTTTTAATGTGCTGCCAAAAATTGAACATTGCTCCCCGCTCCTCCTCGCTCCCCAGCTCACACTTTACTTCCAACAAGTTTAAAGACAAGACAAGCACCAGGTGCAGATAGATATGGCGGTGACATATTTTAGTGGCTACTGACAGCGGAAAAGGCCCGGAGTCGGAAGACATTCACAGCCATGTTTGATTGCTGCTTAATGATGAGACCACGCTCACCACAGTGGAGGATACTTTAGCGAGATTTGGTTTTGAAGATTTTAAGTCTCTCTGCAGCCATTTTTAAGATGCTCTCATCTCAGTGTCTCAGTGAGCAGGATATTTTAAAAGGCAAAAGCTTTCATCTCTCCAGGCTGCAGTGCAGTGCAGTACACTTTTCAGGCTTCAGAGCACCTTAAGACAGCCCCTAATTTCCTAATGTAACCCTTCCTCAATAACTTATGACTCCCTGGATTTTCACACATGTTGTGTCTCTCGGGAGATGGTGAGAGCCATAAGATAATGAGTGTTTAATGTAATGAAGTAACAGGAAATGGGGATTCTGTGTGTCCCAGTTTAATGGAGATTTCTTCTCCTCCAGTTACAGCCGTGTCATAGGGCTTCTTATTCTACATCTCCCTCTGCAGGTCAATTACTAAACTACATCTCATAATGAATCTCTAAAGGCAAGGTTGACGTGGGAATAGAAAACGTGTATTTCGGAGCAGACCTGGGTTCAAATGTTTGCTTTAGCCCATCTGAAGTGCCAGGTGCTTTGAACTTTTGAGACTTTTCTGTTTCGGATCTGTAGCCATATTATCAGGAAGAAATGTTGATCCTATATAGCTTGTGGCTTTATTCCTTATAAATGTAGGTCAATTAAAGTAAACAGCTTATTCTAAAACGTGTCAGCGATAAATACTTGAAGGGAATTAATTTGCCCTCCTGAACCTTCTTTCAAGATTTCAGTATACATTGAGTAAGCACTTTACAACAAATGTTTATGTGCACTGTTATAAAGTGCCACTGTGAGCTCTTCTAAATCCTACGTAAGATGGACAGTAGGATTATGCAGTGGTGCAAAGTCCTACTTAAGTAGTTTTTGGAGGTATCTGTACTTTACTACTTATCCTTTTGACAACTTTTACTTTTACTTCACTACATTCCTAAAGAAAATAATAAATGTTAAAAAAAAATAATAAATGTCCATAAATGTTCCCTGACACCCAAAAGTACTCATTACATCTTGACAGGAAAATTGTCCAATTCACACACTTATCAAGAGAACATCCCTGGTCATCCCTAATGCCTCTGATCTGGCGCAATAACTAGACACAAATGCTTTGTTTGTAAATCATGTCTGAGTGTTGGAGTGTGCCCCTGGCTATCCGTCAATAAAAAAAAATATATATATATTGTGCCGTCGGGTTTGCTTAATATAAGGAATTTTAAATGGTTTATACTTTTACTTTTGATACTATAAGGGCACAAGGCGAGACACAGATGTAGACACGGGAGGCAGATGGTTTGAGTCTTGATATTTATTAAACAATCCAAAAGGGGTAGGCAAGGGAATGGTCATGGACAGGCAAAAGGTCAAAACCAGCTCAGAGTCCAGGAGGTACAGAATGGCAGGCAGGCTCGAGGTCAGGGCAGGCAGAATGGTCAGGGCAGGCAGAATGGTCAGGCAGGCAGAATGATCAGGCAGGCAGAATGGTCAGGCAGGCGGGTACGGAGTCCAGAAAACAGGCAAGGGTCAAAAACCGGGAGGACTAGCAAAAGAGAATAGAAGCAGGACGGTACGGGAAAACCGCTGGTTGACTTGAAAGGCATACAAGACAAACTGGCACAGAGAGACAGGAAACACAGGGATATAGACACCAGGGAAATAAGCGACACCTGGAGGGGGTGGAGACAAACACAAGAAACAGGTGAAACATATCATACCTGACAGATACTTAAGTACATTTTAGACTTTTACTCAAGTAGTATTTTACTGGGTAACTTTCACTTGAGTCATTTTCTATTAAGGTATCTTTACTTTTACTCAAGTATGACAATTGAGTACTTTTTCCACCACTGGGATTATGTAAGGTCCTGATATATATAAGACGTGAAATATGTATGAATCACCTGCTGCCGCGTTAGGCAGGAAGGAAACTGTTAAAGCAGTGATGTCCTCAATGCCGTTCTTTCCTTCTGGCCTTCTTTTTTCCCCTTCTTTTGCCCTGCATTTGCATTAGCATTTCCTATTCAGTCTTACTCTCACAGTTCTTCACAATGAGCAATGGAGGGCTGTTGCTGTACGTTACTTATTTAATAAACCATATTTAATAAAAAGTCGTTTGAATAAAACATTAACATTGTAAAGCTTGCTTGTGGCTGTCGCACACTTACAGCTCAGTGACCAGCTAACCTTTATTCATTATTTTATGGATGGTAGTTTGTATTTTAGATGCATAAGTAGAACATTGGTATGTGTGATAAAGTGCTACTTCAAAACACTTAGTGCAATAGACCCCCATCACCTATCTTGTTGTCTTTGACTTGACATCATCTTTCTTCTCTTCTTCTCTCTCTCTCTCTCTCCCTCTCTCTACACAGGGGGCTACAACATCAATGATGTGATGTTCTACTGGACCAGAGGGAATGAGTCGGTCAGTGGTTTGGATACGCTGCGCCTGGCTCAGTACACAGTAGAGGACCACTACACCTCTGCGTCTGAGGCCATCTATGAAACAGGTTCAACTTTCAAGTCCTACCTCTAACATTATCCTTTCAGACATATAGTACCGTTTGGCTACTGTTTAGTTTAAGTCTCTTGTGACAGATGAAACATTAGCGTGCGTGACACATTTAGTTAGGGGTGCCTAAAATGATATTTAGCAGCATGAAGCTTTTGGCAATTATGGGCATGACAAGCAACTCAACATAAATTATAATCTACCTATAAATGTTAGCCAGGTTCATCTTTTAAATTGATGGTTGGTAGTAAATTGAAACCTTCAGGAACCTTTGGGTTCTACTTGCACACTTGTTCTCATGTCTCTGTGCTGTCATCTCGCTCTGTCTCTCTCTCACAGGCCACTACCCCAAGCTGATCTTCCACTTTGAGCTGAAGAGAAGCATCCTGTACTTCATCCTGGAGACGTACGTTCCCTCCAGCCTGCTGGTGGTCCTCTCCTGGGTCTCTTTCTGGATCAGCCAGTCTTCCGTCCCCGCAAGGATCTGTATCGGTAAACCACTGCTCCTCAAACCAGGAAGCACACCCACCAAGCAGATGCATTACCTTAACCATTCGGAGTTCATTCCTAACCTTAAGAATTCGGAGTTAATGCCTTAACTTAAACTTGGAACGATACAGAGAAGTAACAAAACACTTGAAACAATTTTGAAATTTGACGTTTGACAAACATGGAAGAATGTCTAAATCTGACGTGAGACTATGAGAGCTTGTTGTTTTGAACCTAAAATACACTACAAGTAAAAAATGTCCTGTAAAAAAAAATATCCAGGAAAGTTATCTTGCAAAAGGGTGATCAAATTGAGATCCTTCATCTGTAGAATGCAGGCAGTTAGAGAAAACAGACTGTTCCACAAGTGACTCATACTCCTGTTCGCTTACCTTCACATAACTGTAATATTACTTATACATCTAGCCTGATGTACATTGAAAAATATAGAGTCGCAACATGTAGTGTTGGTCCCATGTTTCATGAGCTAAAATAAAAAATCCCAGATATTTTCCATATACACAAAAAATGTATTTCTCTCAAATTTTGTGCACAAATTTGTTTACATCCCTCTTAGTGAGCATTTTTCCTTTGCCAAGATAATCCATCTACCTGACAGGTGGGGCATATCAAGAAGCTGATTAAACAGCATGATCATAACACAGGTCCAATTGTGCTGGGGACAATAAAAGGCCACTCTAAAGTGTGCAGTTTTGTCAAACAACACAATGCCACAGATGTTTTGAGGGAGCATGCAATTAGCTTGCTGACTGCAGGAATGTCCACCATAGCTGTTGCCAGATAATTGAATGTTAATTTCTCTACCATAAGCCACCTCCAAGTTTGTTTTAGAGAATTTGGCAGTATGTCCAACCTCCCTCACAACCGCAGACCACATGTAACCACGCCAGCCCAGCACCCACCACGCCAGCCCAGGACCCACACATCCGGCTTCTTCACCTGCGGGATCGTCTGAGACCAGCCATCCGGACAGCTGATGAATCTATGGGTTTGGAAAACCGAGAAAGTTCTGCACAAACTGTTAGAAACCATCTCAGGGAAGCTCATCTACGTGCTCGTCGTCTTCACCAGGGTCTTGACCTGACTGCAGTTCGGCATCGTAACCAAATTCAGTGGGCAAATGCTCACTTTCGATGGCCCCACTGGCACGCTAGAGAAGTGTGCTCTTCACGGATGAATCTGTTTCATATGTACCAGGCAGATGGTAGACAGCGTGTATGGCATTGTGTGGGCGAGCGGTTTGCTGATGTCAACAATGTGAACAGAGTGCCCCATGGTGGCAGTGGGGTTATGGTATGGGCAGGCATAAGCTACGGACAACGAACACAATTGCATTTTATCGATGGAAATTTGAATGCACAGAGATACCGTGACGAGATCCTGAGGCCCATTGTCATGCCATTCATCCGCCGCCACCACCTCATGTTTCAGCATGATAACGCACGGCCCCATGTTGCACGGATCTGTGCACAATACCTGGAAGCTGAAAATGTCCCAGTTCTTCCATGGCCTGCATACTCACCAGACATGTCCCCCATTGAGCTTTTTTGGGATGCTCTGGATCAACATGTACGACAGCGCGTTCCCGTTCCCGCCAATATCCAGCAACTTAGCACAGCCATTGAAGTGGAGTGGGACAGCATTCCATAGTCCACAATCAAAAGCAAAATCAACTAAATGTGAATGATATTTGTGAGGAAAACGATGGTCGCACCGGATGATGATTCATTTTCTGATCCACGCTCCTACTTTTTTTTAACCTCTAACACCTCCCAAACCCGGATCCGGGATCCCCCCCATCACAAAAGCTGACTAGCATAGCCTAGCCTAAAGTTACAGGGATATCATAAAATAAAATGTTCATGAAATCACAAGTCCAAGACACCAAATGAAAGATACAGATCTTGTGATTCAAGCCATCATCTCTGATTTTTAAAATGTTTTACAGGGAAGACACAATATGTAAATCTATTAGCTAACCACGTTAGCAAAAGACAACACTTTTCTTACTCCACCATTTTCTTACTGCATCAGTAGCTATCACAAATTCGACCAAATAAAGATATAAATAGCCACTAACCAAGAAACAACCTCATCAGATGACAGTCTGATAACATATTTATTGTATAGCATAGGTTTTGTTAGAAAAATGTGCATATTTCAGGTATAAATCATAGTTTACAATTGCAGCCCCCATCACAACTCTCCCCAAAGCGACTAGAATAACTACAGAGACCATCGTGTATTAGCTAATTACTCATCATAAAACATTTCTTAAAAATACACAGCGTACAGCAGATGAAAGACACAGATCTTGTGAATATAGCCAATATTTCAGATTTTCTAAGTGTTTTACAGCGAAAACACAATATAGCGTTATCTTAGCTTACTACAATAGTCAGTCACACAGCAGCATTGATTCAAGGCAAAAATAGCAATAACGTTATAAACCACCAAACGCTATTAATTTTTTCACTAACCTTCTCAGAATTCTTCAGATGACAGTCCTGTAACATCATATTACACAATTCATATAGAGTTGGTTCGAAAATGTGCATATTTAGCCGCACAATTCGTGGTTACACAACGTGATTTGTGGGCAAAAAATCAAGCAATCTGTCCTGCGCCATCTTGGAAAGGCACCTATTCTTATCGAAAGCTATTCATAAACTTGACTAAAAAAATACAGGTTGGACAGCAATTGAAAGACAAATTAGTTCTTAATGCAATCGCTGAGTTAGATTTTTAAAATTAACGTT
This sequence comes from Salvelinus namaycush, assembly GCF_016432855.1. NCBI lineage: Eukaryota > Metazoa > Chordata > Actinopteri > Salmoniformes > Salmonidae > Salvelinus > Salvelinus namaycush. The sequence continues at coordinate 11,011,662 of NC_052328.1, read as the reverse complement.
AATAGACATACAGTGTGCGTTACAGCCAGACTAGTGCCGCAATAATGGCGGACAAATACGTTTACATTTTTCCACATAAATACGGAATAACATCATAAATAGCTCTTACTTTTGGACGAGCTTCCATCAGAATCTTGGCGAAGTGGTCCTTTGTCCAAAAGAATTGTTGCTTGGTTGTAAAACGTCGTGTTCAACTTCGGAAATAGCAGCTAACAAGTAGCTATGAGGCCACAGCATGCCCAAATCTTCAAACTCAATACTAAGGAAATTCCGAAAATAGCAATATACTCGCATAAACTGATATAACTCGGTTTAAAATAACTTCGTTATGATGTTTCTAACACCTATATCGAATTAAATTACAGACGGATATATCTAAGGTCGATAACTGAGCGTTTCAAAACGCCATCCTGAGGTCTTGCTTTGCGTAATGGCGAGCGTTGAAAAGAGGGGACACCTCGCTCCTTGGCCTTTTATAACCTCTGAGTACTACGTAGAAAGTCCATTCCACTTCTCATTGGTTACTGACATCCAGGGGAAGGCGGGTGCAGTTCATGTCGACCCATAGGATACAAACAGAGCTTTAAACTGATCTGAGAGCAGAGCCTAGTTTTCAGACCTTCGCAGTTCCTGTCATGGATTCGCTGTAGAAAGAGTTCTGTTTCACCCACAGACATAATTCGAACGGTTTTAGAAACTAGAGAGTGTTTTCTATCCAATAGTAAGAATAATATGCATATTGTACGAGCAAGAATTGAGTACGAGGCCGTTTAAATTGGGTACGCTTTTGTGCTATGTCGAAATGGCACCCCCCTAGTGGCAAGAAGTTTTAAGGTACTGTATCTGTGACCAACAGATGCATGTCTGTATTCCCAGTCATGTGAAATCCATAGATTAGAGCCACATTTATTTATTTCAATTGACTGATTTTCCTTACAAACTGTAACTCAGTAAAATCTTTGAAATTGCTGCATGTTGCGTTTATATTTTTGTTCAATGTATTAATGTCGGGTAAGTCAACTCAAGCTGAATTCTACATGTGTGGAGTGACTACAGATGTAGTCCGTCATTAAGCCCTTAGGGTTGTGTTGTTATATGTGAATTGAAATGAAAAACTCCAGGACACTGGACATCTTGATGATCTCAAACATTTAATGAATCATCCAGGAGTGACCACGGTTCTGACCATGACCACGTTAATGATGGGTGCCAGGACGTCCCTGCCCAACGCCAACTGTTTCATCAAGGCCATCGACGTGTACCTGGGCATCTGCTTCAGCTTCATCTTCGGAGCCCTGATCGAGTACGCCGTGGCCCACTTCTGCACCCTTAACCATCCCGACGCCAATATTGTCATGGTGAGGCCTTCGGCGTTGTTAATGTCAGTCGTGTGGTTATTATTTTCATGTTCATCATCATTAGCATTGCCATAATTTACATGATCTCTATCTCATTGTCATCATCAGCATTATTATTATCGTCATCGTTGTCGTCATCCTCATCACCATCATCATCAGAATCATCATCTTCATCACCTTTGCCATGTTTCGTCTGCTCGTACTGTATGGATGTAAGTATCTCCACCATTTAGTTTATTTCAGATGAGAGCATCAGTTGATTGGGGCTACTCTACAATCCTCTTCTCACTGTCACTCTCGCTCTCTCTCCCTCCCCTCCTCCAGTACGGTCACCAGATGGGAGGCTTTGACGAGGAGATGAACGGCATGGTCACCACCATCGCCGCTGAAAACAACAGGGCCAAGAGGCGTAAGGAGAAAGCTGCTGCAGATGAGGTGGCCTTAGCGCCCACAGCTGACCTGGAACTTTGCCCCTCCAGCCCCACTGGCAGTGAGCCCAAGCCTGAGGCCCCTGAGGAGCCCCCCAACCGCTGCCTCATTGTCCTGGTCTTCCTACGCAAGGTCCTGCGCAAAGCTGCAAACTGTTGCCATGTGGAGAATCCCCACTTAATAGACAATTACTCCAGGATGACCTTCCCCCTTTCCTTTGTGTTCGTCAACCTCCTCTATTGGACATACTACCTGTACTTGTAATCACAGGGGTGTGGGAGTGTGTTTGCATATGTTTCTGTCTGTGATTCATTTATGTGTTTTTTTTCTCAAACAATGCACATTTTTACATTCATGTCATGAGTGAGGCATAGTGTACAGTCAACATCCTTAGGAGAATAAAATGTCCATGCCACATTTATTATACCTTATTTGGCTCATTACAGCTTTCATAATTGATTGATTTCCATGTTGTTATTTTATTCTCACCTGCTGATGGTCATAGACGACCTACAGATGTAGGACCTTAATATGAGCCAGTGTTCTACAGCAGGAAAATTATCCTGCAGCAACATGAAATGTGAATTATATGGACTATAATTAATAACTTTTTTTGTAGGGGTTGATACATTTTTCATTACGGCAAATCAAGTGTGACATTTTAAAGTACAAATGTCAAACTTTAGAAGCCTTTTTAAACCTTGAATACTCTCTCTCTCTCTCTAACTCTCTCTCAAAACAATTTCAATTTAAGTTGCTTTACTGGCATGAGAAACATTATGTTTACATTGCCAAAGAAAGTGAAATAGATAATAAACAAAAGTGAAATAAACATACAAAAATTACCAGTAAACATTACACAAAAGTTCCAAAAGAATACAGACATTTCACTCTCCCTCTCTTTTTTTCTCTCTCTCATCCACTCTCTTTCTTTCTCACCCTCCCCTCCCTACCTTTTCCTCTCTCACTTTATTGCCATTATAAATCCAGTAACCGTGGCTCTCTCCACCACATTATGGAAATTGACTCTCAAAGGCACCTATACACCATTTTATTTAATTTGTCATCATACTATTCTGTTTCCAGTATGTTTTACAAGGGACACAACTGCCAGCACCTTAACTGGAGTAATGCCGGAATAATGCAATAGAATGGTGTGGATATACAGCACCTAGTGGACACGCGAGTAACAGTAATATATGCAGTATTGTTTCATTGGAGCTGGTAGATAGTATTTTCCACTGTGCTTTGTGATACATGCCGTCTTAATCGTAAAGCTAGTACCTTGTATTAGATGTTTTAGGACATTTTAAATAGAGGTGAAACCGCTACTGTATTTTAAAAGGATGTCATCATCAATCATCGGTTCATCATCCAGGAAGCTTTGCATGTTGAACTAACATGCAAAGCTCCCTCCCTCAATCTTTTGTCAATGTCCTTGTTCTCTGTTGTGTGTGATGATGAATGTCATATATTCCCGATAATGTTTTCACATATAAGTAATAACCAAAGGACCAAAGATTTCAATTTGATTTGTAATCCTTCGTGGTTCCCTTTTGACTTTGTTGCGTACATTTTGAAATGATTCATTCTTAGTTCCCATTGCTGCGTGAAAAATCCTCCATCGAAGGTAATAGCATGCTATATCAGCATGCAAAAGGAACACCGCAACATTCCATAGTCCTGTGCAGACAGACACAGTCTCACAATCTATGCATGTTTGTTTATATCCTAAATAGTAAGTGCATTTTTCTGTTACAATGCTTTCACCCATTTCCGTAAAGCCATTGACAAGCAGGTTGTCCAGAGCATAGAATAACAACATATTGATTTGTTTTATGATTATGATATTGATCACAGTAATGCATTCTCTTAATTAATGTACATAATGGAAGTTTATATTTGAAATAATTCACCAGAATGCAACATTAACATTTGTGTTAATCTCATTTTCGCCATAAGGGTTTTCTTCTAGCCTTTCTCTTTTTCTAAAATGCAATCCAATGCATTTGCTCTGCCAAACATGGTCTTGTTCAGTGTAATAGAATGAAATATCAAATATCTTTGAAAATGAGCTAACTACTGATGAAAATAGAAAAAAAAATGATTTCGGTTTTGTTTTGCACGGTTACCAATGATAACTTTATTTTGCTTTCTGTTTCTTTGCTTGTTTTGGGTTTTCATTGGGTTGTTTGCTAGACTAGGGAAGATAAGTATTGATTGTAATGCAATACAAACGGAGGTTATCTAAAAAATAATATAATAGAGAACTGCCCTCAATTATACTATCACTGGGGACCAAACTTAGCTGTTACTTACATTGAATGTACACTAATATTGAACTTACTACAGATTTGATACAAAATGCTTCTCTATGTTGCTAGAGCAACTTTATAAGAACAGTTTGATCTTCTCTTAGAATTTGGTCTATGGTAAAGAAGAAAAATGTGCAATGAACTAATATATATCTAGATCAGTGCTAAATCAATGCGGTCAAGTTACAGTGTATGTTACATGGTCATTGTGTTTGGGTTCCCCTGATATCCCCTACGCTACTGTAGCCAGAGCCAAAATGGAGCAAAAATAATCCACTAAATCAAACCACTAAGGAAATATTCCCTTTGTTTCACGAGAATCCCACAAATTCCCATTTCCAATTTCCCTTTACTGCCGATTCGCAACAAATGTGTTTGCTATTTAATAATGTTGTCAAGTGAGCCCCTCTTTTTGGACTCCAGACTCAATGTATCCTCTCCCAAGACGTAACTACATAATTAGTGATCTGTTTTGTTGCAGTGAATGGACACAGTATTGGATAAATATCCGCAATGGCAGGACACATGATACACAGGACACAAGTCCAGGTACTGCAAGGCCAAGCAACCAACCTGACCAATGAGAGTGTACTATACTACATTCCCTCCCCTACCCACTTGCCTCTGACAGACTGATTGGCCAACGTTGGAGAAGCCTATTTTCCTAAGATTTTCAAGGTGATGTTGTGTTATTGACATCAACGTTCTTGGGACATCTTCCTGTAAAATGTTTTCATACTGTAACATTTGAATGTAGACATTTTGTTCGCTGAAATTGTTGTAAATAGATAGTTTTACTTTGCATGTTTATTTGATGTTTCAATATTGATTAATGTAATAAAATTAAACTGCCTAAAATTGTGCAAGAGTTTTTAATCAAAATATTTTTGGGAAGTACTGTATTGGGAATATACAGCTCTAGTTAGCATGTTAATGAATTTTCTCCAGAAAGTAAACTTTCAAGAGCACAGGAGGATTTTCCTCTCAGTGTTTAGAAGACAAAGCTGTTTGGGCAGAGGAATAAATACAAAGTGAATAACATTAGAATTAAGATTAGGGTGGAACAACAATAACCAGTAAAAAATAACATGGCTATTTACAGGGAGTACACGTTCCAAGTGAAAGTGCAGGGGTACGAGGTAATTGAGGCAGCTACTGTATGTACAGTCGTGGCCAAAAGTTTTGAGAATGACACAAATATAAATTTTCACAAAGTCTGCTGCCTCAGTTTGTATGATGGCAATTTGCATATACTCCAGAATGTTATGAAGAGTGATCAGATGAATTGCAATTAATTGCAAAGTCCCTCTTTGCCATGCAAAGAATCCCCCAAAAACATTTCCACTGCATTTCAGCCCTGCCACAAAAGGACCAGCTGACATCATGCCAGTGATTCTCTCGTTAACACAGGTGTGAGTGTTGACAAGGACAAGGCTGGAGATCACTCTGTCATGCTGATTGAGTTCGAATATCAGACTGGAAGCTTCAAAAGGAGGGTGGTGCTTGGAATCATTGTCCTTCCTCTGTCAGTCATGGTTACCTGCAAGGAAACACGTGCCGTCATCATTGCTTTGCACAAAAAGGGCTTCACAGGCAAGGATATTGCTGCCAGTAAGATTGCACCTAAATCAATAATTCATTGGATCATGAAGAACTTCAAGGAGAGCCGTTCAATTGTTGTGAAGAAGGCTTCAGGGCGCCCAAGAAAGTCCAGCAAGCGCCAGGACTGTCTCCTAAAGTTGATTCAGCTGCGGGATCAGGGCACCACCAGTACAGAGCTTGCTCAGGAATGGCAGCAGGCAGGTGTGAGTGCATCTGCACGCACCGTGAGACGAAGACTTTTGGAGGATGGCCTGGTGTAAAGAAGGGCAGCAAAAAAGCCACTTGTCTCCAGGAAAAACATCAGGGACAGACTGATATTCTGCAAAAGGTACAGGGATTGGACTGCTGAGGACTGGGGTAAAGTTATTTTCTCTGATGAATCCCCTTTCCGATTGTTTGGGGCATCCGGAAAAAAGCTTGTCCGGAGAAGACAAGGTGAGCGCTACCATCAGTCCTGTGTCATGCCAACAGTAAAGCATCCTGAGACCATTCATGTGTGGGGTTACTTCTCAGCCAAGGGAGTGGGCGCACTCACAATTTTGCCTAAGAACACAGCCATGAATAAAGAATGGTACCAACACATCCTCCGACAGCAACTTCTCCCAACTATCCAGGAACAGTTTGGTTGACGAACAATGCCTTTCCCAGCATGATGGAGCATCTTGCCATAAGGCAAAAGTGATAACTAAGTGGCTCGGGGAACAAAACATCGATATTTTGGGTCCATGGCCAGGAAACCCCGCCGACATTAATCCCATTGAGAATTTGTGGTCAATCCTCAGAGGCGGGTGGACAAACAAAAACCCACCAATTCTGACAAACTCCCAGCATTGATTATGCAAGAATGGGCTGCCATCGGTCAGGATGTGGCCCAGAAGTTAATTGACAGCATGCCAGGGCGAATTGCAGAGGTCTTGAAAAAGAATGGTCAACACTGCAAATATTGACTCTTTGCGTCAACTTCATGTAATTGTCCCAAAAAAAATTGACACTAATGAAATGCTTGTAATTGTACTTCAGTATTCCATAGTAACAACTGACAAAATATCTAAAGGCACTGAAGCAGCAAAGTTTGTGGAAATTAATATTTGTGTCATTCTCAAAACTTTTTGCAACGACTGTATAGTACCAGTCAAAAGTTTTGACACACCAACTCATTTAAGGGTTTTTCTTAATTTTTACATTTTTTTACTTTGTAGAATAATAGTGAAGACATCAAAACGATGAAATAACACATATGGAATCATGTCGTAACCAAAAAAAGAATCAATTTATGAGTACGTGTGTCCAATTTTTGGACTGGTACTGTACATATAGGGTAAAGTGATTAGGCAACCTGGATAGTTAATAGACAGTAAAAGCAGTGTTTGTGGTAAGTCTGGAAGTGGGTTTTTGAGTGTGTGTGTTAGTGTGTGTGTGGCGTCAGTATGCATGTGTGCGTGGGTTATCTGTGTGTGTGTCAGTGTACGTATGTGTGAGTGTGTGGGTACAGTCCAGAGTGTGTGCATAGAGTCAGTGCAAGAGAGTTAGAGCAAAAAAAGGGTCAATGCATCTAGCCATTTGATTAGCTTTTCAGCAGTCTTCTTTAGCGGTCTTATGGCTTGGGGGGTAGAAGCTGTTCAAGGTCCTATTTACTCCAGACTTGGCCCCCAATTCCGACCTGATTAAATTGCACGTAAATGAAACGTAATTCCTCTTTTCTCTCTATGTGTATTCTGACCTTGAATTTAAGCATGAGAATAGCGTGCTATTCACCTGCTACTCGTTTTTGGGGAAAATCTAATAAGGTGTGGCAGAGGTGTTGTTGCTGTACAAAAAGTATAATTTGCTACAAATCTAACTTCTTTCTCATGAGATGCATATACAGTGGCTTGCGGAAGTATTCACCCCCCTTCGCAATTTTCCTATTTTGTTGCCTTACAACCTGGAATTAAAATGGATTTTGGGGGGGGTTGTATCATTTGATATACACAACAAGCTTACCACTTTGAAGATGCAAAATATTTTTTATTGTGAAACAAACAAGAAATAAGACAAAAAAACTGAAAACTTGAGCGTGCATAGCTATTCACCCCCCCCCCCCCCCCCCCCCCCCCCCCCCCCCCCCCCAAAGTCACTACTTTGTAGAACCACCTTTTACAGCAATAAGGCTTTTGGGGTATTTCTCTATAAGCTTGGCACATCTAGCTGCTGGGATTTTTGCCCATTCTTTAAGGAAAAACTGCTCCAGCTCCTTCAAGTTGGATGGGTCCCGCTGGTGTACAGCAATCTTTAAGTCATACCACAGATTCTCAATTGGATTGAGGTCTGGGCTTGGACTAGGCCAGTCCAAGACATTTAAATGTTTCCCCTTAAACCACTCGAGTGTTGCTTTAGCAGTATGCTTAGGGCCATTGTCCTGCTGGAAGGTGAACCTCCGTCCCATTCTCAAATCTCTGGAGGACTGAAACAGGTTTCCCTCAAGAATTTCCCTGTATTTAACGCCATCCATCATTCCTTCATTTCTGACCAGTTTCTCAGTCCCTGCCGATGAAAATAATCCCCACAGCATGATGCTGCCACCACCATGCTTCACTGTGGGGATCATGTTCTCGGGGTGATGAGAGGTGTTGGGTTTGGGCCAGACATAGCGTTTTCCTTGATGGACAAAAAGCTAAACTTTAGTCTCATCTGACCAGAATACCTTCTTCCATATGTTTGGGCAGTCTCCCACATGCCTTTTGGCGAACACCAAATGTGTTTGTTTATTTTTTTCTTTAAGCAATGGCTTTTTCCTGGCCACTCTTCCGTATAGCCCAGCTCTGTAGAGTGTATGGCTTAAAGTGATGTCACACCCTGATCTGTTTCACCTGTCCTCGTTATTGTCTCAACCCCCTCCAGGTGTTGCTTGTTTTCCCCAGTGTATTTATCCCTGTGTCTCCTGTCTCTCTGGCCCAGTTTGTCTTGTGTGTTCTAAGTCAACCAGTGTTTTTTCCTGTAGTCCTGCCTTTGCTATTCTCCTTTTTCTAGTCCCCCCCGTTTTGACCCTTGCAGGGTCTGGACTCTGTACCCACCTGCCTGACCATTCTGCCTGCCTTGACCTCGAGCGTGTCTGCCACTCTGTTCCTCCTTGAATCTGATCTGGTTTTGACCTTTTGCCTGTCCACAACCATTCTCTTGCCTACTCATTCTGGATTTATTAAATATCTTAAACTCCAGCCATCTGCCTCCTGTGTCTGCATGTGGGTCTCAGCTTGAGTCATGATAAGTGGTCCTATGGACAGGTACTCCAATCTCCACTGTGGAGCTTTGCAGCTCCTTCAGGGTTATCTTTGGTCTATTTGTTGCCTCTGATTAACGCCCTCCTTGCCTAGTCCGTGAGATTTGGTGGGTGGCCCTCTCTTGGCAGGTTTGTTGTGGTGCCATATTCTTTCCATTTTTTAATAATGGATTTAAATGGTGCTCTGTGGGATGTTCAAAGTTTCTGATATTTTTTATAACCCAATCCTGATCTGCACTTCTCCACAACTTTGTCCCTGACCTGTTTTGAGAGCTTCTTGGTCTTCATGGTGCCGCTTGCTTGGTGGTGCCCCTTGCTAAGTGGTGTTGAAGACTCTGGGGCCTTTCAGAACAGGTGTGTGTATATATGTCCTGAGATCATGTGACAGATCATGTGACACTTAGATTGCACACAGGTGGACTTTATTTAACAATGTTACTTCTGAAGGTAATTGGTTGCACCGGATCTTATTTAGGGGCTTCATAGCAAAGGGGGTGAATACATATGCACACACCACTTAAGTTTTTTATAAAACATTAAAAAAATTAAACAAGTAATTTTTTTCATTTCACTTCACCAATTTTGACTATTTTGTGTATGTCCATCACATGTGATCCAAATAAAAATAAATTTATATTACAGGTTGTAATGCAACAAAATAGGAAAAACGCCAAGGGGGATGAATACTTTTGCAAGGCACTGTATGTCAATTATCTGTGTTTGTGTACCAATGTACTATAGCTGCGCATAGCTCTTAGAATCAATCCTTAAAGTAGCCATCTGTCTCACACGTCAAGTAACACACAGTGCATGTAGTCAGGGAACATTCCATTGATCAAATCAAACTTAGGTAAACCCAAAATGGCAGATGAGCCTTTAATGCCCAATATAGCCTGGCCTTCAGTCTCAGCAATTTCTCCCCATTGGTTTGGTGATCTCTGTCATTCGGTTTCTTATCTAAACATGTTTAAACCCCTTGACGTTCAATTTCCCCTTATGTGTTGCACCGCAGGTTGTAGGCACAGTCCACAACCATACAACCATGTGTTGTTATATGATCCAGTGTTTGGTTTGGCATTTCTCATCAATCTCATGAGTATCCTTGGTAAGAAAGAAATTAACAACTCATTAAAAAACATGCCAATAATGTTATCATATCAAGGATTTACTCTGCTCTCACTCATGATCTGAAAAACGAGAGAGAGAGAGAGAGAGAGAGAGATCCAGTGGTAACATATATATGTTACTGTTTTGGATAAGCTATTATACAATGATGTATAATGCCAATCTACCAAGGGGCCACAACAGAGACCTTATGTTATCATATCAAGGATTTACTCTGCTCTCACTCATGTGAAAAAAAGAGAAGGGGTGGGGGTATAAAAAGAGATTGAGATTAATAAAGACAGACAAAGAGAGAGAGAGATTGAAAAAGAGACAGAGACCAGGAGAAATAATAGTTGCCCCTGCGGTAAAACCACCATATTGAACTGTTTAGGAAAACCAGTCAATGATGTATAATGCCAATCTACCAATGGACCACATCAGAGACCTTAACAAACATAATCACTTCATTGGGGCATCCAGAACTAGATATAAACTCAGCAAAAAAAGAAACGTCCTCTCACTGTCAACTGCGCTTATTTTCAGCAAACTTAACATGTGTAAATATTCATATGTGCAAAACAAGATTCAACAACTGAGACATAAACTGAACAGGTTCCACAGACATGTGACTAACAGAAATGGAATAATGTGTCCCTGAACAAAGGGGGGGTCAAAATCCAAAGTAACAGTCAGTATCTGGTGTGGCCACCAGCTGCTTAAGTACTGCAGTGCATCTCCTCCTCATGGACTGCACCAGATTTGCCGGTTCTTGCTGTGAGATGTTACCCCACTCTTACACCAAGGCACCTGCAAGTTCCCAGACATTTCTGGAGGGAATGGCCCTAGCCCTCACCCTCCGATACAACAGGTCCCAGACGTGCTCAATGGGATTGAGATCCGGGCTCTTCGCTGGCCAAGGCAGAACATTGACATTCCTGTCTTGAAGGAAATCACACACAGAACGAGCAGTACGGCTGGTGGCATTGTCATGCTGGAGGGTCATGTCAGGATGAGCCTGCAGGAAGGTTACCACATGAGGGAGGAGGATGTCTTCCCTGTAATGCACAGCGTTGAGATTGCCTGCAATGACAACAAGCTCAATTCGATGATGCTGTGACACACCGCACCAGACCATGATGGACCCTCCACCTCCAAATCGATCCTGCTCCAGAGTACAGGCCTCGGTGTAACGCTCATTTCTTCAACGATAAACGCGAATCTGACCATCACCCCCAGACAGCACTTTTTGCCAGTCCTGTCTGGTCCAGCGACGGTGGGTTTGTGCCCATAGGTGACATTGTTGCCGGTGATGTCTGGTTAGGACCTGCCTTACAACAGGCCTACAAGCCCTCAGTCCAGCATATCTCAGCCTATTGCGGACAATCTGAGCACTGATGGAGGGATTGTGCGTTCCTGGTGTAACTCGGGCAGTTGTTGTTGCCATCCTGTACCTGTCCCGCAGGTGTGATGTTTGGATGTACCGATCCTGTACAGGTGTTGTTACACGTGGTCTGCCACTGCGAGGACAATCAGGTGTCCGTCCTGTCTCCCTGTAGCTCTGTCTTAGGCGTCTAACAGTACAGACATTTCAATTTATTGCCCTGGCCACATCTGCAGTCCTCATGCCTCCTTGCAGCATGCCTAAGGCACGTTCACGCAGATGAGCAGGGACCCTGGGCATCTTTCTTTTGGTGTTTTTCAGAGTCAGTAGAAAGGCCTCTTTAGTGTCCTAACTCCTCATAACTGTGACCTTAATTGCCTACCGTCTGTAAGCTGTTAGTGTCTTAACGACCGTTCCACAAGTGAATGTTCATTAAATGTTTATGGTTCATTGAAGCATGTTTAAACCCGTTACAATGAAGATCTGTGAAGTTATTTGGGTGTTTACGAATTATTTTTGAAAGGGTCCTGAAAAAGGGACGTTTCTTTTTTTGCTGAGTCTTAAATAGGTTGCACTCACCTCAGCCACTGTGAAGACAGCTGTGTGTATCTGCTCCTTTAATTCATTTTGCTTCTCCTGTAAATGACAATGTGTAAAATACACATAATTAAAACGTTATAAATATCTTAAAGAACATCATATCAACTTTGTACAACACTATAACAACTGTGGCAGTCCTATCAAAAGACGAGTACTCACATTTTATGGAACAGTGAAGTCGGGGTTTCTTTCTTTACTCCATCCGAGATTTATCAAGGTTCTAGAAATTCTCCTCCGGAAAAAAAGGCATTTGGCAGATTAGGATTGTGAGCATGTCCATCCCAGGGAAAGCCACAATCGGCGATCAGTTCAGTGTTCTGCGCTAACTGGGTGACAGTAGCTAGCTAAGATGATCTACTAGCTAGCTAAATCCTCAAGCTAGTTCGCCAGCGAGTTAAACTAACGTTGCCTCTAAATGACAAGATAATGTATAACTTCTTAACCTAGCTAGCTATATGAACTTTGGCACTAGCGCAGTGGAAACATGCTATGAGCGAAACGTGTGTATGCTAGCTAGCTAGCTAAGTTAGATTGTTAGCAAACATTAACAGTCACCGTAGTTTCCATCTTGTCCAAGTATTTTTTTGAACTCCATCTCTCAGTTGTTCTTCTGTGTTAGGGGAATACTTTCTTTTTGGCATAATTAGTGATTCGTAACAACAACCACTCCCTTCGCTTTAGCGCTAGCTAGCTTCACCTTTTTTGCCTTTATTTTGCGCGGGTCTTTTTGTGTAGTCGAAACTTAATGCCGGTGTTCACTAGCATGCGGTGCCATGCGGTAAACACCATTTTCAATGGAAGGAAAGTGGTGAGAAGCGGATATAGCGGGGACCTTCGCAGTGCGAAGGTGGCGTGGGAGGCGGTGAAAAAGATACACTTTTCCCAACTTCATGCAAATCACCAGCGGCGACCACTGGGCAATGACCAATCATATCGAGTGGTTCCCATGACAAATTTGACCCTACGCGACCCAAGGCTGGAGACTTTCTTCAGCAAAGATGGCTGACAAAAATAGTAGGTTGAAAGCAATTGTAAGTGAATATAACATCACAATCAATCATGCAAAAAATTTACAGTTGAGAGCATTATGCATATTTTTTGGTCATAAAGTAAACTTTCAAAAATCGCGATTTAGCAAGCTAGCTGACTAGCTAACATTAGCCAGCTAGCTGGCTAGCTTTATGGGTGTTGTGACATGAGTATGAAATTGTAATTCTGGTTGTTTCATGTTTTAGGGGCTCCTGAAACAACCAGAAAACCAGGCTGACGTCTTGTGAAACAGTGGATGTAAAGAACCTAACGTTAGCTAGCTAAAGCATATACTGCAAATTTAATGTACAATTTTTTAAGCTTGCCTTGCTGATATTTGCCATGCTATGCAGATAGATGAAGTAACGTAGCTAGCTAACTATTTCTTTGCTTATTGTGCAGTGGAGGATAAAAAATACCTGTATGCCTATGGATGTGTAGCTAGCTATGTAGCCAGTCTGTGTATGGACCCTAAAACGTTTGGTATACATATTAGTTCAGAACCTAGCTATAAACCTCAGCTATCATAGCCAGTTGTATCAATTTCAAAACAGTCTGAATGACATTAATGAAGCCTATGGATTAAGTAGAATATAAAATAACTTTGTGCCAAGGATGCAAGTCGTATATGTACATTTAATATATTCACTGATCATGTACTCTACATTGGCAAATAAAGGTACAGTTCAGGTATGAATGTCTTTGTGTAAGGAAGTCTGTGTGTAGCTGGTGTATAGGAGTCAGGCGCAAGACAGCAGATATGAGTAAATAAACGTATTTTACTCAACATATAATAAATGCAATACAAAAACAGAACCCACAATAACAGACCTTCCTACATAGAAACAATCACTCACAAACAAACATGGGGGAACAGAGGGTTAAATAATGAACAGGTAATTGGGGGATTGAAACCAGGTGTGTAAGACAAAGACAAAACAAATGGAAAATGAAAAGTGGATCGGCGATGGCTAGATGGCTGGTGACGTCGACCGCCGAACACCGCCCAAACAAGGAGAGGGACCGACTTCGGCGGAAGTCGTGACACTTTGAGATTATTTTTCAGTCATATCCAATACCAGGAGTATCAAATTCCAGTCTTTGAATGATGCTGTGTCTGCATGTATGTAATACAATCATACACTTCAACAGTGTTTACCAATCATGGTCCTGGGACATCAGTGGATACACATTGTAACTATGCAATAGACTAGAAACATGATTTAACTTCTTGACGCACGGATCCCTTTAGCGGGATCATTTTCATCAACAACCGCTAAATGGCAGAGCGCCAAATTTAAAAAAAAAATGATAAAAATATTTATATTCATGAAATCACAAGTGCAATATAGCAAAACACAGCTTAGCTTGTTGTTAATCCACCTGTCGTATCAGATTTTGAAAATATGCTTATCAGCGAAAGCAATCCAAGCGTTTGTGTGAGTTTATCAATCACTAGACAAAACATTAAGAACACCTAGCAGCAATGTAGATTGGTCACGAAAGCCAGAAAAGCAATAAAATTAATCGCTTACCTTTGATGATCTTCAAATGTTTGCACTCACGAGACTCCCAGTTACACAATAAATGTTCCTTTTGTTCGATAAAGATTATTTTTATATCAAAAAACCTCCATTTGTTTGGCGCGTTATGTTCAGTATTCCACAGCCTTAGGCAGGTCATCAAGGCTTGACGAAAATTCCAAATACTATCCGTAAAGTTTGTAGAAACATGTAAAACGTTTTTAATAATCAATCCTCAGGTTGTTTTTAACATAAGTAATCGATAATATTTCAACCGGACTGTAAACTGTTCAATACAAAAGAGAAAGCTTTGCATGTTGCGCGCATGAACATATGGAAGGACATCAAATCAAATCTAAATTTGACATCGGCCATCCACTGACGCAATTTGATAAATCTCGCTCAATTTTCAGAATAAAAGCTTGAAACTATGTCTAAAGACTGTTCACACCCCGAGGAAGCCACGGGAAAAGGAATCTGGTTGATATCCCTTTAAATGGACGAAAGGCAGGCAATGGAACAGTGACTTTTCAAAATAAGAGTTACTTCCGGGTTGGATTTCCTCAGGTTTTCGCCTGCAAAACCAGTTCTGTTATACTCACAGACAATATTTTTGACAGTTTTGGAAATTTTAGAGTGTTTTCTATCCTACTCTGTCAATTAAATGCATATTCTAGCATCTGGACTTGAGAAATAGGCAGCTTACAATGGGAACGTTATTTTTCCAAACATAAAAATTCTGCCCCCTAGCTTCAAGAGGTTTAAAGCCTAACCAATGACCCTAACTCTGGTAAATGTCTTCTTCTACCTTGTATTTGTTTCAGAGAACCAATTCCACACTATAAGCAAGATTAAATAAATTGCTAGTAATAACGATGTCCAACCCCAGGCTCCCAAGCAGAGGAAGAGGGCATCTGTTCCACCCAAATAATTTGAAGTCAGACAACTCAACTGACATATACTAAATAAAAAATATAAACGCAACATCCAACAACTTAAATGATATTACTGAGTTACAGTTCATATAAGGATATCAGTCAATTTAAATAAATTCATTATGGCCTAATCTTTGGATTTCACTTGACTGGGCAGGGGTACCGCCATGGGTGATCCTGAGAGGGCATAGCCAGGCCTAGCCGATCAGAATAAATATTTTCCCACAAAAGGGCTTTTTTACAGACAACCGGTCTGACAATCGCAGACCACGTGTAACCACGCCAGCCCAGGACCTCCACATCCAGCTTCTACCTACTCTACCCTCTCCAGCCCTGCGTGTTCCCCTGCACAACCCAGCTCCGCACTCTCCAGCCCTGCGTCTGGCTCCCCCCTAGAGAAAAGAAAGCTGGACCCAATTTACAGTAAGTTAAAAAAAATGTGCAAACAGGAACACAGGCCTTTGTGCAGTATATTTACTTACTTTCATCCTTTATTGTAAGTGTTTACTTAATTTCCTTTTCCCCTTTTATATCATAGGTGCTACTCTCCAGAAGTGGCCAAACACCCTTCCAGTTAACATCAGCTCAGCTATCAAAACATAGATCTCTGAGCTGCGTTCCAAGTCCATGAATATGGAGCAGAACGTCAGCTCAATGGACCTTTTTAAATAATGAACAGAACTAACATTATGGAACGATCATGTAAATCGTTCAATTTAAATTGTTTTATTATACATAAGGTTTTACCTCACATATTCTATGAATATGGATAAAGAATCATAATTCAAGACGACTGTTCTGTTCCATAGCACCACAGAAAGTTAAGCTAAGTTAAGCATCCTGGACACCCAAAACGATGCTGTCTGGTGTTTGCCTCTATAGGACATAGAATATTAAAACCTGTCTAGCCCAGGCGTTCCGCTAGCGGAACTCCTCCCACATTCCACTGAAAAGGCAGAGCGCGAAATTAAAAAGATATTTTTTAGAAATATTTAACTTTCACACATTAACAAGTACAATACAGCAAATGAAAGATACACATCTTGTGAATCCAGTCAACATGTCCGATTTTTAAAATGTTTTACAGCGAAAACAGCACGTATATTTATGTTAGCTCACCACCAAATACAAAGAAGGACAGACATTTTTCACAGCACAGGTAGCATGCACAAAGCCAACCTAACTAACCAAGAACCAACCAAACTAACCAAGAAACAACTTCATCAGATGACAGTCTTATAACATGTTACACAATAAATCTATGTTTTGTTCGAAAAATGTGCATATTTGAGGTATAAATCAGTTTTACATTGCAGCTACCATCAGAGCTACCGTCAAAAATAGCACCGAAGCAGCCAGAGCAATTATAGAGACCAACGTGTATTACCTAATTACTCATCATAAAACATTTCTTAAAAATACACAGCGTACAGCAATTGAAAGACACAGATCTTGTGAATCCAGACAATATTTCAGATGTTCTAAGTGTTTTACAGCGAAAACACAATATAGCGTTATATTAGCTTAGCACAATAGCAAACATCACAATAGCTCACAATAGCATTGATTCAAGCCAAACATAGCCATTACGTATAAACCACCAAAAGATATTAATTTTTTCACTAACCTTCTCAGAATTCTTCAGATGACAGTCCTATAACATCATATTACACAATGCATATAGAGTTTGTTCGAAAATGTGCATATTTAGCGGCACAAATCGTGTTATACAATGAGAAAAGTAGCAAAGCTGCCAGGAAAATGGCAGGAGAAATCTTTGAAGAGGCGCCTAATCTAATCAGTAACTATTCCAAAACTTGACTAAAAAATACAGGTTGGACAGCAATTGAAAGACAAATTAGTTCTTAATGCAATCGCTGAATTACATTTTTTAAATTATCGTTACTGCGCAATACAGGCTGCGATAACGCAATGCTATACTGCAAGAAATGGCGTATCATGCATTTTACTTTTAACAACAGAACAATTAATTAAAAGCATAAAGACTGCTTACTATTAGCTGAGCTTCAATCAGAATCTTGGGCAAGGTGTCCTTTCTTCAAAACAATCGTCTTTTGGCTGAAAGATGTCCTCTTGTCCAGTCGAATTAGCCGCTAAACGTTAGCCACCCACTGGAGAGGTGCCCAACAAATGGAAGCGCATGGCATTGAAATCCCAGAAAATCGCAATAAACTGCTATAAACTGCTATAAGTCGGTTTAAATTAACTACCTTATGATGTCTTTAACACCTATAACGAATAAAAACATGACCGGAGATATAGAAATACTAAAACGAAAGCGTTTGCAGGACGCCATTCTGATGTCTTCATGCGTCAAGCGCACTGTTGAAAAGAACGGTACTTCCTGTTCCACGGTCTAATATAAGGTCCCAGATTGCGCAATCGACTCCATTCAAAGTCTCACCGCTTACTGACATCTAGAGGAAGGCGTATGCAGTGCATGTACCCTCATAGCTTGCATGGGGACTTATAAACTGATCTCAGAACAGGGACCTGGATTTCTGAAATCTCACTCCCTGACAGGAAAAGTGCTGCAGAAGGAGTTCTGTTTCACTCAGAGAAATAATTCAAACGGTTTTAGAAACTAGAGAGTGTTTTCTATCCAATAGTAATAATAATATGCATATTGTACGAGCAAGAATTGAGTATGAGGCCGTTTAAATTGTGAACGATTTTCCCCCAAAGTGTAAATAGCGCCCCCTATCATCAACAGGTTAACATTATCGTCTGTGAAAATGTAACTTTTAAAAGTTACTATTCTGTTAACTCATATCCAAATAATGTTGTTGACTCATCCTATTCTCGTACTTGTGGCGAAAGCATAAATTGGAAGAAAAAAAACCCTACATATATTTTTGGACTTTAATGATAAACCCATTGATTCTTGGAGAAAATAACTATAAATGTCATACCTCATCAGAACCCAAAATATAAGCTTGTTTTTACTCCAATGTTTGTAAACAATGTTAATGTAAACAGACACTGTATAGCCTCTAAACATGATTAGAACTCTAATTTTGATATCTTGGATGGTCAGTCCTTGCATCCCTAGCTCTGTCTATGATTTTGAGAGTGGTTACATTTCTCCGAGCCCACCCCTCAGCTTTTTATCAAAACAGAGGCAGTGTGACTGCTTTGTTATTGTTTCAATTAAGGACACTAGCGTATGTATTATTGTCACTGGAGAGTTGAAAGGTTTGATTACAGTTAGAATGCATTATATCTCAGTTCATCCTTTGATCGTAGCTAGATTTTCCCGAGGCAATATGGTTTGCATCTCTTCCTCTGGCTGAACTCCTACAGAATTCTAGCACACTCCTCTTAGGTAATGTAGTATTTATGAGTTTGTGGAAGCAAGTAGCACTGCAGATGAACAGATATGATATATTTGTTATCTATGTAATACTCTTTGCATATCTACATGTAATAACTCTTGCATATCACTAGGTAAACACAGGGCCTAAATTCAGAAGTTGCGATGGGTGAAGCCTTTGAATTTTTTTTACACATAATATAAATCAAATCAAATCAAAGTTTGTTTGTCACGTGCACTGAATACAACAGGTGAAATGCTAAAGGCCCTAACCAACAGTGCAATTTTTAAGTAAAAAATAGGTAGTAGATGAACAATAGATAAGTAAAGAAATAAAAAACAACAGCAAAAAGACAGTAAAAAATAACAGTGGCGCGGCTATATACAGTAGCGAGGCTATAACAGTAGCGATGCCATATACAGGCACCAGTTAGTCGGGCTAATTAAGGTAGTATGTGCATGTAGGTATGGTTAAAGTGACTATGCATATATGATAAACAGAGAGTAGCAGTAGCGTAAAAGAGGGGTTGGCGGGTCGTGGGTGGCGGGACACAATGCAGATAGTCCGGATAGCCAATGTGCAGGGGCACCGGTTAGTCGGGCTAATTGAGGTAATACGTACATGAATGTATAGTTAAAGTGACTATGCATATATGATAAAGAGAGAGTAACAGCAGCATAAAAGAGGGGTTTGGGGACACACACACACACAATGCAAATAGTCCGGGTAGCCAATTGATTACCTGTTCAGCTTATGTTCAGTCTTATGGCTTGGGGGTAAAAGCTGTTGAGAAGCCTTTTGGTCCTAGACTTGGCGCTCCGGTACCGCTTGCCATGCGGTAGTAGAGAGAACAGTCTATGACTGGGGTGGCTGGGGTCTTTGACAATTTTTAGGGCCTTCCTCTGACAACGCCTGGTGTAGAGGTCCTGGATGGCAGGCAGCTTAGCTTAGTGATATACTGGGCCGTATGCACTACCCTCTGTAGTGCCTTGCGGTCGGAGGCCAAGCAGTTGCCGTACCAGGCAGTGATGTAACCAGCCAGGAAGCTCTCGATGTTGCAGCTATATAATCTTTTGAGGATCTGAGGACCCCATGCCAAGTCCTCTGCTAAGTACATCTGAGAGTAGCCATTGAGTTCAGGCTGTCTGTACTCTCACAAACCAACAAATGAGTATTATGTTCTTAGAGGCATGTTTCACACTGTCCTAACAATTGCAGAGGGTGTCGGAGTCAAAGGGAATATTGACACGGTCAGAAAAAGTACATCCGTTTTACAGAGCAGGAGCAGAAGTATGAGAAAATGTGCGCAATTATCTTTTTCACAGTACATGGAGTATCAATACTAGCTTAATCAAATGTACAATGCCCATGAGGTCTGGGCTATGAATAATCATATTACAGCAGAGTGGATACATGTGTATTGTGGCTACTGATGAAAGGTAACTTTGTGACGCATGTTTTGAATATATTTATTTTTGCAAAGAAAGGTGTGCGTGTGAGCAATATCGCTAATTAAATATATTTTGCCACACAATTCCATTGTGCATGCAATTCTTTATGTAAAAAAAAGCCCCTGCACCTTCAAGGGTATTTATTGACATGCCAGCCAGGCAATCTCTGCTTCCGTATACTGACCAATCACTTCAACCGTGCCCTCCCCATGGGCGTCAGATGAGTTTTCAAAAGGGGGAGGGAAATGGGCACACGGGTCAGGAGAACTAAGGAGCAGATATGGCCAGGGCTCAGTTTCCCAAAAGCATCTTAAGGTTACGGTTATCAAAGGAACCAAAGGATCCTATGGTTCTAAGATTAACTTAGTGTCACGCCCTGACCTTAGAGAGCTTTTTATGTCTCTATTTTGGTTTGGTCAGGGTGTGATATGGGTGGGCATTCTATGTTCCTTTTTCTATGATTTGTATTTCTGTGTGTTTGGCCGGGTGTGGTTCTCAATCAGAGGCAGCTGTCTATCGTTGTCTCTGATTGAGAACCATACTTAGGTTGCCTTTTCCCACCTGTATTTGTGGGTAGTTGTCTATGTGTAGTTGCCTGTCAGCACTCATTTTTGTATAGCCTCACGGTTATTTTGTTAGTTTGTTTAGTGTTCGTTCTTTGCAATAAAGAAGAATGTACACATCCCCACGCTGCGCCTTGGGCTCCTCCCTTGGTCTCCTCCTCCCATGCTTTTGGGAAACTGAGGCCTAGACAATTTGAGTCATGGTGTTGTCGTGGTTTGTTTGGTAGTGTTTGTAGCGCTAACATGCTAATAAGCTAGGATGGGCAAGTTTGTACTGTACCAAACAAATGGTTGAAATTTTTATGTAGAGCTAGTCTAATTCTTTATACTTTTACTCACCAAACATAGTATGTAATGTGTTTCTTGCATTTGGTTAGCTTCTGAATGTCTTGTTTTAGTCCATATATCAGTAGGCTTACACATGATAATGGCAGAGTTCGTTTTGCATGGCCCAGTGCCCTGGGTGGGTGGAGATTTCACTTAAAGTTCCCGAACAGTCACTGATTCTCATGTAAAATAGCCTAAAATATCATCCATAATATTTATTTTGGATATAAATGCTCAACATTTTTGAAAAAGTACCTTTTCTCTCATTGCTGACTCCCAGGAAGTCTTAAAAGACAGGCTCAGCAAGCGAAAGTGGTGTGGTCCACAAAGCAACTCAAACATTGAAATTGCAACAACGATGTCATTCTTTTTATATACATCTCCCATTTGGCATGTCTCTTCTGATGCGGTTCACAGCAGCACTGACGGATGTGTTGACTTGACAACTGCGTCTGAGTTGTTAACGACTATTCCCCCCTTTTGTTCCATGCTTACTGAAGACCTAGCTAGCCAGTAACTCGCTAACACCAGACACAGATGAAAATGGAAACATACAGTGGGGAGAACAAGTATTTGATACACTGTCGATTTTGCAGGTTTTCCTACTTACAAAGCATGTAGAGGTCTGTAATTTTTATCATAGGTACACTTCAACTGTGAGAGACGGAATCTAAAACAAAAATCCAGAAAATCACATTGTATGATTTTTAAGTAATTAATTTGCATTTTATTGCATGACATAAGTATTTGATACATCAGAAAAGCAGAACTTAATATTTGGTACAGAAACCTTTGTTTGCAATTACAGAGATCATACGTTTCCTGTAGTTCTTGACCAGGTTTTGTAACGTCCTGACCAGAGTTCTTATGTGTTTTGCTTGTTTAGTGTTGGTCAGGACCTGAGCTGGGTGGGAATTCTATGTTGTGTGTCTAGTTAGTCTGTTTCTGTGTCCAGCCTAATATGGTTCTCAATCAGAGACAGCTGTCAATCGTTGTCCCTGATTGAGAATCATATATAGGTGGCTTGTTTTGTGTTGGGGATTGTGGGTGGTTGTTTCCTGTCTTTGTGTTTTGTCTGCACCAGCTAGGACTGTGACGGTTAGTTTGTTTTGTCATTTTGTATAGTGTCTTGTTTTGTGTTAATTAAATAATGGAAAATTACCACGCTGCACATTGGTCCTCAGATCCTTCTCGCCTCTCCTCGTCTGAAGAGGAGGAGGACGACTTAGACTGCCGTTACAGAACCACCCCCCTAACCCGGACCAAGCAGCAGCAGCAGGAGAGGCTGCACTATTTGGAGAAATGGACATGGGAGGACGACCTAGACGGCAAAGGACCCTGGGCAGAGCCAGGGGAATATCGCCGCCCCAAAGAAGAGCTGGAGGCAGCGAAGGCGGAGAGGCGCTATTATGAGGCGCTAGCACGGCAGAGCGGCTGGAGGCCAGAGAGGCAGCCCCAAAAATGTCTTGGGGGGGGCGGGAAACGGGGAGTGTGGCAGAGTCAGGAGTCAGACCTGAGCCAACTCCCCCTGCTTACCGTAAGGAGCCGGTCAGGGCGGAATTGGAGGTGAGCGACGCAGAGACAGTGAAGGAGTTAATGGGGAAATTGGAGGAGAGAGTTATGAGGGAGGTGCTGGTTTGGTGCATGAGGCACGACATCCGCCCGACTGAACGTGTCGGGGAGTTGATGTCACCGGGAACAGCTCTCCATACTCGTCCTGAGGTGCGTGCTAGCCGCCTGGTTAAGACTGTGCCAGCCTCACGCACCAGGCCTCCTGTGCGCCTCCCTAGGCCTGCACGTCCTCTGCCAGCTCGGCGCTACAGCTCTCCCAGCCGTGCTTCCAGTGGAGAGAGAGGGCGTCGTACCGGGCAGGCACCGTGTTATGCGGTGGAGCGCACGGTGTCCCCGGTGCGTGTGCTTAGCCCGGTGCGCAACATCTCAGCTCCCCACATCTGCCGGGCTAGGGTGAAGATCCAGCCAGGGCGGATGGTGCCAGCCCTGCTCTCAAGACCTCCAGTGCGCCTTCACGGTCCGGTCTGTCCAGTACCACCAGTGCCTACACCACGCACCAAGCTTCCTGTGCATCTCCAGAGCCCTGTTCCTCCTCCACGCACTAGCCCTATGGTGCGTGTCTCCAGCCCGGTACCACCAGTTCCGGCACCACGCACCAAGCCTCCTGTGCGTCTCCAGAGCCCTGTTCCTCCTCCACGCACTAGCCCTATGGTGCGTGTCTCCAGCCCGGTACCACCAGTTCCGGCACCACGCACCAAGCCTCCTGTGCGTCTCCAGAGCCCTGTACGCACTGTTCCTTCTCCCCGCACTCGCCCTGAGGTGCGTGCCCTCAGCCCGGTACCACCAGTGCCGGTACCACGCACCAGGCCTATAGTGCGCTTTGAGAAACCAGTGTGCCCTATTCCTGCTCCCCGCACTAGCCTTAAGGTGCGTGTCTCCAGTCCGGTACCACCAGTTCCGGCACCACGCACCAGGCCTACTGTGCGCCTCAGCAGGTCAGAGTCGGCCGTCTGTCCAACGCCGCCTGCACTGCTCGTCTGCCCAGCGCCGTCTGAGCTGCCTGCACTGCTCGTCTGCCCAGCGCCATCTGAGCCATCCGTCTGCCCAGCGCCATCTGAGCCATCCGTCTGCCCAGCGCCATCTGAGCCATCCGTTTGCCCAGCGCCATCTGAGCCATCCGTCTGCCCAGCGCCATCTGAGCCATCCGTCTGCCCAGCGCCATCTGAGCCATCCGTCTGCCCAGCGCCATCTGAGCCATCCGTCTGCCCAGCGCCATCTGAGCCATCCGTCTGCCCAGCGCCATCTGAGCCATCCGTCTGTCCCGAGCCATTAGAGCCGCCCGTCTGTCCCGAGCCGTCAGAGCCGTTCGTCAGTCAGGAGCCGCTAGAGCCGTCCGTCAGTCAGGAGCCGCCAGAGCCGCCAGCCAGTCAGGAGCCGCCAGAGCCGCCAGCCAGTCAGGAGCCGCCAGAGCCGCCAGCCAGTCAGGAGCCGCCAGAGCCGCCAGCCAGTCAGGAGCCGCCAGAGCCGCCAGCCAGTCAGGAGCCGCCAGAGCCGCCAGCCAGTCAAGAGCCGCCAGCCAGTCAAGAGCTGCCCTCCAGTCATGAGCTGCCCTCCAGTCATGAGCTGCCTTCCAGTCATGAGCTGCCTTCCAGTCATGAGCTGCCTTCCAGTCATGAGCTGCCCTACAGTCATGAGCTGCCCTACAGTCATGAGCTGCCCTACAGTCATGAGCTGCCCTACATTCATGAGCTGCCACTCAGTCCGGAGCTGCCACTCAGTCCGGAGCTGCCACTCAGTCCGGAGCTGCCACTCAGTCCGGAGCTGCCACCCAGTCCGGAGCTGCCACTCAGTCCGGAGCTGCCACCCAGTCCGGAGCTGCCACCCAGTCCGGAGCTGCCACCCAGTCCGGAGCTGCCTCTCTGTCCTGAGTTGCCCCTCTGTCCTGAGCTACCTCTCTGTCCTGAGCTACCTCTTTGTCCTGAGCTACCTCTTTGTCCTGAGCTACCTCTCTGTCCTGAGCTACCTCTCTGTCCTGAGCTACCTCCTAAATCATGTGGGGGCCTTGGGGAGGATTCTTAGGCCAAGGTCGTGGGCGAGGGTCCCCACTCAAAGGACGCTAAGGAGGGGGACAAAGACAGTGGTGGAGTGGTGTCCTCGTCCTGCGCCGGAGCCGCCACCGCGGACAGATGCCCACCCAGACCCTCCTCTTGAGTTTTAGGGGTGTGTTCGGAGTCCGCACCTCAGGAGGGGGGTACTGTAACGTCCTGACCAGAGTTCTTATGTGTTTTGCTTGTTTAGTGTTGGTCAGGACGTGAGCTGGGTGGGAATTCTATGTTGTGTGTCTAGTTAGTCTGTTTCTGTGTCCAGCCTAATATGGTTCTCAATCAGAGACAGCTGTCAATCGTTGTCCCTGATTGAGAATCATATATAGGTGGCTTGTTTTGTGTTGGGGATTGTGGGTGGTTGTTTCCTGTCTTTGTGTTTTGTCTGCACCAGCTAGGACTGTGACGGTTAGTTTGTTTTGTCATTTTGTATAGTGTCTTGTTTTGTGTTAATTAAATAATGGAAAATTACCACGCCGCACATTGGTCCTCAGATCCTTCTCGCCTCTCCTCGTCTGAGGAGGAGGACGACTTAGACTGCCGTTACAGGTTTGCACATACTGCAGCAGGGATTTTGCCCCACTCCTCCATACAGACCTTCTCCAGATCCTTCAGGTTTCGGGGCTGTCGCTGGGCAATACGGACCTTCAGCTCCCTCCAAACACCTGGCCCAAGCAAGTCTCTTCTTATTATTGGTGTCCTTTATTAGTGGTTTCTTTGCAGCAATTCAACCATGAAGGCCTGATTCATGCAGTCTCCTCTGAACAGTTGATGTTGAGATCTGTCTGTTACTTGAACTGTGTGAAGCATTTATTTGGGCTGCAATTTCTGAGGCTGGTAACTCTAATTAACTTATCCTCTACAGTAGAAGTAACTCTGGGTCTTTCTTTCCTGTGGCAGTCCTCATGAGAGCCAGTTTCATCATAGCGCTTGATGGTTTTTGCGACTGCACTTGAAGAAACGTTCAATGTTCTTGAAATTTTCCGTATTGACTGACCTTCATGTCTTAAAGTGACGATGGACTGTCACCTCTCTTTGCTTATTTGAGCTGTTCTTTCCATAATATGGACTTGGTCTTTTACCAAATAGGGATATCTTCTTTATATCCCCCTACCTTCTCACAACACAACTGATTGGCTCAAACACATTAAGAAGGAAATAAATTTCACAAATTAACGTTTAACAAGGCACACCTGTTAATTGAAATGCATTCCAGGTGACTACATAATGAAGCTGGTGGAGAGAATTCCAAGAGTGTGCAAAGCTGTTATTTAGGCAAAGGTTTGCTACTTTGAAAAATTTCAAATCAATCTATTTGGATTTGTCCAACACTTTTTTGATTACTACAATATTATTCTACAATGTAGAAAATAGTAAAAATAAAGAAAATTCTTTGAATAAGTAGGTGTGTCCAAACTTTTGACTGGTACTGTATATCTTTGCCATAGTCAAATATATAATTTTTGCAGACACCCTACAGTCAAAATTTGGCGCCGATAGAGTAGCCATGTACAGTTGAAGTCGAAAGTTTACATACACTTAGGTTGGAGTCATTAAAACTCGTTTTTCAACCACTCCATAAATTTCTTGTTAACAAACTATAGTTTTGGAAAGTCGGTTAGGACATCTACTTTGTGCATGACACAAGTAATTTTTCCAACAATTGTTTACAGACAGCTTATTTCACTTATAATTCACTGTATCACAATTCCAGCTGGTCAGAAGTTTACATATACTAAGTTGACTGTGCCTTTAACCTCTAACGCCTACCAAACCCGGATCCGGGATCCCCCCCAACACAAAAGCTGACTAGCATAGCCTAGCCTAAAGTTACAGGGATATCATAAAAAAAAATGTTCATGAAATCACAAGTCCAAGACACCAAATGAAAGATACAGATCTTGTGATTCAAGCCATCATCTCTGATTTGTAAAATGTTTTACAGGGAAGACACAATATGTAAATCTATTAGCTAACCACTGTTAGCAAAAGACAACAATTTTCTTACTCCACCATTTTCTTACTGCATCAGTAGCTATCACCAATTCGGCCAAATAAAGATATTGATAGCCACTAACCAAGAAAAAACCTCATCAGATGACAGTCTGATAACATATTTATGGTATAGGATAGGTTTTGTTAGAAAAATGTGCATATTTCAGGTATAAATCATAGTTTACAATTGCACCCACCATCACAACTCGACTAGAAAAAATACAGAGAGCAACGTGTATTACCTAATTACTAATCATAAAACATTTCTTAAAAATACACAGGGTACACTAATTGAAAGACACAGATCCTGTGAATCCAGACAATATTTCAGATTTTCTAAGTGTCTTACAGCGAAAACACAATAAATCGTTATATTAGCATAGCACATGTGCAAACATTACCCCAGCATTGATTCACGGCAAAAAGAGCGATAGCATTATCACCACCAAAATTTATTAATTTTTTCACTAACCTTCTCAGAATTCTTCAGATGACACTCCTGTAACATCATATTACACAATTCATATAGAGTTTGTTCGAAAATGTGCATATTTAGCCACCAAAATCATGGTTAGACAATGAGAAAAGTAGCCCAGCTGGTCAGAAAATGTCGGGCGCCATATTAGACAGTGATCTAGTCTTATACATAAATACTCATAAACTTGACTAAAAAATACAGGGTGGACAGCGATTGATAGACAATTTAATTCTTAATACAATCGCTGAATTACATTTTTTAAATTATCCTTACTTTTCAATACAGGTTGCGCCAAGCGAAGCTATACCAAACAAAATGGCGGCATAAGCGTTTAACATTTTTTGACAGAAACACGATTTATCATCATAAATTGTTCTTACTATGAGCTGTTCTTCCATCAGAATCTTGGGCAATGAATCCTTTCTCCGGTCTAATCGTCTTTTGGTCGAAAGATCTCCTCTTGTCCGGTCAAAATGGTCACTAACGTTCACCATGCACTCGAAAAGTGCCCAGCGCTTCAAAGTGCATTACACAGAAAATGCCATAAAATCGCCCTAAACGGATATAAATTGCTATAAAACGGTTCAAATTAACTACCTTATGATGTTTTTAACACCTATAACGAGTAAAAACATGACCGGAGAAATATTACTGGCTAAACAACAGCTTGGAAGGAGGCAAGTCCGACGTCCTTCGTGCGTCAGGCGCAGGCAGCAAAAGAAAGCTACTTCCGGTATTTGGTGTTTTATACAGGCCCTGATTGCGCAATCGACTCCATTCAAAGCGTCACCACGTACTGACATCCAGAGGAAGACGTAGGCAGTGTCTGTTTCTCCATAGCATTTACAGGGACATTACAAGCGACCTGGGAACAGGGGCCAAGATGTCTGAAATCTCACTCCCTGTCATGAAAAGTGCTGTAGAAGGAGTTCTGTTTCACTCAGAGACAAAATTCCAACGGCTATAGAAACTAGAGTGTTTTCTATCCAATAATAATAATAATATGCATATTGTACGAGCAAGAATTGAGTAGGAAGCCGTTTAATCTGGAGCCCGATTTATGCTAAGTCGAAACAGCACCCCCTATATTCGCAAGAAGTTAAACAGATTGGAAAAATCCAGAAAAGGATGTCATGGCTTCAGAAGCTTCTGATAGGCTAAATGACATTATTTGAGTCATTTGGAGGTGTATTTGATGATGTAAGGCCTACCTTCAAACTCAGTGCCTCTTTGCTTGACATCATGGTAAAATAAAAAGAAATCAGCCAAGACCTCAGAAAAAAAATTGTAGACCTCCACAAGTCTGGTTCATCCTTCGGAGCAATTTCCAAATGCCTGAAGGTACCACGTTCATCTGTACAAACAATAGTACGCAAGTATAAAGACCATGGGACCATGTGGCCGTCATACCGCTCAGGAAGGAGACACGTTCTGTCTCCTAGAGATGAACGTACTTTGGTGCGAAAAGTGCAAATCAATCCCAGAACAACAGCAAAGGACCATGTGAAGATGCTGAAGGAAACCGGTACAAAAGTATCTATATCCACAGTAAAACGAGTCCTATATCGACATAACCTGAAAGGCCACTCAGCAAGGAAGCAGCCACTGCTCCAAAACCACCATAAAAAAGCCAGACTACGGTTCCCAACTGCACATGGGGACAAAGATGGTACTTTTTGGATGAATGTCCTCTGGTCTGATATAAACAAAAATAGAACTGTTTGACCATAATGACCATTGTTGTGTTTGGAGGAAAAAGGGGGAGGCTTGCAAGCCAAAGAACACCATCCCAACCGTGACGCACGGGGGTGGCAGTATCCTGTTGTGGGAGTGCTTTGCTGCAGGAGGGACTGGTGCACTTCACAAAATAGATGGCATCATGAGGTAGGAAAATTATGTGGATATATTGAAGCAACATCTCAAGACATCAGTCAGGAAGTTAAAAATTGGTCGCAAATGGGTCTTCCAAACGGACAATGACCCCAAGCATACTTCCAAAGTTGTGGCAAAATGGCTTAAGGACGACAAAGTCAAGTTGTTGGAGTGGCCATCACAAAGCCCTGACCTCAAATCCATAGAAAATTTGTGGGCAGAACTGAAAAAGCGTGTGCGAGCAAGGAGGCCTACAAACCTGACTCAGTTGCACCAGTTTTGTCAGGAGGAATGGGCCAAAATTCACCCAACTTATTATTGGAAGCTTGTGGAAGGCTACCTGAAACGTTTGACCCAAGTTAAACAATATAAAGGCAATGCTACCAAATGCTAATTGAGTGTATGTAAACTTCTGACCCACTGGGAATGTGATGAAATAAAATAAATCAGAAATAAATAATTCTCTCTACTATTACTCTGACATTTCACATTTTTTAAATAAAGTGGTGATCCTAACTGACCTAAAACAGGGAATCTTTACTCTGATTAAATGTCAGGAATTGTGAAAAACTGAGTTTAAATTTATTTGGCTAAGGTGTATGTAAACTTCCTGACTTCAACTGTGGCTAGATAAACCATGCCCCTCTGCAAACACGCCTTTTCTGATGTTGGTTACAAGGCAGTATTTATTTAAGATAGGTAAGAGAATATCATGTTACCATTGGTGTATTAAAATTATAGTTAATGTGATATCACCCTATCCCCTTAATAATGAATACAAGTGTTTGACATGGAAGAGGGGATCAGTAAATTTATAATCAAATTGTATCAATGTAGAAGCAACAGTAATTTTTCATACTTTGGTCATTATACTTTGATCTGGCTTTATCCAAATATCATCCAATTTCGTGAAAAACATGATTTTGACTGTTCATGACCTTTAAGAACCAAACTCCACCCACCTGGGGCACCGGGCCATGCAAGACAAACTTGACCAATGTATTTACTGGCACCTCTGCAGGCCCATAGCCTATATGCATGTTCTTATTCATGTGCATTTACCTTTTACATGTGTAATTTGCTTGAATCTGGTGCTGTGTAATGGTTATATACTGTTTATGCATGGTTCTCACTATTTATATTTTTCTAACTTACAGAAACCACACACAAAACTCTCAAGTATAAATGCAATGAGTTGGTGGGTGGTTGGGTGACAAAGCTCTGCAAAAAAGACCCACTTTTTATGACAGCTTTACCCTTGTTTTGACCCGACAGACCTGTGGTGGTTCAGCACGACTACTTTAGTCAGGTAAGTTTTCTATTCTTTTCAGGTAAGCCTTCTTTCTATTTGATCAGCCCAATGACATTCAAAGAGTGTCAAATCCTTAAATTGTCTTTCTTTTTAAAAGACCATCTCTATACCTTAGTTAACATTTGAGTAGTTTATTGCATAACAAACGGTCAGTGTATATGACATTCAGACTGGGACTTTGAGTATTGGAGATTAAGAGGTGTGATGGATCCATAGAAAGATAATTCTGTAAACAGTCACAGTGCAAAATCTAATCAGTAAACCAATTAACCCTGTAATATGACAACATGTCCTCCAGACAGAGGCAGCATCCTCTAGGTATGGATGTGCAGTCTAACATGGCCACGAGGTGGCGATATTAACTCAGATTTAAACTACTGCAACTGCAGTACAAGGAGCTTCTCTTTGCAGTAAAACAAATTGAGATGAATTGACACATTGTATTCATTAAAAAGGATCAACCAGTATCAGCGGTTATTGATAATCTATTTCATGTTTTAAGCAGCTTATATCACTAAAACGTCTGTGCTTTTCTGTTTTAGTTGCCTGTAATCCAGGGTTGTTTCCATGAGAACATTGGTGGCAGTAATGCAACACAGCTCAGCACTGTCCAGGGAAAAAGTATATAGAAGGACTCATACACACAGAAATACAGAAGAAAGCATTGGATAAAATAGAAGTGATAAAATGATAAAGGTAGGATATCAGAAATGTACTAAAGTTATGGAAATCTACAGTGCATTCGGAAAGTATTCAGACCCCTTGACTTTTTCCCACATGTGGTAAATTCACTTGATTGGACATGATTTGGAAAGGCACACACCTGTCTATATAAGGTCCACAGTTGACAGTGCATGTCAGCGCAAAGACCAAGCCATGAGGTCAAAGGAATTGTCCGTAGAGCTCCAAGACAGGATTGTGTCGAGGGACAGATCTGGGGAAGGGTACCAAAACAATTCTGCAGCATTGAACGTCCCCAAAAACACAGTGGCCCCCCATCATTGTTAAATGGAAGAAGTTTAGAGCAGTGCAATCAGGGGAGAATGGCCTTGGTCAGGGAAGTGACCAAGAACCCGATGGACACTCTGACAGAGCTCCAGAGTTCCTCTGTGGAGTTGGGAGAACCTTCCAGAAGGACAACCATCTCTGCAGCACTCCTCCAATCAGGCCTTGATGGTAGAGTGGCCAGACGGAAGCCACTCCTCAGTAAAAGGCACATGACAGGCCACTTGGAGTTTGCCAAAGGCACTTAAAGGACTTTAAGATCATGACAAACAAGATTCTCTGGTCTGATGAAAACAAGATTGAACTCTTTGGCCTGAATGCCAAGCGTCACATCTGAAGGAAACCTGGCACCATCCCTACGATGAAGCATGCTGGTGGCAGAATCATGCTGTGGGGATGTTTTTCAACAGCAGAGACTGGGAGACTAGTCAGGATCGAGGGAAGGATGAATGGAGCAAAGTATAGAGAGATCCTTGATGAAAACCTGCTCCAGAGCGCTCAGGACCTCAGACTGGGGTGTTCACCTTCCAACAGGACAACGACCTTAAGCACACAGCCAAGACAACGCAGGTGTGGCTTCGGGACAAGTCTCTGAATGTCCTTGAGTGGCCCAGCCAGAGCCCAGACTTGAACTCGATCGAACATCTCTGGAGAGACCTGAAAATAGCTGTGCAGCGACGCTCTCCATCCAACATGACAGCGCTTGACAGGATCTGCAGAGAAGAATGGGAGAAACTCCCCAAATCCAGGTGTGCCAAGCTTGTAGTGTCATAGTCATAGTCGATAATTTTTTGGGGGGGGGGACGTTTTCCTATTTTGTTGTATTACAACCTGTAATTAAATGGATTTTAATTTGGATTTCATGTAATGGACATACACAAAATAGCCCAAATTGGTGAAGTGAAATTAGCAAAATTTTAACAAATGAAAGTGGTGCGTGCGCATATGTATTCACCCCCTTTGCTATGAAGCCCCTAAATAAGATCTGGTGCAACCAATTACCTTCAGAAGTTACATAATTAGTTAAATAAAGTCCACTTATGCGCAATCTAAGTGTCACATGATCTGTCACATGATCTCAGTATATATACACACCTGTTTTGAAAGGCCCCAGAGTCTTCAACACCACTAAGCAAGGGGCACCACCAAGCAAGCGGCACCATGAAGACCAAGGAGCTCGCCAAACAGGTCAGGGAGAAAGTTGTGGAGAAATACAGATCAGGGTTGAGTTATAAAAAAACATACGAAAATTTGAACATTCCACGGAGCACCATTAAATCCATTATTAAAAAATTTAAAGAATATGGCACCACAACAAACCTGCCAAGAGAGGGCCGCGAACCAAAACTCACGGACCAGGCAAGGAGGGCATTAATCAGAGAGGCAACAAAGAGACCAAAGATAACCCTGAAGGAACTGTAAAGCTCCACAGTGGAGATTGGAGTACCTGTCCATAGGACCACTTTAAGCAGTACTCTCCAAAAAGCTGGGCTTTACAGAAGAGTGTCCAGAAAAAAGCCATTGCTTAATGAAGAAAATAAGCAAACACATTTGGTGTTCACCTAAAGGTATGTGGGAGACTCCCCAAACATATGGAAGAAGGTACTCTGGTCAGATGAGACTAAAATTGAGCTTTTTGTCCATCAAGGAAAACGCTATGTCTGGCGCAAACCCAACACCTCATCCCCCCAAGCCTCCATCCCCACAGTGAAGCATGGTGGTGGCAGCATCACTGTGGGGATGTTTTTCATTGGCAGGGACTGAGAAACTGGTCAGAATTGAAGGAATGATGGATGGAGATAAATACAGGGAAATTCTTGAGGGAAACCTGTTTCAGTCTTACAGAAATTTGAGACTGGGACGGAGTTTCTCCTTCCAGCAGGGCAATAACACTAAGCATACTGCTAAAGCAACAATCAAGTGGTTTAAGGGGAAACATTTAAATGTATTGGAATGGCCTAGTCAAAGCCCAAACCTCAATCCAATTGAGAATATGTGGTATGACTTAAGGATTGCTGTACACCAGCGGAACCCATCCAACTTGAAGGAGCTGGAGCAGTTTTGCCATGAAGAATGGGCAAAAATCCCAGTGGCCAGACGTGCCAAGTTTATAGAGACATACCCCAAGAGACTTGCTGCTGTAATTGCTGCAAAAGGTGGTTCTACAAAGTATTGACTTTGCGGGGGTGAATAGTCATGCACGTACAAGTTTTCAGTTTTTTTGTCTTATTTCTTGTTTGTTTCACAATAAAAAATATTTTGCATCTTCTAAGTGATAGGTATGTTGTGTAAATGAAATGATACAAACCCCCCAAAAATCCATTTTAATTCCAGGTTATAAGGCAACAAAATAGGAAAAATGCCAAGGGGGTGAATACTTCCGCAAGCCACTGTAATTTTTAAAAGAAGCATTTGTGTTGAGTGAGTCCGCCAGATCAAAGGCAGTAGAGATGACCAGGGATGTTCTCTTGATAAGTGCGTGAAATTGACAATTTTCCTGTCCTGCAAAAAATTCACTTTTGGGTTTATGGAAAATGTATGGAGTAAAAAGTACATTATTTTCTTTAGGAATGTAGTG
The DNA here is from genome assembly GCF_016432855.1 of Salvelinus namaycush. Classification (NCBI taxonomy): domain Eukaryota; kingdom Metazoa; phylum Chordata; class Actinopteri; order Salmoniformes; family Salmonidae; genus Salvelinus; species Salvelinus namaycush. The sequence continues at coordinate 10,977,594 of NC_052328.1, read as the reverse complement.
AAGTAAAAGTAAAAGTTGTCAAAAATAAAAATAGTGAAGTACAGATACCAAAACAAAACGACTTAAGTAGTACTTTAAAGTATTTTTACTTAAGTACTTTATACCACTGGGTATTGTGTGTAGATTGATGAGGGGGAAAAAACGATTTCATCAATTTTACAATAAGTCTGTAACGTAACAAAATGTGGAAAGATTCAAGGGGTCTGAATACTTTCCGAAGGCACTGTACACTCAAAATGACCTTTTGAATTTGAATCCCATTGCAGGCTTCAATTGTTCTTAGTCTCTCTTGTCACAGTAATTTGATGAAAAATCCTCTGATCAGCGCCTAAATATCCTGCACAAAGATACTTCATTTTCATTTCCTCTCACTAAAGGCCCTGTTCAGAAACCTGTGTTTCTTTGGAATGAGCAGGATATTTTTCCAGTACATTTTGATATGATTCTGATTCCTCCTATTACCATAATACACACATGCCCATTCCTGGATGTTAGTTTGATTCCAATCAGCGTTCCAACGTTGTCTGCCATATTTCTTTCTTGTGCATTTGTACAGTGGTGGAAAAAGTAGTCAACTGTCATACTTGAGTAAAAGTATAGATACGTTAATAGAAAATGACTCAAGTAAAAGTGACCCAGTGAAATACTACTTGAGGAAAAGTCTAAAAGTATCTGGTTTTAAATATACTTAAGTATCAAAAGTCAATGGAATTGCTCAAATATACTCAAGTATCAAACGTAAAAGTATAAATCATTTCAAATTCCTTATATTAAGCATAACAGACGGCACAATTTGAGTATTAAAAAAAAGGATTTACAGATAGCCAGGGGCACACTCCAACACTCAGACATCATTTACAAACAAATCATTTGTGTTTAGTAAGTCTGCCAGATCAAAGGCAATAGTGATGACCAGGGATGTTCTCTTGATAAGTGTGTGAATTGGACCATTTTCCTGTCAAAATGTACTTTTGGGTATCAGGAAAAATGTATGGCATAAAAAGTTCATTATTTTCTTTAGGAATCTAGTGAAGTAAAAACAAAAAATATATATAAATAGTAAAGTACAGATACCCTACAAACCACTGTAAGTAGTACTTTAAAGTATTTTTACTTAAGTACTTTACACCACTGCATTTGTAAACCAACACCATCCAGTTGAATGTTATCTTACACTAAAGGGACAGTATTGACAAACCTTAACACTCTCTTTCTCTGACTCTCTCACTCTCTCTCTCTCCTTTCTAAATTTCCCTCTTTACCATCTATCCTTCTTCCTCTCTCTCCCTCTGTGATGTTGCTGAAGAATAAGACCATAAAATTCCCATTGAGAGGACTGTAGCTGGGGTTGCTGGAGTGACTCCTAATCTCCTCTGAAATCTGTGTCTTTCCCTGACCTCCAAAAGCCATGTAATTGGACTGGAATGGCAGGCAGGAGTAAAGGCGTGTTTATGTAACCAATTTGTCAGAGGCGCTGTGATAGTGCTACTGCATTGTCTGTGTTTCTGCTGACTCACAGAGGAGAGGGCTTATACTATGGGTTATGTCATGGCAGAATGGGTTAAATGACTCAATGTTACCAAGTCCTAATGGGCCTACGGTGACCAGGGACCACCAGACAGGTGATGTTGTAGTAAAGGCTGGTTGTTTTTCTAATCTCTCTCATTCTCTCTCTCTCTCTCTCTCCATATTTGTGTCTTTCTCTCTCTTTCTCTGTCTCTACCTCCATCTATCTGTATTCTTCGCTGTCTGACCTGAGAGATCTCACTTAGTGCTGTTAATGAGTCATAGCTCAGTCTGGAGCTTCTGTATCACGGTAGGAGCAAAGAATACAGAGCAGCTCACACACACACCCTGTCTCCTCTCTTTCTTTCTCTCTTGCTCTCATTTTTGGTCATTAAGGGAGGGTGTGACAGAGATTCCTCAGGAGCATTACAACAAGTGACGTGTGTGTGTGTGTGTGTCTGTGGGGGGGGGGGGGGGGGGTTCAGAGGTGTGCCTGGTTGCAGTTGGCATAGGGAAAGCTCCAAGCTCAATGAGCCATTAGTGTCCAATTAGTATGAATTTTCATACAAGTTAACCACACAGTGCCATGGAGTGCTGGAACGTAACTGTGATATTGTTCATTTTTGTCTGTATCAAGTGGAATATCTTGTTCAAGATCTCCCTATATAATGTTATTTAAATGTACAGTATGTAAACCACTTCAGACCGCTACAAAAACTATCTTCAGTCTATCCCCCACCTTTTACAAGCTGTGTTTGAGCATCTCTCTTTGTGACTAAAGAGAGTCATTTCCATTCTGCCACCCTTCCACCTCTTATTCTTTTACCTGGGTATTTGAAGACTGGCAGCCATCACTGAGAGGACTCTCCCGGGCCCTCATTAGAATATAGCCACTGCCTTAGTTCTCCACATCACAGTACAATATGATGAAAGCCTCAAAACTCAAAAAGCTCACTCATTCCTCTTCTTTCAAATACTGTATTTAAAGGTTCCATATTCAGTCCACTTTTCGTTTGAGGCACAGTGGCACATGAATGCAGATTATGTATTTCCCATAAACCTTAAATTTGGGTTCTATTTTCTGCCCTTTGTGATGTTCCCATGAATCATACTGTAAGAGCCATTTTCCAGTCAGGATGAAACAGTCCAAATGGGTAGCCATCATTTTGAATGGCTCTGTGGTATCCTTCCTCAAATGTTTATCGTACCGACTGCTCTCTATTTATTTGATTTTCCAACATCATCCGGCCCTCAGAGTTTGATTATGTTTATACAAGACCCATTTGAAGACTTGAGGAGCGTCATCATTGGCACACAGAGCCATAGACACACATAAACCAGACATAGACAGTATGCTTATTCTTTGATCAGGCTTTGTTGGAAACTATTTTGGGATTTCCAAGACAGTCCCCTCTTTAATCGTAATAAGATTGTGTATACTGTATCAAGGAAGTCCATTGATCTGTCAGATATGGCATTTCTCCCCTTCTTTTTCAGTATAGGCAAATTTGAAAGGTCTCCTACATATAGTATGTACGTATACGGAAAAAGTTCTAGTGAAATAGCAGGTAAATGTAGATGAATATCAAGCAAAGCTAAGGGTAAGATAAACAGCCATTTCCATTGTTAACAATAGTTTTATGACAATCAAATTTACCATCAAATATTATATATTGCAAAATCACAAAATCTGACATTTATAGGAAGTGATGAAAAGAGAATGAAATGAGTTGTATTGTCTTCTAACCTCCAACTAAAACATCTCCATGGACATTCTTAAAACCAACCATCCATTATTCCTTGGAATCCAAGTGTGCGTAGGGGGAAAATGGCATGTCGGGCGTCGAAAAACAGCAACATAACCCGCTTAACCTAGTCATAAACTCTTTCATATCTCCTCCTAAATATTATCTCTGTGCTATAGAAGAAGAAAAGGAGACGAAAGGAGTTATTTTTTTATGGTGCCCTGCAGTCTAATCAGAGGCATTCTAAACAGAAGCGACAGCAGCAGTTCTGGATTAGAGTCAGTAGCCTTCTGAAGCACACATCGATGTGAGGGGAAGGGGTTATAACCATGCATAGAGACATGCTAAAATGGTCGGGTGTGCTGGGCTATAAGCAGCAGCCAGCTGACACACTGCTGCCCCCAGGCGTTGGTTACATACAGTACAAAAATCCTCAATCACCCCATACCTATAAAAAAGAACACATCTGCAGCTAATGCTGATTATCGTGTCACTCTGTGTAATGAAGGCAGTTTAAAAGTGTTGTGCTGTACTACGTTCATAAACAGGTGTTTTAAAAAGTGTTATGATTGGATTTGGATATTTGGCATTACATTTAAGAGATTATCAGTGGATGCTGACCCTTTTTGACAATGTGCCGCAAAAATGCTAATACCCTTATGAGCCTTTTATATAGTCTCACTCGGAGGACTTATGTAATGTAATGTAAGTGCAGATGTATAGTAAATAAAAATGTAACTAAATAATATTGGATTTGACACATGCAACAAATACATCAGGTGCCAAGGCAGCAGCTACTCTTCTGGGGTCCAGCAAAATGAAGGCAGTTTATACAATTTTAAAAACGTTACAATAAAATCACAGACTGAGTGCCCTCAGGCCCCTACTCCACCACTACCACATATATACAGTACAAAATCCATGTGTACAAGTGTGTATAGTGCGTATGCTATCGTGTGCGTATGCTATCGTGTGTGTATGCATGTGTAGTGCCTATGTTTGTGTTGCTTTACAGTCCCCGCTGTTCCATAAGGTGTATTTTTATATCTGTTTTTTACTGCTTGCATGAGTTACTTGATGTGGAATATAGTTCCATGTAGTCATGGCTCTATTTAGCACTGTGTGCCTTCCATAGTCTGTTCTGGACTTGGGGACTTTGAAGAGACCTCTTGTGGCATGTCTTGTGGGGTATGCATGGGTGTCCGAGCTGTGTGCCAGTAGTTCAAACAGACAGCTTGGTGCATTCAACATGTCAATACCTCTCATAAATACAAGCAGTGTGTATGTGTTTGTGTGGGAGCGTCGGTGTAAGTGTGTGTGCGTGTGTGGGTAGAGCCATGGGAGTGTGCATAGACTCAGTGCAAAAGAGAGTCAGTGCAGATATTCCGGGTAGCCATTTGATTAACTATTCAACAGTCATATGGCTTGGAGCCTGTTGGTGTCTTGGAGCCTGTTGGTTCGAGGGCTGATGCTCCGGTGCTGCTTGCCAGATGGTACCAGAGAGAGCAGTCCATAGCTTGGGTGGCTGAAGTCTTTGGCAATTCTTTGGGCCTTCCTTTGACACCGCCTGATATAGAGATCCTGGATGGCAGGGAGTTTGGCCCCAGTGAAGTACTGAGCTGTCAGCACCACCCTCTGTAGGGCCTTGCAGTCGAGGGCGGTTCAGTTGCCGTACCAGGCGGTGATGTAGCCAGTCAATGGTACAGCAGAAAAACCTCAGCCTCCTGGAGGAGAAAAGGCGTTGCTGTTCCCTCTTCATCACTGTACAGGTGTGTGTGGACAATTTATTAAGTCCTTAGTTATGTGGACACTCAGGAACATGAAGCTCTCAACCCAATCCACTATAGCCCTGTCAATGTGGATGGGGGCGTGCTCACCTCTCTGTTTCCTGTAGTCCACAATCAGCTCCTTGGTTTTAATGACATTAAGGAAGAGGTTGTTGTCCTGGCACCACACTTCCAGGTCACTGTAGGCTGTCTCATAGTTGTCGCTGCCGGCAAACTTGACGATGGTGTTGGAGTCGTGCATGGCCAGGTAGTTGTCGGTGAACAGGGAGGACAGGAGGGGACTAAGCACACAACCCTGGGAGGCCCCTGTATTGAGGGTCGGTGTGGCATAGGTGTTGTTGCCTATCCTCACCACCTGGGGGCGTCCAGTCAGGAAGTCCAGGATCCAGCTGCAGAGGGAGGTGTTTAGTTCCAGAGTCCTGAGCTTGGTGATGAGCTTGGCGGGGACTATGGTGAGCTGTAGTCAATGAACAGCATTCTCATATAGGTATTCCTCTGTTCCAGGTGGAAGGAAGCAGTGTGAAGTGCAATTGAGATTATGTCATCTGTAGATCTCTTGTATGCAAATTGGAGTGGTTCCAGGGTTTCCGGGATGATGGTGTCGATATGTGCCATGACCAGCCTTTCAAAGAAAGCACTATATGATTACAGATGTGAGTGCTACAGGGCGATAGTCATTTAGGCAGATTACCTGAGAGTTCTTGGGATAGTGGTCAGCTTGAAACATGTTGGAATTCGTGAAGAAACTTGCCATCTGTTCTGCACATGCTCTGAGAACTTGCCCTGCTATTCCGTATGGCCCAGGGGCCTTGCGAGTGTTAACCTGTTTAAAAATCTTATTTACGTCAGCCATGGAGAGCGAGACCACACAGTCGTTCAGAACAGCAGGGGCTCTCATGCATGGCTAAGTGTTGTTTACCTCGACTCGAGCATAGAAGGCATTTAGCTGGTTTGGGAGGGCTGCATCATTGGAAAGTTCATGGCTCCCTTTGTAATCCACAATAGTCTGCAAGCCCTGAGTCATCCAACAAGCACCAGAGCCATTGTAGAAGGATTACATCTTAATCCTATATTGTCCTTTTGCATGTTGGATGGCTTGTCGAAGGTCGTAGCGGGATTTCTTGTTTGTGTCCATGTACGTGTCCCATTCCTGAAAAGCGGTAGCTCTATCTTTTAGCCTTTCCTTTAGGATTTCCCCTGTAATCCATGGCTTCTGGTTTGAATACCTGGGTCATTCTAACAATTCAGTGCCTTTTGAGCAGTGTAACTTGGGTCCAAAGAACATTTGATTTCACCTAATTTTAAAATTTTAAAGAGCACTAGTTAAACTTCATTAACAAAATCCTATCTCGAGGTTACATAAAGAAGTATTAAGTGTCAAATAAATGAACAGGGTTTTATCTTAAATCATTGATCAATGGAATGGAAGCTTGTTGTGTGCAACAGGGAATTGAATGCAAGCTTCAGAAAAAAAGGATCAGACCCTTTTTCAATTTTCACCTAAGATGACATACCCAAATCTAACTGCCTGTAGCTCAGGACCTTAAGCAAGGATATGCATATTCTTGATACCATTTGAAAGGAAACACTTTGAAGTTTGTGGAAATGTGAAACTAATGTAGGAGAAAGGCCAAACATTGAGATAGGATCCTAGATGTAAGTTAGATTTTTCCCACAAGATGGCAGCAGTTTGTGTGCAAAGTTTCAGACTGATCCAGTGAAGAATTACCTCACTACACTATATTTTGCATCAAGTCTGCTAGGAGTTTGCCCAAATGTAGAGAACATACAAAAATGCTATGGTAATAAAAAATGCAAGTTTACACACTCCCAGGATTGTCATATATGATGGATCATTAGCCTCCCTACAGAAAAGACACTAGCTTCACACATCTAGATGGCCGGGCGGGGTGTGTGTGGAGCCAGGGACAGCAGTGGGGTCAAACTGTAGAACCCAGTTCCTACATTTGAATATTAAAATAGATTTTTTCAAACAAAACTACACTACATTTTATCTCTGGGACCCTCAGGATGACAAATCAGAGTGAGATTACTGAATGTAAGTACATTATTTACCCTCAAAGGTGAACCAGTTGCCGTGATAAAAGTGTTTTGCTGTGCACTATCCTCAAACAATAGCATGGTATTTTGTTTTTAATAGCTACTGTAAATTGGGCACTGCAGTTAGATGAACAAGAATTTAAGTTCAAGCAGAATTCCTAATATTTCTGAGAATACAGAAAACATTGGTGGTGAGCTGAGAATCAAGTGGAGCTACTGTCACTACTGTCACCACACGTTCACAGACAGCTTCCGTTGAATTAGCAGCCCACTGCACAATGTGTGACATACTGCTTAGGGCTGTTGTCCTGTTTACAGTATTGAAACAGCTGGACCCTGAGTCCATCATGGGTTCCATAACTGCCACTGTAGATTTTTGACCTCCCCTGTTTGCTGCCATCCTCTCACTGAGCATTGGCAGCTGGTGGACCGTGCTCACCTCACTGAATCATGATGTATGATGTTTATATAGTGCTGAAATCCCCTCCGGACCAGCAGCCCACTGTCTAATTAAGAGCTACCAGGTATTAACAAACACATGTGCGCACACACACATACTCTTGCATGTGCGCACGCACGCACACACACACACACACACACACACACACACACACACACACACACACACAGTCTTGTATAACTAACTTTGTGGGGACACACAATTCAGTCCCATTCAAAATCCTATTTTACCTTACCGCTAACCCTAAACCTAACCCTTACCCTAACTCTAACACTAACCTTAACCCTAACCCTAGCTCTTAACCCTAAACCTAATTCTAACCCTAACACTAATTCTAACCTTAACCCTAAACCCCCTAGAAATAGCATTTGACCTTGTGGGGACTAACAAAATGTCCACAGTTGGACTTCTGGTCTCCACAAGTATAGATTAACAAGTCCACATACACACCGACACGTACACACACAAGCACACACACCCATATACTGGCAAGGGATGGGATTGTAATACTACTTGCGTTGCTGTAAGCAGAGAAAGAGATAGATGTGATCAGACAAGCAATGCTTCAGGTTTCCAGTCAGTAGACATCAGCCAGAGAGCATTCAGACAAGACAGATGTCTACCCTAGGACTCTTTGTTCCCAAACAAATGTGGATGTATGGATCAAAATAAATCCTTAGTACAACTACTCAAATACTAGGCTTTACAGTAATTTATTATGTGGGAATGTCGTCTGGGTACTGGGAAAGCATTCAAAACACTAATATTTACTGCTGAAAACATGAAAACAGACAGATGTTTAGATGTGTGTAGTATCCCAGCTAGCACATAATGTTCTGAGAACAATATGTTTCTTAGAGCTTGGTGAGTGAGTGGTTGTCCTATGGTTTTGGCTAGAGGACTCCTGATATCTCTGGGAGTGATATAAGTATCATTTTTGTCTTTATCTGTTGTTGTCTAGTACTCTTTTTGCTTGCTAGGGCCATCTCCTTTAAGTGCTGCCTGTCTTCCCAGTAGCCTACTTGGTGTGTGAACTGCTGAATGCTATTAATGTGCAGATGATTGTTGACACATCAAGCAGGATTAAGAGGCAGGGCAATTTGTGACTGTTGTTGTTTTGGTAATCAGTGGCTGTATTGGAGGGGGAGGGGTTTCACCTCTCCTAGGCAATCAGCAATTAGTACCGGGAGGTGTGCTCTTCACCTTTGCAAGGCAAATAGCAATTAGTATTAGTACTTCAGTCTCCCCTTTTTACTCAGCAGCAGTTGTAAGCAGTTGTCTCATCGCAAATCTAAGACTGTCGCCGAAATGGTTCTGCCGAGTTGTTTGAGGAAGGAAAGAGAGGAAGGCTCCACACCACTCTCTTACTTGAGCATCGTACCTAGTTATTTTCAGATTATTATATTATTTTGCTCTTTTGTAGCTTTGGCAACTACAGTACACAACCAAAGTATGTGGACACTTGCTCGTTGACCATCTCATTCCAAAATCATGGGCATTAATAAGGAGTTGATTCCCCTTTTGCTGCTATAACCGCCTCCACTCTTCTGGGAAGGCTTTCCACTAGATGTTGGAACATTGCTACGGGGACTTGCTTCCATTCAGCCACAAGAGCATTAGAGAGGTTGGGCACTGATGTTGAGCAATTAGGCCTGGCGTTCCAATTCATCCCAAAGGTGTTCGATCGGGTTAAGGTCAGGGCTCTGTGTAGACTAGTCAAGTTATTCCACACTGATCTCAACAAACCATGCTGAAACAGGAAAGGGCCTTCCCCAAACTGTTGCCAAATTGGAAGCACAGAATCGTCTAGAATGTCATTGTATGCTGTAGCATTAAACATTTTCCCTTCACTGGAACCAAACCATGAAAAACAGCGCCAAACCATTTCTCCTCCACCGAACTTAACAGTTGGCACTATGCATTGGGGCAGGTAGCGTTCTTCTGGCGTCCAGCAAACCGAGATTCGCCCGTCGGACTGCCAGATGGTGAAGCGTGACTCATCACTCTAGAGAACGCATTTCCACTGCTCCAGAGTCCAATGGCAGCAAGCTTTACACCAATCCAGCCGACACTTGGTATTAGGCTTGTGTGCGGCTGCTCGGCCATTGAAACCCATTTCATGAAGCTCCCAACGAACAGTTATTGTGCTGACGTTGCTTCCAGAGGCAGTTTGGAACTCGGTAGTGAGTGTTGCAACTTAGGACAGACAATTTTTATGCTCTATGCGCTTCTGCACTCAGCCATCCAGTTCTGTGAGCTCCAGTTCATTTTACTGCCAATGTTTCTCTATGGAGATTGCATGGCTGTGCGCTTGATTGTTTTACACCTGTCAGCAATGGGTGTGGCTAAAAGAGCCGAAACCAGTCATTTGTATATATGTGACCGACCGCCTTGATTCGGTCTTATGTAGCAAAATTTGAAATTATGTTTTTTACATTGGATAAAAGCAGAGACACAGAGCTACAAAATGGTATATCATACACTGCATTTGAGGAACAATGGGAAATTAATTCTGCTTAGAAAGTTGTAAACTTGTAACCTTACTTTTGAGCAAATGGCCTTTGAATGTTTTGGTACCTACTGGAGAGCTCTTCTTTGTCTACACCAGGCCTGAGCAAAGGCCGGCCCGGGGGCCGTATGCGGCCCGCGACCTGATTCAATATGGCCCACGGAATCATGCTCAGATCACATAAAGAATTTGCGATAGTAAAGTTTTGCGTAACGTATTTGTTATTCAAATTAAAAGCCCAATGAATACTCTCCTTTGTGTAATGATTTAACTCCCACCACTTGTGGGACATTTATTTTGAAGACACGTATAAATAACAACTGCACGAGGACAGACAAAGAATGACAGGCTGACACACGTTCTAGCTAGCTTGAAATTGAGCAAAAATTTGTTTTTCAAAGATTTCAAAGAAAAGGAAAGTAGACAAATGAATGTAGGGTGTTCCAGCAAGAGTGGACATCAACATATTTCTTTATTGAGGTATCAAGGAAAGCTGTGTGCTTAGTGTGCAAAGAGAGCATCGCTGGCTTGATAGACTACAATTTGTCCTGACACTTCCAGACGAAGATGCAGAGAAATATAGGAATATAAGGGCTAGTGCATCAAAATAATTGCTTTCTCAGATGCCAAAGCAGCAAGGACTTTTCACAAAACTGCATTCAGCAAATGACAGAATTGCGAGAGCTAACTATGTACTGTCCCACAAAATTGCTAAACATAGCAAGCCATTCGCTGAGGGCAAATTCATAAAATGTTTAATTGACTCTGCAGCAATACTTTGCCCCGACAAGAAAGAGCTGTTTGAAAATGTTTCCCTGTCAAGATGAACAGTGAAACGGCGTGTTGAGGACATCACAGAGAATATGGAACAATAGTTGAAAGACAAGGTAAAGGATTTCACCTATTTCGCCTTGGCCCTGGATGAGAGCAGTGATGCACGTGACACGGCACAGTTGTTGATATTCTTACGAGGCATAACCACAACCACAGGGAAAATATTTATTGGAGGAGGTTAATAAGTGTGTGGCAAAGCTGAGACTTTTGAAAAGTTATCCAGTGTGACCATTGATGGGTGCCCAATCTTGACAGGAAAAAAGATTTGCCTTTTGAAAAGGATACAATATCAAGTAGCTGACCTGAAAACAGATCAGATGTTTTTCCCTGCATTGCATTATTCACCAGGAGGTGCTCTGGAAATATATTCTGGAAATGAGCCATGTTGTGGATACAGTCACTAAAGTGGTAAACTTCATAAGACAAAATCTTTAAACCACAGAGACCGAGTCGGGTCATGCAGATCTCCCTTACCACACAAACGTGAGATGGCTGAGTTTGGGGAAAGTACTCAAAAGGGTGTTGACCTGAAGTCGGAGATTGCTGAGTTTTCGCAAATGAAAGGAAAGTATGTGGATTTCCCTCAACTGCAAGATAAAGAATGGTTGGCTGATTTTTCCTTCACCGTGGACAGTATGGCCATCATGAATGAACTCACTTCCAATCTACAAGGGAAGGGCCTTTTTGCACATCAGATGTACAGCCTTGTCAAAGCTTTCAAGGGAAACTTACTCCTCCTGACCCGTCAAGTAGAAGTCAACAATCTCACCCACCTTCTGACACTACTAGTCTGTTCCGATCAGATGACCAGCAGGAGAAGTATACATCGCTTCTGCGTGCTCTGAACGGTGAGTTTTCTCGTCGTTTTGAGGATTTCAAAGTGTTGGAAAATGACATGCTGTTGGTTTCCTCTCCTTTCACCTTCAATGTGGATAACGCTACAAACTGACCTGCAACTTAAGCTTATAGATCTTAAGTCTGATGCAGTGATTGGAGAACTATTCAAAACAATGTCACTGATGAGGTTCTTTGCATCTCTCGATGAACAAAACTTTCCAAAGATTAGGAGACATGATCAGAAAATGTTTGTACTGGACATGCCGACATTTACTGACACTGGCCATATTCAACGGGTGTTGAGCGTTTGTAAATTCATCAGTTATTCTGTGCTCTGGCACACTCAGATAAGAGTGCTCTGAAATTGGAGTAGATGGCCAGACTGGGTTAATGAACGCACCCAAAATGGTTGCTTGCATAGTGGAGTCTTTTGTTTAGACATGTAGCTAGCTAGCTAAACAATGAACCATAATCCCAACTCATAACGTTACTATCCTGCATGAATCTGCAGGTAGCTAACCAACCAACCAGGTTCAATGTTAGCTAGCTAACATTAGGCTATAACTAGCCAAGCAAATGGCTCTGAGATACAAATAATAAGATCATACACGTAACGTTAGCTAGCGAGCCAGCCAGATAATGTTAGCTAGCTAGCTAACAGTACACTTTAACTTAAAATGAAAAGACTATGTCAAAATTAGACACGTGCAATATCTGAAAATGTAGCTAGCCAGACTATCTTTATTTATGTATTTTTAAATTTTACTTTTACCCCTTTTTCTCCACAATTTTGTGGCATCCAATTGGTAGTTACAGTCTTGTCTCATCACTGCAACTCCCGTACGGACTCAGGAGAGGCGAAGATCGAGAGCCATGCATCCTCCGAAACACAATCCAGTCACCTACAAACAAGCAAGATTTCTGTCTCTCACAGACCTGTAACTTCTTCTTTAAGAGGCTCCTCTGTCCTCCACTCGTTACCTGTATTAATGGCACCTGTTTGAACTTGTTATCAGTATAAAAGACACCTGTCCACAACCTCAAACAGTCACACTCCAAACTCCACTATGGCCAAGACCAAAGAGCTGTCAAAGGACACCAGAAACAAAATTGTAGACCTGCACCAGGCTGGGAAGACTGAATCTGCAATAGGTAAGCAGCTTGGTTTGAAGAAATCAACTGTGGGAGCAATTATTAGGAAATGGAAGACATACAAGATCACTGATAATCTCCCTCGATCTGGGGCTCCACGCAAGATCTCACCCCGTGGGGTCAAAATGATCACAAGAACGGTGAGCAAAAATCCCAGAACCACACGGGGGGACCTAGTGAATGACCTGCAGAGAGCTGGGACCAAAGTAACAAAGCCTACCATCTGTAACACACTACGCCGCCAGGGACTCAAATCCTGCAGTGCCTGACGTGTCCCCCTGCTTAAGCCAGTACATGTCCAGGCCCGTCTGAAGTTTGCTAGAGAGCATTTGGATGATCCAGAAGAAGATTGGGAGAATGTCATATGGTCAGATGAAACCAAAATAGAACTTTTTGGTAAAAACTCAACTCGTCGTGTTTGGAGGAAAAAGAATGCTGAGTTGCATCCAAAGAACACCATACCTACTGTGAAGCATGGGGGTGGAAACACCATGCTTTGGGGCTGTTTTTCTGCAAAGGGACCAGGACGACTGATCCGTGTAAAGGAAAGAATGAATGGGGCCATGTATCGTGAGATTTTGAGTGAAAACCTCCTTACATCAGCAAGGGCATTGAAGATGAAACGTGGCTGGGTCTTTCAGCATGACAATGATCCCAAACACACCGCCCGGGCAACGAAGGAGTGGCTTCGTAAGAAGCATTTCAAGGTCCTGGAGTGGCCTAGCCAGTCTCCAGATCTCAACCCCATAGAAAATCTTTGGAGGGAGTTGAAAGTCCGTGTTGCCCAGCAACAGCCCCAAAACATCACTGCTCTAGAGGAGATCTGCATGGAGGAATGGGCCAAAATACCAGCAACAGTGTGTGAAAACCTTGTGAAGACTTACAGAAAACGTTTGACCTCTGTCATTGCCAACAAAGGGTATATAACAAAGTATTGAGATAAACTTTTGTTATTGACCAAATACTTATTTTCCACCATAATTTGCAAATAAATTCATTAAAAATCCTACAATGTGATTTTCTGGAAAAACATTTCTCATTTTGTCTGTCATAGTTGAAGTGTACCTATGATGAAAATTACAGGCCTCTCTCATCTTTTTAAGTGAGAGAACTTGCACAATTGGTGGCTGACTAAATACTTTTTTGCCCCACTGTAGCTGACCAACCAGGATCAATGTTATCTAGCTAACAATAGGCTATAACCAAGCAAATGGCTCTGAGATAAGAATAATAATATCATGCACGAAACGTTAGCTAGCGAGCCAGCCAGCTAACGTTAGCTAGATAACAGTACACTTCAACATCACAGATGCATGCGTCCGGAGACAGGTGTTTTCTCCATCTCCTTAGCTATCATACTCAAATTCCACTGATTTCAAAACTCAGTCCTCCAGAAAGTAGAGAGAAACCCTTCTGCAGTTTTACTATGCGAAACATTAAAAAAGCAGCGTTAGACAGGATTACCTATACATACTGACCAGCTCAAATAGACAGAAGCGTGCTATATGGCAGACCAATCCAAACTGATCTCAGCATGTCCAGCCCACTAATTATCTCAGCCAATCATGGCTAGTGGGAAGGTTGCTCCCTTTTTCTTTTTCTGTGGCTAAACCAACTAGGCTCGTAATTGAACACTTTTCTTAATATTTACAGATGGCATACAAGTTTGTTATTAAGGCACATGAAAGTTCACATGTTCGAGAAGGCATTTCTGCCACAAAATGCATTTTGATTAAAAAAAAATAATTACGCTCAAACGGCTCTTCTGTGAAGTAGTGACCCGCGACATACAACTAGTTTCGCTCCTCTCCCTGTAGGCTCCACAGAAGCTCCCCACCCCTTAGCTGCAATCCTTACAAGATAGTGTACCCTGCATGCACAACTCGTGGAATTTCTGGTCTCCGGCAGCATTTGGAACTGCCAAGCAGTTGGATGCTGAGTTCATCTCAGCGTATGCTGCCCTTTATCTTTTGGCCCTGACTGAGACATGGGTCATTCCAGAGGACACTGTTATTCCAGCTGCTCTCTCTTCATCTGACTACGTTTTTCTATCATAGTCCGAGAGCATCTGATCGTCGCGGTTGTGGCACAGGGCTACTCATTTCTCCTACGTGGAGATTTTGTCTTTTCTCCCTCTCTCACCTGTCCATCTCCTCACTTGTCCACTCATGCTTAACAATGTTGTCATCTACCACCCACCAGGTGCCCTTAGAGTAGCGTTTCCCTCTGTCCTCGGGTCCAGTTGCACGTTTTGGTTTTTGCCCTAACACTACACAGCTGATCAAAGATTGATGATTAATTGCTTATTTGAATCAGCTGTGTAGTGCAAGGGCAAAAACCAAAATGTGCACCCTTTGGGGTCCCAAGGACCGAGTATGAGAAACCCTGCCTTAGAGTGTTCCTTAACCTCTCTTGGGTAGGGGGCAGCTATTTTCACCTCCGGATGAAAAGCTTGCCCAAAGTAAACTGCCTATTACTCAGGCCCAGGCCCAGAACCTAGGATATGCATATAATTGGTAGATGTGCATAGAAAACACTCTAAAGTTTCTAAAACTGTTTTGAATAATGTCTGTGAGTATAACAGAACTGATATGGCAGGTGAAACCCCAAGGACAAACCATCCAGGGGGGAAAGAAATTGAGCTCATAGGATTTTCCAATAGGTTTCTATGGGATACCCTTATTATTAGGAACCTGGTTGCAGTTCCCATGGCTTCCACTAGATGTCAACAGTCTTTAGAAATTGTTTGATGTTTTTCTTTTGAGAAATTAAGAAGTAGTCCTATTCATTGTAAGTGTCACTCCAGGTGGACTCTACTGTTTTGGTGCACGTGAACTGGAGCGCGCTTCACATTGTTTTTATCCGGTATTAGAAACAGTTTATTCCGTCTTAAATTTTATCGATTATTTACGTTTTAGGGTACCTGAGGTTGGATTAGGAATGTTGTTTGAAATGTTTGGACCAAGTTTACAGGTAACTTATTAGATACTTTGTAGGCATGTTGGGCGAGTTGAAACCGGTGTATTTCTGAATCAAACGTGCCAAATAAATGGACATAAAGAAGGACATTATCGAACAAAATGACCATTTGTGATGTTTCTGGTACACAGAAGAAGATCTTCAAAGGTAAGGCATTAATTATATCTCTATTTCTGACTTTTGTGGCGCACCTGCCTGGTTGAAATATGATTTTCATGTGTTGGTATGCGGGGCACTGTCCTCAGATAATCGCATGGTTTGCTTTCGCCGTAAAGCCTTTTTGAAATCTGAAACAGCGGCTGGATTAACAAGAAGTTAAGCTTTATTTTGATGTATAACACATATTTTCAAGAATGTTAAATATTTGAATTTGGTATTTTTGAATTTCACGCTCTGCAATTTCACCGGATGTTGGCCAGGTGGGACGCTACCGTCCCACCTGCCCATAAGAAGTTTTTAATGAGCAAATTTCTGACGATGGCTCACCGTTCTTAGTACTTGTCGTTTGCAACCTCCTGATGTCTGCCTTCGATTAATTTCTTTCCAACTCTCTCTTTCCCCTCCTTGCCTCTGTTGATATCACGCTTTTCCAGTCCCCTCCGACTCACAAGGCAGGCAATTTGCTTGAACTCATCTTACTAGAGGCTATTCGCCTACTAATTTCACAACAACCCCCCTCCAGGTCTCTGATCACTACTTTGTTTCCTTCTCTTTCTCCCTTTCCTCCAACTCTATCCACTCATACCCTTCCCAGATGGTCATGTGCCGTCGCAATCTTCGCTCTCTCTCTCACACTACAATCTCCTCTTCAATACTATCATCTCTCCCTTCTGCTAAATCCTTCTCCCTCCTGTCTCCTAAATCTGCTTCTTCAACCCTACTCTCCTCCGTTTCCGTATCCTCTGACTCACACTGTCCTATGACTCACTGTCTGTTTCCGCATGACTCACACTGTCCTCACACACTGTCTGTTTCCGCATCCTATGACTTCTGCATCCTATGACTCACACAGGTCTGCGGAGTAGCGGAGCAAAAATGGAGTAAAACTAAACTTCTGAAGGACCTATCATCCTTCCACTCCCTCCTCTCTACCTTCTCTTTCTCTGTATCTGCTGCTAAAGCCACTTTCTATCACTCTAAATTTCAAGCTTCTGCCTTTAATCTAGGAAAATATTTTCCATCTTCTCCTCCCTCCTTAATCCTCCACCCCCTCCCCGTCCCTCCTCCCTCTCTGCCGACAACTTTGTCAACCAAGTTTGACGATATCCGCTCATCATTCACTCAGTATTTTGAGTCCACTGGTCCCACTCACACAGAACCATAGGCCTTGACCTTTTGCCACTCTCTCTCTCCAGATGAAATCCTGTAACTAGTGAGGTCCGGCCGCCTGACAACCTGCCCACTCAACGTCGTCCCTTCCCTTCTCCAGACCATCTCTGGAGACCTTCAACCATTCCTCACTTTCCTCATCAACTCATCCCTGACCACTGGCTGCATCCCCTCTAACTTCAAAATGAGTCATGAGTCGCTCCCCTCCTCAAGAAACCAACTCTCGAATCATTTCACGTGAAAAACTTCAGACCAGTATCCCTTCTTTTTTTTTCATTACAAAACACTTGGCCGTGCTGTCTGTGACTAACTCTCTCGATATCTCTCAGAAAAATCTTCTTGACCCTAACCAGTCAGGCTTCAAGATGGTTTACTGAACCGAGACTGCGCTTCGCTGTGTCATGGAGGCTCTCAGCACTGCCAAAGCTAAATCTCTATCCCCTGTTCTCATCCTCCTAAATCTGTCTGCTGCCTCCAACACTGTGAATCATCAGATCCTATAAATCACAAAACAACCTAGTGTTATATAACACAAAACTATCTTCAACCTAATATTATACAGTGCATTCGGAAAGTATTCAGACTTTTTTCACATGTTGTTATGTTACAGCCTTATTCTAAAATGAATTAAAGAAAAATAATCCTCAGCAATCTACATACAATACCCCATAATGACAAAGCGAGAAAAAAAGGGAAATTTTAGCAAATGTATTAAACATAATAAACAGAAATACCTTGTTTACATAAGTATACGGACCCTTTTCTATGAGACTCGAAATTGAACTCGGATGCATCCTGTTTCCATTGATCATCCTTGGGATGTTTTTACAACTTGATTGGAGTCCAGCTGTGGTAATTGAATGGACATTATTTGGAAAGGCACACACCTGTCTATATAAGGTCCCACAGCTGACATTGCATATCAGAGCAAAAACCAAGCCATGAGGTTGAAGAAATTGTCCGTAGAGCTCCGAGACAGGAAGGGTACCAAAAGAACACAGTGGCCTCCATAATTCCTAAATGGAAAAAGTTTGCAACCACCAAGGCTCTTCCTAGAGCTGGCCTCCCAGCCAAACTGAGCAATCGGGGGAGAAGGGCCTTGGTCATTGAGGTGACCAAGAACCTGATGGTCACTCTAACAGAGCTCTAGACTTCCTCTGTGGAGATGGGAGAAACTTTCAGAATTACAACCATCTCTGCAGCACCCCACCAATCAGGCATTTATGGTAGAGTGGCAAGATGTTAGCTACTCCTCAGTAAAAGGCACATGACAGCCCGCTTGGAGTTTGCCAAAAGGCACCTAAAGATTCTTAGACCATGACAAACAATATTATCTGCTGATGAAACCAAGATTGAACTCTCTGGCCTGAATGACAAGTGTCACGCCTGGAGGAAACCTCACACCATCCCTACGGTGAAGCATGGTGGCGGCAGCAACATGCTGTGGGGATGTTTTTCAGAGGCAGGGACTGGGAGACTAGTCAGGATCGAGGGAAAGATGAATGGAGCAAAGTACAGAGAGATCCTTGATGAAAACCTGCTCCAGAGCAGTCAGGACCACAGACTGGGGCAAAGATCTCTGTTAGAGTGACCATCGGGTTCTTGGTCACCTTCTCCCCCGATTGGGTGACCAGCTCTAGGAAGAGTCTTGGTGATTCTGTGCCTCAACACAATCCTGTATCGGAGCTCTACGGACATGGCTTGGTTTTTGCTCTGACATGCACTGTCAAATGTTATAGACTGGTGTGTGCCTTTCCAAATCATGTCCAATCAATTGAATTTACCACAGGTGGACTCCAATCAAGGATGATCAATGGAAACAGGATGCACCTGAGCTCAATTTCGAGTCTCATAGAAAAGGGTCTGAATACTCATGTAAATAAGGTATTTCTGTATTATATATTTTTTTAGAAATGTTCGCTTTGGCAATATGGGGAATTGTGTGTAGATTGATGAGGAAAAAATTGTTGGGGGGTCTGGATACCTTCCAAAGGCACTGTGTATAGAAATTATAAAAGACATACAAATTTACACAAATTGTGGACTGCATGTCAGCTGTAGGGCACATAACGTGTTCAGTCAGTGTGCAGTAAGTACATGGTGTAAGCAGTGAGGGTTCAAACGTAGATCCCAGCTGCTCCCCAATCAGGCCTCAGTGTGAAATAGAGCTTCAGGTCCTCATGAATATTCATTTACAGCTTTTGAATGGAGCTAATTCAAATGAGCCCAAATAGGAGAGAGAGTAGCAACTGTTGACATATACAGTAGGTGGTCAAATTAAAGAAGGTTGGAAATGTAAATATTGGATGGTGATAATAAGTTTGAGCTTTGGGTCAGAGACTTACAAGACATATATTTTAAGTCACATGTACTTATTCACAGTTTAATCCTGCATAAAATATCCAGTATTATACAAGTATTAGGTTATTTAAGGTAAAATGAGCTATCAGAATACATTTTGTACATTCTGGTTTTGTTGCTCAGATGAGCAATATTCGAATGAGTCTACAATATGTCACAACTTCCGCCAACATCTCTCATGCGTCTAATGTGTTGATTTCCTCTTATTGTAAATGCACTGTTTTTCTTGGGGGGTTTGGAGGGCAGAATGCACTGATTGGGAAGTCGCCAGTCCGGTCAGGTCCTTAGACTCAACACAATGACAGGATGTGATGTCACAGAGTGCCAGGGGGTAGCTGGGTAGTTGGCAGTCATACTCCGGTTTCCAATCTGCAGATTGGCATTTTGCTCCGCACTGGGCCGCTTTCTTGCTGCCTGGTAACCAGGCTCGACGTGGTAACCAGGCCTCAGTAAATGAAAAGGGTCGGGAAAATTCAGGCTCAAGCGCTATCAGATGGAAGTAAATGTGGGGTCACTTTATTTGGTTCCTTTTGTGGTGAGCACTGCCACGCTACTGAGCGAGGTCCTTCATGTGTGTGCTCTAGGAGCTCAGCTGTTTTGTGAATTGGTTGCTGCACTGCATGTCCTTACCCAGAGGGTAAAAAACATAATGGTATGACTATAACTACTGTTCCCTGAAGGAGGGACACATGGTACACCATACTATGGGGAGACGAACTCTCGCGACTTCGGTTGAAGGATTTACAATCACGCCTGACAAGGCCAATAAATATGCACCTTGCTGGAAGCCCCGCCTTCCACAGGTAATAAGCGTGAGGCTCGGATTCATTCCTTCAATTTAATACCGCTCTTCACCGAGCCCAGGAATGGGCGCGTGGTGCCAAACACCTGTTACACCTCATTTCCCTCCTTCAGGGAACAGTAGTTAGTCTTAACTTTACGTTCCCTTTCAGTCAGACAACTTCAGTACAACATACTATGGGGAAATATAACATGCCCTAAGTTCTCCCCAACGGATACTACATTAAACGACCCTAGGCAGACCACCCAGATCTGACTCCCGCCAGATGCGTCAGTCTGGGTATTGCGTACACGGCACACTGCCTAGTTACTTTTCCCTGTCCCAGCTGTAAGCACACTTAAAAGGTAAGGACCTGAGAATGCTAGCCCCTGCTTGGAAAGCTCCTGTAGGAACATAAGGATGTCCCTCACTCCTTTATCTTGGCACCAAAGCTTTAACACTTGCCACTTATATGCATGCAACCCTCTCGTGGAGGGTGCCCTTGCAGACTGAATGGTAGCAATAACATTCTCTAGCCATCAGATTGGCCCTCACAGGGGCCTGACCCATAGGAACCAAATCTCTGGCCTCACTTGCCAAATCTGCCCATGTACCTGGGACAACAGGGCCCTGCACAACGGGAGTTGCCACAGGTCCCTGCATAAAAGGCGAGTGAACTCCGTGAACCAAGGCTGCCAAAATAATAAATGGTAAGCCCTCCCGGGAGACCCGCTCCAACGTGGGCTAAATCAGAACCACTGGCGGAAATGCTTAAAGGAGGGTTACGAGGTCACTGGTGCGCCAGAGCATCCGTTCCCAATTTAGCACCCGGGTCCCTCATTGAAAAAACAGACGACAACACGTTTTACATAGATCGTTACGTACAGTGTTGTCTATTTTTCTCAGTGAGGGACCCGAGTGCCCCATTGGGAACTGATGCTCTGGCGCACCAGTGGCCTCGGACCCTACTTTAACTCTGCCGAAATGTTTCCCTACCTGGTAAACCACCCAGGGGTGTAGCCTCCACTCCTGAGAGAGAGGGTCCCACCTGGATAAAACATCTGCACCAGAGGCAACCGGGGACATGCGTCGCCCAAAGCAAGAGCATGTGCGCACTTCTCCCCAGCAATAGAGAGTGAGCCAAGGTTAGGAGGGAGAGGTACAGAGTCTCTCCCCAAATTTCTGATGCATGCCACCACCGACATATTGTCAGTTCAGACCAGCAAAAGCTTGCCCGACAAAAGCCAGTCGGCTGTAATGGCCGGCAGCTCTTGAGCAATTTGTAGGTCATTCTAGGCACATAGGCTTTTCTAAAACAGGAATTACTGGCTGTACCATCTGTCATAGATCGTTGACATAAGAACCCACTCGGATTGCCACTTTGTGGACTGGGAGAGATTGGTTCTTTTCCATTTCCACCACTCTTGACAACCGTGTGTCTGAATGTGGAGAAGGGACACTTTTCATCGATCTCACACGTGGCAGACACAACACTTTTGACACCCATGAACACTGTGGGGTTGAAAAAATTGTGTTTATGTGCCAAGGTTTGCCTAAAACCTGACCCACTCTGGCGATCAGTGACGTACCCCGATTGGGAGTGCCACCTTGGGGTACTGTTGTCACAACGGGCCTCACTTGGTTTAGGCGGTAAGATGCGTTCTGGTAAATGGCTGTCACCCAGCACTGGACAGCACGCATTAAGAATAGACCGATGGAAAAAGAACGTATGATGGAGGTTACCCTACCGACGAGTCATAGGTAGCCTACTGGCAACAAAGCGTCTTGTAACCTAGCTGGGAATGAGACAGACAGCTCTGAAAAATTTACCACTTCTGTGGTAACAGACAGGAACGATTTGTGATCAAATCTAATTTCCAGGAATGAAAAGCGCAGAGCTGGAGAAAGACAGCAAATTTCAGGGTTCCTATGAACCCAGAGACTTTGTGGGGG
Organism: Salvelinus namaycush; assembly: GCF_016432855.1. Classification (NCBI taxonomy): domain Eukaryota; kingdom Metazoa; phylum Chordata; class Actinopteri; order Salmoniformes; family Salmonidae; genus Salvelinus; species Salvelinus namaycush. Next base: position 10,955,300 of record NC_052328.1, on the reverse strand, counting down.
ATAATAGCAAGGTCGTGTCCAACCCTGCTTGTTCCCTTGACTCGTAGGGACTAGTGAGCTACAGGCAGGAATCAGCAATGAATCCAAGTAATGTGCCACCTATGCGGGATGGGTGCCCTTTTGTGGACAGAGAGTGAATTGCCCAATTTATTACTCCCAGCTTGGGGAGATTAATATAGCCCTTGTATCCCGTGAACACCATGAAACGTGGGGTACCAGAGGGGCATTAAACATGGACAAGCTTCCAACAAACGTGCTTCCGTGAGACTATATAGCATGCACGAAGCCCGGGCCACTTATGGGCACAGAGGGCTGACGTATTACCCTGTTTGCCATACTAAACGTGGGGCACTGTTCACACACTAATCTTGTTGGGGAGCCGTGCAGATGATCAGGGGCTACTTCCTCATTGGAGGCGCACACAAGCTCTGCTTTCTCTACTCCCTCAAACTAGGAATTTAAAATAGGAATACTAGTAAAATTCATTCAACAAAAGATGTGCATGCTAGCCAAAGTTAGCCAGGAGGCTCTTTATTATAAGCTAGGCTAGCTAACGTCTTTGACCACAGCACGGTCCATTTAGAATAACCAAGTGACTTAAAGCTACGTATACTAAACAAGAGAGCTCCTCAAGCAACAACACCGTAGGGACGCAGGAATAACTAGTAGTAGCTAGCTCACCTCTGCGAGTTAACTTAGCACGCTATGCAGTGCTTGTTAGCTAGTCTGGTCTCAAGTCTACGTAGGACTGGATCACGAGGTGGGACCCGGAAACTTCTGGGAAGAGAGGCAAGCGGTGCTTAACCACGGCAGACACAGGCAGCGGGGGGGATACTCACAGAACCTGGTCTCACTCTCTCTTCGAGTAGTCTCCCGTAACCGGCCTCAGAGCGCACCGGAGCTAGGATACATTCGACCCGACCAACAACCAAAACCATCTCCACATCCCACAACTCAGACTCAGCCGAGGTACTGGTACCCGGGAGAGGAAGTCACTATCGGAAACGTCAAGCCCCCTAAAGAATGCTACACGATTTTCAGGAGAATCTGTGCCACAGACTAGTAGGGGTACAGTACCAGCCGTTCCCTAGTCTTGCACACAAACTGATTAGAGCGAGTGCAGCCTGAGCATGTGCCGAGCTGAAACATACAAGACAACAAATGTGAGTATATTTTCATTCATTTGGGCATGGTCCCAAACCCAAACCTGCCTTGTTAGCCTTCATCGTTTTGTTTACATTAGTCATCTTACTTATGTCTTTATCCAAGCCAAGCAATTCAAAGAATAACTAATTGTTTGTGATTAGGAAACACATGAGAACCATATAAACATCATTACACAATGTCCAGGGGGTGAGCACGCTTTACCACTAAGGGACAATTTAGTTGGCGCAACGTACGATGGTCTCGTGTTCCAATTGTTTGTTGTAGTGTGACTCGTTCCTGTTCACACTGAGGTGAAAGGCAGAATAATGAATCATTAAGGAAATGAATCCAAGCCTCAGGCTTATTACGTGTGAAAGACAGAGCTTCCAGCGAGGCACGAATTTCATTGGCCTTCAACTGAAGTCATGAGAGTGCAACTCCCCATAGTATGTTGTACCGAAGTTGACTGACTGAAAGGGAACCCAGGAAGGGGAAAAACATGATGTGCCTTTTATTGTTGTCTTTGATTTCAAATTAGTTTTCCACTGAAGCATTTTCTGAAAATATCTTGGTAGGTTTGGAGAACGTCTCGAACTCCATCATGTCTAACCAGCAGCAGCAGCAGCAGCAGTCACATCATACCAGAACATGTCTTTGAAGATACAATTCCATGCTCTGGTGTCACTTTTAGAACTTGGGGACAGTAAGAGTGAAATTAGACAATTGCATTGCATTAATCTCGGGCACCCAAAACAAAAATCGAATAACGTATTTGCTTTAGATGCTTAAGTTCTGAGGGAGACATGTTAGAAAAGATATTAACACGATTAGCGAAGTCTGCACTCCTTTAATTTAAACAGAAACTCTCAGCCAGTTTCAGGCAAGTCTGTGGGCAAAATGTCCACTGCCCTTCAGAAAGGAGAAAAATCAGAGTACCGGAAACAAAGTTCCTCATTAGTCATCACATCCCACAGTCTGTCGACAGACGCTACTACCATTTATGTTGTCCACGAGATTAGCATTGCACTGATTTGATGCGTCATGGATAGTCAGTGGTTTATGCAGTGGTCTCTATCCAACCAGCTTTTGTTGAACTTTCTGCCACATCATGTGAGCCAATCCCATGAACCCTTTTAACTACCTGCCACTGTTTGACAGCCAATCGCAGGACAGTACTGCCTGTGGGTTGCGGGAACTGAGGGCCAGGGCAGAGGCCCTCCCTGCAGAAAGGGGAGTCTGCTCTGCGACTGAATCGAACCCATGGAATCGGGGTCAGGGTTTTGCTTGGCAGGCTTCCAGCTTCATGAACTAATGGGGGGGAACTGGGGAATGGAATGAGGAGATAAAAGAGAACAGGAACACTGCAGTGTTTTGAACTCCAGCTGTGCGTCATAGAGATGTATGGAGCACTGCACTGGGACTGAAGGGGGGCCGGAGTGAGGCCTGTCCTGGGGTAGGAACCTCCCTGCTGTCCATCTCACCACCATCAAAATTACAGTGGTTTCTGGGTCATAAAGTCTTTCATAACATGCATGGGGAGATGTAAATATTTGTTTCCCCTTCCTTTCTCTCTTCCTGACTTTCTACAGTACTGTGCATCCACACTTGTATTATTCCATTTTACTTCCTGTGTCCCTCTGACTCTCCCCTTCTCAACCTCTATTCAAACTATCACTCTATTGTCCGATTTTTATTAACTGGAGATTCAATGTGGTGCTATGTGTTTTCATTTGGCCCGTGTGGGAGGATTTTGTGTGTGTACCTGTGTGCATGGAAACCATGTGTTTGATTCATTTGATACCATTGCACTATTCCGCTCCAGCCATTCCCACGAGCCTGTCCTCCCCAATTAAGGTAACACCAACCTCCTGTGGTGTGTACATATGCCAGCATTTGTGCATGTGTGTGTGCTTGCATACATGTACATGTGTGTGTGTGTGGACCGCTCTCTGAGCCTACTGTTGATTCAGCTAGAACCTCCCTGAATGCCTGACTGCCAACTGACAGCATCTGTCACTGGGTGCCGGGCTTGTAATCATGACTTAATAAGGCCAGGAAATAAGGAGAGAAAGAGAAAACACACTTTTGGTCAGAGTGGAGGGAGTGTAGCAGAGCAGAGGTGCTCAGGGCTGGGGAATGTAGAAGGGGAATATGGGTTCTGGGCTAAGGGTTTGGTTTCATCCAGCTCTCCGTCCAAGGCCCCTTCAGAGACAGAGTTTGAACATGAGAAATAATTTGGCCTGTGTTAACTTTAACCAGAGGAAGCATGATCTGAAAATAGAGGGACAGGGATGGTGGACTTACAAAGTTATGTGGGTGCCCTTGCTGGCCTATTCCTATAACAAAGAGAAGCTGTATTTTCCACTGACCATCCTTTAGTTTCTCAGTCCTGGTCTAATATTTCTGTGTTCTCAAAGAACAGGGCTGTCTGAAGTAAGACCTTCAGTGAGGTTTAATTTCCCTGTACGTATCTCACACCATTCTCAAACCACACAGTCATCCATAGGTACTTCCTGTGCACATCTCTATGGCACTTTCTGATCTCTTCAGTGGTAACAAACTTTAAAGGCTAACAAACTCTCTGAACCTTAACCCAACCCACCCCCTCAGTGAGAAACATATTTATTTCAAACCTCATCCATTAAAAATGTTGTATAATGAGGGCAAAGAAAGTGTGCAAAGCCTGGTAATTACAGCAAAAAAAAACAGTCTTTAAAAACGCTCTGTGTATGGCTGAGACTGTCACGTTCCTGACCTATTGTTCCTTTTTCTTTTATTTATTTAGTTGGTCAGGGCGTGAGTTGGGGTGGGTTGTCTTTGTGTGTTTTGTCTAGTTTAGGGTGTGTGTATTGTTTAAGGGGTTTTTAGTATGTATGGGGTAGTGTTCAGTGTAGGTGTTTAGGAAAGTCTATGGTTGCCAAATTTGGTTCTCAATCAGAGACAGCTGTTTATTGTTGTCTCTGATTGGGAGCCATATTTAAGGCAGCCATAGGCTTTAGGTGTTTGTGGGTAATTGTCTATGTCTAGTCTATGTTACATGTTTGCACTTAGTCATTTATAGCTTCACGTTCATCGTTTTGTTTCGTTTGTTCTTCTTCTAAATAAAGAGAAGATGTATTTTTCACACGCTGCGCCTTGGTCCTCTCTTTATCAAGAAGACGATCGTGACAGAGACGCAACTTTAAGATTCACAATCCAAAAGCAGAGGGACTGAAAGATATTTTGCCTTGTCAATTGTGTAATAATGTATAATAATTCCCCATTTACTCATGTGTTGAAGCAATTTTCCATAAAGGTTGCATATAAAATAAAGCAGTTGAGTAGGAACATTTACATATAGCATATTTCCAGTTGACCACTTCAGTAGAGTATTTTCCCAAGGGACTAAAGTGAGAGTCATAACGAATGGAAAAACATAACGGGTCCTGGTGTGTTGGCCATCATACCGGTGGGTGTAAGTCCTGATATGAAGAGTTTCATTCCAAAACACTATATGTTCATTTTCAGAAATGTTGTTATATAAGCTTATGAAAGAGATTGGTGTCGTTTTTTCACTATCTAACCATGGCATGGGGTTGTTCAACGACAGACATGTTCAACAGTGCAATAATCAACATCTAAAACAGTATTACTAATGCCAAAAAATATATACCATATATATATATATATATATATATATACAGTATCAAATCAAGTTTATTTTATATAGCCCTTCGTACATCAGCTAATATCTCGAAGTGCTGTACAGAAACCCAGCCTAAAACCCCAAACAGCAAGCAATGCAGGTGTAGAAGCGCGGCGGCTAGGAAAAACTCCCTAGAAAGGCCAAAACCTAGGAAGAAACCTAGAGAGGAAACAGGCTATGAGGGGTGGCCAGTCCTCTTCTGGCTGTGCCGGGTGGAGATTATAACAGAACATGGCCAAGATGTTCAAATGTTCATAAATGACCAGCATGGTCAAATAATAATCAGGAGTAAATGTCAGTTGGCTTTTCATAGCCGATCATTAAGAGTATCTCTACCGCTCCTGCGGTCTCTAGAGAGTTGAAAACAGCAGGTCTGGGACAGGTAGCACGTCCGATGGACAGGTCAGGGTTCCATAGCCGCAGGCAGAACAGTTGAAACTGGAACAGCAGCAAGGCCAGGTAGACTGGGGACAGCAAGGAGTCATCATGCCCGGTAGTCCTGACGCATGGTCCTAGGGCTCAGGTCCTCCGAGAGAGAGAAAGAAAGAGAGAAGGAGAGAATTAGAGAGAGCATACTTAAATTCACACAGGACACCGGATAAGACAGGAGAAGTACTCCAGATATAACCAACTGACCCTAGCCCCACGACACAAACTACTGCAGCATAAATACTGGAGGCTGAGACAGGAGGGGTCAGGAGACACTGTGGCCCCATTCGATGATACCCCCGGACAGGGCCAAACAGGAAGGATATAACCCCACCCACTTTGCCAAAGCACAGCCCCCACACCACTAGAGGGATATCTTCAACCACCAACTTACCATCCTGAGACAAGACCGAGTATAGCCCACAAAGATCTCCACCACAGCACAAACCAAGGGGGGGCGCCAACCCAGACAGGAAGATCACGTCAGTAACTCAACCCACTCAAGTGACGCACCCCTCCTAGGAACGGCATGAAAGAGCACCAGTAAGCCAGTGACTCAGCCCCTGTAATAGGGTTAGAGGCAGAGAATCCCAGTGGAGAGAGGGGAACCGGCCAGGCAGAGACAGCAAGGGCGGTTCGTTGCTCCAGAGCCTTTCCGTTCACCTTCACACTCCTGGGCCAGACTACACTCAATCATATGACCTACTGAAGAGATAAGTCTTCAGTAAAGACTTAAAGGTTGAGACCGAGTCTGCGTCTCTCACATGGGTAGGCAGACTATTCCATAAAAATGGAGATCTATAGGAGAAAGCCCTGCCTCCAGCTGTTTGCTTAGAAATTCTAGGGACAATTAGGAGGCCTGCGTCTTGTGACCGTAGCGTACGTGTAGGTATGTACGGCAGGACCAACTCGGAAAGATAGGTAGGAGCAAGCCCATGTAACGCTTTATAGGTTAACAGTAAAACTTTGAAATCAGCCCTTGCCTTATTAACAGGAAGCCAATGTAGGGAAGCTAGCACTGGAGTAATATGATCAAATTTCTTGGTTCTAGTCAGGATTCTAGCAGCCGTATTTAGCACTAACTGAAGTTTATTTAGTGCTTTATCCGGGTAGCCGGAAAGTAGAGCATTGCAGTAGTCTAACCTAGAAGTAACAAAAGCATGGATAAATTTTTCTGCATCATTTTTGGACAGAAAATTTCTGATTTTTGCAATGTTACGTAGATGGAAAAAAGCTGTCCTTGAAACAGTCTTGATATGTTCGTCAAAAGAGAGATCAGGGTCCAGAGTAACGCCGAGGTCCTTCACAGTTTTATTTGAGACGACTTTACAACCATCAAGATTAATTGTCAGATTTAACAGAATATCTCTTTGTTTCTTGGGACCTAGAACAAGCATCTCTGTTTTGTCCGAGTTTAAAAGTAGAAAGTTTTCAGCCATCCACTTCCTTATGTCTGAAACACAGGCTTCTAGCGAGGGCAATTTTGGGGCTTCACCATGTTTCATTGAAATGTACAGCTGTGTGCCTGCCATCCGCATAGCAGTGAAAGTTAACATTATGTTTTCGAATAACATCCCCAAGAGGTAAAATATATAGTGAAAACAATAGTGGTCCTAAAACGGAACCTTGAGGAACACCGAAATGTACAGTTGATTTGTCAGAGGACAAACCATTCACAGAGACAAACTGATATCTTTCCGACATATAAGATCTAAACCAGGCCAGAACTTGTCCGTGTAGACCAATTTGGGTTTCCAGTCTCTCCAAAAGAATGTGGTGCTCGATGGTATCAAAGGCAGCACTAAGGTCTAGTAGCACGAGGACAGATGCAGAGCCTCGGTCTGACGCCATTAAAAGGTCATTTACCACCTTCACAAGTGCAGTCTCAGTGCTATGATGGGGTCTAAAACCAGACTGAAGCATTTCGTATACATTGTTTGTCTTCAGGAAGGCAGTGAGTTTCTGTGCAACAGCTTTTTTTTTGAGAGAGAGGAATGGAAGATTCGATATAGGCCGATAGTTTTTATATTTTCTGGGTCAAAGTTTGGCTTTTTCAAGAGAGGCTTTATTACTGCCACTTTTAGTGAGTTTGGTACACATCCGGTGGATAGAGAGCCGTTTATTATGTTCAACATAGGAGGGCCAAGCACATGAAGCAGCTCTTTCAGTAGTTTAGTTGGAATAGGATCCAGTATGCAGCTTGAAGGTTTAGAGGCCATGATTATTTTCATCATTGTGTCAAGAGATATAGTACTAAAACACTTAAGTGTCTCCTGGCAGAGTTGTGCAGACTCAGGACAGCTAAGCTTTGGAGGAATATGCAGATTTAAAGAGGAGTCCGTAATTTGCTTTCTAATGATCATGATCTTTTCCTCAAAGAAGTTCATGAATTTATTACTGCTGAAGTGAAAGCCATCCTCACTTGGGGAATGCTGCTTTTTAGTTAGCTTTGCAACAGTATCAAAAAGAAATTTTGGATTGTTCTTATTTTCCTCAATTAAGTTGGAAAAGTAGGATGATCGAGCAGCAGTGAGGGCTCTTCGATACTGCACGGTACTGTCTTTCCAAGCTAGTCGGAAGACTTCCAGTTTGGTGTGGCGCCATTTCCGCTATTTCAGTACCAGTCAAAAGTTTGGACACACCTACTCATTCAAGGGTTTGTCTTTATTTTTACTATTTTCTACATTGTAGAATAATAGTGAAGACATCAAAACTATGAAATAACACATATGGAATCATATAGTAACCAGAAAAGTGTTAAACAAATCAAAATATATTCTATATATCAAAGAAGCCACCCTTTGTCTTGATGACAGCTTTGCATAATTTTGGCATTCTCTCAACCAGCTTCATGAGGAATGCTTTTCCTACAGTCTTGAAGGAGTTCCCACACATATGCTGAGCACTTGTTGGCTGCTTTTCCTTCACTCTGCGGTCCATCTCATCCCAAACCATCTCAATTTGGTTGAGGTCGAGTGATTGTGGAGGCCAGGTCATCTGATGCAGCACTCCATCACTCTCCTTATTGGTCAAATAGCCCTTACACAGCCTGGAGGTGTGGTTTGGGTCATTTTCCTGTTGAAAAACAAATGATAGTCCCACTAAGCCCAAACCAGATGGGATGGCGTATCGCTGCAGAATTCTGTGGTAGCCATGTTGGTTAAGTGTGCCTTGAATTCTAAATAAATCACAGACAGTGTCACCAGCAAAGCACCATCACACCAAAGAAGAGACTTGCTTGGGCGAAGTGGAAATCTGTCCTTGGGTCTGATGAGTCCACATTTTTTATTTTTGGTTCCAACCGCCATGTCTTTGTGAAACGCAGAGTAGTTGAACGGATTATCTCCGCAAGTGTGGTTCCCACCGTGAAGCATGGAGGAGGAGGTGTGGTGATGCTTTGCTGTCAATGATTTATTTAGAATTCAAGGCACACTTAACCAACATGAGGGGAAAAGTGGCTGAGATACAATTTATAACTTCAGCTGCCGTTATATACCAAGCAACTACGTTGAATAAAAATATAAATGCAACATGCAACAATTTCACAGATTTTACTGAGTTACAGTTTATATAAGGAAATCAGTCAATTTAAATAAATTCAATAGGCCCTAATCTATGGATTTCACATGAGTGGGAATATAGATCAGAAAACCAGTCAGTATCTGGTGTGACAGCCATTTGCCACATGCAGCGCGACACATCTCTTTCGCATAGAGTTGATCAGGCTGTTGATTGTGGCCTGTGGAATGTTGTTCCACTCCTCTTCAATGGCTGTGCGAAGTTGCTGGATATTGGGGGGAACTGGAACACGCTGTCGTACACGTCAATCTAGATTATACCAAGCATACTCAATGGGTGACATATCTGGTGAGAATGCAGGCCATAGAAGAACTGGAACATTTTCCTTCCAGGAATTGTGTACAGATCCTTGCGACATGGGGCTGTGCATTATCATTCTGAAACATGAGGTGATGGCGGTGGATGAATGGTACAGTACGACAATGGGCCTCAGGATCTCGTCACAGTATCTCTGTGCATTTAAATTGCCATAGATAAAATGCAATTGTGTTCGTTGTCCGTAGCTTATGCCTGTCCATACCATAACCCCACCACTACCATGGGGAACTCTGTTAGCAACGTTGACATCAGCAAACCGCTCACCCACACAACGCCATACATGCTATGCTGTCTGCCATCTGCCCGGTACAGTTGAAAATGGGATTAATCCGTGAAGCGCACACTTCTCCAGTGTGCCAGAAGCCATTGAAGGTGAGCATTTCCCCACTGAAGTCTGTTACAACGCTGAACTGCTGTCAGGTGAAGACCCTGGTGAAGACGATGAGCACGCAGATGAGCTTCCCTAAGACGGTTTCTGACAGTTTGTACAGAAATGATTTGGTTGTGCAAACCCAAAGTTTCATCAGCTGTCCGGGTGGCTGGTCTCAGACTATCTCGCAGGTGAAGAAGCCGGATGTCCTGGGCAGGTTACACATGGTCTGCGTTTGTGAGGCCGGTTCGACATACTGCCAAATTCTTTTAAATGATTTTGGTAGAGAAATTAACATTAAATTCTCTGGCAAAAGCTCCGATGGACATTTCTGCAGTCAGCATGCCAATTGCACGCTTCCTCTAAACTTGAGACATCGGTGGCATTGTGTTGTGTGACAAAACTGCAAATTTTAGAGTGCCATTTTATTGTCCCCAGCACTAGGTGCACCTGTGTAATGATCATGCTGTTTAATCAGCTTCTTTACATGCCACACTTGTCAGGTGGATGGATTATCTTAGCAAAGGTGAAATGCTCACTAACAGGGATGTCTATTATCTTTTGTTTTAAATCCGTTGCATGGCAGACTGTTGCATGGCAGACCAATCAGGACTCATCTCTCGGCATGACCAGCACCTTCATTATCTCAGCCAATTAAGGCTAACCAGGAAGAATCCTTTGTTTCTCCATTAGAAATAAACTAGGCTTGTAATTAAAAAAATATATATCATAATTACAGATACCCTACAAGTTTGTTATTAAAGGCACATGAAAGTTTAAAAGTAAAACCTTTTGATAAAAAACAAACATCTCTTTTATGAATTAGGAACATCCTTCTTACACCTCACTTGAGAGATCCAGACACAAATGTGAAACATTGGTAGATAGCGTTTTGGAACAAAACTCTTCAATAACACTGTGCTGGTGGTCCTCTCACTGTATATTATGAAGCACTCTAACCTGCACTCACCTGCTTAGAGCAGGGGTTCCAAACTTTTTCACTCAGGCCCCCCTTTCAGCATTGGGGAACATCCCTGCAAAAGCTGCAGGTTTAAAGCTTATTTCATGCAATTCTACACAATATGTCATCGGGTGCAGAGAACATGTTGCAGTTTTAAAGCTCATTTTCTTGCAAGTCAATACATTTTGCCATGTCTAATGTGAATTCGTGTGATATTTGAGTGACTCAAACATTACAGCAACATCTATGGTGTAAAAATAAACGAGCTAAAAAACATTAGCTGACATGGGCTAGTTGATCTGGACATTTTTGAAAAGGTATAAATAGCTCTCTAAAGAATTCAATGACTGACATGACAAGAGGAAAACTGATGATGCACCACCTACCCAATTTCAAAATGGCACCTTGTGCATTCTACTCTTACAACTTTCAAGAGTAAGTTGAAAGCCGCGCCCAACCTGCTGACCCCGGGTGCGCCCCACAGTTTGAGAAGCAATGGCTTAGAGTACCGCCCCCGGGCAATGCAGGGTGACCCAGACGAACTAGTGAGCATGCCTCTCTCGGCTGGAGGTGGCACCGCTCTGTTATACCAGCTGGGGCCCCAGATCTCCCCCTCACCACCACACAGGGAGGCCCCAACAGCCACAGCCGCAGGCTAACCGCAGGCTAGGGGTGAAGGGAGAGTCTCTCTTTTTTTCCATTTAGCCAGAGCATGTCTGAGGAGTGGTAGCATAACACCAAGGCCTACCGTTGTTCATAAACATTAGTTCTGAAATTAGCATTTGGGTTTACAAGCACAGCTGCTCAGATTCTTAAGGCTCTCTGCCTCTTAGATCTGGGATGGTTTCTGATGGCGTTGACCCCCTTTCCATGCCCACAGCCTGCTACCCGCTGCATCCTCCCAGGCTTTACTGTGGCAGCACGGCGGAAGATTCTGTGGGAAATCTGGGGATGCCGCAACACGAGCCAAATCGGTGGTTTGGAACAATTAGAGAGCTCTGAGCTCAGAACCCTGGTTTGGATTGGACGGGAGGTTATGGGCGTGTGGAAACATAAGCAGAATGACACAAGAGGGAGATGGGGAACAGGCAACCGGCTCATCATTCCATTAGATGACAGAGAGCATGTCACCACCAGAGCCCAACACGGCTTTAGTCCTCTTGATACATGCTAGATCAAGCCTTCTGTAGAGTTCTCTATAGAGGTTCATGTGGTGTGCTGTAAGTCATACGATTTCTTGATTTCCTCACATGCATCCTTTATAAAGGTCAACTGACCCTTAGATCCAACTTCTCTGGTTTTAAATGGACTATGTGGCATCGATATGAGTCCAAAGCATTAATTTTAGTGTCCAAATTTACTACAGTGTAAAAAGGATAATTTTGGTTATAAAGTCCAAAACAGAGTTTTGTAAGTGAGTTATTCATGACTTACTGGAGGGTTGGGTATGGATTATCAGCCTGGTCTCAGAGCCAAATGTATTATATTTTACTAAAATCCTTGCCACTCCATTTAGTATGATATGTTACTTTATATTAGGTTACATTAAACTGGCCTATATAAAATCTGGGACACTCAAATTAGTATGATATGTTACTTTTGATATGACACCTGTTGGTCTGGGTAGATGAGTGGCCGTATAACGCTAATGTCTAGCAACCCAAAGATTGCGTGTTGGAAATCTTATCATGGACAACTTTAGCATTTTAGATCATTAGCAACTTTGCATCTACTTACTACTTTTTAGCTACATACTTAGCATGTTAGCTAACCCTTCACCTAACGTTAACCCTTTAACCTAACTCCTAATGCTAACCTTAACTCCGGCCTGGATCCACAAGGGGGCTAAAGGGGGCATAGCCCCCCTCAGTTCAAACTTTAGCCCCTCAGAACAAAAACAATGTCACTATATAAAAATAGCAAACAAGTTCAAATGATTGAGTGACAGGTTGGCGCAAGAAAAATATGTATTGCAGTGTGTAGGGGGGCAACCTGGTCTCATAGACTAGCCGTAGCATAGGAAAAGTAAATCCGGGAAGCTCAGAATTAGTATGATATGTTAAGTTTGGTATGGTTACATAAGACAGAAGGTTACTTTAGGCAAAAACGAAAGAAGGGTGGATGGATGGGCGTAAAACATTGTACGTTTTGCAAATTCTAACGTATTATAGGTTTTGCAAATTAGTAACATATCATACGAATTGTAATTCGGAACACATCATACGAAATGCAAGATGGACATCCACAAATTAATTAATACATATAACACGAAACGTAACATATAATACTAAATGGAGTGTCTCGGATTTACGTACAGAATAATATGAAATGCTCTGAGACCAGGTTGTGTCTTCAAGTCTCGAGTGTGGGTGATGAAGTCGCTTCCATCTATCTAATGTATTACAGGTTATGGACAGGTGGAGTCAGGTGGCAGGAGGGGTGGAGTGCATGACACTCCATCTGGATATGACAGTTTGCCTCAACCCATGGGTCCAGCAGGCAGAGTTTAATAACTACAGGCAGATGTGAGATTCAGGAGGATGGTACTCTTCTCATACCACTCTGTATACTACTGACCAATTCAAAGATTCCTCCAGGAGGAAGCTTTGCATCAATCAGTAGCCTACAGAATAATATGATATTCTAAACAAATTGTTTTGATAAGTTGTAAGTGTAACAATACACCATTCTTCACAAAATACTGTAGAAGCAGTGTTCTGCTAATATAAAAATGTGCAAATGTTATACCTTCCTGTATGGTGTCCCGTATAAGACAGGAGTTCCCTGACATGTTTGAAGAATACACAGCCCCATGTATCAGTCAGAGAACTCCATTTTAAAAGCTGATAGGCATGGCAGCATAGATCAGCTCCAGGCCCCTCTCGTCACAGATACTGGTCATGAAGGAGCCCGACTTCGGCACCTATATCAGACCCAGCTCCTATATCACAGAGGGAGGTAGAGAGAGAAAGCCATTGAAGCCAACAGTAAATACACGGTTGAACATAGCCAATCAGAGATCCGGATTCACAGCAAATTCACAAAGGACGTGCCAACATGGCACTGACTGGTTGGCATTACTCACTCGGGCCCAGGTGTGGTCCATTGGCACAGTGGAATGTTGCACCTCCTTACAACATACAAGACAAACGTATACACACAGCACTGATTACATTATCATTAGTGGTTAGGTTAACTCCAGGACTGATAGTATTCCCAGCTAGTACATTTGGTTCCTTGCAAGGTGTGGAAACATATAGTACCAGTCAAAAGTTTGGACACACCTATTCATTCGAGGTCTTTTCTTTATTTTTTTAAAATGTTCTACATTGTAGAATAATAGTGAAGACATCAACACTATGAAATAACACATATGGAATCATGTAGTAACCAAAAGAGTGTTAAACAAATCAAAATATTTGAGATTCCTCAAAGTAGCCACCCTTTGCCTTGATGACAGCTTTGCACACAGTTGTGTCTAGTTCGCTAGACGTACTTTGGGTGGTGGACCATTCTTGATACACACGGGAAACTGTTGAGCGTGAAAAACCCTGTAGCGTTGCAGCTCTTGGCCCAAACCGGTGTGTGCCGAGCACCTACCACCATACCCTGACCGGAGGCTGCTGAGGGGAGAGCGGCTCATAATAATGGCCGGAACGAAGCTAATGGATTGGCATCAAACACCTGGAAACCATGTGTTTGATTCCATTCCACTAATTCCACTCCAGTCATTAACACAAGCGCGTTCGCCCCAATGAAGGTGCCACCAACCTCCTGTGCCTACCCTGTTCAACAAAGGCACTTAAATCTTTTGTTTTGGCACAGATGGCACAGATACACAATCCATGTCTCAATTGTCTCACGGCTTAAAAATCCTTCCTTAACATGTCTCCTCTCCTTCATCCACACTGATTGAAGTGGATTTAACAAGGGACATCAATAAGGGATCATAGCTTTCACCTGGATTCACCTGGTCAGTCTATGTCATGGAAAGAGCTGTTTTGTATACTCAGTTTATATACTAATAGGAGGACTGTAACTACACAATAGATTCAGGCTGGTGACACTTACCCCGTTACTATGCAGCCAGCTGTGTACGTTACTGAATGCTTGCAGATATGTTTTGCTATTTCCTGCCAATAGCCCTTGCTATATTTGTAGTAGACAAGTACCCTAAAAATTACACAATAAGCTATTATGAGAACACACATCTTGTTTTGGGTTAGCAAACGAAGCCCCCGAATGCCAGCTAGCTAATTATCATCAATTATCATTGATTCACATTCATTCATCATTCATTTGCTAAAAGGGTTAAGGTTTGGGTTAGGGGAAGGGATAGCTAACATGTAGTTGCAAAATAGCCCAAAAGTGGTAATTAGGTAAAATGCTTAAGTTGTCCGTGATGAGATTTGAACCTGCAACATTTGAGATGCTAGAGAGTCACGTTATACTCTCACCCAACCACCCTCCTTTCATTTTTGCATTAAGTAAGCAAGCATCTGCTTATGTAACCATATGCAACGTAACATATTGTATTGTAAGTTTTGCAGACGAAATGGATGATGGACATTTTTTTTTTTTTTTTTCTTCTTTTTTTTGGGGTGGATCAGCTTAATATTGCGGAAAGAATGTTGCTTCCAATGTAATTGTCTGCATCATTTCCAATCCCCCATATTTTTTTGGGTAAATATATATATCCATACACGCATGCATACATATATACATATATACATACACATACCTATATAGACATACATACTTTTTTAAAGAATATACCTTTATTATTATTCCCCGCAACCCTACCACCGCTCCACCAATTGGAGTAAACTAATAAACACTTCTGCTTTTACCTTCAATTTATACATCTTATACCTATTTTACAGACACAGACTACTTTATAATAGTTCTCTCTTGTTTGTTCTTAGTCCTTCCTCTATTTCTGTTGTCCATCCAATTTTATTTCCACTTGTAACTGTGCTATTTCACAAAAGCTCCGCACCTATACACATTTCACAGATCCCGTATGCCCTACATTGTTTATCTTGTTATTAGTCCCACCCTTCAGTTCCACTCAACCCTTCCCATCTATCTTCCAACATCATCCATTTCGGATTTTTATTTGCCATATATTTTTCAACTGTGCTGTGATGCTTCACAAAAGATTTGAACCTTCCTATTCTCATAGCTTCTACAGATTGTAAATTAAAAATAAACATTTTTGCTAAAATAATTATTATATTATTGATTGATTGACTATGGCTTTTCAAATCCCCCAGTATTGCTATCTGTAGCGTTAGTTCTAGGCAAATGTTGCAATTCTTCAGCCATTCCTGGACCTGTGACCAAAAACGAGCTACATATGGACAATACCAAAATAAATGATCTAATGACTCTGCCTCCTCACAACAGAATCTGCAGAGCTGGGAAGATTGTATACCCCATATATATAACATTCTATTAGTTGCAAGAATTTTGTACAGTAATTTAAATTGAAAAATTCGAAGTTTTGAATCCGGCGTTGTTTTGCGTATCAATTCATAAACCATGTGCCATGGAATGGGTACATCGAAAATCTCTTCCCAACTATTTTGCAATTTATATGGCACAGCTGTCAGTTTTTTGGTCCTTAAATGAAATTGGTATATGTTTTTATTTATCACACTTTTCTTTAACCATTTATGTTCTTTAATACAGGGCCGACATACAAGTTCCTTACTTTTTTCCCCTTCTACTTGCCTCTTCCATTTTTGTGGTAATGCTGCAATTAATTGGTTGTAATTTTGGGTAGAGCAGACATTTCCATATGTCTGTGTTAGCTGCATGTGTGACATAACTCCACCAGTCCTATTTATGATATCATTCACAAAAATTATACCTTTTTTAAAAATTTCTTCGATAAATACAGTTTTTTTATCAATTACTATATTTGAATTTAACCACAATATTTGTTGTACTATTTGTTCCGTCCTTTCAGGTGGATTAAACTGAAATTGCAACCAACTTTCTAAGGCTTGTTTAAAAAATAAGGATATTTTGGAGATTATTTCCTTTTCAAACAACCGAAAGTGAGCAGGTGTAATCTGAATAAAGGGAAAAAGGCCCTTCTTGAACATAGGATGAGACATTCGTACCAATTTACTAGAGAACCAGTTTGGATTTAAGTATAACTTTTGTATGACTGATGCCTTTAGTGAGAGGTCTAATGCTTTAATATTTAATAATTTCTGCCCTCCGAATTCATATTGGTTATATAAATAGGCCCTTTTAATTTTATCTGGCTTGCCGTTCCAAATAAAATGGAATATTTTTTGTTCATATAATTTAAAAAGCAGGTCACTAGGTGTAGGCAAAACCATAAGCAAATAGGTAAACTGTGATATGACTAAAGAGTTAATCAGGGTGATTTTTCCACAAATAGACAAGTATTTTCCTTTCCATGGTAGCAAGATCTTATCTATTTTTGCTAACTTTCTATAAAAATTTATTGGAGTGAGATCATTTCTTTCTTTTGGGATTTTTATACCGAGTATGTCCACATCTCCGTCAGACCATTTAATTGGTAAACTACATGGCAATATAAAATGTGTATTTTTTAGTGATCCAATACGTAATATGGTACATTTATCATAATTTGGTTTTAATCCAGAGAGGATAGCAAAGGTATCTAGATCCTCTATGAGGCCGTGGAGAGACTCTAGTTGTGGTTTTAAAAGAAAACATGAATCATCAGCGTACAATGACACCTTAGTTTTTAAGCCACGGATTTCTAATCCATTAATATTAATGTTTGATCTAATTTTAACAGCTAACATTTCGATGGCAATAATAAATAGATATGCCGATAGTGGACAACCTTGTTTTACTCCTCTAGATAGTTTAAAACTTTCTGAGATGTAGCCATTATTTACTATTTTACACCTAGGGTTACTATACATAATTTTAACCCATTTTATAAGAGATTCCCCAAAATTGAAATATTCTAGGCATTTATATATAAACTCCAGTCGTACTTTATCAAAAGCCTTTTCAAAATCAGCTATGAAAACCAGACCTGGTGTCCCCGATATTTCATAGTGTTCTATTGTTTCCAGTACTTGCCTTATATTATCTCCAATGTATCGTCCATGTAAAAAACCTGTCTGATTAGGATGAATAATATCTGACAAAACTTTTTTTATTCTATGCGCCAAGCATTTTGCTAGGATTTTTGCATCACAACACTGAAGTGTAAGAGGTCTCCAATTTTTTAATTGGACTGGATCTTTATATATACCACTTGGGTCCTGTTTCAGTAATAACGATATCAGACCTTCTTGTTGCGTGTCTGATAATCTACCATTTATATAGGAGTGGTTAAAACAAGCTAATAATGGTCCTTTGAGTATATCAAAAAAAGTTTTGTATACTTCCACTGGTATGCCATCCAGCCCTGGAGTTTTCCCATCCTTAAAGGCCCCAATTGCATCAAGCAGTTCCTCCTCTGTAATTTGGCCTTCACATGAGTCTTTCTGTACAGATGTTAATTTTACATTATTAATAGGAAAAAAATCCATACAATTAGTTTCAGTTAGTGGAGATGGAGGAGCCTGAAACGAAAACATATTCTTAAAGTACTTTACTTCCTCTTTCAAAATATCATTTGGTGAATCATGCGTGACTCCATCATTTGTAACAAGTTTTAATACATTTTTTTTGGTAGCATTTCTATATTGAAGATTGAAAAAGAATTTGGTGCATTTTTCCCCATATTCCATCCAGTTCGCTTTATTTTTATAATATATTACACTGGATCTTTCTTGAATAAGTTCCTCCATTTCTTTTTGTTTTTCCTCTAACTTATTCTGTGCCTCTATGGTACCGTTTTTATTGCTATCTAACTGTACTGTTAGTCCTTCAATTTCCTTTGTTAATATGGACTCTTTTGATCTAAATTCCCTTTGTTTTATAGATGAGTACTGAATTGCATGGCCTCTAAAGGCACACTTAAGTGTCCCATACAATAAGGGGATCTGCTGTACCTATGTTATGTCTGAAAAAGTCAGTTATAAAATCTTCTGTCCTAGTTCTAAACAATTTATCATCTAGTAGACTTTGATTAAATTTCCAATATCCTCGCCCACGTGGAAATTCTGTAAGAGAAATATATATGCCAATTATGTGATGATCCGACCGCATTCTGTCCCCTATCAACACTTTTTTAACTTTTGGTGCCAGAGAGAATGGTATAAGAAAGTAGTCAAGACGACTAGCTTGATTCAGCCTCCGCCATGTATATCTCACTAAATCAGGGTATTTAAGTCTCCATATATCCACTAATTCCAATATATCCATGACATTCATGATTTCCTTAAGTGCCTGAGGGTGATAGTTTGTAGTGTGATTTCCTTTCCGGTCTATAGAGGTATTTAAGACCGTATTAAAATCTCCCACTATAATAATAGAGTCTAGTGTTGCTTGTAGAGTTGATAAATTCTTATATATATTTTCAAAGAAGCTTGGATCATCATTATTCGGACCGTATAGGTTAACAAGCCATATTTGTTTATTGTCCAATAACATATTTAAAATAATCCATCTACCTTGAGGATCTGTTTGGACAATTTGCACATTTGGATCAAAATTATTGTTAATTAAAACCATCACCCCTTTTGAATTTCTTTGCCCATGGGAGAAATATATTTTGCCCCCCCAGTTCTTTTTCCACAAAACTTCATCTAAAACTGTTGAATGGGTTTCCTGTAAACAATAGATATTATAATCCTTCTCTTTTAGCCAGGTAAATACTGATCGTCTTTTCTTATTATCTGCTAAGCCATTACAATTGTAACTGGCTATACTTATTTCACCACTTACCATAATGAGACACACCTTTCATTCTTTTAATCAGAATATATTTTTGTAAACGTACTATTAAAAAGTAACATAATGATTGAGTGTCTATATAGTTGTACCATGATATTTGCATTTCTACTAAGTAAACCTCCAATTGGTCCCTACTATTCCACCCGCTAAAAGGCCTCATCTCGAGATGGCTTGTCATCCCAATGCCCGGTAGACCACCCTCGACCCCCTGTATCCCATAGCCCTGAACTGACTGGGATCCATTCTTTGAAAAGAGCATACAGTGCCATTTACCGAATTGAAGAAGATCAATTACCATATGCATTTCCATTGCCCTCACCTCGATTTGTATTATATATATCTGTGGATCATCCTCTATTGTCCCTAACATCTTTTACTTCTTCCTTCGCAACAGTTGTGGGATACACACATACACCCACACACACTCAGCCCTTACCCCCACACAACCATAAGCTCACTTTCTCAACAATTGCACCATCCCAGAGCCCAACTCAAGATGGGTCATGATTTACAAATGCACTTGCAGTTGCAGCTGCATGAGAAGGCCTGCAAGACCGCACAAAAAATTAGCAAAAATTGAGAGATTTATTTACCATTGTCATATCCTAGATAATGGAGGTCAAATGTACACCTTATTCCTGAAACACCCACAATACGGCCACCCGTCATGACCATGTCCCCACGCATCTCCATGCAGTCCGACTTTGATTTTGTGCCGCCAGGGCCACAATAATATACCCCCTCTCTGAATGTCCGAGTGTGACCCCCTCCCCATGGGTTACTGCAGCTAGTGTTGCCAGCACTGCCACTGCCTGGGTGGGGGCACCCCACCGGAATCCCCACCGGCTAGGTACAAGGTCGTCAAGGTTCTCATTAGCAGCTTTGAGAATTTCCTTGTATATTATGCTCTCCCTTTATGGGGCTTTGGCTTTGCAGGACCAACCCTGCCAAGCAGGCTCAGAATCTTGAGGGGCCAGTGCTGCTCTTGGTCTCTGACCTCATTTTAGCTGCATACAGACCGCTTACAGCGGGCACATAAAACAGTTAGGGACTTCTCCTTAGTATCTGGGTCATTCAGGTGGGTGTCTAGGGTATAGTGCCATGGACCGTACCATTAAAATAGGATAATAAATAATTAGATATAATTTATAAAAAAATAAATAAAAAATGTAGTTCTCCATGATAGGACAATAAATAAATAAGACGTATAATTCATTATAAAGGTATATCCATCATCTGAACAACATTGAAAGCCCTCTCATACCCGGCTCACAGCAATACATTGGCTCTGGGATATGCAACCATTTCATTACTCACTCACTCAACTTTCCAAACATAACAATTAAAATAAAAAATAAACACAAACCATACCATCCACACATACTGTGCCTTCTGTTTACTTAGTTTTTATCTTCACTATGTTGAATTAGTGCTTGTGTGTTCAATTAGTTATATGTGAAGATTTATAGAAAAGCTATATTTTTTATTGTATTGTTACAATCAGTAACCGGGCTTGAATTGTGTTTATTTCCCTCGTCTATGAGAACTTTGTAATTTTTAAAATAACCATGGAGTAGTCTTTGTGTCTCTGAACAACTGGTTATCAATATATAGTTTATCAACGACGAGAGCTACTCGTTTCGCTTTTAATCTATTTTCTTTGAAAATTGGATACAGAACTTTGCGCCGTTCTGCAATTTCCTTCGGAAACTGATCATTCATGCCAATTTTGGTCCCAGCAAGTCTTTTACCCAGGCTTTTAACCATTATTTTATCTTTAAATGAAGCAAATTTGGCAACGATTGGGCGTTCGTACCTCTGCCCTCTCTGTCCGAAGCGGTGAACGCGTTCAAGTTGGATTTTGTCGATAACTTCGCGTGGAATCTGAAGCGCTGTAAGGAGGAACTCTCTAACTATAGATTCAGGAACTTCTCCTTCTTTTTCTTGGATACCTGTAAGTACCAAATTCTCTCTCATGGATCTAGTTTGTATGTCTAGTAAGGTTTCCTTCAGAACGGTGTTCTCCTTTTTAATTCCATTCATTTCGGTTTCAATCTTATTGACTGTCCCTTTTAGCGCGTGTGTTTGCTTCTCCAATGTCGCAGCTTTTTCATCACTCATCTCTAGGCTTGCCTTCAACTCTTTTATATCCTTACTAACTAATTCAAGTATACCCAGTTTGTCATTTATTGATTTTAACAGATCGGTTTCGACCTTTACCATTCCCGGTGGTGAGAATATTAAGTCATCAGTGTCTGTAGAAGAGTCACGTTTTCGTTTTGTAATCGGTTCCCCTGTCTTACTCTCCGTCATGTTTGGTTGTTGCCTGTTTTCGTAATATTTGTCGATAAATGTCTCTAGTTTTAGGATTTGTTTTGTGTTATTGTCCAGATTGAAGGTTATCACTCACCAGATTAAGTAGTGCTAATATTTTAGTCTAATTTAGCAGATATTTCGAATATTATGTTTTATCTTGAGGTGCTCTACATAAATCCCTTCAGTCCGCCATTACCCTTACGTTACCTTTACGTCATACGTCAGCTTGCACCTTGCACCAACATCCACAAATTAATACATGCCATACGAAACGTAACATGTGATGGAGTGTCTCGGATTTACATACAGAATAATACGAAAAGCTCTGAGACAAAGCTGGAAGACAGAACCACTGTGTGGTTTGACAAATCCTTAGAATTGGCCAAATAGACAAATAGATTGTCATTCTAGTTCTGGTTAGACAGCTGAAGTTGTACTCTACATACAATGTATTTTTATTTGCTAGGTAAGTGTAGGCATACAGTCTTTATTGTGTCAATTCCCTACGAAAAGCCACTGGCACAGGAAAGAGCTGTCCATAACACGTCCACAAAAATCAGCATTCCAAACGTTACTCTTTTTGGGTGAAATTCCCATTTATTGCGCATATATAATATAAATAGCTCCAAAACACATATTCCTATAGAAAAGGTACAGAGAGAGTCATTCTATAAGCTATATCTGTGATACAGTAAGAACTGTATGTGCTCTCCTCTCACCTGTGCTAACCCTTCCTGGTCACCTGTGCTGCCTACAGTATGTACACAAGTGACTAGTGACCCCAACATATAGTGCCCTCTAGTGTACAAAACAAGTTAAAATAACCCTTGACAGACAACATATACACAACACACTAAACAGGCCAAAACGGCTCCTACAGTCTTTATATGCACATCACTATGATATTTACAGCATCAAATATTTGGTCTTTGTTACACGAACCGCATCGATTTGTTGTTGTTCAATGTACTTACACTCAAGCTGGCCATTGTTTGTGCAACATCCACATGTAGCCTACACCTGTTGTAGGGATATTAGTAGTTCCTGGATTGGTCCCGCGGGAAAGATCTAACAGCAGACATAAGGAGAGACGTGACAAAACTAGCCAGTTATAGAATATTGTGTTGTAGGACAGCTGAGCCGACTCAAGACTGGGCATTCAACTTGCAGTTGATACCGTTTCCGCTGTAATATGTAACATGTATTTACATGACCTTATGAAACGTTGAAACTAATTTGCAAGTTACTTTTGTAGCAATGTGTTGTAAAACAAGTGTCTTATTGTCACGACTTCCGCCGAAGTTGGTGCCTCTCCTTGTTCAGGCGGCGTTCGGCGCTCGTCGTCACCGGCTTTCTAGCTGCCACCGATCCATGTTTCTGTTTTCCATTTGATATGTCTTGAGTCTACACACCTGGTTCCCATTAAGTTATTATTATTTCCCTATTTAACCCTCTGGTTCCCAGTATATGTTGTGCGTGATTGTTCCTGTTATGTGTTAGTCTTGCGTGTTAGGGTTTGTTATTCCCTACGTGGATTTATTTGTTCTGTATATTTTTTCCCCGAGTAAAGTACGTTATTTTTACTCACTTCTGTTTCCTGCGCTTGACTCCGTCCTCACCTATACACCACTAACGCTGACACTTATGAAACAGTCTAGACACTGGCTCTTGCTATCTTGCCATTTGACAGAGAAATATCAGCTAGATCGGATAGCCAGATGCAGCTATTACCAAGCAATGCTAACTAGCTGCTGTCAGCACAGACTTTAGCCTACACATAGAACTGAATTAGCTGACCATCCTGAGATGGCGAGTCAGTCAGAAGGGGAGAAGTCCTCAACTTCAAAACTTTGTTCTTTCCATTGCAAAGCTAGCTTAGCTTACCTCGCTGTACTCACTACTGGCCTTTGTTGTTATTAAATGGCAAAGACACACCCAAGAAACACCCACGTCAAACCACACCTCCAAGACAACACTCATTTGCCTTCAGCCACTAGCATTTCTAATGAACAATGATGAAAAACAAGGCCAAATCAGGAAGTGCAGTCGCCCCTTTAATACAAATGATAAAATGTAAATTGATGTTGCCACCCTTGAAATCTAGGAGGAAAAGAAGCATGTAAAGGACTAGTGGAGCCCCGTTGAATTAAAGATTGAACAAAAATACTCTCTTTACAGGGCATGAGAGCAGAGCGGCAGTATGAACGGCCTGTTTGCACACATCCCCAGGAGGCTAGACTCAAGCTCCTCTCCTCTGCTGTTATGAGGAAGACATCTATTTTCTAAAAGAGCTAAAGCGGGTTCTTTTAATAGAGAAAGCACATGTAAGGGTAGAGAGCTTTACCGACAGTCGGATAGCATGGCGTGTAATCTCTGCAGTGGAGAGTGGGAGAGCTCTAGGCTTCATGATGACCCATCTCACTACAGAGAACAGGCACCAATTATTCGGCAGAGATGGGTGGAGAAGATATACTGTACAAAGCTGAAGCCTTCGCATGGCATCCGTGCCATTCTAGCTTTGTGGCCATCAGGGTCAAAGTTCACACAGCAAACAACCTCAGGGGATTTTTTTTGTATCACCTCGTTAGACAATATGTCTTTGTTTAAAATGGTTTTAAAATAGACCATTCAATAGTTAGATTGTTTTAATATGTTACCCATCCATTTGCCTTTTTAGTACAGTATATAAACAGGGACTAGTAGTTTAAATGAATCACTATTATTGCCGACTGTGAATGAAGAAAGTGTTTGAGTTGCCGTTGCGATTATGAATACTTTTGGCATTCCCCCCACAGTATTGTGGATTCATTCCCATCTTGCTGTCATAGGCCACACGGGTGGTGACTGGAGACTGCTGTGCGTGTGAGTGTGTCTGACTTTCTGTCTGTCTGGGACTGGGGCCTCATGTTCGGAGGCATACTGTATAAGTGTTGCCCTTTCCCAGCCCTATGGAGCCCTGCTTAGACTGGGAGACAGGGCGACTGGGGAAGACAGACCTCTGTGATAACTCAGACAGAGGACATGTAAAGGACAGCAGAGAAACACTCTCTATCCACCCCCCCTCCAAGGAAATGTTCCCTGTTCTCATGGGACTTCATCTCCTCATTGGGTCCCTGCTCACGCAAGCCGGATTACTGCAAGGGATCGGAATACTTATGAGGTTGACTGCTGCTCCACTCACAGCGCTGGGATATGGATTCCCTTTCTCCTGGGAGTGCTGTCACTGCTACACTATATCAAACAACACACAACAGACAAAGACAACATCAGCCAAGAGGAAATTTGAGCAAAAATAGTTTTTGATTATAATCAATTATAATCATTATAATTATAATTATTGCTGATGTTGGAGTATCACAGAAAATGCTATTTACATTCAACTGAGTGCTAATGATGATAACTGCTAACGATGATCTTTGTAAACATTTATTATGACACTTTTTAGTCACCAGTTGATATTGAACACAAAATTATTTTATGAAGTTCAAAATGACAAGCAAATTCTGCACAAATACAGTCAATGCAGTCACTTGAAGGTCTATCACATGTCTTCAGGCTAATAAGTAGTAACTACTGTATACTAGTCAACAGATTGAAGGCCAGCAAAGCCTTCATCATAGGCCATGCTGTTCAATTGGTGCTATTGTATAGAGTACCACAGTCATGATACCAAAAAACCTAGCGGTCAAACAGGGAAATGGTCCCAATAGTTTTTCCACATAGGAAATTTTAAAAACACTTAAAATAATGGCTGTGTTTCATGTAGGCTTACCCTGGTGTGACGTTTGGATAACCGTGTAAATCTCTCTAGGACAAGGTGACTTTTACCAATATATTTGTCTGTATTTACCCCCCAAAATTGAAAGCTTAACTTGCTGCTAATGTGGCTATAATAAAGAACTACAAATGCCATGATGATCTGGATGAGGTAAGAATCTTTGGATTAACAATCTAATATTAGCTAAATGTAGTAATTAATACATTGGCAACATTTCTGTAAATGGACAATTCTGTGAACGGTCTTGTGCAAGTTTTAAATTGACACAATACGTGTCAGCAAAGGTGTCAGCTGGAGATGATGTGCAGTAGCTTGCAGGGATTTGTAGTTTTGTATGATGTCTACTTTGACGCTAAGTAGCATTTCCGAATCTGAGAGTAAATAGAGCCGAATATATTGATAAAAGTCACCTTGTCCCAGAGAGATTTACATGGTTATCCAAACGTCACGCTAGGGTAAGCATACACAAAACAAATCCCTTATTTTAAGTGTTTCTAAAATCCCCTATGGGAAAAATGAAGGGTGAAAGAACCATTGGAACCATTTCCCTGTTTGACTGCTACGTTTTATGGGTATTATGACACCTCCACTGTGGGGCTCTATAATAGTATGGTGTGTGATTCTGTATCAAACACCTATACAGATCATACAACATAGGACACCTAATGAACAAACTGATCGTTTCCTCATACAATTTGTGTGATGCAACGATCATATAACCTTGTGAAATAGATTTGTCAAACAACTGCCTAGCTTACCCCTTTATTGAGCAAACAACTTCATAAAATGACCTAAAAATAAATCATTTAGGTATCTTATGGTCTCTGTTTTTAACATTATGCCCGGGCCGAACCTTCCGTGCGGGTTAAGCAGTAATCAGGTGGCTGGTGGTCAGTGGTGGTTAGTGGATCGGCCGGTTCCGCCCTGCCACTGGAACACTGTGGGTACATCAGCAGGCCAGCTCACACAGGCCAGATCACTTGACATGCTGGAAGTTTGAAAGCAACTCTGGTTTTGTCCTCTGTTTTCTCTTGACACCATGGGTCCCGTACACAGATTATGCCTAGTTCTGCACAATCTGTTTTTTAGTCCAGGACTAGTCTTGAAGACTATAGACCTTAGGTTTTCTACACATGGCATTAAAGTAGGTACTGTCTGGGTATTTTTGGGATCACCATTCTGTAATATGCATGATTTGACCCTGGGTGAGGTTATACATTAATGTCTTCTAGTTCTAAATATGCAGATTAGTAGCATACAATATGCAGATTAGACAGATTAATTGTGCTGAACGTGTGAAAGATAGAAATCCTCACATCATCAGTTCTTCACTTCGTGTTACTCTCCATATAGCCTTATTATATCTGTGATCTTTTCTAATGTGGCAGTGACTTTGAGCCTTCAGTGCTTTACAGCTAAGGCCTGCCCACTCACATTTGTGTGCCAGTCACATTTGTGTTACAAGCATATTTGTCACAGGTGCCTTGTGCCCTTTCTTATTTGATCATTGCATTCCCTTAGATACGGTCCATGTGCATTGCCTACATGAGATGCCAGAAATGCAGTATCATTCAAAATCTTTATACTGTACAGCACACTAGTACAGTAAGCGGGCAGGTTTAGGGTCATGAAATATTGTGTGAATCAGGTGCGGGTGGGTTGAATAAAGAGAAAACAATACCTTAAAGAATCCATAAATGTATCATTCTTGTGCAATTCATATCTATAGGCTACATTTAGTTTTTTATTTCATTATTTGTATTTGGCATTAGCCTAACCTAAGCTTTAGGGTAAAATTGTAAGCTCGCCGAATACACGCTAATTGCCAAACACTTTTGGGAACTTGGGCAGAATAAGTTTATGTCAATCCACTGAGGCAAAAAGAACAATGTCAGAGTTTAATTCAATAAGAGAATAGCTGTGAAATATACTGTATTAGCCTTAACTGATGTACAGTGGCAAGAAAAATTATGTGAACCCTTTGGAAATACCTAGATTTCTGCATAAATTGGTCAATCTGATCTGATCTGAATCTGATCTTCATCTAGGTCACAACAATAGACAATCACAGTCTGCTTAAACTAATCACACACAAACAATTATACGTTTGAATGTCTTTATTGAACACACCATGTAAACATTCCCAGTGCAGGGTGGAGAAAGTATGTGAACCCTTGGATTTAATTGGTTGACCCTCCTTTGGCAGCAATAACCTCAACCAAACATTTTCTGTAGTGTGGATCAGGCCTGCACAACGGTCAAGAGGAATTTTGGACCATTCCTCTTTAAAAAACTGTTTTTAGTTCAGCAATATTCTTGGGATGTTTGGTGTAAACTGCTCTCTTGATGTCATGCCACAGCATCTCAAATCGGGTTGAGGTTAGGACTCTGACTGGGCCACTCCAGAAGGCGCATTTTCTTCTGTTGAAGCCATTCTGTTGTTGATTTACTTATGTGTTTTGGGTCGTTGTCCTGTTGCATTACCCAACTTCTGTTGAGCTTCAATTGGCGTACAGATAGCCTAACATTCTCCTGCAAAAAGTCTTGATAAACTTGGGAATTCATTTTTCTGTCGATAATAGCAAGCTGTCCAGGCCCTGAGACAGCAAAGCAGCCCCAAACCATGATGCTCCCTCCACCATACTTTACAGTTGGGTTGAGGTTTTGATGTTGTTGTGCTGTGCCTTTTTTTCTCCACACATAGTGTTGTGTTCCTTCCAAACAACTCAACTGTAGTTTCATCTGTCCACAGAATATTTTGCCAGTAGCACTGTGGAACATCCAGGTGCACTTTTGCAAACTTCAGACGTACAGAAATGTTTTTTTTGGACAGCAGTGGCTTTTTCCGTGGTGTCCTCTCATGAACACCATTCTTGTTTAGTGTTTTATGTATCGTAGACTCGTCAACAGAGATGTTAGCATGTTCCAGAGATTTCTGTAAGTCTTTAGCTGACACTCTAGGATTCTTCTTAACCTCATTGAGCATTCTGCGCTGTGCTCTTGCAGTCATCTTCGCAGGACGGCCATTTGCTAGAGAGAGTAGCAACAGTGCTTAACTTTCTCAATTTATAGACAATTTGTCTTATCGTGGACTGATGAACCTCAAGGCTTTTAGAGATACTTTTAGAGATACTACTATATTAAGATACAATTCTTAATCTTCTGGGATCTCTTTTGTTCAAGGCATGGTTCACATCAGGCAATGCTTCTTGTGAATAGCAAACAAAAATGTTGTGATTGTTTTCTATAGGGTAAGGCAGCTCTAACCAACATCTCCAATCTCGTCTCATTGATTGGACTCCAGGTTAGCTGACTCCTGACTCCAGTTAGCTTTTGGAGAAGTCATTAGCCTCGGGGTTCACATCCTTTTTCCAACCTACACTGTGAATGTTTAAATACAGACAAGAAATACACTATAATTTGTGTGTTATTAGTTTAAGCATACTATGTTTGTCTATTGTTGTGACTTAGATGAAAATCCGATCAAATTTGATGATCAATTTATACAGAAATCCAGGTAATTCCAAAGCGTTCACATACTTTTTTTTGCCACTGTATGTCTGGACAATTCAGACCACATCGACTTCCTGTGTGAATTAGATTGGATCAACCATGCATGACCCCATTTGCAACGGATGCACAGTGAGCATTCTATTGACATTGTTTGAAATGTATTAGCCTGGACGTACCCTAGCACACATTTGTATTGTTGCCCTGGACAAACTCACCTGATTCAACTCATTGAGGGCTTGATGATTAGTTTACAAGTTGACAAGTCTGTATACAATTCCTGGAAGCTGAACATGTCTCAGTTCTTCTATGGCCTGCATACTCACCAGACATGTCACCCATTGAGTATGTTTGGGATGCTCTGGATCGATGTGTACGACAGTGTATTCCAGTTACCGACAATATCCAGCAACTTCGCACAGCCATTGAAGAGGAGTGGGAAAACATTCCACAGGCCACAATCAACAGCCTGATCTGAAGATGTTGTGTCGCGCTACAATTGGAAAATGGTGGTCACACCCAGATACTGACTGGTTTTCTGATCCACGCCCCTACGTTTGTTTTTTACGATATCTGTAACCAACAGGTGCATATCTGTATTCCCAGTCATGTGAAATCCATAGATAAGGGCCAACTGAATTTATTTCAATTGACCGATTTCCTTTTATGAACTGTAACTCAGTAAAATCTCTGAAATAATGGCCAGGAACGGAGCGAATAGAATGGCATCAAATACATGGAAACCATGGGTTTGTTGTATTTAATACCAGTCCACTCATTCCGCTCCAGCCATTACCACGAGTCAATCCTCCCCAATTAAGGTGCCACCAACCTCCTGTGAAAGTCAACCGCTTCAGCAGTGTGTGCCACCGAGAAGCGATGGTGACAATGATAGCCTACATGACTGCTATTTTCTTATTTATTAAATTTTTTATATATGATAAACTTACATGTTGTACGGACCTCATTTTTATTATTCCCATAAAAGCAGATGATTTATTTCCCTTTATGTGTGTGAAACTTATAAACAAAAATATGGGATTTTGTCATATACAGTATGCGAAAACGTGACATTTTTTGTCTAACGTTAGTAATAGCTAGTAGCCTAGTCATGGATGTGTCCGTGCAATTTTGGCACATGACATTTTGTTACAGACCAACGGAACAAGTAAACCTTGAATTTGTAGGTTTAAAATATCCCTCTAGTGGCCAGGATTAACCTATTTTAACACGAAGAAGTACCAGAATATAATCAGTACCACCTGTTGAGGTTAGCATAGGACTAACGTGTGCAATGTTATCTGATGGGACCAGCTACAATTTAGTGGTCTTATATTTGTACCTTTGAAACATCAGTTCTTCAAGGTTCAGAAAAAAAAACTATAGGCTGGACAGCACCTCCTACTGGAGACTTGATCTATCTATAGCTATCCATTTAATCTTACATCCAAGGTTTTAACCAAACCCAACCCTGCATAGCTTTGATATTTGTCACTGACTAGTACCAATGTGCTATCATGAGAATAACAATTGGGGAATCTCTTAATAACTAAATATAGTCACTGCAGCATTCAAAGTCTCTCCCAAGGATAGGTTTAAGAGAGCAAATGAAATGTAACCATACTTTATATATCATATAAGATACTATTTATGCCTAATAGCATTTGCAAAGTAATCAACATCTTTTGTTTCAATTCAACCCAGGGTTAAACTGAAAATAAACAATACATATAGGCCCGGGGTTTCAAGCTTTGATGGAGACGTGAATCCAACATATGAATTATTAATTTGAAGAAAAACTTGATATTGAATTGTGTATGGTTGTCAACACAACCCAATATCAACATTTGAAGGAGACGTATCTTCTGCTTGGACAGTTCCATCTGTGCCACTGACTTAGTCTGGCTTTGTCTACAAAGTAATAATTGATATGCTGAATTAACGTCTCCATTGCGTTGACAACCAAACACAATTGAATATCACTTTTGCAATACAGTAAATAGCCTATTAACAAAGTATTTATTCAACCTTACAATAATTAACACATCCATGGCCACAGTTTGAGGTTAGCCGACTGTAACTATAAATGTCTTATTATGTAATCATAGAAAGTGTGCATGTTCAAGATAGCAGGTCTGTGGAGATCTTCACAATTGCCATAATAACCTGTGCAGAATCTAGAACAGCTTTGATCACTTATGATGTTAATGTAATCTCAACTGCAACCTAGGTCATTTGGTTGTGCTATTAGATGAAGCATAGTGATAACACATTTAGTTGTTGTATAAATACAACATATCGGACATTGTATTCCTCTTTTGAACTTTGTTGCGCTTTTAGATGGTTGAAAGCCTAGTGATAACACATTGGGAATTGAACAAACTTCAGGCTGACTTTTTGAGTGGGTGAATAGAGGTTGAAATCTCAAATATTACCCACATTTCCACATTATAATGACATGGTGTGTCCAGTGGGTGGTTGTGTACAGAAGGCTATAAGTAGCAGCTGGAATATAATCATTTTAAGGCATGTAAACAATTTCCAATATGCTGCAAAGGTTATGCTTGGCTGATCAAATTGATACTTTAATAACATAAGCTATAACAACATAGCGCTATACGAATACAAAGAACAGCGAGACTGTGAGGGCTCTGTTTTCCAATAAGGCAATGCAAGTAGCCCAGTGAACACCGATTTAAGGATGTATCATGCCAAATGATGATGTCAGCTCAACTTATTTTCCTACACATATCCCAAGGGTCAGCTGGCGGTGGGATTTGCCTCCTTACTTTCTTGAGCAAGGTAAATATACATCTGTGCAAACAAGTGTGAGTGGCAGTCAAAGGGCCGGCACCACAATATGGGAGAAAATATGGCTTCAGTTTCCCTCTGTAAAAACAGGGAGGAACAGGGAATCTGTTCTTCCCTGTGACTGTGTACTCCTATAGGAGACACTCCATGTTTGCCTGTCAGGGAGACGAACGAGAAACATGGGCTGCTCAGAAGGGTCAGGGAGCGGTTTGAAATCCTCCTTTGTGCTCCTAGTCTAGCTGTGTCGGAGACAATACGGATAATGAGAGAGGAATTTGGCGTGGAGCAGAGTGCACACACAGGGGAAGCACCTCGCCCAAGCTCAGGAGCCCAACCAGCTGTCTGGGCTTTTGTCTCTAAGGGCTCTGACTACAGGCATGCATGGGAAATGATTGATATCACTGCTGCACTCTTTGTCTGTAGACTACAGTACTGAACAACTTACACTCCCTAAAAATGTGATCCTGCTGTGAGAGCCACCATATCATATCGTATATCTACTGTTTCAGTGTAAAGTTGTACCATGAATTTATATATTTCCTTTATGTTCTGTTCTGTTTGGTGAAGAGGTCTATTGTAGCCTGTAGGTCTATGTTCCCACATTACTGATCTCTAATAAGTGTATACAAAACATGGCCTCTGCATTGTCGATTTGGGTGTTTTTCAGTTTCCAATGTTAGCGTATTGTTGCCTATCAACTCAACGGGAGGTATTCAATAATGAGCATGCTACTGCTTTAGCTTTCTCAGAAGCACAAATGTTATATTCAGTCACAGATTGCTACTGTCCCTGAGACTTCAATGTAGTGTTTTTTTCCGGGGGTATTTTTATTTGGTTGCCTAGAGATAAAAATGTATTATCGATGGACAAGATGCCTTTTCTTAGTTGCTAAGGTGTGACCGTGCTGACGCATTATGTCCTCAATAAGTGAGCAATTATCTGACATCTCTCTCAGCGTGGCATTGAGTTTGTATCCAGGAGCCAGGAACAAATGGATATCATATTGTACGCTATACATGGGGTTTGTGTCCAGGTGTCCTCCAATGATCCTTATCTAGTGGTCATCTGATCTTAGATGTGTCTGAGGCTGAACCCCTGCACCATTCTGTTTCAGAACCACTTGATAAAGGGTTGATGTAGATTGATGTAGGTTGGCATAGAAGTAGAATTACTAGTAATTATATTTTTAGAAATGTATTTCTAGGGTTGGCCTAATGTTATGTTCACAGTGGTCCTTAAAATCATGAATAAATACAATGAAATGTTTTGTTGTTTAGAACAGGTTAAAGTCAACGTGTGTATTGTCACATTTATATGGATGCATATGGTTTATCAATGTAATAACAATACCAACTCACGCCCCTTGCCTTGGAGGAGGAGGGACTTCTCAACTTCCATGCGCTGAATGATTGCAACAAGTCCCATGGTTGAAGGAGCAAGACGTGGATGGAGAAGCCCCTTGCGTGGCACACGTGGATGGAAAAAATATGTGGCAACCTGTTGATAACGGATTTATGACAATGGAAAACTTTGTAGGAGTAAAATGACAAAAGTGACAATAGACATTTTATTGAAAGAAGATCTTGTTCTTGCCGACGGCGAAGACATAGTAATAGGCTACTGCATTCCCATGGAATTCAAACTTTTAGGATAGTGGTAACACATGTGTTAACTTTTATCTAGTAACGCTTCGGTGGCCTACCGAGTCACACGTTTCTGTAAATGTGAAACAATATCAGAAATAATACAAATAGCACTGCGCGGTGAAACAATAGTCCTACAAAGCAAATACTTTCGTTATTATCCATGATAAACCAATAATCGTACAGGTAGCCTAGTACAGTATGAACACATAACAGGTGTTTTCAGAGTAGTCAAAGAGCAGACTTGTTGGAATCCTTAAATAACTGTCAAACGTGCAAATAACTGGTCGGTAGGTAACCATTCACCAAGAAAAAGCCTATTTGAAATGGTCTACACTTGCTTTATTTACTGGGAAGAGATAACTTGGAAGATAATTCAATTAAAGTCTCAGTTCACAATGAAACTGCTGAACTTACTTTGCGTTGTTGTCGGGTTGTGGAGGACATGCCTGACGAACGGAAACTGCCGGAACCTCTTCATTGACAGCTGTCATTGCTCCTCCGAGAGGTCCAAGAAGTTGGGCAGACAAACGTTCCGGGTGAAAGTGGTGTGTGATGATGTGGAATTACTGGACACTCTACAACCCAGTTTCTTACCCAACAAAACTGTTTCCCTGTGAGTATGACATCAAGCAAACAACAAAACAGTAGTTGAACAAAGGTTGTTAAAACGTTGTGTGTACCAAATGCAGGGGCGCATCTTTGGTTTTAGAAGTGTGGGGGGGGGGGGGGGTTAAATCAATATAAATACATTTTTGGGGGGAGGGGGGGGGGGGGTGTAGATCAGCTTCAGTATTGCAGATAGATTGTGGCTTCCATCATTGTAATTGTCTGTATCATTTCCAGTCTCTCATATATTTTTTTGTAAATATATATTTTGAAATATATTTTCCTTTATTATTTTCCCCTAACCCTACCATCCCTCCCTTGTTTGGAGTAACCTAATGGACAACAACACTTAGGCTTCTACTTCCAGCTTATACATACGATATACATTTCAGGCACACAGCATATTTTACAATATTTCTCTTTTGTTTGTTTTTAGTCCAATCCTTCAGCTCCACTCAACCCCTCCCATCTATCTCTATTTGCCATATATTTTTCAACTGTGCTGTGATATTTCTCAAAAGTTCGGAACCTTTCTATTCTCATAGATTCTACATATTGTACATAAAAAAACGTTGTTTGCTAAGAGTATTATTATATTATTGATAGATTGACTATGACTTTTTAAATCACCCATCAGTGCTATTTGCAGAGGTGGACATAACTTGGCAGGGGGTCTGGGGGTTCTCCAATTTTTGGGGGGCATCTAAAGCACATTTCCTGCATATCTACACAATCTAATATGACTCATGTCCCTTCTAGTCGTCTCTATTTAGAACAACAAAAAGTGAGCATAAATGCCCACAGTCATCAAGCTAGGTAAGAGATGATTAAATATGTTTAAGTGATTGATAAGACTGAACTAGATCCATGATAATTCATTCATCAATATCGTGTTGCGCCTTTAACTAATAGCTTAACAAATGAACAACTCTTACGAATAAAGTACAAAGACTTTTGATTGTCTTTAAGACATCCTCTATATCAAATTTCAGCCAGACCGCCCAGCCAACCCGAGCCGCCTACACCCCCGACCCCCACCAGTCTAGTCAATAACTCAACTCTCTCCCCAACACAACTTCCTTCCCATCTTTTTTTAATGTCTCAATGGAATGGTTTGGAAAACAAAAGTTGAATGAAAACACACATACACATTAACACACGGAAACAGTACACCCTCCATATAATTCATATCGTAGGCCTAATTCTACTGTAGAGATTTTTTTACTAGCTGGGTCCCCCCGTACTGCCCCTAGGGGTCCGCGGCCCTGTAGCGCCCCAACCCAACACACCCCACTCAGCTTTAGGATCTTAGTGAAACATTCATTATTGGTTTCAGGTGTGTTAGGCCAAGGCCAGAGTGACAACAGTACAGCAGACCCCCAGGGCCAGGACTGAGCAGCCCAGCAACTAGGAATTGCCTAAATGTGACCGACCGGCTCGATTCGGTCTTATGCAACCACATTTGAAACACTGTTTTTTACATTGGATAAAAGTAGAGACTCTGAGCTAGAAAAGTGTATATCATACACTACAGTTGAGCAACAATGGGGAAGTAATTCTGCTTTGAAAGATGATAAACTTGTAACCTCACTTTTGAGAAAATGGCCCATGATTGTTTTGGTACACCTACACACTGGACGCTCTGGCCGAGGAGTAAATCAAATCAAATAACATTTTATTGGTCACATACACATATTTAGCAGATGTTATTGCGGGTGTAGCGAAATGCTTGTCTTCCTAGCTCCAACAGTGCAGTAATATCTAACAATTCACAACAATACACACAAATCTAAAGTAAAAGAATGGAATTAAGAAATATATATATATTAGGATGAGCAATGTCGGAGTGGCATTGACTAAAATACAGTAGAATAGAATACAGTATATACATATGAAATGAGTAAAGCACTATGTAAACATTATTAAAGCGACTAGTGTTCCATTATTAAAGTGACCAGTGATTCCATAACTATCTATATAGGGCAGCAGCCTCTAAGGTGCAGGGTTGTGTAACTGGGTGGTTGCTGGCTAGTGATGGCTTTTTAACAGTATGATGGCCTTGAGATAGAAGCTGTTTTTCAGTCTTTCGGTCCCAGATTTGATGCACCTGTACTGACCTCGCCTTCTGGATGGTAACAGGGTGAACAGGCCGTGGATCAGGTGGTTGATGTCCTTGATGATCATTTTGGCCTTCCTGTGACATCTGGTGCTGTAGGTGTCCTGGAGGGCAGGCAGTGTGCCCCTTGTGATGCATTGGGCAGACCGCACCACCCTCTGGAGAGTCCTGCGGTTGCGGGCAGTGCAGTTTCCATACCAGGCGGTGATACAGCCCGACAGGATGCTCTCAATTGTGCATCTGTAGAAGTTTGTGAGGGTCTTAAGGGCCTCCTCAGGTTGAAGAGATGCTGTTGCA
Organism: Salvelinus namaycush; assembly: GCF_016432855.1. Taxonomy (NCBI): domain Eukaryota; kingdom Metazoa; phylum Chordata; class Actinopteri; order Salmoniformes; family Salmonidae; genus Salvelinus; species Salvelinus namaycush. The sequence continues at coordinate 10,918,870 of NC_052328.1, read as the reverse complement.
CCTTCTTCACCACACTGTCTGTGTGGGTGGACCATTTCAGATCGTCGGTGATGTGTACGGCGCAGAACTTTAAGCTTTTCACCTACTCCACTGTGGTCCCTTTCGATGTGAATAGGAGCGTGCTCTCTCTGCTGTTTCCTGAAGTCCACGACCAGCTCCTTTGTTTTGTTTGATGTTGAGGGAGACGTTATTTTCCTGACACCACTCTGCCAGGGCCCTCATCTCCTCCCTGTAGGCTGTCTTGTCATTGTTGGTAATCAGGCCTACAACTGTTGTGTCATCTGCAAACTTGATGATTGAGTTGGAGGCATGTGTGGCCACGCAGTCATGGGTGAACAGGGAGTATGGGAAGGGGCTGAGCACACACCCTTGTGGGGCCCCTGTGTTGAGGATCAGCAAAATGGAGATGTTTCCTACCTTCACCACCTGGGGGTGGCCCGTCAGGAAATCCAGGACCCAGTTGCACAGGGTGGGGTTCAGACCCAGGGGCCCAAGCTTAATGATGAGCTTGGAGGGTACTATGGTTTTGAAGGCTGAGCTATAGTCAATGAACAGCATTCTTACATAGGTATTCCTCTTGTCCAGATGGGATAGGGCAGTGTGCAGTTCGAAGGCGATTGCATCGTCTGTGGATCTATTGGGGCGGTATGCAAATTGAAGTGGGTCTAGAATGTCAGGTAAGTTAGAGGTGATATGATCCTTAACTAGCCTCTCAAAGCACCTCATGATTACAGAAGTGAGTGCTATGGGGCAATAGTAATTTAATTCAGTTACCTTTGCTTTCTTGAGTACAGGAACAATGGTGGACATCTTGAAGCAAAAGGGGACAGCAGACTGGGATAGGGAGAGATTTAATTTTTCCGTAAACACTCCAGCCAGCTGGTCTGCGCATGCTCTATGGACGTGGCTAGGGATGCCGTCTGGGCCGGCAGCCTTGCGAGGGTTAATACATTTAAATGTCTTACTCACGTCGGTCACAGAGAATGAGAGCCCATTGTCCTTGGGAACGGGCCACGTCTGTGGCACTGCATTATCCTCAAAGCGGGCGAAGAAGGTGTTTAGCTTGTTTGGGGCATGACGTCGGGGTCCGTGACGTGGCAGGTTTTCCCTTTGTAATACATGTTTGTCTGTAGACCCTGCCACATACCTCTTGTGTCTGAGCCATTGAATTGCGACTCCACTTGGTCTCTGTACTGACATTTTGCCTGTTTTATTGCCTTATGGAGGGAATAAATACACTGTTTTTGTATTCAACCATATTCCCAATCACCTTGCCATGGTTAAATGCGGTGGTTTGCATTTTCAGTTTTGCGCGAATGCTGCAATCTATCCACGGTTTCTGATTTGGGTAGGTTTTAATAGTCGCAGTGGGAACAGCATCCGCTATACACTTCCTGATGACCTCAGTCACTGTGTCAGTGTATACGTCGATGTTATTCACAGAGGCTACCGGGAACATATCCCTGTCCGCGTGATCAAAACAATCTTGAAGCATGGATTCCGATTGGTCAGACCAGCGTCGAATAGACCTTAGCACGGGTACTTCCTGTTTGATTTCTTACCTATAGAAAGGGATGAGCAAAATGGAGTCATTATTTGATTAGCCGAAGGGAGGGCGGGGGTGGACCTTGTAGGCATCCTGCAAGTTGGAGTAGTAGTGGTCGAGTGTTTTAGCAGCGCGAGTATTACAGTCAATGTGTTGATAGAACTTCGGTACCGCTCTGATATCCAAAAGTACTTTCCGGCTGTATGTAATAACTGGGCTAATAATGTAAGAAATACCACATAAAAAAAACAAAATACTGCAAAATTGCTTAGGAGCTAGAAGCAGAGCTGCCATATCTGTCGGCGCCATCTTTCCAGTAGGGTTGATCCTAATGTTCTGACCTAACAACAGCAGTCAAGCACCCAAGCTACCTGGCTAATGTTGGCTAGCTTTCTAGCTACTTACAGACACAAATGAGAGAACAGCTCACTCTGACCACTTTATCGCCCTAGCAGAGCTGGTTAGGCTGTTTTTATGTTATCCAGAGTGTTGGTGACTGCAACTGTGCTGCTTGCAACAATTTAATTACGCTTTTTTGTCAACGCTTACTTACATCGGCCATATTCAGCGGGTGTTGAGCGTTTGTAAATTTATCAGTTATTCTGCGCTCTGGCACACTCAGATGAGAGTGCTCTGAAATCTGAGTAGATAACCAGAGCAAATTTACCAGCTACGTCTATCCACAGTTGTCGCAGTGACATCATGAACATTCTATTGAAATGGTTACTTGCATAGTGGTCTTTTGTTTAGACTTGTAGCAAGCTAGCTAAACAATGAACCATAATCCCAACTCATAATGTTACTACCCTGCATGAATCTGCAGGTAGCTAACCAACCAGGTTCAATGTAAGCTAGCTAACATTAGGCTATAACTAGCAATGCAAATGACTCTAAAATACAAATAATATACTTACACATATCATACACGTAATGTTAGCTGGCGAGCAGCCAGCTAAAGTTAGCTGGCTAGCTAAAAGTACACTTTAACTTGAAAGGAAAACAACTTTGTGACAAAATTATAAACGGTTAATATTTGAAAATGTAGCTAGCTAGACTATCTTAGCCCTATACATGGCTGGATGCTTCTCCCTCTCTGTCATGGGTGCCTTGGTTGCTCTTAGTTTGAAGTTGTAATCCAGAGACAGGTGTTTTATACAACAGCCTTCTGTGTCTTCTTTTTTTCAACTCCCTCTGCATATTTGCAATCAAAAGCCAGAATTTTCTCCATCTCCTTAGCTATCATACTTTGGTCAGGGAGGTGTCCAAGAACCCGATGGTCACTCTGACAGAGCCTTCCAGAAGGACAACCATCTCTGCAGCACTCCATCAATCAGGGCTTTATGGTAGAGTGGCCAGACGGAAGCAACACATCAGTTGAAGGCACATGACAGCCCGCTTGGAGTTTGCAAAAAGGCACCTAAAGGACTCTCAGACCATGAGAAACAAGATTCTCTGGTCTGATGAAACCAAGATTGAACTCTTTGGCATGAATGACAAGCGTCACTTTTGTAGGAAATCTGGCACGATCCCTACGGTGAAGCATGGTGGTGGCAGAATCCTGGTGTGGGGATGTTTTTCAGCAGCAGGGACTGGGAGTCAGGATCAAGGGAAATATGAACAGAGGAAAGTACAGAGAGATTCTTCATGAAAACCTGCTCCAAAGTGCTCAGGACCTGAGACTGGGGGCGAAGGTTCAACTTCCAACAGGACAACGACACTAAACACACAGCCAAGTTAACGCAGGAGTGGCTTCGGGTCAAGTCTCTAAATGTCCTTGAGTGGCCCAGCCAGAACCCATACTTGAACCCGATGGAATATCTTTGGAGAGACTTGAAAAAGCTCTAGATATCTGATAGATAAGGGAGAAGGGCCTTGGTTATCTGATAGATAACTAGAGGCTAGAGCTGACCTGGCTGTGGTAGCTACTCACTGGTGTAGCTCATTCATTCACCTCAGTCGAGAGGGGATGAAACATTAGCTAACGTTACATGTCAGTTACACTACTAGCTCAGTACCGCGAATAAACACTAGTTGAGTTTTTTTTCTGTTACGTTAAACAGCAGTTTCCTTGCCAGCTACATTAGTGAACTAAAGAGCAGGCAGTTTCTGTTTTGCTAATTTTTACAACTCGGTGAGAGAGCGCAACACGTGCACACTGAACCATGCTCAACTCTCCTGTGCTGGTACAGCCAGCCTTCCAGAAGCTTTGCCTTCTCACAGCCTGTCAGAATCCTGTCGAATAGACGCTCCAAACAGCCTACCTAACTGCTTGGAGGCGTCCGCATGGTCCTAAAGCACACCGCAGCCACGTTTCGTATCACATTCCAATGCTAAAACTGGGGGAAGAACAAAAATGCAATTTCAGAATGTGGGGGGGACAAGTCCCCCCGTCCCCTGTCCCCAGTGAAAGTTGCACCCCTGACCAAATGTTTAGATAAATCATTCACCAGGCCACAATATTACAGCATCCATTAACCTTTGAGGGAAAAAAAGGCAAGTTAATGCTCAGATTACCAATTACCATAGTCTTACAAACACCATACATGGAATTGTAATAAATCATTATTTAATGTACTTTCCCTTCTGCCTATGCTCAGTAAATGTTGGTCACTGAGGTAGTTATATTGTGCCTTTTCCTTTGCATCCTTTTGACTGACCAGCTCTCTGCTAAAATTGCTGTCTTTTCAGCATTTTCCTCTCCAATATCTGGTGCACCATCTGTTATTTGTCAAAGGATGCTCAAAGAGAATAAATTTATGAAGAAGGAACCAACAAGAGGAATCGTATTCATTTTACAGGTACTGTCAGATTAAATAAGAGAACGCACTTTACAGTTTTGAGACCAATCACATACACCCTGCATGTGTGGAAATTGACTAGGCCTACTAGCCTTATAGACTGTTTTAGTCATGGAAGCTGTATGGAAAGGTGTTTCATTGAGGGAGAAAGAAGCAAATTTGGAAATTTAAAGAAGCGCCTCTATTCCAAACACTGTGGCAGAAGATTGTTGAAATATGCATGTTTATGAGTAATAATGAATGGTGATAGCGTCATGGATATTGAATTAGCCTTTTCTCAATAGGGGGTGCTGTTTTCACTTTGTAAAAATTTAGTTCCCAAATTAAACTGCCTCGTACTCAATTCTTGCTCGTACAATATGCATATTATTATTACTATTGGATAGAAAAAACTCTCTAGTTTCTAAAACCGTTTGAATTATATCTGTGAGTAAAACAGAACTGGAGTTAGAGCAATTTTCCTATGAGGATGTGAGAATGCTGAATTCTGCTGGCTGTTCTGAGATCCGTTTATAAATCTGCCTGTCTTCTATTGGTTGAGATGCACTGCATACGCCTTCCCCTGGATGTCAGCGAATAGTGAGAATTGAAATGGAGTTGCTAGGCAGAACTGAGAGCTTATAAATGGGCTGGCAACGTGGGGTCCGTCCTTTGTCCTCTTCGCCAGGACGCAGAAAGGACCTCTGGCTGTCGTGATAGAAAGCTCCCTTTATAGCCCTTAGATATATCCGGCTCTGTTTTTATTCGATATAGGTGTTAAAGACATCATAATGTTGTTATATTAAACCGAGTTATATCAGTTTATATCATTATATTGCGATTTTCGGATATTTATTTATGCTGCGTTTTAGTGAGTTGGGCACGTCTTTGCCACATGGCTAATGTTTACTGCTAATTCCAACGTTGAAGGCGACAATCTACAACCGAGCAACGATTCTTTTGGACAAAGGACACCTTGCCCAAGATTCTGATGGGAGCTCATCAAAAAGTAAGAACTATATATGATGTTAATTCGTTGTTCTGTTGAAAAATGTCAAACTCATATTCCGCCATGAATCTCAGTGCGGTCTCGCTTTAACGCACGCTGTATGTCATAGTAACGTTAATTTTAAAAATCTAACACAGCGATTGCATTAAAACTTCTTGCCACTATAGGGGGTGCTGTTTCGCATTAGCATAATTTGCTCTACAGATTAAACTGCCTAGTACTCAATTCTTGCTCGTACAATATGCATATTATTGTTATTATTGGATAGAAAACACTCTCTAGTTTCTATAGCCGTTTGAATTATGTCTCTGAGTGGAACAGAACTCATTCTACAGCACTTTTCCTGATATGGAGTGAGATTTCAGAAATCTTGGCCACTGGTCCCAGGTCAGTTTTAAAGTCCCTGTGAATCCTATGAGGATACAAACACTGCCCACGCCTTCCTCTAGATGTCAGTAAGAGGTGACAATTTGAATGGAGTCGATTGCGCAATCAGGGCCTGTATAAAAGAGCACAAGGCGGAAGTGGCTTTCTTTTCCTGCTGCGCCTGACGCACGAAGGACGTCGGACTGGCTCTCTTTCCAAGCTTTGGTTTAGCCACTTATATATCGCCGGTCATGTTTTTACTCGTTATAGGTGTTAAAAACATCATAAGGTAGTTAATTTAAACCGTTTTATAGCAATTTATATCCGTTTAGTGCGATTTTGAGGCATTTCTTTGTGATGCACTTTGAAGCGCCGGGCACGTTTCCAGTACCGGTCGAACGTTAGTGGGCATTTCGATGGACAAGAGGACATCTTTCGACCAAAAGAAGATTAGACCCAAGAAAGGATACATTGCCCAAGATTCTGATGGAAGATCACCTCATAGTAAGAAATATTTAAGATGATAAATCGTTGTTCTGTCGAAAAATTTTAAACGCATATTCCGCCATTTTTTTTGGTATAGCTTCGCTTGGCGAACCCTGTATTGCACAGTAAGGATAATTTTAGAAATGTAATTCAGCGATTGCATTAAGAACTAATTTGTCTTTCGATTGCTGTCCACCCTATATTTTTTAGTAAAGTTTACGATTAGTTATTCATTACGCCAGATCACTGTCCAAAATGGCGCCCGACATTTTCAGGCTAGTTTTGCTAGTATTGTCATTGTATAACCACGGTTTTTTGTGGCTAAATATGCACATTTTCGAACAAACTCTATATGTATGTTGTAATATGATGTTACAGGAGTGTCATCGGAAGAATTCTGAGAAGGTTAGTGAAAAAATTTATATATTTTGGCGATGATTACGTTATCGCTCTCTTTGGCTTGAATCAATGCTCGGGTAACGTTTGCACATGTGGTATGCTAATATAACGATTTATTGTGTTTTCGCTGTAAAACACTTAGAACATCTGAAATATTGTCTGAATTCACAAGATCTGTGTCTTTCCATTGCTGTGAGCTGTGTATTTTTAAGAAATGTTTTATGATTAGTAATTAGGTAATACACGTTGCTCTCTGTATTTATTCTAGTCGAGTTGTGATGGTGGGTGCAATTGTAAACTATGATTTCTACCTGAAATATGCACATTTTTCTAACAAAACCTATCCTATACAATAAATATGTTATCAGACTGTCATCTGATGAGGTTTTTTCTTGGTTAGTGGCTATCAATATCTTTATTTGGCCGAATTGGTGATAGCACCTGATGGAGTAAGAAACTGATGGAGTTAGAAAAGTGGTGTCTTTTGCTAACGTGGTTAGCTAATAGATTTACATATTTTGTCTTCCCTGTAAAACATTTTAAAAATCTGAAATGGTGGCTTTATTCACAAGATCTGTATCTTTCATTTGGTGTCTTGGACTTGTGATTTAATGATATTTAGATGCTACTATTTAATTGTGACGCTATGCTAGCGATGCTAATCAGTGTGGGGGGGGTGGGGGGTGATCCCGGATACGGGGTTGAGGTTCGTGAAAGGTTTTAAGAACTAATGTATCTTTCATTTGCTGTCCAACCCGTATTTTTTTGTCAAGTTTAGGATTAGTTACTGATTAGACTAGGTGCCTCTCCCAAGATTTCCCCCGACATATTGTTGGCAGTTTGGCTACCTTTCTCATTGTATAACCACGATTTGTGCCGCTAAATATGCACATTTTCGAACAAACTCTATATGTATTGTGTAATATGATGTTATAGGACTGTAATCTGAAGAAGTTTTGAGAAGGTTAGTGAAAAAATTAATATCTTTTGCTGGTTTATTCGTTATCGCTATTGTTGGCCTGAATCAATGCTGTTGTGTGGTTGGATATTGTAGTAAGCTAATATAATGCTATATTGTGTTTTCGCTGTAAAACACTTAAAAAATCTGAAATATTGGCTGGATTCACAAGATCTTTGTCTTTCATTTGCTGTACGCTGTGTATTTTTCAGAAATGTTTTATGATGAGTATTTAGGTAATACACGATGGTCTCTGTAGTTATTCTAGTTGCTTTGGTGAGAGTTGTGGTGGTGGCTGCAATGGTAAACTATGATTTATACCTGAAATATGCACATTTTTCTAACAAAACATATCCTATACAATAAATATGTTATCAGACTGTCATCTGATTAAGTTGTTTCTTGGTTAGTGGCTATTTATATCTTTATTTGGTCGAAATTGTGATAGCTACCTATGCAGGAAAAAAATGGTGGGAAAAAAAAGTTGTGTCTTTTGCTATCGTGGTTAGCTAATAGAAATACATATTGTGTCTTCCCTGTAAAACATTTTAAAAATCAGAAATGATGGCTGGATTCACAAGATGTGTATCTTTCATCTGGTGTCTTGGACTTGTGATTTAATGATATTTAGATGCTAGTATTTACTTGTGACGCTATGCTAGGCTATGCTAGTCAGCTTTTTACTGATGGGGGTGCTCCCGGATCCGGGATTGTGATGAAGTAGAAGTTAAATTCTGAGCAGCGTTGGCCATTTCCAAGATGGCGTAGCAGTGGGGATGTCTGTTTTGATTGTCTTGTCCCATCCCTTGTATATATCGTTTTTCTTCGTATATAATTCGTATATATTTGTATAATTTTTTTAATCTCCTTTTCCATCTACGGACTTAACATACTCTCCTGCAACCCGCCTCATGTGGTATGGATCTGCTATTTTTACACTTTTGAACCGGAACCCCCTTCTGAGGCTAGCCAGCTGACTAGTAGTTAGCCTGGAGCTATCCTTGAACTAGGCCCATCTCCCGGCTAGCTGAAGAGATTCCATCAAGCAATCCCTGGGCATAAATACCTCTTCTGCCAATTGACCTGGACCCTTTGCTGCCGACACGGAGCCCCACCGATCCATCACGACTGGTCTACCGACGTAACCGTCCGAGGGGGTTTTCTGTCCCGAAGTAAGCACCAGTTAGCCTGGAGCTAGCCTCGAGTTAGGCCCTTCTCCCGGCTAGACAAAGAATTCCATCAGATAATTCCTGGGCTTCAATACCTCTTCTGCCATTTGGCCTGGACCCTTTGCTGCCAACACTGAGCCCCACCGATCCATCACGACTGGTCTGCCGACGTAACCGTCCGAGGGTGGTTTCAACAGACTCTTGTTGCGACGTCCCCCTTAGGCCCATCTGCTAGCCTGCTGCTAGCCCCGGCCTGCTAGCTGTCTGAATCGGCGTGCCTCCTGCTCGCCTAGCTACTCACTGGACCCACACATGCGGTGACCGCACCTGGCTTAAATGGTGCCTCTAGAGACAAAACCTCTTTCATCATCACTCAATGCCTAGGCTTACCTCCAGTGTACTCACATCCTACCATACCCTTGTCTGTACATTATGCCTTGAATCTATTCTTCCGCGCCCAGAACCCTGCTCCTTTTACTCTCTGTTCCGAACTCACTGGACGACCAGTTCTTTTAGCCTTTAGCCATACTCTTATGCTACTCCTCCTTTGTTCCTCTGGTGATGTAGAGGTTAACCCAGGCCCTGCAGCCCCCAGCATCACTCCCATTCCCCAGGCGCTCTCATTTGTTGACTTCTGTAACCGTAAAAGCATTGGTTTCATGCATGTTAACATTAGAAGCCTCCTCCCTAAGTTTTTTTTATTCACTGCTTTAGCACACTCCGCCATCCCGGATGTCCTAGCCGTGTCTGAATCCTGGCTTAGGAAGCCACCAAAAATCCTGAATTTTCCATCCCTAACTATAACATTTTCAGACAAGATAGAACTGCCAAAGGGGGCGGAGTTGCAATCTACTGCAGAGATCCACTACTGGATATACTATCCAGGTCTGTGCCCAAACAATTTGAGCTTCTACTTTTAAAAATCCACCTTTCCAGAAACAAGTCTCTCACCGTTGCCGCTTGTTATAGACCCCCTTGGCCCCCAATTGTGCCCTGGACACCATATGTGAATTGATTGCCCCCCATCTATCTTCAGAGTTTGTACTGTTAGGTGACCTAAACTGGGGCATGCTTAACACCCCGGCCGTCCTACAATCTAAGCTAGATATCCTCAATCTCACATAAATCATCAAGGAACCTACCAGGTACAACCCGAAATCCGTAACCATCGGCACCCTGATATCATCCTGACCAACCTGCTCTCTAAATACACCTCTGCTGTCTTCAACCAGGATCTCAGCGATCACTGCCTCATTGCCTGCGTACTGGGTCCGCGGTCAAACGACCACCCCTCATCACTATCAAACGCTCCCTAAAACACTTCATCGAGCAGGCCTTTCTAATCGACCTGGCCCGAGTATCCTGGAAGGATATTGACCTCATCCTGTCAGTAGAGAATGCCTGGTTGCTCTTCAAAAGTGCTTTCCTCTCCATCTTAAATAATCATGCCCCATTAAAAAAAAATTGAACTAAAAACAGATATTGCCCTTGGTTCACCCCAGACTTGACTGCCCTTGACCAGCACAAAAACATCCTGTGGCGTTCTGCCTTAGCATCGAATAGCCCCCATGATATGCAACTTTTCAGGGAAGTCAGGAACCAATATACTCAGTCAGTTAGGAAAGCTAAGGCTAGCTTTTTCAAACAGAAATTTGCTTCCGGTAGCACTAATTCTAAAAAGTTTTTGGACACTGTAAAGTCCATGGAGAATAAGAGCACCTCCTCCCAGCTGCCCACTGCACTGAGGAAAGGAAGCACTGTCACCACCGATGAATCTACAATAATTGATCATTTCAATAAGCATTTTTCCATGGCTGGCCAAGCTTTCCACCTGGCTACCCCTACCCTGGCCAACATCTCAGCACCCCCTGCAGCAACTTGCCCAAACCCCCCCCCCCCACCCGCTTCTCCTTCACCCAAATCCAGACAGCTGATGTTCTGAAAAAACTGCAAAATCTGGATCCCTATTAATCAGCTGGGCTAGACAATCTGGACCCTCTCTATCTACAATTATCGAAATTGTTGCAACCCCTATTACTAGCCTAAACAATCTCTCTTTCGTGTCGTCTGAGATCCCCAAAGATTGGAAAGCTGCCGCGGTCATCCCCCTCTTCAAAGGGGAGACACTCTAGACCCAAACTGTTATAGACCTATATCCATCCTGACCTAGCTTTCTAAAAAATCTAAAAAACCTAGCTTTCTAAAATCTTGGAATGCCAAGTTAATAATATATTTAAGTTAATATACCTTCTCCACTATGAAATCTGGTTTACGAGCTGGTCATGGGTGCACCTCAGCCACGCTCAAAGTCCTAAATGATATAACCGCCATCGATAAAAGACAGTACAGTGCAGCCGTCTTCATCGACCTGGCCAAGGCTTTCGACTCTGTCAATCACCACATTCTTATCGGCAGACTCAATAGCCTTGGTTTCTCAAATGACTGCCTCGCCTGGTTCACCAACTACTTCTCAGATAGAGGTCAGTGTGTCAAATTGGAGGGCATGTTGTCCGTACCCCTGGCAGTCTCTTTGGGGGTGCCACAGGGTTCAATTCTCGGGCTGATTCTTTTCTCTGTATATATCAATGATGTCGCTCTTGCTGCTGGTGATTCTCTGATCCACCTCTACGCAGACGACACCCTTCTGTATACATCTGGCCCTTCTTTGGACACTGTGCTAACAAACCTCCAAACGAGCTTCAACGCCATACAACACTCCTTCCGTGGCCTCCAACTGCTTTTAAATGCTAGTAAAACTAAGTGCATGCTCTTCAACCGATTGCTGCCCGCACCCTCCCGCCCGACTAGCATCACTACTCTGCACGGTTCTGACCTAGAATACATGGACAACTACAAATACCTAGGTGTCTGGCTAGACTGTAAACTCTCCTTCCAGACTCACATTAAGCATCTCCAATCCAAAATTTAATCTAGAATCGGCTTCCTGTTTCCCAACAAAGCCTCCTTCACTCATGCCGCCAAACATACCCTCGTAAAACTGACTATCCTACCGATCCTTGAGTTCGGCGATGTCATTTACAAAATAGCCCCCACCACTCTACTCAGCAAACTGGATGTAGTCTATCACAGTGCCATCCGTTTCATCACCAATGCCCCATATACTACCCTCCACTGCGACCTATATGCTCTCGTTGGCTGGCCCTTACTACATATCCGTCGCCAAACCCGCTGGCTCCAGGTCATCTATAAGTCTTTGCTAGGTAAAGCCCCGCCTTATCTCAGCTCACTGGTCACCATAGCAACACCCACCCGTAGCACGCGCTCCAGCAAGTACATTGCACTGGTCAGCCCCAAAGCCAACACTTCCTTTGGATGCCTTTCCTTCCAGTTCTCTGCTGCAAATGACTGGAACGAATTGCAAAAATCTCTGAAGCTGGAGTCTGATATCTCTCTCTCTAACTTTAAGCATCAGCTGTCTGAGTAGCTTACGGATCACTGTACCTGTACACAGCCAATCTGTAAATAGCACACCCAACTACCTCATCCCCATATTATTACTTACCCTCTTGCTCTTTTGCACCCCAGTATCTCTACTTGCACATCATCATCTGCACATCTATCACTCCAGTATTAATGCTAAATTGTAATTATTTTCGCCTCTATGGTCTATTTGTTGCCTACCTCCCTACTCTTCTACATTTGCACACACTGTACATAGATTTCTTTTTTAAAATATTTTCTTTTGTGTTATTGACTGTACGTTTGTTTATGTGTAACTCTGTGTTGCTGTTTTTGTCGCACTGCTTTGCTTTATCTTGGACAGGTCGCAGTTGTAAATGAGAACTTGTTCTCAACTAGCCTACCTGGTTAAATAAAGGTGAAAATATATATATATTTAATGTAAACAAAGTAATTCCGCTGCTCTAAGATACATGATTAATTATGCACCAAGGCTAATCTTGTCTTCACTTTCTTAAACTGTTGTTGCAGTTGTGCCTGGAGGCATTACCAAGTTTTGATTGGAGGAAGTGTTCTTCACTGACAATATTGGCTCACGGTCATGTTTAAAAAGTCAGTGTTTATATTGTAAAGCTCATAAATGGTAAATGCCAGACTAAATTAAGCCAGACTAAATTAATTATCCCCTGAAATAGCATAAACATTGTCTCTTTGTCCAATCAATGCCTCTTGGCAGGAAATGAGGAATACCCTTCATTGCAACAACCGTTTACAATTCAAATAGTCTACTCTTTTTCAGAATACAAGTTACAAATCCTTTTTAACGTTACATTTAAGGTGATACATATAATGCTCACTGTCTTTCCCCTTGGTCAACAAGCCTCCAGCAGGCCTCTTGGTTGGCCAGGAAGCAGTTTTCCTGCATTAGGAAATGTGACCTTTGTCGGGCCGAAGTGGCCTCCCATGTCTCCCTTTTGTGTAGACGTGCTGTGAAAATAAACAGATATGAGAGGAAAATAGGCTATGCACATCATGTGACTTACACTGAGTGAATTCCCTTAATAGTAGATGTCTCCTAATGCATCCCCTTGGCCTCCTTCATTGTTCCTTTTATTCACTTCACCTCTCCAGACAACAAGTTCTGTATTAGTGACCTTCTTTATTATGGCACTTACAGTACGTTTTCCTAAAGTAGATGCATTCTATTCACAAATCGTGTATAGTGGTTGTAATTAAGTGGCAGCACCGTCCCTATGTCTTTTACTTTTACTTACTATTTATTACATATTCCCAATGCAGTATAAAACAACTTCAAACATAACAAATTGGAAAGAAAATGGATTGTTTGTGAAATGTCCATAATTCTTAGCAGCTCTAGAGCAGCAGAAGCCCTCTATTAACACCTCTGCATGTTTCCCTCTCCGACACGTGAAAGAAGTTGCTCCGGAGTTGGAGTGGAGCCTGACAGCTCTGTTGACCTTGACCTATCTGGTGTAATCGTTTCAGCGGCAAGTATGAGAAAGAGAGAGAGGCACTGTGTCTCTGTGGAGAACAGTAGCAGAGATTGTAGCTGACACCTGTCTCAGGCAATGCACTGGCTAGGGAACATAGCACTGGCCTAAGAGAGAAGAGAGACAGAGAGAGGAAGAGAGAAAGTCAGAAAGAGAAGCTGAGGGCATATGGACGGAGGGAGGGAGGGAGGGAGAGGGAGAAAATGAGAGAAAAACATTTAGAGGGATAGAGGGAGTGACAGGGATAGAGACTTGGAAAGAGTGACACAGAAGAAATGCACAGGGAGACAGGAAGTGTTGTGAAAAGAGATGTTTGGGATGGTGAGATGGAAGGAGCAATAGGGAGAACATGACAGGGAAACACAAACATTGTCTTTGCAGGCGGCTGTTGTTGCTCAGTCACAGTTGAAATGCAAACCTACCCGGCGAACAAGATTTGATCTACTTTTAGATATTGTATGTGACAAGGCGTGTGCTCTGCACTTGCAAAGCTGACAGCAAAGAGAAGTTTGGACTTCTTCGTCCGTCTCCTTCTCACAGATTTGCAGTGCAACTGTTCTGTCAGATTTTTTCCCTTGTCAGAATCCGCAAAAAATAAAATTGCAGTATATGCATGCATGTACTAACTGTAGGTAATGTAGCATAAGCATGCATAACTTTTTTTTCAGATGCCAATGATAATCTTCTTTTGGATTTGGACATCCTCTACGAAAGAACCACAAATAGCTCCTCAAAACCACCAACGACTATTCTCTCCAAATTGATGCTTGTGGAAAGGAAAATGAGTGCATTGGATTTGGCTTCTGGTTGGAGTATTTGCGTACCGTCACTGTGGGGGCGAAGTCATTGATTTACTTATTGATGAAGCCAATGACTGATGTGGTGTACTTCTCAATGCCATCAGAGGAATCCCGGAACATATTCCAGTCTGTGCTAGCAAAACAGTCCTGTAGCTTAGCATCTGCTTCATCTGACCACTTTTTTATTGATCTAGTCACTGGTGCTTCCTGCTTTAATTTTTGCTTCTAAGCAGGAATCAGGAGGATAGAATTATGGTCAGATTTGCCAAATGGAGGGCAAAGGAGAGCTTTGTTTCCGTCTCTGTGGGTGGAGTAAAGGTGGTCCAAAGTTTTTTTCTCTGTTTGCACATTTAACATGCTGATAGAAATTTGGTAAAACGGATTTAAGTTTCCCTGCATTAAAGTCCCTGGCTAGTAGGAGCTCCGCCTCTAGGTGAGCGTTTTCTTGTTTGCTTATGGCGGAATACAGCTCATTCAATGCTGTCTTAGTGCCAGCCTCTGACTGTGGTGGTATGTAAACAGCTATGAAAAATACAGTTGAAAACACTAGGTAGATAGTGTGGTCTACAGCTTATCATGAGATACTCGGCTCCCGAGTGGGACAGCGGTCTAAGACACTGCATCTCAGTGCAAGAGGCGTCACTGCAGTACCTGGTACCTGGTTCAAATCCAGGCTGCATCACATCTGGCTGTGATTGGGAGTCCCATAGGGCGGCGCACAATTGGCCCAGCGTCATCCTGGTTTGGCCGGGTTAGTCCGTCATTGTAAAAAATAATTTGTTCTGAACTGACTTGCCTAGTTAATTAAAGGTTAAAATAATAAAAAAATACTCTATCTCAGGCGAGCAATAGCTCGAGACTTTCTTAGATATCGTGCACAAGCTGTTATTTACAAAAATACATAGTCCGCCGCCCCTTGTCTTACCAGACGCCGCTGTTCTATCCTGCCGGTGCAGCGTATAACCAGCCAGCTGTATGTTGATAGTGTCGTTTTGAATGTCCCGTTGGTAGTTTAATCTTCCGCGTAGGTCATCTATTTTATTGTCCACAGATTGCACGTTTGCTTGCAGAATGGAAGGAAAATACCAGCGACGCTCCCCATCCAACCTGACAGAGCCTGAGCGGATATGCAGAGAAGATTGGGAGAAACTCCCCAAATACATGTGTGCCAAGCTTGTAGTGTCATACCCAAAAAGATTCGAGGCTGTAATCGCTGCCAAAGGTGCTTCAACAAAGTACTGAATAAAGTGTCTGAATACTTATGTAAATGTGAAATTTCAGCTTATTTTGGGGGGCAAAAAATTCTAAAATACTGTTTTTGCTTTGTCATTATGTGTTATTTTGTGTAGATTGATGAAGGAAAAAAAACAATTTTATACATTTTATAATAAGGCTGTAACGTAACAAAATGTGGAACAAGTCAAGGGGTCTGAATTAGAGGTCGACCGATTATGATTTTTCAAGCCGATACTGATACCGATTATTGGAGGACCAAAAAAAAGCTGATACCGATTAATCGGACGATTTTTATATACACTGCTCAAAAAAATAAAGGGAACACTTAAACAACACAATATAACTCCAAGTCAATCACACTTCTGTGAAATCAAACTGTCCACTTAGGAAGCAACACTGATTGACAATACATTTCACATGCTGTTGTGCAAATGGAATAGACAAAAAGTGGAAATTATAGGCAATTAGCAAGACACCCCCAATAAAGGAGTGATTCTGCAGGTGGTGACCACAGACCACTTCTCAGTTCCTATACTTCCTGGCTGATGTTTTGGTCACTTTTGAATGCTGGCGGTGCTCTCACTCTAGTGGTAGCATGAGACGGAGTCTACAACCACACAAGTGGCTCAGGTAGTGCAGCTCATCCAGGATGGCACATCAATGCGAGCTGTGGCAAGAAGGTTTGCTGTGTCTGTCAGCGTAGTGTCCAGAGCATGGAGGCGCTACCAGGAGACAGGCCAGTACATCAGGAGACGTGGAGGAGGCCGTAGGAGGGCAACAACCCAGCAGCAGGACCGCTACCTCCGCCTTTGTGCAAGGAGGAGCACTGCCAGAGCCCTGCAAAATGACCTCCAGCAGGCCACAAATGTGCATGTGTCTGCTCAAACGGTCAGAAACAGACTCCATGAGGGTGGTATGAGGGCCCGACGTCCACAGGTGGGGGTTGTGCATACAGCCCAACACCGTGCAGGACGTTTGGCATTTGCCAGAGAACACCAAGATTGGCAAATTCGCCACTGGCGCCCTGTGCTCTTCACAGATGAAAGCAGGTTCACACTGAGCACATGAGCACATGTGACAGACGTGACAGAGTCTGGAGATGCCGTGGAGAACGTTCTGCTGCCTGCAACATCCTCCAGCATGACCGGTTTGGCGGTGGGTCAGTCATGGTGTGGGGTGGCATTTCTTTGTGGGGCCGCACAGCCCTCCATGTGCTCGCCAGAGGTAGCCTGACTGCCATTAGGTACCGAGATGAGATCCTCAGAGCCCTTGTGAGACCATATGCTGACACATGCACATTTGTGGCCTGCTGGAGGTCATTTTGCAGGGCTCTGGCAGTGCTCCTCCTTGCACAAAGGCGGAGGTAGCGGTCCTGCTGCTGGGTTGTTGCCCTCCTACGGCCTCCTCCACGTCTCCTGATGTACTGGCCTGTCTCCTGGTAGTGCCTCCATGCTCTGGACACTACGCTGACAGACACAGCAAACCTTCTTGCCACAGCTCGCATTGATGTGCCATCCTGGATGAGCTGCACTACCTGAGCCACTTGTGTGGGTTGTAAACTCCGTCTCATGCTACCACTAGAGTGAGAGCACCGCCAGCATTCAAAAGTGACCAAAACATCAGCCAGGAAGCATAGGAACTGAGAAGTGGTCTGTGGTCACCACCTGCAGAATCACTCCTTTATTGGGGGTGTCTTACTAATTGCCTATAATTTCCACCTTTTGTCTATTCCATTTGCACAACAGCATGTGAAATGTATTGTCAATCAGTGTTGCTTCCTAAGTGGACAGTTTGATTTCACAGAAGTGTGATTGACTTGGAGTTACATTGTGTTGTTTAAGTGTTCCCTTTATTTTTTTGAGCAGTGTATATATATATATTTGTAATAATGACAATTACAACAATACTGAATGAACACTTATTTTAACTTAAGATAATACATCAATAAAATCTATTTAGTCTCAAATAAATAATGAAACATGTTCAAATTGATTTAAATAATGCAAAAACAAAGTGTTGGAGAAGAAAGTAAAAGTGCAATATGTGCCATGTAAAAAAGATAACATTTAAGTTCCTTGCTCAAAACATGAGAAGATATGAAAGCTGGTGGTTCCTTTCAACATGTGTCTTCAATATTCCCAGTTAAGAAGTTTTAGGTTGTAGTTATTATAGAACTATTTATTTCTATACCATTTGTATTTCATATACCTTTGACTATTGGATGTTCTAATAGGTACTTTAGTATTGCTAGCCTAATCTCGGGAGTTGATAAAATCATAAACAGCGCAACGCTTGAAGCACAGCGAAGAGCTGCTGGCAAACGCAGGAAAGTGCTGTTTGAATGAATGCTTATGAGCCTGCTGCTGCCTACCACCGCTCAGTCAGACTGCTCTATCAAATCATAGACTTAATTATAATATAATAACACACAGAAATACGAGCCTTAGGTCATTAATATGGTCAAATCTGGAAACTATAATTTCGAAAATAAAACGTTTATTCTTTCAGTGAAATACGGAACCGTTCCGTATTTTATCTAACGGGTGGCATCCATAAGTCTAAATATTGCTGTTACATTGCACAACCTTCAATGTTATGTCATAATTATGTAAAATTCTGGCAAATTAATTAAGGTCTTTGTTAGGAAGAAATGGTCTTCACACAGTTCGCAACGAGCCAGGAAGCCCAAACTATACCCTGACTGCTTGCACAGAACGCAAGAAAAGTGACACATTTTCCCTAGTTAAAATAAATTAATGTTAGCAGGCAATATTAACTAAATGTGCAGGTTTAAAAATATATAGTTGTGTATGGATTTTAAGAAAGGCATTGATGTTTATGGTTAGGTAAACATTGGTGCAACGACAGTACTTTTTTCGCGAATGCACTTGTTAAATCACCTTTTGGTGAAGTAGGCTGTGATTCAATGACAAATTAACAGGCACCGCATCGATTATATGCAATGCAGGACAAGCTAGATAAACTAGTAATATCATCAACCATGTGTAGTTAACTAGTGATGTTAAGATTGATTGTTTTTTATAAGATAAGTTTAATGCTAGCTAGCACCTTACCTTGGCTCCTTGCTGCACTCGCATAACAGGTAGTCAGCCTGCCACGCAGTCTCCTCGTGGAGTGCAATGTAATCGGCCATAATCGGTGTCCAAAAATGCAGATTACCGATTGTTATGAAAACCTGAAATCGGCCCTAATTAATCGGCCATTCCGATTAATCGGTCGACCTCTAGTCTGAATACTTTCCGAATGCCCTGTAGCACATTTTCATCTGTAGTCCCTGGGCGGTGTGGTCCATGGCATTGTGGGCCACGGTCACACTGTGGAGGAAAGCGGGGCTGTTAGTGATTGTCTGGATGGAAGTGATCAGGAGGTCATGTCTGGTGCTTGACCAGTACAAGGACATCCTTCACATTATTCTGGGAATGGCATTGTAATGTAGATAATTCATAGATGGAGTTGCAGCCAGGGAAGGCAACCCAATAACAGTGGGACTGATAGGAAGTGCTTTAGCATATGCCTTATCTTCCCCACTCATCATGACATTTGATTGTTTACCTTTGTTAGACTAGCAATGTGAGGTCCGTATGAATGATAGATCAGCTATGAAACTAGCAGACAGATTAGTCTAACATTACTTGTATCATTTCTGATCCCCGCTTTGAATCTTTTTATTATTTGCCCCTACCACCCACTTCCCTGGTTGGAGGACCTGGTTGAAAACATACACAAATCTCTCTCTGTATATATATACGTATATACATACAGTGCCTTCAGAAATTATTCGTACCCTTTGACTTATTCCAGATTTTGTTGTATTACCGGCTGAATTCAAAATTGATTAAATCATTTTGAATGAATTTTCATAATGACAAAGTGAAAACATGTTTTTACAAATTTTTGAACATTTATTGGAAATAAAATACAGAAATATCTTATTTACATAAGTATTCACACCCCTGAGTCAATACATGTTAGAATAATCTATGTCTTTCTGGGTAAGTCTCTAAGAGCTTTGCACACCTGGACTGTAAAATATTTGCAGCTCTGTGTAGTTGGTTGTTGATCATTGCTAGACAATCATTTTCAAGTCTTGCCATAGTTTTTCATGCCGATTTAAGTCAGAACTGTAACTAGGCCACTCAGGAACAATATATATGTCATCCTGGTGAGCAACTCCAGTGTATTTTTGGCCTTGTGTTTTAGGTTATTGTCCTGCTGAAAGGTGAATTCATCTCCCAGTATCTGGTGGAAATCAGACTGAACAAGGTTTTACTCTAGGATTTGGCCTGTGCTTAGTTTTATTCCGTTTATTTTGATCCTAAAAAACTCCCTAGTCCTTGCCAATGACAATACTCATAACATTATGTACCAACACCATGCTTGAAAATATGAAGAGTGTTGTGTTGGATCTGCCCCAAATGAAACGCTTTGTATTCAGGGCATGAAGTTAATTTCTTTGCCACATTTATTGCAGTTTAACTTTAGTGCCTTATTGCAAGCAAGATGCATGTTTTGGAATATTTTTATTCTGTTCAGGGTTCATTATTTTTTTTCTCTGTCATTTAGGTTAGTTAGTATTGTGGAGTAACTACAATGTTGTTGATCCATCCTCAGTTTTTTCCGATCACAGCCATTAAACTCTGTAACTGTTTTAATGTCACTATTGGCCTCATGGTGAAATCCCTGAGAGGTTTCCTTACTCTCTGGCAGCTGAGTTAGGAAGGACGCCTGTATCTTTGCCATTTTTGTATTGGTACACCATTAACATATGGAGCCCCCACCCCCAAACCTCTTAAACAATTACCTGTTGCATCTGCATCACACATTAAAGTTATTGTGCATACATGGTTTATTTTTGTATGCATAGCTGACTATTATATTTTAAATGAAAGAAATGCTCATACCTTTGTCTTACTGTACACCAAATCTGGTGTTATTGTATGTCATATTGTAATGTCCAATTTAAAGACAAGAAGTTGCATGAATAAGAATCAAATCAAATAACCAAAGTAAGTGTTTTGTTGAAAACAATGTAATGTACTGGTTTTCATACTGTAAATGAACTTGCAGCCTTGAATCACTTCCGTATTGTGGTGGTGAATAAAACCAAAATGAATATAGAACTGTTGTTTCCGAAAAAGTTTATAATTAATGTTGTTGTATTGTACTGGAACAAATAACAACAAACTATAATTTAATAGGGTCAAATAAGAAAAAAAGTTACAATAGGATTCTAATCGGGGTGACAAAAACCAATTGGATTCCTTTTTATTTCCAATAGGAACAAAGTAGTCTAATAGGATTCTGATAGAGGTGACACAAAATCCTATAGGATTGCGAGAATCCTATAGGATCCAGTAGGATTGCATTTAAATTCCAATAGAAAATAAGTAGTCCAATAGGATTCTGATAAGAGGCGACACAAAATCCTATAGGACTGTGAGAATCCTATAGGATTCTATGGAAAAATTCACAAATTGTAATAATTCACTAAATTTTGGGACTATGGCAAAGCACCCTGTGCATGTCTGTATCAGTTATACTTAGTGCTCACATTGGTGGTGGCGACAGGCATATTCTCTCTTCTGCACACAGATGTTGACATTCCAGTGTCTGTCATGGAACATATCCACACAGTTCTCTCCTCCCACGTACCCAGGGTTGAAGGCTTCGTTGGGCTCATTGGGCGCCCAGTTTAGGAAAGCCAAGGACTGCATGTCTGTCCAACTCCAACCAACTGGAAACAGTGGAAATCACTAATACAATAATAAACACTTTTATTCGTTTTTTTATTAGTTGTATGTATGGGATACACATGGTATGCACCGTCCAAAGAAATACTTACTTGAGGTATTGTGTGTAGGCCAGTGACACAAAATCTAAATGTAATCAATTTTAAATCAGGCTGTAACATAACCAAATGTTATATGAATACTTTCTGGGTATATGAATACTTTCTGAAGGCACTGTATAGCCTCCCCCTATTTGTACTGGACTGGAATCCCTCTTATCTTAATTCTACCCCTCAGATGTCAGACTAACCCATCTTTCCCAGTATATTACCATGTTACTATTTCCTTTTGCTATACATCCTTCTATTTTACTGTGATGTCTTACAAGGGTCTTGAACCTCTCTATTTGTACCATTTCAACAACGATTGCCCTAAAAATACATACTTTATGTGAGAGTACAATCATATTTCCCATTGATTGATCGTGTTTTTTCAGGTCTCCTAACAGTATTGTTTGTAGGTCCATTTCAACACAGACATTATGACTCAACAACCACTCCCGGACCTGAAAAAATGGGTCTTTCCTCTATCAGTACATTAAAGTTTAGCAGTGCCCTTGCTTATGAAAGATGGCATTTTTTGTCCTCGTGCACTGTTTTTGGTGTGCTATCTATAAATCTATTTCCTTGCGTTCCTAGCTCTCTCGTTCCTCAGGTGGTGTTTCCGTCCGCTGCGCTCTGTTCTAAGTGGTTTATCATGAATATTTAATAGACATGCACGCGAAGCCTCTCTATGTTCTCTGTGCATTTTCACACAGACGCCTCTGTTAGCAAGGATGGAGCAGAGAGTGAATGCCTCTCGGTCCGCAAAAGGCCGCAGTTCAATACGCTTCATGCAGGCCTTTAAAGGGCGACTACACTTCCTGATTTGGCCTCGTTAGATTTGGGTAATTAAGAAATGGTTGGTTTTGGGGTGTGGTTTGATGTGGGTGTCTCGTGTGTGTTTGTAGGTGGGAAGAGTTAGCCAAATTCTTTCACTAATTAGCTTCAGCCGGCTGGTGTGTGACCGTGGCGAAGTTGTTTTGATGTTGGATAGTCTATCTCTGGGGCTAGTTAGGGGGACCGTCAATAAATGACACAATGTAAATGGCACAATATTGTCATGTTGCACATCTTTTAGTTTTCTCATTAAATTAAAGTTATTGAAATTTGGAGCTATTGACATTTTAACATTGTCCCATGTACATTGTGTAAATTACCAATGGTCTCTAACTATCCCCATATGGATATCCTATGGTACAATGTAGAGAATCATTGTACCATAAACCACTGTGAAATATATATTTTCTATAACCAAAAATATAGTATTTTCAGATCTACCCCTTCTTAGACTTGCTTTCAATGAGAATGACAGCTATAACTCAGATTTCTATGTGAATTTGGTCGGGTTGCCAAAAAGTTACATATTGCAGCTTTACGGCAATTATATTATATGACTGTTGCCTCCCGTTTAAGTTAAGTGTTGACAGTGCTGAGTAAGAACTTAAACATATAAACAGCAGCTCTTTGCTGTATTCATTGACAGTCTCTCTCTCTAGTCATAGTTTTAGACGTTTTGAAATCTCACAGTGTCAACTTTGCTGTAGCTTTCTTTTATGCCTGCTACGTTATTGCAGACAAGGTAATCGGAGCCATCCAATTGGCCAGCGGTAGGCCTATAGTGCACTTGAGTTTCTTTCTGGGCCCGCTGGGAAGGCAGAGTTTGTACCTCCACTGAAACCTTGTTTTTGTCAAATACTATATCTGTTTGGGCTTCTTAACAACTGCACCCCGGGCGCTGATGACGTGGACGTCGATTAAGGCACCCCCCCCCGCACCTCTCTGATTCAGAGGGTTGGGGTTAAATGTTGAAGACGCATTTTGGTTGAATGCATTCAGTTGTGCAACTGATTAGCTATCCCCTTTCCCTTCCCTTTCTTGCGTCAATTTGCAGAGTACAAATGATTTATAATTATGTTCCGGCCCCCTGACCATCCGCTTAAAGAAAAGTCTAGTTAATGACCCCTGCTATATACAGTCGCAGGAGATTGTGACTGAAGCTACTATGGTCTGTTTCTCTCTCCCTCGCCATCTCCCAATGCTTTTATCCAGTGCCCTTAGTGAAGGTTTGGAAAGTGACAGGTTTATCTTTAGACTAGTGTCCTTTCCAGTAATAATCTCCCAAAGCCCATGGGAAATGGTTCTTGGAAATCATCCCTTTTTTCTGCAAAAGCTATCATGTCCCCAAAATGCTACTTTAGGTTCCATAAAATCCAGGGACTCAGAAGTCAGGCTTATCCATTACCCTGTATGATAACCCTTCCAAAGCCTTAGGCCTTATACCTTTATCACACTTGACATTGACCCACAGTAGCAAGACCACAACTTGAGGGATCTCTACTACCTGTGGCTATGATGGTTTGTTGTGAGAGATATATCTAGACTGTGTGCTATTGTTATGCAGCTTGAAGTGGTTTGTTGTTGTTGTTGGTGGTCTATAGTGTAAATGTTCGGCTCTCCATGAAGCCACACTTCTCAGTTCCCAGTACTGAATCATGTCAAGCCGCTAGCTTTCTCTGGAAAATACTTGTTAGCCCACTTGTTATCATTGGGTGTCAAAAGCTGTGTTATAATTTATGTTGTGGTTTCAAAGGACACCCCTCGCAGCGCCAGAGTTCGTGACCATTGGGGGAACGAAAATCGTGCAAATCACACAATGCCCTCGAAAATGAAAGAATGTGGCCAAACGTAGTGCGAGTGTGGACCGTATGAAAATATTAAGCAAGGGAAATACAAGGATACTCTCTGGTCTGTGATCCCTACTTCCTCGCTTCACCATTGAGCAAATACCAAGGTTATTTACGCTGTCATAAGTCTGCTGAGGTGCAGGCAGCCCAACCTTTGGAAGCATGTTTTGTTTTCCCGACATCGGTTTGAGACGTTGTAAAACACCACGATTAAAAGCCTGCAGTGTGCTGCTTCTGTCGCAGGGTGTGATCACAGTAGGAACAAATTAACTCCCTCCCTGGCTCAGCACTGCCGGGGCCTCAGCACACATGCAGCACCACTTACTCAGTGTGCAGTCTGCTCTGTGTATGTCACCCTCTCAAATTTCAAACAATTCCAAACCACATCACGCGTTGCTCAACCATCGATACTTTGTGATTTTGTCTTAGTAAATGGAATTGACTATTTGAAATGTTTCATAAGCTTTACAATGATAGGAAAATAAAGTGGGTTTTGCAAGGATACTGATTTGCAATAATAAAGCCAGCTTCTTTTGAGGAAACCGTTTTATGGTCACAGAGTGTACTACCTCCTTAGTCCTGTGGGACGGTGACATGTGCAGATGTGCTCAGCTGTCAGCCAGGGCCTATTTGAAGTTCTGCTATTACCCACAAGAACTCCAGAGAAATGTCTGTTTTGCTTCCAAAGTCAATGTTAGTCGATATGAAATATGTTATTTTGGTTAGCTGTGCATAGTAACTCGATATTATAGGATAACAGAGGGTTTGCGATGTTTGAAGAGAAGTGGCTGGAAACCATGGGGCCGTGCCTATCTGAATGTTTGTAATTGTTCACATTCTGATCTTTACCCTACTTGGTCCCCATGATTGGAGCACATCAGATTAAGTTATTTTGGTTTCTGCACTTTTATAATAATACAGTCAAATGTCTCTCGTGTACGGCTGGCTTCGTTCTATAATGGTGCTTTTTGAATTGGACCTCAGAGAAATACCCCAACTGTCTGTGGTCAGAGAGCAAAATGAAAGCCAGGGTTGTTCACCAAGTTCAACCAATCAGAACAACACACAAATCCAGTGAGAAACGGATCTAACCCCTTGTTCAAACAAGAAAGAGAAATTACAACATTTAAGCCATTTCAGGAAAACATAACTTTTAAAATTGTCATGTCAGCCTATGTTTGTGTGCGTGTGCGTGTGTGTGCGTATGCATGCGTGTACATAATGTGCATGCTCCTCTCGCGGTTAGTGCTAATCAGAGAAACACAGAGAGCAATGACATAGACCATTTGCTCAAGCCCAGCGAGACAATATTCAATGTGTCTGTTCCCCTGAAAGCACCTCATCCTAGGAGAACATAATTGATCATGGAAATATAAAGTTGGAAGGACACTAGAATTTGGTTATGCACTGTTTACGTAATGTACAATTATGTTTTGCCTCTGATTTCCTGGACGTTGTGCAGAGGCCTGAGAGAGGCATGTGGGGCTGCTTTCCTCTGCCTACACAGAGCAGGACACGCTCGGGTTTGCACAAACAGAGGCTGCCTGTACCTCAGAGGGGGGCTCTGCCCATACAGGGAGGATGGGGAACACGGAGGAGAGATCTGACAGTACACAGTGCACTTAACCACATGAGTACAGAGTGCATACTAGTTTTCTGTTCAATGCAAGGTGAGCAACCTTTGTTTGGTTGTTTAGAGTCAAGGCATTTGGAGGTTTGCAAAAAATACTTTTTGAATGAGCTTCTGCTTTTGAAAGTCACATCTGTGTTTCAGGTTTAGATTATTTGATCAAATAGTCTCTCACCCAGACCCAATTGACTCTGTAACCTTGTGACTGTTTAGATTTTCCTCCCTACATCGCTTTCTATCAGATGGAATCTAAACTGACAGAGCCCCAATAAGATATTGATGTCTAAAACAACAATAAAAGTTCTTATGAACTGTTGCTTACTCAGTTTTAGGCTCCCCTCGGCATTGTATTAGTGTTGCATTTTCTCACTGAGCTTAGATAAAGGCAATTCCACAGTAGTGACAGACCAGCTCAAATCGGTCTTGGGTAGCAAAATTTGAAATTGTTTTTTTTTACATTGGATAAAAGTAGAGACTCAGAGCTACAAAATGGTATATCATACACTGCAATTGAGGAACAATGGGAAAGTAATTCTGCTTTGAAAGTTGATCAACTTTCAAATCAAAGGGCCTTGAAAGTTGTGGTACGTAAAGGAGTGCTCTCCTTCGTCTACACCCATTCAGCATTGTTCACACCCTCTTAAGCCGGCCCCACCCATCTCTTTAAAGGATTCACATGTGAGGTCAGGTGCTAAACAGTGAGTGGTGTAGTAAAGATTGAGCCTAAAAGTGGTCGCCTACATTAAGGAACAATTCCATGTAAACATAGTGTCCAGATAAAAAAAATAGTCATAAATATGAGACACTTACCCAGACACCCTTGTCTAAATTGATGGGTCATGTGAAATAAATGCTATAACCCCCAGCCACATCCAGTGGTGGAAAAAGCATTATCGTAGAGTAAAAGTATAAATCATTTCAAATTCCTTATATTAAACCAGACGGCACAATTATTTTATTTTTTATGTTTTATTGACGATAGCATAGGGCACACTCCAACACAATTTACAAACTAAGCATTTGGGTTTAGTGAATCAACCAGATCAGAGGCAGTAGGGATGACCAGGGATGTTCTCTCGAGAAGTGTGTGAATTGGACAATTTTACTGTCAAAATGTAACAAGTACTTTTGGGTGTCAAGGAAAATGTATTGAGTAAAAAGTACATTATTTTCTTTACGAATGTAGTGAAGTAAAAGTAGCCAAAAATATAAAATAGTAAAGTACAGATACCACAAAAAACTACTTAAGTACTTCACACCAGTACATTAACATACTTTATAATGTATACTGTTACACATGCACTTACCACATAGTATTCCATACATTAGTTAATGCCATACAACCTGAGTTGAAACCTGAGTGAGGCACACATGTACAGTACATAAACAGATGCATGTGCCATATATTTATGTGGTGGACACTTGATATTGTTGTGGTATGTCAAAAGAAATCATGTTACGACCACACATATCAATATATATTTATTTATTTTCCTAAGTGGATGGGTCTCTACAGAAGGTGTAAACAGTACTGCCAAATGGTTACTTGCATAGTAGCAATATCAGAAATAGATAGTGACAATATAAATAACATATACAGTATGTACAAGAACAATATCAATAACGATATCAGTGATAGATGAGGTGGTTATATGCATACAATCAGGGGTAAAGTGGCTGAGCAGCAGGATAAAAAAAATGGAGCAGCAGCGTATGTTTGTTAGGAGAGAGTCATTTGAATAGAGGCACTGCAGATAGTGCTGATGACTGGTCTGTCCGAACCACGCATGAACAAGGGAATCTATATTCAGAGAGCCTGTTTCTGTCCTGCCCTTGACTTTGGTGCAGGCCATGTGATATCCATAGCCTCTTTGTCGCAAAACTCCCTGATCTTGTCAAAAATATAGTTTGTCTAGCTGTGTCCAGTCCAGGTGGTGCTTTTAAAGGCAGCCCATCTATGGGCGGAAGGATGCGCAGCAGCTGAAACCTGGTCCCGACAGTCCGAACGCTCCTTGGAGACAACACCAGGCTCCAGAGCATCGAAGTGATAAAACAGGGAATAACAACAAAAATCAGAAGACATTACAACCCTCCACAACATCAATTTACCTCCCAAGTTTAGATAAGAATAACCTCATACAATGAAAATAATTTTTTACCTGAAGTGCTGGTACTTTATGATCTGTGGCCACGGCCTGAAGTACGGAGTCAGGTGTTGTTGCCAGCCATAGCTTTCCACCAGCACCGTACCATCTTCCAGTCCAATCAGCTGTAGGATGTGGACCCGTCACAGTGCTGTCCTTCACAACACCAGCAATCTCAGACAAAGTGTTCACTCTGGTCTTTCTGAAGCACTGCTTGATGAGGCCGAAGCAGCAGTCAGGGGGAAACTTGGTGTGGCCTGTGATCAGGAAGTGAAGACCCAGATTGTGGTGGAGCTTGTGCATGGTCCACCAGGCACAATACCAGAGCACAAACTTGTTCTTGTTTTGGCCACTGCAGTTATCGCAATTCAGGTCCACTCGTGTTTTCTCAACTCTGTAGTTGGTCAAGAAATGGTGCATGTAATTGATGACTGTGCTGCTGCCTTTACTTGCTTGGGTCAGCTCTCTTTCTGATGACTGGTGGATAAGAGTCAGGCGTGTTCTACTGATTGATGCTGATAGACAAATTCCAGATACAAATATTTTAGCATTAGTATACAATAGATGCGAAATGTCATTGAGATATCACTACAGTTCATACAGGGAATGTTAGCTACTGTAGCTAGCTAGCCATCTAATGTCAGCTGGCTAGCTAACAGCAAGCTTTAACTAGCAATACAAACCGATTGTCATAGCTAGCTAAAGTTAACCAATAGGTTCAATGTTAGCTAGCTAACATTAGGCTATAACTAGCAATGTGAAATGGCATTCTGAGAAAACTACACTAGCGTTACTGCTAGCGAAATGCTCTGAGAGTCGGGAAGCAAGTTCAGGGAGTGAGTGTTAATAAAATAAACATAATCCAAAACAAGAAACACTAACAGCACACAGACATGAAACGGAAACAATGACGCCTGGGGAAGGAACCAAAGGGAGTGACTTATTTAGGGAAGGTAATTAGGGAAGTGAGTCTGACTACACGCAGGTGCCATCTCATCATAATTCTGTTACTGTGACCTGACTTGTGACATACGCCTAGTTTCCTGAATCGGGTCACAGTAACAGAATTACGCTGAGACTCAGATTTCTCATGTTAAAATGTATGCCAATCAAAAAAACACTGATTTAGAAGTTTAACAAACTATACAACTCTATGCATAATACCTACTTTGAACAATTTACACATAATATTTCACAAAAACACATTTATTGTAGGAACTGTGCAGATGCAAAGTTTGGTAACAGAATTATGGTAAACTCTCCCCCAGCTCTATAGGCAACCACGTTTTCCAAAAACAAAATATCTGCTTTGAATGAAGATTCAAAGATGTCTGAAGAAAGAATGGGGTTTCAGCTATTACATAACACTTTGAGTAAAATCTGTCTTCTCCAGCACGTGTCGTTTTTCTTTGTTGATTTTTTCCCGTCCCTCCGATGATTTAAAAAAAATTGACAACCAACCAAAAACGTGTTCTATTGAATCGTTCTAGGTGTGCAAGGCACAGTAAGCCAGTATGCAGGCATTTGTGAGCATATTGGTGGCCACATTAATTATAGGACGACTTGGGATAATGATGATCCAAGACAAACAGCGCATGAGAAGGCCATATTTTCCGGTGGTAGGCCTATCTGTTAATGCCAATACATCCTGACAAAATACACACTGGCCTGCTAATGTGCCTTTCTGGACCTTGTAAAACACGTGTCAAACTCATTCCATAGAGTGCCGAGGGTCTGCGCGTTGTACTTGATTGATTAAGGTCACTAATTAGTAAGGAACTCCCCTCACCTGGTTGTCTAGGTCTTAATTGAAATGATAAACCAGGGGCCCCCTGAGTGGCACAGCAGTCTAAGGCACTGCATCGCTACAGACCCGGGTTCGAGGCCCAGGGCTGTATCAAAACCGGCCATGATCAGGAGTCCCATAGGGCGGCACACAATTAGCCCAGCGTCGTCCGGGTTAGGGGAGGGTTTGGCCGGGGGAGCTTTGCTTGGCTCATCACGCTTTTGTGGCGGGCCGGGCGCCTGCAGACTGACCTCGGTTGTCAGGTGAACAGTCTTTCCTCCCACACAGCTGGCTTCCGGGTTAAGCGGGCGGGTGTGAACCTTTGCCTCCCAAGCCCGTTGGCAAGTTGCAGCGATGACAAGATTGAAATTGGGGAGAAGGGGACAAAATTAAAATTAAAAGGTGAAACCAAAAACCCGCAGACACTCAACCCTCTGTGGAATGAGTTTGACACCCATGTTGTAAACTGTGGAGAAAAGGTTGATTATTGATCCAAATGGTTGCCTAATCAAGCCTAGGCTACATTATTAATATTATTTCGGAATGAAACATGCATTCAAAACACAGGGCTTTTTAGCAGGTATTGAAATTACATCTTCACTGCAGTTTACCTCCTAGACTAGAATTATTTACTCCAACTATTATTTTTTTTAAATTCGTTATTGCATTGTGTTGTTTTAGCCTAGGTATGATCATTTTCTTGTCCCTCAAAAGCTTAATCAATTGGGGAGATTTTAGAGCTGCCTGCCCACCGGGATGGAGCGCAGCCTGGGGAGCACACTATCCTAGGCTACCTGTTATTTCATAATCTGATTACAAAATATTTTTCACTGTGTAAATTCATTGGGAATAGGCTATTCACTGCGGTATTAGGCCTAATATTTACCTAATAAATGATGGGTTGCATAAGCTTCTAACTTAGGCTACATATCTCTAGTCTGTCTTCATGGTTCCCTTTGCGCAATTACGCACCTGGCCTCTCTGCTGCGTCTCAGCTACAGTGCCTTGCCTATGTATTCACCCCCTTTGCTATGAAGCTCCTAAATAAGATCTGGTGCAATTACCTTCAGAAGTCACATAATTAGTTAGATTGCACACAGGTGGACTTTATTTAAGTGTCACATGATCTGTCACATGATCTCAGGACATATACACCTGTTCTGAAAGGCCCCAGAGTCTGCAACACCACTTAGCAAGGGGCACCACCAAGCAAGCGGCACCATGAAGACCAAGGAGCTAGGGACAAAGTACAAAGTACAGATCAGTTTTGGGTTATAAAAAAATATCAGAAACTTTGAACATCCCACGGAGCACCATTAAATCCATTATTACAAAATAGAAAGAATATGGCACCACAACAAACCTGCCAAGAGAGGGCCGCACACCAAAACTCACGGACCAGACCAGGAGGGCATTAATCAGAGAGGCAACAAACAGACCAAAGATAACCCTGAAGGAGCTGCAAAGCTCCACAGCGGAGATTGGAGTATCTGTCCATAGAACCACTTTAAGCCGTATGCTCCACAGAGCTGGACTTTACGGAAGAGTGGCCAGAAAAAAATAAGCAAACATGTTTGGTGTTCACCAAAAGGCATGTGGGAGACTCCCCAAGTAATAGTCTGTCTGTAGTCCTTGCCACATGTGACTCTAGTCTGAGTTGTTGAACATAAATTAAAGTTTGAGCCTGTATTGTCTTTTTGCGTCCCTAATGAATTTGCGGAGCTCGTATCTGCATGCCTTGTACGTTTTGCGCATCACCGAGTCATCTGGGTTTGTTCTGCTGACATTGATCGCTGCAGTATGGGTTCTCAGCATTGTACTGACATCGCCGTTCATCCAGGGTTTTTGGTTGGGGTATGTCCGGATTGTTATTGTGGGTACAACATCATCAACACATTTCCTAATGAAGCCTGTGACTGATGTATATTCCTCAATGTTGATGGATGAGTCCTGGGTGGATGAATCTTTGAACTTATTCCAATCAGCAGAGATTCCAGCTTACTCTTGCTTGCTGAATGTAAAATCGGTGAGTTTGAAAGGAGAGGGAGCGTGCGATGGTGTGATCACTTTGGATGCTAAAATTTTTGCACTGATGCAATGCAAATGGTTGCACAGGAGAGACAGAGAGATGAGTGCAGCGAAGATCCAATCAAATTGATAATCATTCCTTTATTATTTTCCCCTAACCCTACGACCCCTACACTAATTGGAGTAAACTAATGGACAACAGCACTTAGGCTTCTACTTCCAGCTTATACATAATATATGTATTTTACAGTAGTTGTTATTTATTTGTTTTTATTACAATCCTTCAGCTACCCTCAACACCTCCAATCTATCTCTGAAGACCATCCAGTTTCTATTTGCCATATATTTTTAACTGAGCTTTCACAAAAGTTCTGAACCTACAGTGCCTTCGGAAAGTATTCAGACCCCTTGACTTTTTCCATATTTTGTTAGATTACAGCCTTATTCTGAAATGTATTTAAAAAAAATGTATCCTCATCAATCTACACACAATACCCCATAAGGGTTGGATGGGGAGCGTTGCTGCACAGCTATTTTCAGGTCTCTCCAAAGATGTTAGATCGGGTTCAAGTCTGGGCTTTGGCATAGGGTCATTGTCCTGTTGGAAGGTGAACCTTCACCCCAGTCTGAGTGCTCTGGAGCAGGTTTTCATCAATGATCTCTCTGTACTTTGCTCCATTCATCTTTGCCGCGATCCTGACTAGTCTCCCAGTACCTGCCGCTGAACATCCCCATAGCATAATTCTGCCACCACCATGCTTCACCGTAGGGATGGTGCCAGGTTTCCTGCAGACGTGACGCTTGGCATTCAGTCCAAAGAGTTCAAGCTTGGTTTCATCAGACCAAAGAATCTTGTTTCTCATGGTCTGAGAGTCTTCAGGTGCCCTTTGGCGGGCTGTCATGTGCCTTCTACTGAGGAGTGACTTCCGTTTGGCCACTTTACCATAAAGGCCTGATTAGTGGAGTGCTGCAGATATGGTTGTCCTTCTGGAAGGTTCTCCACAGAGGAACTCGATCGGGTTCTTGGTCACCTCCCTGACCAAGGCCCTTCTCCCCCGATTGCTCAGTTTGGCCAGGCGGCCAGCTCTAGGAAGAGTCTTGGGTGTTCCAAACTTATGTAAATAAGATATTTCTGTTTTTTATATTTAATACATTTGCAAAAATATCTAAAAACCTGTTTTCACTTTGTCATTATGGGGTATTGTGTGTGGATTAATGATGACAATAAGAATAAGGCTGTAACGTAACACATTCTGGAGAAAGGGAAGGGGTCTGAACACTTTTTGAATGCACTGTATATTTTCATCATGATTAGGACCGGATATATTAATGAGCCAAATCTGTTTAAGGTCCAATAACATATTTAAAATAATCCATCTACCTTGCGGCTCTGTTTGGACAATTTGCACATTCGGCTCAAAGTTATTGTTCATTAAAATCATCACCCCTCTTGAATTTGTTTGCTCATGGGAGAAGTATATTTTGCCCCCCAGTCCTTTTTCCACACAACTTCATCTAAAAGTGTTCAATGAGTTTCCTCTAAATAACAGATATAACATTTCTTCTCTTTTAGCCAGCCAAAACTGATCGTTTTTTCTTATCTGCTAAGCCATGACAATTAAAACTGGCTATACCTATTTCATCATTTACCATAATGAGATACAAGTTTCAATTCTATTTATCATAATATATGTTTGTACATTTACTATTAAAAAGTACCCTAATGATTGAGTGTCCATATAGCTGTACCATGATATTTGCATTGCTACTAAGTAAACCTCCAATTGTTCTCCACTATTCCACCCGCTAAAACATCCCCCGATCCCAAGTTGGGTTGTCAACCCAGTGACCGGCAGACCACCCCATCCCTCCAGATCCCAGGGCCCCCAACAGACCGGGACCCATCCTTCAAAAAGAGCACACAGTGCCACCCACAGAACAGAAGCAGATCAACCGGCAAAAGTATTTCCAATGCCCCCACCTCGATTGTATTATATATATATATTAAATTGCTACATTTAAATACGAGTTTTATATTTTTTCTCATTACATATACATTGAAGTATTATTTGCAGTTGTCACTATGACAATGAACACACCCTGACGCACTGAATGGTCTGTGTTACCACCTTATTAATAGGCCTACAATGTGCTGTAAGGTGCGTCAGGTTGTGTTGATCAGTTGATTGACAGGTGTAACCTACTGCAGAATGATAAACCGTCTGCTGGTGTGGAGGCTCGCCAACGTTTATAGTTCATCGTTATCGTTATACTGTAGTTATCATCCTTGGTGTGGATGGCCCTTTGGAGTGGCCAATTTGAGTGTCTGAGCAATGTAATGGATGATCCGTGGTCACACACGATAACGGCAATTTGATAGTCACACTGGATATCTCAATTGGCCCTAGGGTGGGCGATGCATCGTTATTGGACATGTTTACTGTTGCCTTGTTGGTAATGGTGAGAGGATAGCATGTCTTGAGGGTATGATCTTTGACCCTCTGTAACTTCATCACTCGTCATTATTCACAATTCCAGCTACAATGGTCATTTACAACATTAACAATGTCTACACTGTATTTCTGATCAATTTGATGTTATTTTAAAAATGGACAAAAAAATGATTTCTTTCAAAAACAAGGACATTTCTAAGTGACCCCAAACTTTTGAACGGTAGTCTCATTCATAAACAAAAATGTACTGTATATCAGTAAAAACTAGCATTTTAGTTATAAAATAAAATAACAAAGCGATCATTTAATTATTAGCTTATACAATAAATAGGCCTAAACCGTTCCATTTTGGAAATTGCATTCATGAATGAATGTGACTGTTTTTAGTCTTTGATGTAATCAAGGCTTTACAAAAAGACTACAAAAATGTTACAGCAGACTCTCAGGTAAGCTTATAATGTATTTAGTGTTGCTTACATTGTTCCAAACTGTCAAAAAAACGACATTGTACATAACGTGTTTGGCTCACATAATATGCACGCAGTTCTTGCTCCTTACCTTCTTTTTCTTGATCTCCAGTATTTTCCACAACTAGCCAAATTTATTCCACACATCTGACTTTCCCTTTACCTCCTGAGCAACCAGTAAACATTCCCATCCCGTTTCAAGTTTGTCACGTCCTCTGTATCCATTTTGATGTCACGTGTGTTACAGTGTTCAGAGTTTGTTATAACCCAGTGTATTGATGTGATTGTGATATGCTATAGGTCATGCCCTATTGGTCATGTGCATGCAATGCACACATGTGTCATGCAAAGAGAGCAAGGTTGAGGGTAAAGGGAGTGTTTTTCCTAAACAAATTAGGGATTTCAATAGCATTACTTTTCAGTCAGAAATGGCTGTAATTATGTTGCGGCTTCAGCAACACAGACAGTGCGATACACACTGTTGATGTGCTGTGGTGGTCGCTGCAGCAGGGAGGAGAGAGTGAAAAAGTGCTAGTCACACAGTCATTTGCTTAACACAGCGCAGCAAGTCTGAGCCAGCCCCGGCACAATCAAATCAATTGCGGTCGGACTCCCTCTAGTCATTTGTGTGGGTGAAATTATTTCATCAAACAGTGAGCTTCAAGCGTCAGACAAACTCAGAGCATAGAGTTGATTGGATTAAAGCACAGATGACGTGTCTATATATATTAAAATACACATTGAAAAATGCAGACTAATCGATTGGTCGAAAGTGCAGAAGACTCTTGGTAAAGCAAGATTGTTTTGGGGCGGGGACAGCCCTAGTAAAAACACTAACTAATTGGTAGGTCTACCTTTACTTGTTACTTCTGTGAACTTTCATTATCCTCCCTCCTCATGAGGGACAGAAATATCATAAAGATACAGTATATGGGTTTTTGGTAAAGGAATTACAAGGCAATGTTTCTTAAACTTACAGAAGGCAAATCATTTCTCCGAAACGAAATGGAAGTCTTTTTTTATTTTTTATTATTTATATATGGTTTCAAAAATATATATGTTTTCCTTTTTTATTTTCCCCTAACCCTACCACCCCTCTCCTAATTGGAGTAAACTAATGGACATCAACACTTAGGCCTCTACTTCCAGCTTTTATACAATGTATTTTACAATAGTTCACTTTTGTTTTTAATCCCTAAATATAAGTGTTGATATTAGTTGGCAGGCGCAATTTTGAGCAATTGTATTACTGTAAAACAATATTTCCTCAATTTTTGGGGAGTAGACAATATAGCTCAGTATTTTAATTATTTATTTTAAACCGCCATTATTGCTCAACCTTATCAAGGGTGTCAATCATTTTGATCTCCACTGTATACAGGTATTACACTGGCTATGACTGTAATGAGCTCCGCCCCAAACAAGACCAAATTAGGTTGGGCAGGACCGGATCAATTCTGAACTAATTCACAAGTTTAGACATCACAGTACAGCACATCACAGTAGAGTACAGTATAGTAAAGTATAGTTCAGTACAGTAGAGTAAAATACAGTGCATTATACTGTACTCAAGTGTGCTCTACTGTACTGTACTGAACTCTACTTTTCTTTACTGTGCTGTGCCGTCCAAATTTGTGAAACAACCTTATTGTGTTTTGATGTATTTGGAATACTTCATTTTTTTAAATTCAGGTAGATGTTTTCTAAGACCATTTTTCCACCTGTTTGTCCAGAAATCAAATCCATTATGTATGCCTAATTTTAAAGATGGAAAATGGTAGAAAAAGACAAACATTTCCCCAAAATTATAGTATTAGCTTTCATTTGGCACCCAATTTGATATGCTCCAATAAACTTCACGTTGATGCTTCTGGGTCCTTTTTACATGGAAATGGAAATATCTTAACTGACAAGGATCAGATTGTTTTGTCTCCAAGGACAATTAGCACTGATGTGATTTACCAGTATTGCTCTATGGGATACCCCAAAAGATAACATCTCTTGAACATTTGATGTGAATGAATTTGACACCACTGTCTCTGTCCTGTCTGCCCTCTCAGAGCTATGGGGGACTTCCTCTTCTCTGTCAGTTCATTGTACTTCCTGCCTTGATCAGTCATGGATCAGACACACACATAGGATTGTCTACCGTTCCACAGCCGTGAGTATTTAGCACCTCTGAACAGAGTCCGTGCTGAAGTTTGCACTTGTTCACATATAGCCGATCTCGGCAAAGTACTTGAGTTTCAAGTTTTAATGTCACATGCACAACAAGTACAGTGAAATGCCTTTCTTGCTAGCTCTAACCCCAACAATGCAGTAATCAATAATAATGTAAAACTAAAAATAACAAGGTTGAACAAAAACACACAAGATATAAAAATAAGAAATTAAAAGCAATTTACAGCTGGTACTTGTTTTATCAGCTTTAGGCCTTTGGCTGATTGAGGAGGAAAATAAGAGACGAAGACGAAAGATTAGTAGATAATGGGTTAAGTCATGGATACTGCAGCGTTAGGATCAATTTGCATATCCACATTTTTGCCGTGAGCTGGAATCACATGAAATATCTGATTTCAAGAATTTTGCCCGACTCTTTCCTGAGCAGTTTCACATGTTGAAAGAGTAGGTCACTCCACTCATCCAGAGGCCGAATAAAAACTACAGGGATTGCATCTTGGTGGGAGAACGTCTCATGACTACGCTGTGATTCTTGCTAATAACGTTTTCGAAACACACAACAAACTGGTTTTCATGAGCTATAGTAATAGCTAGCTAGTAACATAAGCTGGTTGACTAACATTTTCAGCCAGAAAAGGTAAATAGCTAGCTGAAGCTAGCTAATGTTGTAGCCATACCATGGATGGCGTATACTTGAACAAAACACTTGGCTAGATGGCTATCGTCAAACAATGTTGGTTGATTATAACATATTTGCCTAGTTAAATAAAGGTTAAAAAAAATCAACATTGATACTTGGCTTCATATAGTTCTGAGTATAGTATAGTTATAGCTTTGAGGTTGGCCAGACAACATTTGTTTACAATTTCTGTTTTGATCTGCCATCACCTAATGGGTCTACCAGTTGTACTGTGAGCAGTTAGATGCGTTCATTTGTGTTTGACATGATCTCTGGAGTTGATGTGATAAATATTGCCTTTCCATCCTCTAAAATGCATTGTGTTTTCTATTCTGTTTTCCGGTGCCCAGACGCAGTAGACGAGTGGTAGGAAGTAGCCCTTGGATTCCAACAGCAATGAGATTCTCCTCTTTGTTTAGGAGCATTGGATGGAAAACATGTAACCACGGTCTGGATCCATATTATACAATTACACAACTCTATTATGCTGATGGCACTGGTGGACAGCGATTACAGGTGCCTGTACGTTGATGTTGGATACAATGGACAGGTTTTGAATGGCGGGCTGTTTGGCAAGATGTTCTTTACAGGATGCCTATAAAGAAGAGGACCGCCAACATCCCTGCTGCTGCGCCACCTTCCTGACACCGACCATCTGGCTCCATACACTATCGCTGCAGATTAGGTATTTCCCCTGAGGCCGACCTCATGAAGCCATATCCACATTGGCAAGTTGAAGACCCCTAAAAGGTCTTCAACTACAGGTTGTCATGTGCTCGGAGGGTCATGGAAAATGCCGTTGGCAGCCTAGCTAGTCGTTTCAGAGTCTTCCTGACCATCATCAACCTTCATCTCGAGAGAGTGGTGGAACTTTGGTTGCCTTGCTTCGCTTTACACAACTTCCTGCAGAGTGAGTGCATGGACCGATACGCACATGACATTGTTGACATGGATGGGGCCAATCATGAAACTTTCCCAGGAAGATGGAGACAAGACCCTCTCCTACCTCACTACTCTCTGCCATACACCACTAATACTGAAGTGAGAGCTAAGCAGCACAGAGACACACTCTGCAGTTACTTCATGTCAGTGCATGCAGTGCATTTTCAGTGGGACAAAATAACTACAGCCTAGCCCATTTGATTAGAAATTAAGCCCAGCCGTCACCACCACAGTCATTCATGTGGCATGTTGAAAAGCAAAGAGCATGCATGTTGTTTTGCTCAGAAAACTGAGTGTACACATTTTTACTTATTCTGTGCTGGTGTTTAAGTTGGTTGTAACCCCATGCGAGACAAAAACAACATTAACATGCTACTTTGACTGCCTGTCTGTTTCTGGCTTGTTTAGATGTTTATTGTTCCATCCCATACAATATGTCATAACTTTGGACACAACACTGAGTAAGAATGATCAACAAATGATTCTTTAGCGAGCCAGAATGCAATACTAGCCACCCAAGCCTTGATTAAAGGAAAGGAAGATACCTAGTCAGTTGCACAACTGAATGCCTTCAACTGAAATGTGTCTTCCATATTTAACCCAACCCCTCTGAATCAGAGAGGTGCGGGGGGCTGCCATAATCAACATTCACATCTTCAGCGCCCGGGGATGAAATGCAGATTTTGACCATGTCACGTCAGGGATTTGATCCAGCAACCACTCGGTTACTGGCCCACCACTCTAACCACTAGGCTACCTGCTGCCATTAGAATGTGTGTATGATCTACGCATCTCCAGGCCCATTAAACTGGAATGGTTTGTTTTAAATCTGCAAATCAAGAACACACAGAGACTACTTTTGTTTAGCATGTGTAATATGAAGATAGAATTAGGCATGTTCCTCCTTCATCTGATGGAACTGACTAGCCAGGCAGATCTTAAGAATAGTTACAGATTTAAACCATGCAAAAGTCTGAGCTTCTTTATTTTGTGATAAGTGCAGTGCCTTCGGAAGTATTCAGACCCCTTCCCTTTTTTCCAACAGAAATACCCTATTTACATAAGTATTCAGACTCTTTGCTATGAGACTCGAAATTGAGCTCAGGTGCATCCTGTTTCCATTGATCATCCTTGAGATGTTTCTACAGTTGGATTTGGAGTCCACCCGTGGTGACTTCAATTGATTGGACATGATTTGGAAAGGCACACACCTGTCTATATAAGGTCCCACAGTTGACAGTGCATGTCAGAGTGAAGACCAAGCCATGAGGTCAAATTAATTGTCCGTAGAACTCAGAGACAGGATTGTGTCAGGGTACAGATCTGGGGAAGGGCACCAAAAAAATGTCTGCAGCATTGAAGGTCCCTAAGAACACAGTGGCCTCCATCATTCTTAAATGGAAGAAGTTTGGAACCACCAAGACTCTTCCTAGAGCTGGCCGCCCGGCCAAACTGAGCAATCGGGGGAGAATGGCTTTGGTCAGGGAGGTGACCAAGAACCCGATGGTCACTCTGACAGAGCTCCGGTTCCTCTGTGGAGACGGGAGAAACCTCCAGAAGGACAATCATCTCTGCAGCACTCCACCAATCAGGCCTTTACGGTATAGTGGCCAGATGGAAACCACTCCTCAGTAAAAGGCACATGACAGCCCGCTTGGAGTTTGTCAAAAGGCACCTAAAGGACTCTCAGACCATGAGAAACAAGATTATCTAGTCTGACGAAACCAAAATAGAACTCTTTGGCCTGAATGCCAAGCGTCACGTCTGGAGGAAACCTGGCACCATCCCTACGGTGAAGAATGGTGGTTGTAGCATCATGCTGTGGGGATGTTTTTCAGTGGTAGGGACTGGGAGACTAGTTGGGATAAAGGGAAAGATGAACGGAGCAAAGTACAGAGACATCCTTGATGAAGACCTGCTCCAGAGCACTCAGGACCTCAAACTGGGGCGAAGGTTCACCTTCCAACAGGACAACAACCCTGAGCACACAGCCAAGACAATGCAGGAGTGGCTTCGGGACAAGTCTCTGAATGTCCTTGAGTGGCCCAGCCAGAGCCCGGACTTGAACCCGATCTAACATCTCTGGAGAGACCTGAAAATAGCTGTGCAGCGACACTCTCCATCTAACCTGACTGAGCTTGACAGGATCGGCTGAGAAGAATAGGAGAAACTCCTCAAATACAGGTGTGCCAAGCTTGTAACTTCATACCCAAGAAGACTTGAGGCTGTAATTGCTGCCGAAGGTGCTTCAACAAAGTACTGAGTAAAGGGTCTGAATACTTATGTAAATGTGATATTTCAGTTTTAAATTTTTTATGATCTTGCTAGGTTGGCTCGTCAGGCTCCCATGCCTCAGCCAGCTCGACAGGTTCCCGCTCCCCAGCAGGCTCTACAAGTTCACGCGCCTCAGCTGGCTCTACAGGTTCCCGCGCCTCAGCAGAAGCGACCGGCCCGCTCCTCTGGTCGGCGTCCTGTGGCTGGAGCCGCGCATCAGGGAGGGGGTACTGTCATGTCTACTCCCGCTCCCCCTCTCGAGGTGCTCGATGTTGCCAGTTTACTCATTATTATGCACACCTTCCACAATTGTTATGAGTACCTGCGCCTCATGAGACTCACCTGGACTCCATCACCTCCCCTATATCTGTCACTCCCTTTGGGAGTTATTGCATTATTGACTCTGTTTCTGTGTTTCATGTCTGTATGCTATTAGTGTTTCTTGTTTTGTTCCGTTATTTATTAAATTCACTCCCTGTACTTGCTTCCCGATTCTTAGCTTATACGTTACACCCCAATCCCAGAGTTGTTGTGGTTGTGCTGACTGGTGCTGGTCTGGTCCTCATCTGTGGGCATTGGGGTAAAAATGCAGGCTGTGCTGGGCTCGCCCTCCGCCATGAGCGCGGGGTTCCAATGGACGCTGTTGTTCGGTAGCTGGCCATCATACGTGGGCGAGGGGGTCCCACTAGGTAGGCTGTATCTGTCCTCCTCGGGACTATCCTAAGGAACACATTTTTGGGGGGGAATGTACACTGAACAAAAATATAAACACAACATGTAAAGTGTTGCTCCTGTTTCATGTGCTGAAATAAAATATCCCAGAAATGTCACATAGCTTTTTTTCTCACATTTTTTGGCACAAATTTGTTTTCATCCCTGTTAGTGAGCATTTATCCTTTGCCAAGATAATCCACCCACCTGACAGGTGTGGCATATCAAGAAGCTGATTAAACAGCATGATCATTACACAAGTGCACCTTGTGCTGGGGACAGTAAAAGACCATAAACTGCCTCCAACTTCGTTTTAGATAATTTGGCAGTACATCCAACCGACCTCACAACCGCACACCTCCCCACGTGTAACCATGCCAGTGCAGGACCTCCACATCTGG
This sequence comes from Salvelinus namaycush, assembly GCF_016432855.1. Taxonomy (NCBI): domain Eukaryota; kingdom Metazoa; phylum Chordata; class Actinopteri; order Salmoniformes; family Salmonidae; genus Salvelinus; species Salvelinus namaycush. Next base: position 10,876,962 of record NC_052328.1, on the reverse strand, counting down.
CTTCTTCAACTGCAGGATCGTCTGAGGGAAGGGGGGTGGGTGGGTGCTGAGGAGTATTTCTGTCTGTAATAAAGCCCTTTATTGGGGAAAAACTCATTCTGATTGGCTGGGCCTGGCTACCCAGTGGATGGGCCTGGCTGCCAAGTGTGTGGGCCCATGGCTGTACCCCTGCCCAGTCATGTGAAATCCATAGATTAGGGCCTAATGAATTCATTTCAATTGATTGATTTCTTTCTATGAACTGTAACTCAGTAAAATCATTGTAATTGTTTTATGTTGCATTTATATTTTTGTTCAGTATAGCTACATAGCCACACTTTCATATCAAAGCAGCAGGATCTGATCTTATGTGAACAAGTTGCTTCAATTGATGTTTATTTACCTGGGAGTTCAAGTTGGATACAGAGGCTCTCTGCTTATATGGGGCACCAGAAAGTGCAGTATCTGAAAGATGAAGATTTGTCATCCCGTGCCCCTTCCATTAGCACTACCCAAGGGCGCCGCCTTCCTGGCCTTGGTGTAATGTGTCCTGTCTTCCATCTTGTTTCCACTGAAAGTAAAAGCAAAGGGGAAATATTGAACAGTGTTTTCATGAGGAAAGAGCACGATCTTCTGCAAATCATTCAAGCTTTATGGACTTTGAGCCAATCTCTTCAAAGTCAAGTTGTCGGCCGCTGTGGAGCATTGTGATTCTACAAGTGGAAATGTCAGGGTCGTCTCTATCAAGTAGGTACACCTTTTGTTCTAGCAAGAGAAGGAAAGGCCTCCTACTGTGATAAGTACCTTACGGCAGTCAGATTCCCGGTGTGTTTCACACTTTAGGAGCTGGACAATTTCTCTTTAAACTTCTGACAAAACTCTTTTGGTGATCAGTTTTTAACTCACAACTTGCAAAATATGTAGTAGCTTGTCTCTCCGTTGACCAATTTCATATGCATTTGCTCTGCACAGTATCTATTAATGGTCTTTAATGCAATTTTACACTGTATTTATGCACTCAAAATGTGCTTTGAATAATATTTTTTTATGAATGCGTGTCCATTTTCACTGTATGGATCCCACACCATGACATTTCCAACATAACTACTTCACACAGCCCCTCCGCCTTGGTCGGTTAGCAATTTGCCTTTTAAGCACAATGCATTGTGGGATCCAACTGTTTAATCCTGGGGCATTAGAAAGGAGGATACATTCCTGCTGGCAAAAGAATTGCCCTCTCGCTACGGAGGTGACTCGGGAACATCCCAATTACCACTCTTACCAGACCTCTGCCATCACTCTTGAGAGTGGAAGGAAGACTACCTTGTTACAGAAGGGGTGGAGGAAGAAGAGCGAGTGATTTGACCTTGGCCATCTGTCTGTAGGAGAGTGCCGATAGGACAAATGCGACGTGCATGTAAAGCAGCAGGTCCCGTCTGAATGCAGACTCACTGCCATGCTCCACCACGCACTGCACGGTCATACTGCCAGGCCATACTGCCAGGCCAGCCCTGCAGCAGACAGGATGATATAAGGTCTGACAAGAACTATCAATATTTTAACAGATATGAATCCCCAAAAATGACATTTGAGGTGTATTTGAAATTATGTGGATCTGGGCTGAGCAACAAGCATGACATCAATCATTACACACTCGTCCTCTTTTAGCCCACAGCTCTGAGGGGAAGGAGGGCCAGTAGAGAGGAGTTGGACTGGTTATCTCAGTATTCAAAGTCAAAATAATGTACTTCTGTATTCCTCCCCAGGAGTGGAAATCAATGGGAAAACTTTGCAGAGCTCCTGGACTGTCCATGCTGTGCTGTTGGACAAAGACTGGTTTCTTTTTTTACTGCCGTGTGTGTGTGTGGAGTTTATATTGTCTGATATGTTTGTTTGTTTCACTAGAGCAGCAGGTAACACAGACTCCCGTCTTTGTCCTAACGAGTCCCTCTCGACTCTCCAAACGCAACATTGACTGAATAGCTACTGTTTTTCACTATGAGTGTTTGAGTGTGTGTGTGTGTGTGTGTATCTGTGTCTGTGCACTGCATTCGTCTTTGCTTTTGTGTCAGTGTGTCTGTGATAGTGGATTATCTAGACCCATGCCGGAGGCTCAGTGTGTTATGACTACGGTACACGTATTACCGACACATTCGTATGGGGTCCTCGGTTTGGTCCGAACTGTGAACCCAAATGAATACATGAACAAATACACACATATCATACATATATATATTTATATATACAGTACCAGTCAAAAGTTTGGACACACCTACTCATTCAAGTATTTTTTATTAAAAAAAATATATATATCTTTATTTTTACTATTTTATACATTGAAGAATCATAGTGAATGCATCAAAACTATGAAACAACACATATGGAATCATGTAGTAAGCAAAAAAGTGTTAAACAAATCAAAATATATTTTATATTAGAGATTCTTCAAAGTAACCACCCTTTACCTTGATGACAGCTTTGCACTTGTTGGCTGCTTTTCCTTCACTCTGCGGTCCAACTCATCCCAAACCATCTCAATTGGGTTGTGTTTGGGGGATCTTTCTTGATTCTTGATCTTTCTTTCTTTTCCTTCTTGATCAAATAGCACTTACACAGCCTAAAGGTGTGTTGGGTCATTGTCCTGTTGAAAAACAAATGATAATCCCACTAAACGCAAACCAGATGGGATTCTAAATAAATCATAGACAGTTTCACCAGTAAAGCACCCCCATCACACCTCCTCCTCCATGCTTCACGGTGGGAACCACACATGCGGAGATCATCCGTTCACCTACTCTGCGTCTCAAAAAGACATGGCGGTTGGAACCCAAAATCTCAAATTTGGTCTCATCAGACCAAAGGACAGATTTCCACCGGTCTAATGTTCATTGCTTGTGTTTCTTGGCCCAAGCAAGTCTCTTCTTCTCATTGGTATCCTTTAGTAGTGGTTTCTTTGCAGCAATTCGACCATGAACGCCTGATTCACGCAGTCTCCTCTTAACAGTTGATGTTGAGGTTTGTCTGTTATACTCTGTGAAGCATTTGTTTGGGCTGTAATTTCTGAGGCTGGTAACTCTAATGAACTTATCCTCTGCAGCAGAGGTAACTTTGGGTCTTCCTTTCCTGTGGCGGTCCTCATGAGAGCCAGTTTCATTATAGTGCTTGATGGTTTTTGCGACTGCACTTGAAGAAACTTACAACGTTCTACAAATGTTTCATATTGACTGACCTTCATGTCCTATAGTAAGGGTGGACTGTCGTTTCTCTTTGCTTATTTGAGCTGTTCTTGCCATAATATGGACTTGGTCTTTTACCAAATAGGGCTATCTTCTGTATATCTCCCCTACCTTGTCACAACACAACTGATTAGCTCAAACGCATTAAACAGGAAAGGATTTCCACAAGTTAACTTTTAACAAGGCACACATGTTAATTGAAATGCATTCCAGGTGACTACCTCATGAAGCTGGTTGAGAGAATGCCAGGAATGTGCAAAGCTGTCATCAACACAAAGGGTGGCTACTTTGAAGAATCTCAAATATCAAATATGTTTTTATTTGTTTAACACTTTTTTGGTTACTACATGATTCCATATGTGTAATTTCATGGTTTTGATGTCTTCACTATTATTGTACAATGTATAACATACTACAAATAAAGACAAACCTTTGAATGAGTAGGTGTGTCTAAACTTTTGACCGGTACTGTATATGCTATGCTTATGCTGTGTTGTATGCCCCTTGAGTAAATCTGAGCTGAAAAAAACATTGAAGGCATCGTATCCCTTGAAATACATATTTCAACTATAAGAGAAAGTGATATCCACATTGGGTCCTGGGGCAAATCTTAATTCATTGCCTATATCCCTGTGGAGCACATCATTGATTTGTCTGCGATTCATAGTAGTAGTTGTAGATGATTGAATTGTGCTGAATTTACGATGCATTAGGTGTGTTCTCCAAGGGTGATATTCTGACACCGGAAGTGTTCATTACCTATTTTAACCACAAATAGCCATAAATAAGACCGTAATGTGTCCGAGACTGGATATTTACGGCCGGATCTAATCAGAGATAAATAGAAATCTCTCACCAATTTATTGACAGGATGCATAATTTATTGGACGTTTGTTTATAAATCACCACACAGAGTTGTATTTCTGTGGTATTTACCCATATGTCCCTCAGGTCACCATCTCACAGTTCACCTTTCCACTCTTCTGTCCACAGGATTCTCAGTAACAACAAGATCTCACTACTGAGAAACGCCTCCTTCTTTGGCCTGACAATCCTGGAGAAACTGTAAGTAAGCCATCTGCTGCAGGGAATTTTTCTGTTTGTCTTCCCCTGAGCCATAATAGCTGTCATCATGAAAATGACCCTGCCTGCGCTGTGGAAGGGACAGTGCAAAGGGACAGCCATGGGAGCTAGGGTAACGCTCAAGGGGCGGTTGTTGTTAATGCTAGCCCAAATCAAGTCGTTGACTGCATCCACCTTCAAGCCACCACACTTAACCTCAATTGCCTGAGTCAATGTCTTAAAATGCATAATACATAAATTGTAAGTCGGTACAATTTGGCTTTGTAATGTGATGGGGCACTGATTGTGATGATAACTCTGCTGTCAGTTGAGATGTCACCGTGGTCTGCATACAAATTAATTTCTAAGTCAAATTTCTCCTTGTGGACAATAAAGTATATCATATCATATATACAGTATATATAATATATGTGACCCACCACCTGGATTCAGTCCTACAGCATGTAGCAAATTTTGAAATGGTGTGTTTTACATTGGATAAATTGGATTTATAATAGATAAAAGTAGAGATGGTATATCATACACTGCAGTTGAGGAAAAATGGGAAAGTAAATCTGCTTTGAAAGTTGATAAACTTGTAACCCCACTTTTGAGAAAATGGCCCTTGTATGTTTTGGTACACCTACTGGAGAGCTTTACTTTGTTCTACACCCATTCAACATCGTTCACTCCCTCTTAAGCCTTAGCCCCGCCCATCTCTTTTAACTTCTTCTGGCTGCAAGCCCGAGGCCACCCACAATATGACAGCCACTTCAAGTGCAGGGCGCGAAATTCAAAATATATTTTTTAGAAATATTTAACTTTCACACATTAACAAGTCCCATACAGCAAATGAAAGGTACACATCTTGTGAATCCAGCCAACATGTCCGATTTTTAAAATGTTTTACAGCGAAAACAGCACGTATATTTATGTTAGCTCACCACCAAATACAAAAAAGGACAGACATTTTTCACAGCACAGGTAGCATGCACAAAGCCAACCTAACTAACCAAGAACCAACCAAACTAACCAACAAACAACTTCATCAGATGACAGTCTTATAACATGTTATTCAATAAATCTATGTTTTGTTCGAAAAATGTGCATATTTCAGGTATAAATCATAGTTTACATTGCAGCTACAATCAGAAATTGCACCGAAAGCAGACAGAATAATTACAGACACCAACGCCAAATACCTAAATACTCATCATAAAACATTTCTGAAAAATACATAGTGTACAGCAAATGAAAGACAGGCATCTTGTGATTCCAGCCAATACTTCCGATTTATTAAGTGTTTTACAGCGAAAACACAATATAGCGTTATATTAGCTTACCACAATAGCCAGAAACACAAGCCATTTCCCAGCAGCAAAAGTTAGCGATCGTAACAAACCAGTAAAAGATATATAATTTTTGACTAACCTTGATAAGGTTCATCAGATGACAGTCCTATAACATCAGGTTATACATACACTTATGTTTTGTTCGAAAATGTGCATATTTCGAGCTGAAATCAGTGGTTATACATTGTGCTAACGTAGCTACTTTTTCCCACAACGTCCGGATTTTTTTCTGACACTTTTTCTGACACACATATTCTGACCAAATAGCTATTCATAAACATAACTAAAAAATACATGTTGTATAGGAAATGATAGATACACTAGTTCTTAATGCAATCGCCGTGTTAGAATTCAAAAAAAATAACTTCATTACGACATCCAGCTTAGGTATGGCGAGAGATAATACGATGATATTGTCACATGTATCAAATAAAATCAAAGCCGGAGATAGTAGTCGCCTATAACGAAAGCTTTTCAGAAGGCAATTCCAGGTCCAACCTCGCGCCTTCCTGAAAACAGGAAATGGGTGACACGTCATTCCAAGAGGATTTATTCCATCTCAGACCAAGATAAACACTCCATTTCTTCTCTCACTGCCTCTTGACATCCAGGGGAAGGTGTATGACGTGCATGTATACTAATACGTATCATGCCCATTTATAGGCAGGACCTAGAAGAGAGCATCGATTTCAGATTTTCCACTTCCTGGTCAGGAAGTTTGTGCCAAATGAGTTCTGTTTTACTCACAGATATAATTCAAACGGTTTTAGAAACTAGAGAGTGTTTTCTATCCAATAGTAATAATAATATGCATATTGAACGAGCAAGAATTGAGTACGAGGCCGTTTGAAATGGGCACCTTTTATCTGGCTACTCAATACTGCCCCTGCAGCCCAAACAGGTTAAGGATACCCATGTGGGGCCATGTGCTAAACAGAGGAAGTAGTGTAGTAAATAACCAATGATTTCAAGACTGAAAGTGGTCAAAGTAGTAGCATACAATAAGGAAAAACTCCAGGTAAAAATACACTGTTAGCTAGTACTTGGCCTATATCCTAATCTGACTTTGATGCAGGTCATGTTGTTCTTCACATTACCATCTCTGGTAAACACACACTATATCAAATACAATCTAAGTTTATTTGTCACATGCACAGGATACAGAAGGTGTAAACGATACAGTGAAATTATTACTTGCATAGAAGCAAAAATGGAAAGTGTCCAGATAAAAATATTGTATAAATATTTTATAATTATAAGATGACACTTACCCAGACACACTTGTCTAAATTGATGGGTCATGTGAAGGAAATGATATAACCACCTCCCCCAGCCACATCCAACTAAGTGGATGGGTCACTATTGTCTAGACATGTACATGTGTTCATGAAATACAATAGAGGGGCCTAATCACCCCCAGACACACCTGGCTAACTTGATGGGTCATGTAATCATCTGGCGAAGTGGAGTCTTTTGTTTAAACAAATAGCTAGCTAGCTATATGTTTGTAATGTTTGTATTGGTAGTAGTATGAGTTGGGATTATGCTAGCTAGCTAAACAAAGAACCGGGATAATCCCAACTCATACTATTACCAATACAAACATTGTCATAGCTGGAGTATGAATCTGCAGGAAGCTAAAGCTAACCAACTAGGTTCAGTGTTGGTTAGCTAACATTAGGCTATAACTAGCAATGCAAATGGGTTTCTGATTCGAATAATATTACTACACAGATCATACATGTAATGTTAGCTAGTGAGCCAGCAAGCTAATGTTAGCTAACTAGCTAACAGTACGCTTTAACTTGCAATGAAAACAACTTTCTGACAAAATTAGAAAATTAGAAACTACATCTGAAAATGTAGCTAGACTCTTACCCATATACATGGATGAATGCTTCACAGCAGACTGGAACCATTTAACTCTGTTTTGTTTGTAGGTACATATTTTTTGGCCAGTGTGTTTCAAGTCCTTCCAGTTCACACTCACTGTTGCGTATGCAGAAAGTAGCCCATCACAACTTTTTCGAACTGATCTGTCGATAGCGCCTGCTAAATTCAGGGCATCAATGTTGTTGAGAAAAGCAGCAAAACTTTTGTAGTTCTCGATGGCTCACGTTATATCTTTCAAAAACGCTGTGGTAGAAAGGACTATTAACACATACTGAGCAGCTCACGTTATAGACAGAAGCATGCCATATGGCAGACCAATCCAAACGTATCTCCCGGCATGTCCAGCCCATTAATTATCTAAGCCAATCATAGCTAGCGGGAAGGTACCCCTCTTTTTCCGTGGTTAAACCAATTAGGCTTGTAATTAAAACATTGTCTTTGTATTTACAGATGGAATACAAGTTTGTTACTAAGGCACATTAAAGTTCACATGTTCCAGAAGGCATTTCTGCCAAAACATAAAAAATAATTTTTAAAAAAGACGTTAAAATGCCTCTCCTGTGATGTATTGACGTGTGAGATACGCCTAACTTCCTGAAACGGATCACAGTATATATATACATTGCCTTCTGAAAGTATTCAGACCCCTTGACATTTTTTGTTGTTGTTACATTACAGTCTTAATCTCAAAGGGATTAAATAACTACAAATCCTCAGCAATCTACACCGATCACTGTACCTGTACACAGCCTATCTGTAAATAGCACGCCCAACTACCTCATCCCCATATTGTTATTTCTTTTTTTTTGCTCTTTTGCCTATTTTTGCCTATTTATTGCCTTACCTCCCTAATCTTACTACATTTGCACACACTGTACATAGATTTTTCTATTGTGTTATTGACTGTACGTTTGTTTATCCCATGTGTAACTAACTCTGTGTTGTTGTTTTTGTCGCACTGCTTTGCTTTATCTTGACCAGGTCGCAGTTGTAAATAAGAACTTGTTCTCAACTGGCCTACCTGGTTAAATAAATATTTTAAAAAATTAAAAATAAACACCATAATGACAAAGCGAAAACAGGTTTTTTGAATTTTTGCAAATGTATGAAAAATTCAAAGACACAAATACCTTATTTACATAAGTATTCAGACCCTTTGCTATGAGACTCAAAATTGAGCTCAGGTGCATCCTGTTTCCATTGATCATCCTTGAGATGTTTCTACAACTTGATTGGAGTCCACTTGTGGTGAATTCAATTGATTGAACATGATTTGGAAAGGCACACACCTGTCTATATAAGGTCCCATAGTTGACAGAGCAAAAACCAAGCCATGAGGTCAAAGGAATTGTCCGTAGGGCTCCAAGACAGGATTGTATCGAGGCACAGATCTGGGGAAGGGTACCAAAACATTTCTGTAGCATTGAAGTTCCCAGAGAACACAGTAGCCTCCATCATTCTTAAATGGAAGAAGTTTGGAACCACCAAGACTCTTCCTAGAGCTGGCCGCCCAGCCAAACTGAGCAATCGGGGGAGAAGGGCCTTGGTCAGGGAGGTGACCAAGAACCCGATGGTCACTCTGACAGAGCTCTAGAGATCCTTTGTGGAGATGGGAGAACCTTCCAGAAGGAAAACCATCTCTGCAGCACTCTACCAATCAGGCCTTTATGTTAGAGTGGCCAGACGGGAACCACTCTTCAGCAAAAGGCACAAAACTGCCCACTTGGAGTTTGCCAAAAGGCACCTGAAGACTCTCAGACCATGAGAAACAAGATTCTCTGGTCTGATGAAACCAGGATTAAACTCGTTGGTCTGAATGCCAAGCATCACGTCTGGAGGAAACCTTACACCATCCCTACGGTGAAGCGTGGTGGTGGCAGCATCATGCTGTGAGGATACAGGGACTGGGAGACTAGTCAGCATTGAGGTAAAGATGAACGGAGCAAGGTATGAAGAGATCCTTGACGAAAACCTGCTCCAGTGCGCTCAAAACCTCAGACTGGAGCGAAGGTTCATCTTCCAACAGGACAATGACCCTAAGCACACAGCCAAGACAATGCACAAGTGATTTCGGGACAAGTCTCGGAATGTCCTTGAGTGGCCCAGCCAGAGCCTGGACTTGAACCCAATCGAACATTTCTGGAGAGGACTGAAAATAGCTGTGCAGCAACGCTCCCCATCTAACCTGATAGAGCTTGAGAGTATTTGTAGAGAAGAATGGGAGAAACTCCCCAAATACTGGTGTGCCAAGCTTGTAGCGTCATATCCAAGAAGACTCAAGGCTGTAATCGCTGCCAACGGTGCTTCAACAAATTTCTGAGTAAAGGGTCTGAATACTTACATTTTTTTACAAGAACTTCTAAAAACCTCTTTTTGCTTTGTCATTATGGGGTATTGTGTGTAGATTGATGAGGGGGAAAAATTATAATTTACCCCCAGGGGTATGCGCAATGGCATTGGGGGTACGCCAAATAAGAATGTAATTAACATTTACATTTTTAAAGTTTTTAAATTTTATTTTTTTATTCACATTTTCAAACAGTCCATTTATATTTTCCAATGGGGCTATACATTTGGGTGAGGTTTTTTCTCGCCTGAGTAGTCTAATTTCACTGCCAAAAATAAAATGAGTGTGTAGTGTTCAGCGAAATAACAACACAATGTCAAATACAGGTAGCCTAGTCAAATAATTAACATCCAATCACATTAACCATTACTCTCTTGCGGGAATTCCACTAACAGTCAGTATGTAGCCAAACGTAGCTGCTGCTCATTCCATTTGCTCGAAAATGGATAAATGGTAAAAAAAAGTAGGGCCTGCACCTGTCGACATCACAAATTGTTCTGCTCCACGAGCACATCCAATGCTAGCATCAGTAATTCTACATTTGTTGTTAGCTCAGCTAGCATGGACACTGACAGTTGTGAATCTGATGCAGCTGAAGAACTACTGCCCCCTTACCAGGGAAATCACCGAACAACAGACAGGGACGTTGGACCATCGAAGAGGCGCAAATGTGATTAGAACTACATTGATTTGGGGTTCACTTATATTGGGAGTAGTGCCTTTCCTCAGCCACAGTGTGATATATGTACAAAAGTACTATTTCACAACTCGAGGAACCCTTCACTTTTGCGCAGACATTTAGAAACAAAACATGCCAATTTGGAAAATAAGCCACATTATTTTTTTGAGCAAGAATTAAGACGACTTTCGAGTAGTAAGACATGTATAAAAGCAACAGATACCATTAATAAGAAGGGGCTAGAAGCGTGTTATATGGTGAGCTACTGAGTGGCTAGGACAGGCAAGCCCCATACTATTGTGGAGGACTTAATTCTTCCTGCTGCCGCGGATATGGCTGGGACAATGCTGGGGGAAAAGGCCAAAAACTAAACAGACAATAACTTCATCAAACAACACTGTTTCACGACGCATCAGTGACATGGCAGGAGATGTTTTGAAACAATAACTGCTTCGCATACAAGCCAGTGGATTCTATGAGTTACAGCTGGATGAGTCAACAGACGTGGCTGGCCTGGCACAGCTCCTAGTATATGTCCATTACGTTTATGGGGGGTCAATTAAGGAAGACAGCCTCTTCTGCAAACCACTGGAAGCCAGGACAACAGGAGAGGATATTTTTAAAGTACTGGACAGCTTTGTGACATCAAATGGCTTTTGGCTTTTGTGGCTTTTGCACTGATAGTGCAAAAGCCACAACAGGGAGACAGTGGAGTGGTAACGCGTGTGCAAGCAGTTGCTCCCGACGCCACTTGGGTACACTGCAGCATCCACTGAGAGGCTCTTGCTGCCAAGGGAATGCCTGACAGCTTAAAATACATTTTGGACACTACAGTGAAAATGGTTAACTTTGTTAATGCAAGGTCCCTGAACTCTTGTGTATTTTCTGCTCTATGCAATGATATGGGCAGCGACCATGTAACGCTTTTACACCATACAGAATTGCGCTGGTTATCAAGGGGCAAAGTATTGACATGTTTTTTTTTATTGAGAGACAAGCTTAAAGTTTTCTTAAATTACCATCATTTTCACTTGTCTGACTGCTTGCATGATGCCGAGTTTCTCACACGACTGGCCTATCTGGGTGATGTTTTTTCTCGCCTGAATGATCTGAAACTAAGATTACAGGGACTCTCCACAACTATTTTCAATGTGTGGGAAAAAATTGAGGCTATGATTAAGAAGTTGGAGCTCTTCTCTGTCTACATTAGCAAGGACAACACACAGGTCTTTCCATCATTGTATGATTTTTTGTGTGCAAATGAACTCAAGCTTACAGACAATGTCAAATGTGATATAGCGAAGCACCTGAGTGAGTTGGGTGCGCAATTACGCAGGGATATTCCTGAAACGGATGACACAAACAACTGGATTCATTATCCCTTTCATGCCCTGCCTCTAGTCCACTTACCGATATCTGAACAAGAGGGCCTCATCGAAATTGCAACAAGCGGTTCTGTGAAAATTTTATTTAATCAGAAGCCACTGCCAGATTTCTGGATTGGGCAGCGCTCAGAGTTTCTTGCCTTGGCAAATCATGCTGTTAAGACACTGATGCCCTTTGCAACCACGTGCCTATGTGAGAGTGGATTCTCGGCCCTCACTAGCATGAAAATGAAATACAGGCACAGACTGTGTGGAAAGGATTTAAGACTGAGACTCTCTCCAATACAACCCATCATTGCAGAGGTATGTGCATCCTTTCAAGCACACCCTTCTCATTAACCTGTGGTGAGTCATTCACAATTTTTGATGAACAAATAAGGTTTTATATGTAAGATGGCAAAATATAGAGCAAAATTATTGATTATTATTATTTGTGCCTTGGTCCTATAAGAGCTCTTTGTCACTTCCCACGAGCTGGTTTGTGACAAAAACTCACTCTCATTCTTATGTTTAATAAATGTATCGTATAGTGTGTCAGGCTTATAATGATGGCGAAAAACAACATTTGAGAGTGCGCTGACCCTGGTGCAAGAGGGGGTACACAGCTGGAGGTTGACTGTTTATAGGGGTACGGGACTATAAAAAGTTTGGGAACCATTGCTCTACAACATTACGAATAATCTTCCAGCGATCACACACTGGTTAATATTCAGTGTTGCATACAGTGTCTCTACTGGATGTCGTAGAATCGTGTTTCGTGCTTAACCCTTGACATTCCATTTCAATTTGATGAGTAATCCATTTCTTTATCCCTCATGTCTTTTAATGATGACCCTCCCTGTAACTGTTTAGAGAATGATGTCATCGGTCTCAGTGTGATTGAGTTGTGCCATTAAGGACTGACCCTCTGATGATATACCCCGCTGATTTGATGGATAGACAATAGCTACTGGTCCAGATCCAGGTCAAGGCTCTTCATCTATTCTGTGACTTTTGACCTCATGGCTGCCAGCTGTAGCTATTGGCAGCGCCTGCCGCCTGTGCTCTTACGAGCGGTGGGTGCCAAAGCACTGCTTGCAGGTGCCCTCAGTGAGTGGGCTGTGGCGGCCAGCTGTTGCAAAGTCTGCCGTTTGGCACCCAGAGGGCCGTGGTGCTGACTAACAAGCTTACCCAGCACAGTCTGTGATGCTACTCTACCACACTGTGACCAGAGTCCTCATTACTGTACCCTGGATCTGGAAGGAAGAGGATGTATCTAGACACATTAGGATGAGGCTGAGCTAATGATTATGCAGCATATTGCTTGGTTACTCAAGCATTTGAGGGTCTGGCATGCATGCACCATCTGTGCTGCTGTGTTGTGTGGACTCTACCACTGTGAGTGTAACAGAGTGTCCCATTACTGTACCCTGGAACTGGAAGAGGAGCAGAGGTAGTTGGACATATTAGAATGACACTGGGCTGATGATTATACAGCACATTTCCTGGTGATTACTCACTAATTTGAGGGCATGGAATATGGTTCTGATCGTTTTGAAGATGATATCATGGTATGATTATTGAGCTGCTGCCTATGTACCATTGATTGGCATGTATTTGCAACCACTTGCTCACAATTGAGATTTATGTTCGTTGCAATCCTTTTGCCTTTTATGTCACCCATGCTGCAATATGTAGATATCTTTCACCACATCAGAGAAGAGATGTGTTGGGTGGTGGCCTGGGCTCATTATATGTGAAAGTGGGTCAGATTTATAGCATGCATATGAACAAAGTACACCATACATGTCATGATTTGACGATTTACCAGTTCAATGCTTTCCCACAATGTAAACTATCCCCATTCCATATAATTACATTTCCTTGAATCCTATGTCGTCACATTGAGAATTCAGTAATAGTATGACCTAAGTAGCATGTAGCAGGCTTGGCATTCAGGCCAAATAATCTTGTTTCTCATGGTTTGAGAGTCTTTAGGTGCCTTTTGGAAAACTCCAAGTGGGCTGTCCTGTGTCTTTTACTGAGCAGTGGCTTCCGTCTGGCAAATCTACCATAAAGGCCTGATTGGTGGAGTGCAGCAGAGATGGTTGTCCTTCTGGAAGGTTCACCCATCTTCACGGAGGAACTCTGGAGCTCTGTTAGACTGACCATCATATTCTTGGTCACCTCACTGACCACGCCCTTCTCCCCTGATTGCTCAGTTTGGCCGGGAGGTCAGCTTTAGGAAGAGTCTTAGTGGTTCCAAACTTATTCCATTTAAGAATAATGGAGGCCACTGTGTTCTATGGGATCTTCAATGCTGGATACATTTTTTGGTACCCTTCCCCAGATCTGTTTCTTGACAAAATCCTCTCTCGGAGCTCTACGGACAATTCCTTCAACCTCATAACTTTGGTTTTTCCTCTGACATGCACTGTCAACTTGGGCCTTATATAGGCAGGTGTGACTCAGGATATGACCCAGATGCAGATACGGGAGGCGGATAGTACAATTCTCAGATAATTTATTAAAACACGGGGCAGGCAAAGGGCAGGTCGAGGACAGGCAGAGGTTTGTGATCAGGTCAGAGTCAGGCAGGTACAGGATGGCAGGCAGGCTTGGGGTCAGGGCAGAGTCAGGCAGGTACAGGATGGCAGGCAGGCTTGGGGTCAGGGCAGGCAGAATGGTCAGAACCGGGAAAAACTAGGAAACAGAACATGAGAAACAGGAAGACGGGAAAGCATGCTGGTAAGACCTGACAAGACAAGACAAACTGGCAACAGAGAAACAGAGAACACATAAATAAACAAGGGATAATGGGGCAAATGGGCGACACCTGGAGGGGGGTGGAGACAAGCACAAAGACAAGTGAAACAGATCAGGGTGTGACAGGTAGACTCCAATTAAGTTGTAGAAACATCTCAAGTATGATCAATGGAAACATGTTGCCTCTGAGCTCAATTTCGAGTAATTAATAAAAAAATAATTAATATGAATTATAGAATATGGCTTTAACATGACAAAATGTGGAAAGAAGTCAAGGGTCTGAATACATTCCGAATGCACAGTGCCTTCGGAAAGTATTCAGACCCTTGACTTCTTCCACATTTTGTTACGTTACAGCCATATTCTAAAATAGATTACATTTTAAAAATCCTCAGCAATCTACACACAATACCCCATAATGACAAAGCGTTAACAGTAACAGAAATAGGATATTTACATAAGTATTCAGACCCTTTGCTATGAGACACGAAATTGAGCTCAGGTGGATCCTGGGTCCCGTGTGGCTCAGTTGGTAGAGCATGGCGCTTGCAACGCCAGGGTTGTGGGTTCGATTCCCACGGGGGGCCAGTACAAAAAAGTATGAATGTATGTACTTGTAAGTCGCTCTGGATAAGAGCGTCTGATAAATGACTTAAATGTAATGTAAATGTAATCCTGTTTCCATTGATTATCCTTGAGATGTTTCTACAACTTAATTAGAGTCCACCTGTGGTAAATTCAATTGATTGGACATGATTTGGAAAGGCACACACCTGTCTATGTAAGGTCCCACAGATGACAGTGCATGTCAAAGCAAAAACCAAGCCATGCGGTCAAAGGAATTGTCCGTAGAGCTCAGAGACAGGATTGTGTTGAGGCACAGATCTGGGGAAGGGTACCAAAAGATGTCTACAGCATTAAAGGTCCGCAAGAACACAGTGGCCTCCATCATTCTTAAATGGAAGAAGTTTGGAACCACCAAGACTCTTCCTAGAGCTGGCTGCCCGGCCAAACTGAGCAATCGGGGGAGAAGGGTGACCAAGAACCCGATGGTCACTCTGACAGAGCTCTGGGATTTCTCTGTGGATATGGCCTTTTTGGTAGAGTTTCCGGACGGAAGCCACTCCTCAATAAAAGGCACATGACAGCCCACTTGGAGTTTGCCAAAAGGCACCTAAAGACTGCCAGACCATAAGAAAGAAGATTCTCTGGTCTGATGAAACCAAGATTAAACTATTTGACCTGAATTCCAAGCATCATGTCTGGAGGAATCCTGGCACCATCCCTACTGTGAATAAGGTTTGATGCCAGGTGCCCGTGATGATTGTTGCCAGGACCGGTGGTTAGTAAACCAGCGACGTCGAAAGCCGGAGGGGAGGAGCGCGAGTAGACATGACACCCTTGACCTTTTCCCACATTAGATTTTTTGTCGGTGGCCTACACGCAATGCCCCATAATGTCAAAGGGGAATTATATTTTGCTTTTGCTTTTTACAAATTAATAAGAAATGAAAAGCTGAACTGTCTTGAGTCAATAAGTATTCAACCCCTTTGTTGTGGCAAGCATAAATACAGTTGAAGTCGGAAGTGTACATACACTTAGGTTGGAGTCATTAAAACTTGTTTTTCAACCACTCCACAAATGTCTTGTTAACAATCTATTGTTTTGGCAAGTCGGTTAGGACATCTACTTTGTGAATGACACAAGACATTTTTCCAACAATTGTTTACAGACAGATTATTTCACTTATAATTCACTGTATCACAATTGCAGTGGGTCAGAAGTTTACATACACTAAGTTGACTGTGCCTTTAAACAGCTTGGAAAATTCCAGGAAATTATGTCATGGCTTTAGAAGCTTCTGATAGGCTAATTGACATCATTTGAGTCAATTGGAGGTGTACCTGTGGATGTATTTCAAGGCCTAACTTCAAACTCAGTTCCTCTTTGCTTGACATCATGGGAAATCAAAAGAAATCAGCCAAGACCTCAGAAAAATAAATTGTAGACCTCCACAAGTCTGGTTCATCTTTGGGAGCAATTTCCAAACACCTGAAGGTACCACGTTCATCTGTACAAACAATAGTACGCAAGTATAAACACCATGGGACCACACAGCCGTCATACCGCTCAGGAAGGAGACGTGTTCTGTCTCCTAGAGATGAACGTACTTTGGTACGAAAAGTGGAAATCAATCCCAGAACAACTGCAAAAGACCTTGTGAAGATGCTGAAGGAAACAGGTACAAAAATATCTATATCCACAGTTAAACGAGTCCTATGTCGACAGAACCTGAAAGGCCACTCAGCAAGGAAGAAGCCACTGCTCCAAAACCGCCATAAAAAAGACAGACTACGGTTTGCAACTGCACATGGGGACAAAGATCTTACTTTTTGGAGAAATGTCCTCTGGTCTGATGAAACAAAAATAGAACTGTTTGGCCATAATGACCACGGGGGTGGCAGCATCATGTTGTGGGGGTGCTTTGCTGCAGGAGGGACTGGTGCACTTCACAAAATAGATGGCATCATGTTGAAAGAAAATGATGTGGATATATTGAAGCAACATCTCAAGACATCAGTCAGGAAGTTAAAGCTTGGTTACAAATGGGTTTTCCAAACGGACAATGACACCAAGTCATTGGTACACCAAGTCAATACAAAGATATAGCCGTCCTTCCTAACTCAGTTGCCTTAGACGAAGGAAACCACTCAGGGATTTCACCATGGTGACTTTAAAAGAGTTACAGACTTATTGGCTTAGATAGGAGAAAACTGAGGATGGATCAATAACATTGTAGTTACTCCACAATACTAACCTAATTGACTGAGTGAAAAGAAAGAAGCCTTTTAACAGAATAACAATATTCAAGGCACTAAAGTAATACTGCAAAGAAATATGCAAAGAAATTCACATTTTGTACTGAATACAAAGTATTATGTTTGGGCCAAATCTAATACAACACGTTACTGAGTACCACTCTCCATATTTTCAAGCATAGTAGTGGCTGCATCATGTTATTGGTATGTTTGTAATCATTAAGGACTGTGGAGTTTTTCAGGATAAAAAATAAACAGAATGGAGCTAAGCACAGGCAAAATCATGGAGGAAAACCTGGTTGTCTGCTTTCCACAAGACACTGGGATATGAATTCATCTTTCAGCAGGTCAATAATGTAAAACACAAGGCCAGATCTTCACTGGAGTTGCTTATGAAGAAGACAGTGAATGTTCCTGAGTGGCCGAGTTACAATTTTGACTTAAATCTACTTGAAAATCTATGGCAAGACCTGAAAATGTTTTTTTAGCAATGATCAACAACCAACTTGACAGAGCTTTAAGAATTTTAATGTGCAAATATTGTACAATCCAGGTTTCCAAAGCTCTTAGAGAGTTACCCAGAAAGATTCACAGCTGTAATTGCTGCACATGTGCAAATGGAACACAATGTGATTCTAACATGTATTGACTCATGAGGTTAACATTGTAGAATACTAGTGAAGACATCCATACTATGAAATAACTCATATGGAATCATGTACTGTAGTAACCAAAAAAGTGTTAAACAAATCAAAATATATTTTATATTTTAGCCACCCTTTGCCTTGATGTCAGCTTTGCACACTCTTGGCATTTTCTTAACCAGCTTCACCTGGAATGCTTTTCCAACAGTCTTGAAGGAGTTCCCACATATGCTGAGCACTTGTTGGCTGCTTTTCCTTCACTCTGCGGTCCAACTCATCAAAAAAAAATCTCAATTGGTTTGAGATCAGGTGATTGTGGAGGCCAGGTCATCTAATGCAGCAATCCATCACTCTCCTTCTTGGTCAAATAGTTAGTACACAACCTGGAGGTGTGTTGGGTCATTGTCCTGTTGAAAAACAAATGATAGTCCCACTAAGCGCAAACCAGATGGGATGGCTTATCGCTGCAGAATGCTGTGGTAGCCATGCTGGTTAAGTGTGCCTTGAATTCTAAATAAATCGCTGACAGTGTCACCAGCATGCTTTACGGTGGGAACAACAGATAATCCGTTCACCAACTCAGCGTCTCACAAAGACACGGCGGTTGGAACCAAAAATCGTACATTTGGACTCATCAGACCAAAGGACAGATTTCCACCGGTCTAATGTCCATTGCTCTTGGCCCAAGCAAGTCTCTTCATCTTATTGGTGACCTTTAGTAGTGGTTTCTTTGCAGCAATTCGACCATGAAGGCCTGATTCACGCTGTCTCTTCTGAACACTTGATGTTGAGACGTGTCTGTTACTTGAACACTGTGAAGCATTTATTTGAGCTTTCTGAGGCTGGTAACTCTAATAAACTTATCCTCTGTAGAAGAGGTAACTGTCACGCCCTGGCCTTAGTTATCTTTGTTTTCTTTATTATTTTAGTTAGGTCAGGGTGTGACATGGGGGATGTTTGTGTGTTTTTGTCTAGTCTAGGGTGTTTGTATTGTCGAGTTGATGTCGTTGTGTTCAGTGTAGGTGTTTATGTAAGTCTATGGTTGCCTGGATTGGTTCTCAATTAGAGACAGCTGTCTATCGTTGTCTCTGATTGGGAGCCATATTTAGGCAGCCATAGGCATTAGGTAGGTTGTGGGTAATTGTCTATGTCTTGACGTTAGTTGCTTGTGTCTGCACTTTTGTTTGATAGCTTCACGGTCATTTGTTGTTTTGTCTAGTTTGTATTATTGTTCGTTTCTTCTTCTATTAAAAAGAAGATGTATTTATATCACGCTGCGCCTTGGTCCTCTCTTTCACCCGAAGACGATCGTGACAGTAACTCTGGGTCTTCATTCCTGTGGCGGTCCTCACGAGAGCCAGTTTCATCATAGGGCTTGATGGGTTTTGCGAATGCATTTGAAGAAACGTTCAAAGTTCTTGAAATGTTC
This sequence comes from Salvelinus namaycush, assembly GCF_016432855.1. Taxonomy (NCBI): domain Eukaryota; kingdom Metazoa; phylum Chordata; class Actinopteri; order Salmoniformes; family Salmonidae; genus Salvelinus; species Salvelinus namaycush. The sequence continues at coordinate 10,857,392 of NC_052328.1, read as the reverse complement.
GGTATTGACTGACCTTCATGTCTTAAAGTAATGATGGACTGTCCTTTCTCTATGCTTATTTGATCTGTTCTTGCCATTACCAAATAGGGCTATCTTCTGTATACCACCCCTTCCTTGTCACAACACAACTGATTAAGAAGGAAAGAAATTCCACAAATTAACTTTTAACAAGGCACACCTGTTATTTAAAATGCATTCCAGGTGACTACCTCATGAAGCTGGTTGAGAGAATGCCAAGAGCGTGCAAAGCTTTGAAGAATCTCAAATATTGAATATATTTTGATTTGTATAACACTTTTTTGTTACTACATGATTGCATATGTGTTATTTCATAGTTTTGATGTCTTCACTATTCTTCTACAATGTAGAAAATAATAAAAATAAAGAATAACCCTGGATTGAGTAGGTGTGTCCAAACTTTTGACTGGTACTGTATATACATTTTTTTAAATGTTCGATTTTTTTCTTCCATTTTGACATTACAGAGTATTTTGTGTAGATCTTTGACAAAAAATGACAAATAAATCAATTTTAATCCCACTTTTTAACGCAAAAAAAAAATGTAAAAAGTCAAGGGGTCTAAATACTTTCTGAAGGCACTGTATGTGATAGTATGTCCCATAAATCAATCTGCATTGACTGCCCAACAGCCATTTACTGAAGAGAGAACATTGTTTTGGCCACTCAGTTAAAACCTTGACCAACATTTCCTTTGTGACATGATGAGTAGATAAGTGACGAGAGGCAGAGAGATGGAGTAGAGCGAGATGACCTCACCTCTGGGACGTCATCAGAATGCAGGGTGGCGACTGCCATTTCTCACTCTGTAAATGTATGCCAGGAGGGTGACTTTGCTCTTATTGTTTTCTGTTGGAGACATACTGACATTTTCCCACACCTCTTTAGGGTAGTGTCTCCTTGGATATTGATTAATGAATGTATTCCAGATCCTTGAAGGACAAATCACTCTGCCTGGCTGTGCATATATATGTATATATGAGCAATATAGCAACAGATTCTGAACTAGGGATGGGCATGAGTAATCAACTATGCAAATGAGCGTCAACGCTTTAACCAGAGATCCCATTTTTCAAGTACATCTAAACTATTTGGTGGAATGTGCTTTGTGGCTGCCTGAACCGGAAAGTGACATTTTCGCCCAATTTTTCAAAAATGGTGTCTAGTGTTCCATTTCTACGTGTGCATTTGCGGGGCACAACAAAAAAGAAACCAAGCCAAGCGCCACACAATTCTTCACCCTAAATGCACTTTCCCCTCCATGTCTCATTCACTCAATTGCGTTCCGATCGCTCCCTACACACAACCCGTGTGCTGAGTGCGCTCACCAACTCCCGTCTAACTGATGGGATACACAAGCCAAAGTCCTTTCCAAATGAAGATAGTTTTATCACAAATTCAAAATGGACTGGTTGATTGATTGAGCTGCAGTTGCCATTTAGAATTGGTTAGCCTAGGCTATAACCCCCCCAAACCATAGACTGGTTCCACACTGAAAATACACGAAACATTAGTTTAATAAAGACAAAGAGCGTATTTTTTATCAGAATCATTTAGCCTAGGCCTCCTCATCAAACGGATGTCGTAGCCGTAATTCATCACCATTCGGTGTTCAATGTGGAATTATGAATCCATTTTTAAACTTCCAAAGAACAGGCAGAATAAACTAAATCGTATATCTGTATATCGAAAAGAAGACAGATTTCATCTTGTAACCCTGAAAAAATGGGTTCAACGCACTAAATTGAGCCCTTTTCAAATGAGCACTCTTTGAGAATAACTGTCCCAGACTCGATATGTGCATCACATCGCAGAGGCAACTTTTTTCATTTGGAAAAACATTCTGTTCTATTTTATTCTGTTTTAAAATTGGTATCTTGACTCTGATAAGGGCTCGGGACATAAGAGCATCTTGTATGCTAAATTAACAAAGCACAGCCATAGGCTTCTACAAGCAAGCGCCACTGCTGAGGTTACTGTTTTTTGAAGATTGTGTTCCACGTTAAACTATAACCAGTTGATATTACGGTTTCATAAATTAAATTAATCTTCAACGGCACGTTTTTATTGACTGAATATATATATAGGGCAGTTTAGCAATAAGAATTTGTTAACTGTAATGGTTATAATAAATTATGCATTGTCTCACGCTGTTGGCATAGGCCTAGATAAATGCGCACATTTCTTTCCAGTGCGGGCCAAGTGCAATTTTGTACACAATGGATTAAAAAATATATATACATGTTCATGGGATCATGTGACTGTAGGATTTATTAACCTGCTTCCTGGGTTAAAGTTCTATAGTAATTAAGAGGGCAGGGAAGCGATTTAATTGACTCTGAATTGATGAATGCTTTGATGTCAAAGATGTACTTGATTGAGTATGGCAAATTGAAGCAAATCCATGCAATTACATGCAGCAACATATTTAATGTGATGATATACACTGCTCAAAAAAATAAAGGGAACACTTAAACAACACAATGTAACTCCAAGTCAATCACACTTCTGTGAAATCAAACTGTCCACTTAGGAAGCAACAGCCCAACACCGTGCAGGACGTTTGGCATTTGCCAGAGAACACCAAGATTGGCAAATTCGCCACTGGCGCCCTGTGCTCTTCACAGATGAAAGCAGGTTCACACTGAGCACATGAGCACATGTGACAGACGTGACAGAGTCTGGAGACGCCGTGGAGAACGTTCTGCTTCCTGCAATATCCTCCAGCATGACCGGTTTGGCGGTGGGTCAGTCATGGTGTGGGGTGGCATTTCTTTGTGGGGCCGCACAGCCCTCCATGTGCTCGCCAGAGGTAGCCTGACTGCCATTAGGTACTGAGATGAGATCCTCAGACCCCTTGTGAGACCATATGCTGACACATGCACATTTGTGGCCTGCTGGAGGTCATTTTGCAGGGCTCTGGCAGTGCTCCTCCTTGCACAAAGGCGGAGGTAGCGGTCCTGCTGCTGGGTTGTTGCCCTCCTACGGCCTCCTCCACGTCTCCTGATGTACTGGCCTTTCTCCTGGTAGCGCCTCCATGCTCTGGACACTACACTGACAGACACAGCAAACCTTCTTGCCACAGCTCGCATTGATGTGCCATCCTGGATGAGCTGCACTACCTGAGCCACTTGTGTGGGTTGTAGACTCCGTCTCATGCTACCACTAGAGTGAAAGCACCGCCAGTTTTCAAAAGTGACCAAAACATCAGCCAGGAAGCATAGGAACTGAGAAGTGGTCTGTGGTCACCACCTGCAGAACCACTCCTTTATTGGGGGTGTCTTGCTAATTGCCTATAATTTCAACCTGTTGTCTATTCCATTTGCACAACAGCATGTGAAATGTATTGTCAATCAGTGTTGCTTCCTAAGTGGACAGTTTGATTTCACAGAAGTGTGATTGACTTGGAGTTACATTGTGTTGTTTAAGTGTTCCCTTTATTTTTTTGAGCAGTATAACGCAGTTCTTTCAGGTATCTTACATTCAAGCCAGAGAATACAATGCATGCATTTTAAAGGTTCCAAGTGCTGTTTTGATATGGCAGGGTTTTCAGAGCTGTTTAATGTGAGTCAGTTTCAGGGTCACAGATGAGGTTAAAAGTGATAGCGCTCTGGGCCTGCTGATTTACCGAGCAGTCTTTGAAAACACAAGAGGCCGATTTCTCTTTCTCTTCATTGTTGGCTCAGTCATGCCTGGTCTCAGTGGTTTTCTCTGCGAGGCCATCTATCAACTCTGTTTTTCAGCCTAAAAAGAGAAAAGCGTTCCTTCCCCCTTGCATATGATCTTTCAAAATGGTTATGATTGGAAATTAGAACAGCATGATTCATTTGAAATATTTGTAACAGTTTCCAGACAGGAAGTGTTGGAAATCACCATTGGTTTGCAGTTATTCTATATAACAGGGTTAAATTCGAAATTAATTAAGCAATACATATCATAGAAGAAGTACAGTATGTTCTTACACTAAACAAAAATATAAAGCAACATGCAATAATTTAAACGATTTTACTGAGTTACTGTTCATATAAGGAAATCAGTCAATTGAACTAAATTCATTAGGCCCTAATCTATGCATTTCACATGACTGGGAATACAGATATGCACCTGTTGGTGACAGACACCTTTAAAAAAAGGTAAGCGCTTGGATCAGAAAACCAGTCAGTATCTCGTGTGACCACCATTTGCCTCATGCAGCGTGACACATCTCCTTTGCATGAAGTTGATCAGGCTGTTGATTGTGGCCTGTGTAATGTTGTCCCAATCCTCTTCAATGGCTGTGCGACGTTGCTGGATATCGGCGGGAACTGGAACACACTGTCGTACACGTCGATGGTGGCATATTAATGGCACGGCAATAGGCCTCATGATCTCGTCACAGTATCTCTGTCCGTTCAAATTGCTATCGATAAAATGCAATTGTGTTCTTGTCCATAACTTATCCCTGCCCATACCATAACCCCACCACCACCATGGGGAACTCTATTCACAATGTTGACATCAGAAAACCGCTCGCCCACACATCGCCATAGACGCTGTCTGCCATCTGCCCGATACAGTTGAAACCGGGATTAATACGTGAAGAGCATTCTTCTCCAGCATTCCAGTGGCCATCGAAGGTAATAATTGAAAAAATGAATTTATATTATTATTGAAAAAATGTTGGGATCTTTAATTTCAGCTCACTTTACATGTTGCGTTTATATTTTTGTTCAGTATAGCTCAGGTTTTGTAGCACAGTAGTTTGTCGTTTGACAAATGTCACACCACTCCAAAGATCTACATACTTTTCTCAGGAGGGGAGGAAGATGGGGAGTCGCAAAAAATATGGAATTATAGTAGGCCACTATTAGTTAAGGTTGAATGTTTGGGTCCTTAGTGAGCCGCCAATAAAGTAATCCAAAGGAAACACTGCATGAACACACCTAAAGCATTCCAAGTCCTGTTAGCTAAGCTTCCAGGAATAAATTGCTCTGGAGTTGCGTCTGAGAAGAATTTTGTCATCGTTTGGGTTGGAAATAGAGTGGCGAAGTACTGAAAGAGCAAAGAATTTCTCACACTTACTCTCTAAAGGAGGAATAACTTCTTAAAGGCCAGGTGCAGTCAAACATGAATTCCCTGTGTTTTATACATATTTCCACACTGAGGTTGGAATAATACTTTGAAATTGTGAAAATGATGGTAATGGCCTTTTAGTGTAATATGTGTTTGAAAAGAACAACTGAAATTTCAGCCTGTTTTGGTGGGATGGAGTTTTGGCCTGCCTAGTGACATCACCAGGTGGTAAATTAGTTAATATAGCAACAAATAAGAGAGTTCCAAACCTCTCTGCCAATAACAGCTAGTTTTCAGTTTTCCTTTCCACACTCAGAACACTCCCAGACAGTCCTAGCTAAATTCTTGCTTGAAAAATTGCTCTTTGCTAAGAAGCTATTTTTGTTTCTTTTTGACAATAATTTTAAAAAACTTTTAAAAAACAGTAACAGTAAGATTCTTAGTTGTTACCCAGAAATGATGTGATGTCGAGATAAAAACAGCTGCATTGGACAAATAACATATCTTAAATGTTATGAAAATATAAACGTCTATACCCACAAAAGTGTGGGCCATTGACATAGGTTCCATCAACAGGTAGTATTTATTTGTCATGCATTTATTATTAATGCATGATGATTAGTCCCACCAGAGTGCTCTGATGTCATTTTCTTGTATGTTATTAATGGAAGCCCAGTGCCTTTTGATGCTCTGGCAGTGGTTGCTACTACTGTCACATCGCATACACTCAGTCGCTCTAATTGGACTGAACTGTTTTACTTATCCCTCTTTTACTCTCCTCCGAGAGATCTCAAAGCATATTTATTTACATTAGGTGGTTATCCATCCTACTTAGATGTGTATGATCTAATTTTAAGTGTCTGATGAGATGTTTCTTCCTGCCAGCTTGTTTCCTCAGTGGAAGAGCAAATTGACCCAGGATATGTAATATGAACAAACTAGTTATAACTGTACCATGGAGAATGAGAAGGGATGTAATCTCAGTTTCAATATGTTCTTATCAAATCGCAGGCAAATTAGCACGTTTGTGTTGCTGTATTGTTCTGCGCTGTGCATTCATGGTTGGATTGGAATACAGTATGAGATGTTTTAAACTGAGGGGGGTGTCATGGCATTCAAGAGAAGAAGATGAGGACCAAGGTGCAGTGTGTTGCGTGTTCATATTTAATTAAATAACAACCGAACACTAAACACGAAAATGACAAAATAATAACCGAAACAGTTGTCTGGTACAGATACGAAACAAAAAACAACTACCCACAAACACAGGTGGGAACAGGCTACCTAAGTATGGCTCCCAATCAGAGACAACGATAGACAGCTGCCTCTGATTGGGAACCACACCAGGCCAAACACATAGAAACACAACAACATAGAAAAAAGAACATAGACTGCCCACCCTAGTCACACCCTGGCCTAACCAAAATAGAGAATAAAAAGCCTCTCTATAGCCAGGGCGTGACAGGGGGTCTGTGGTGTCCAATGCAGTCCCACCTTGAGAGGAAGCAGTTTTCCATTGTTAGGCTACATAGTGGCCTTTTCCTCTCTGTCAGAGACTGCTCTCTACTCCCATTAGGGTAAATCCATTTGAATTCAAAACATTTTTGACAGAACATCTTTTGATTTGAACAAAACCTGTAAAAGTGCCCGTTTTGAAAGTGCTCAGAAAGTGACGTTTTGGACCTGAATTCCAAAACATTCAAAAGATAAAGGTGCTTCAAGTTGACCCATTTTGCATACCCCACCAAACCATGAGACATCCATGACTTGATCACAGGAAAAGATCAACGGTTGGCATTGATATCATTTATAGCTGCTTTATGTAACCTTCCCGGGGAGAACCGACCAAATTCACGTAGAAATGTAAGTTATAGATCTGTCATTCTCATTAAAAGCAGGTCTAAGAAGCAGTATATATGTACTACTGTATGTGCGCTATTTCTATGTTTCCTGGTCTTAAGTTTAGTTTTTGCTTCTTTAACTTACGGTTTACAATGATTCTCTACACTGTACTTGCTTGTTTTGCTATTAGAATTTGAGCAACCAGGAAATGGCGGAGCGATTTCTGCATAGTGCATCTTTTAAAGCTTACAAAAACGGTTGTCAAAATATTTATAGTTTCAGAAAAAATGGTTTTGAATAAAAATAAACCTTTAACGTCAATTATCTAAAAACGTTTTTTTTCCCTTCATATTCGAATATGTTGTAACTTAGACCCTATTTTACATTGTCTAAGGCTTTTGTGTTGTGCCCTCCATGTTCTTACAGGGTGGGTTTCAGATTTTGGCTGATAAATGTACTAAAATGGGAATATCATTTACATTTCTACTTTCAAATGGTACCACAAAGATGGTTGGAGGTCCACACATCTGAGAATGTTGACTTTAATTGGAATATCTGTTGTTTTAAATTATACTAGGAAACCTATTGAAATCATAGAAATATAGATAGTAGAATAGACATTACCATTTAAGTTGACATTCAACAGTGGGTCGACCAGTGGTCATCTTTGTGGTAGTAATGGTAAGTAAACATTTCCATTCAATTTCAATTTCAATGGTGTACCAGCTAAATTGCAGTGGTCTGAAGGGATAGGTCCATTCTATTAATTATATTTATATGATTTAAATGCCACCCACCCTGTATTCAAGAGCATGTTGTGTCTCGACCGAGGACGTGCACAACACAAAAACCTCAAATGATGTGAAATAGGGTCTTAGCGACAACAGTTTACTCACTTTTAGATAATTGACCTTAAAGGTTTAAAAATGACATAATTTTTATAAAAACATTTTTTCAAAAAATAATAAAATTGTTTGACAATACTGTTTGTAAGCTTTTCAATGATATCCAACTCAACCGTTTAAATTCTCCAGTGATGAGGACATCGATGTCTCATGGTATGGTGGGGTATGCAAAATGGGTCAATTTAAGCACCTTTATCTGCTGAATGTTTTGGCATACAGGTCCAAAAAGTCACTTTCTGACCACTTCTTCCATGGGAAAACATGTATGGAAAGTTTTGTTTAAATCAAAAGGGTTGCTCTCAAAAAGTGATTGAATTCAAATGGATTTACCCATTAATCTCGCTCTCTCCCTCTCCATTTCTCTCTCTCATTCTCTCTCCACCCTTTTATCCTGTGGAACAATTTGTTTGCAGGGCACTCTGTACTGTCCTCTGTGTGTGAATGTGTGTGTGTGTCTGTGTCTGTGTGTATGTGTGTGTGTGAGTGAATCTCCACTGCTCTGACCTGAATACTGCTTCTTTGACACGGTGGGGTAGGCTTTGGCTTCACTCCCCTCAACTACAGGATTACTTCTGTTTACTGGACGCTCAAAACATAACCATCATGCATAACACAAATTAGATGGGGCATACCATGCCTAACATGGTAGAGAGCTTACACAATACAATTTTTAATCTCTTGGTTTTATTAAATATCAGTGCGTATTCTATAATATGCCATATGATAAAGCAAAGTTGTCTATTTAACGTCATAAATTAAGTGGAAATTAATTAGTCATGGTATGTAATCATGTAACCCAGGGATGGGCAACTGTAGGCCCGCGGTGTCACGCCCTGACCTTAGAGAGCCTTTTTATGTCTCTATTTGGTTTGGTCAGGGTGTGATTTGGGTGGGCATTCTATGTTCTTTATTTCTAGGTTTTGTGTTTCTATGTTTTGGCCAGGTATGGTTCTCAGGGACAGCTGTCTATTGTTGTCTCTGATTGGGAATCATACTTAGGCAGCCTGTTTTGCCACCTTAGGTTGTGGGGTGTTGTTTTTTGTTAGCTCTGTGTAGCCTTCAAGACGTGACGTTCGTTGTTCTTTTGTTGTTTTGTTTGGTGTTCGGTTTTAATAAAGAAGCATGAACACGTACCACGCTGCTGCCACCACCATGCTTCATTGTGTGGATGGTGCTCTCGGGGTGATGAGAGGTGTTGGGTTTGCGCCAGACATATCGTTTTCCTTGATGGCCAAAGAATATCCATTTTAGTGTCATCTAACCAGAGTACCTTCTTTCATATGTTTGGGGAGTCTCCCACATGCGTTTTGGCGAACAGCCAATATGTTTGCTTATTTTTTTTCGCCCCACCTCCTGACCGGAGCTACAAACAGACCTCTCTCAGGAAATAGGAAGACTTATTTATTCATTTCGGCCTCCATCCTGCCTTTCACTCTCTCTGCTGCCAATCACCTAACAATGCAATACAGCAATCTAACAACACACACCGACCTCCACTTTAGAACGAGATGTGTTTAACTGGGATAGTCGATTGACATGATAACAGAGTAACCCACAGTATAAGATCAAAGCAACAACAGCTGTCATTACTGTTGTCTGCTCACAGTACAAAATAACCCACGCCCACAGTACATCTCATAACCAAAGATAAGTTACAGCTGTTATTAGCCAGACCTCTGGCTGTGGTTGGATGCTGTGTGTGCTGTGAAGAAGAAGAGCAAAGTAAGAGGCACAGTGAATTACCTTTGACCTTACCCTTCGCCAGTCCACCCGCTCCCTCATAACATGATTTATATAATCAAGGGCTCCCATCGACAAGAGGAGAGATCTGAGAAGCCCTGGCCTGTAGAGTGCTCCACGCTCCACTCAGTATCTACTCTCAGTTCCCCTGTATCCACTCGTTTAGTTTTCCCATCTCAGGATAGATAGGTTTTCACACAGTGAGGCAGTGCTTGAAAACCAACATATGGGGAGCTCCAGAACTTGGAGAGAGGGTTGGAGTAAAACTGACCCTGATGTACTTAGAGGGTTTATGTGCTGTCGGGTCCATTGAAAGCCAATGGAGATTGCCAAAACCAATTTCGCCATGCCAATCATTGTGGACCACCAGAAATCCACAGGCACAAGAATAAATGAAAGTGAATGAGCATGCGGTGAAGTGCAGCTTTGAGAATAATTTTAGCCTATGAACTGGTAGAGTAGGGAGTGTGGGTTGGGGTAATGGTGGAGTGGGGTTTTTAACTCTGGACCAAACAATTTAACAGCAGACACACATCATTAAGGACAGACAGGGAGTCATTTATCTAACGATAATGATGGTTTCGGTACGAGTGTGCGTTGCTCTCTCTTTTGTGTGTGTAACTCTTTGAACTGATGCTAATTCAGTCAATGTACAATCAGAGGAATCCTTCACTGCTGGTGGTCTAGAGGCGCACTGTATCTCTAATGGTGCAGAAAACATGCCCTTTAATAGTTCGATTTTTTGGGGGTTGATTCCGTGAGGCACTCAGCTGATGTGTTAGATATACAGTATAACATTGACTTATTCTGCTCTGGCATTGTACAGCTGAAAATGATCGTTTTGGTTTCAATGCAGTTGCCTTGTTTTACAAATAAAAACTATCATCGTTCAATTTTTATGGTTACATTGGGAAAGGGGCACATTATAGTTATTAGTGCTGGTGCTATTGTTTTAATGCCTTTGGCTGGCCTTGCATGTTTTTATGACTGCTGATGTGACCAGCAGTTAGGGTTGGGCTGAGACTACAGGCTAGACTACCCATACTGCACTGGTGTATTGTACTGTACACACATCTGGACGGAGAGAGAGCCAGACTCCTGATTCTCATCACTCCCGACAGGCCCAGTCAAAGGAAACCGGGGGACACAATTTCAGGAAGTTTTCTTTGGCCCGAGAGGAAACCAAAAAGTAGGGTTAGGAAAGGATGCCGGTCCATTTTTAGCAATGTTGGGTTGGGAAATCGAGGGACTGGGAGTAGGGATTGGGAACAGAGCGATCCTGGCTAAAACCACTGTAATGTTTATAATGTTTGTGTCAGACCGACATGGTATTTCTTTGAAATAACCTCCGTACACTATCATTCTCTGTCACTTTACAATGCATTTTACAATGCATATGATGGCCATTGTAAAATGTATGTAATATCCGACCACATCAAAGCGATAATGAGTATTATTTCCTTTCTGAATAGAGATACCCATTCAGGGTTAACTGTGTATTCACAACTGAGTTTCATCATGTTAGTACAGCATTAGTAAAAGTTGCCATCTTTGCATTTCACCAAATCTTCTTGGCCTTGTGATCTATGGGAACTGCACTGTCACGCCTTGAATGAATCACAAATGGCGTTGTCGTTGTTAGGAGGCTAGAGTTTACATCTTAATGTCACAATGAGCTTGCATGCTCGGCCCTGACAAGAGCTCAGCTCAATGTATCTCATCGCTAACTGCCAACCACTTACAGTACTGCCAGATGAGAGGGTTTTAAGAGCCAATACCCCTCCCTGTCTCCAGCACTGTGACTCTCAAAACCCACAGTGGCATGATAAGTGACCTCCCTTATCTCTCCTCTCTCTCATTCTCTCTCGCTCTCTCTTGCTTACTCTCTCTCGCTCTTTCTGTTTCGCACCCCCCCTGCCCTCTCTCTCTCTTTCTCTCTCCCTCTATCCCTCCCTCTCTCTCTTAGGGACCTGAGGAATAATTTGATTGGCACGGTGGAGCACGGGGCCTTCCGCGGACTGGTGGCTCTGAGGAGACTGTAAGTGTGAAGCGGGTTGTCATAGTGGTGGGCTACACGGCGTGACGAGGCCAGGGTCTTATGGGGGTTAAGGGGCTGGGTTATTACACTGTGACATCATGATTAAATCACTCACTCACTCACTCACTCACTCACTCACTCACTCACTCACTCACTCACTCACTCACTCACTCACACACACACACACACAAAGATGGTCATAGATAAACCCTGCAGCGTAAATGACTTAATTCCATCATGATTGTTAGGAGGTTTTAGGCTGCTGGGGTGTTGCAGCAGGCAAGTGCGCCAGGCTCTGGGAGCAGCAGAGTGCTAATTTAAGTGCTCCCCAACTGGTGATTACTTGAGTGCCTTGCTTATTTTCCCACAGCTGCTCCAGCAAAGCAGCTCTTTAATTACAGAGGGGAAGGGCACAGAGCCACGACAGCCTTCTGTGAGTGTGTGTTTGCGCGCGCGTGTGTGGTGCATAAGTGTGTGAGGATGGATGGTAATGTGAGGGGTGGAGGGGTAACAGAAGGTCGGGGTTGATATTCCACGATTTGTAATAAATAAACATTTGACTGGTGGTTTAACACCATAGTTCCTTGAGCTGCTTAAGCTCTCGTTATTACGTCATTATGAGAGGAGACGGCACAAAAAACACACACAACACACTTGTTGTCACAGCCAAGCTCATTCTGTATTATCTCATGCCAGCTCTCCTGCGATGATCAGTGCTCTTAATGCTTTTAGTCAGATGGGCTTGGCTTATCTCTAAGTCATCATTTAAAGTGAGCTTTTTTGTCCTTATAGGGATCTGTCCAACAATCGGATTGGCTGCCTCTCTCCTGAAATGTTTGTAGACCTTGGCAATCTCTCTAAATTGTGAGTAATCTCTAAATTGAAAACATACAGCACTGTACGCACAATTTGAGATGTTTTGAGATGTAGGATCTATGTTTTTTCTCTTAGATAAGGCTGTTTCAAAGTAACGCAACAGCAGATACTGTGGCTTTTCTACTTGTTCAAAGTTAACTAGTTTGATGTGTATTTGCCCTGTTTTCCCCACAGGAATCTATCAGGAAATATTTTCTCTTCCTTGCCGGCGGGACTATTCACACACCTCCTGTCTCTCGAAGTCCTGTAAGAAAACAAAATGAAACAACACACACACACACACACACACACACACACACACACACACACACACACACACACACACACACCCTACGAACAGATAGTCAGTCACACCCTGTACCAAAATGACACCGACACACAGTGCGATGATGGTTTTAACGCCGTTGCCGTATCCCCCCAGGCACTTCTCTACAGAGTCTCTGTTCTGTGACTGTCAGCTGGAGTGGCTGCTGCTGTGGGCCAGGGCGAACGGCGTGCTTCTGGGCAACGGCACCCTGTGTGTTCATCCCACACACCTCCGCGGCCTGGAGGTCCACAACCTGAGGGAGACACAGCTCAGATGTGGTATGTTATCTCACATCATCCCTATCTCTCTTTAAATAAGGCGCAAACAACACCTACACAAGCATTACATGACTATTTTTTCTGTATATATTTGAATTTGTATTGTCCCACAAAATAAATGAGTATTATGATGAATATGGCCTATGATGATGACGATGTCTGAAAGTCTGTGGCTGAATGTTCCCTGCTGTCTGTCTGATCACCCCTCTGTGTATGTAAGGCGAGTGAATGGCCCGTGAGGAAGACATGGAGGAGAGCTCTGGGGACTGGTGAGGTAGCTAGCTGTTCTGGTGTTTCCATCTCTGCTCTGTGCTGTGCTGTGTGCTGTTCTGTGTGCTCTGAGCCATGGGGGGAATCACATCTCGTTTCTGATAGCAGCTCTCCCCCTGCCCTGCCCCTACACTCCCCGTATCCTGCACACACTTAGAGGATATTGCACCGGGATGAGGAAACACGAGTCACTGCTCGAAATGGAAATTGGGGTGGGGTGGTGGGGGTTGTGTGTGCATGTGTGTGTGTGTTATTTGGTGGAAAACAAATATTGGGTGCTTTTATCAATGTCAATCAAACAAGATATAGCAGGCACATGATTTGTACAGTGACAAAACATGAGCATGAAGGGGGGATTGATACAGCAGTTCAAGATACAACAATTGAGAGATTGGGGTACCTAACGAAAGGTCTTTGATGTTGGAGATGGCATTTGACCAGCCCACTAAAGTTTTTGGAGCCGCATCATGCACCTTAGCGGTGGATTTCTAATAAGAATGTCTAAAAAGTACATTTTCCAGGAAGATTTTAAAGAAGTATTTGGATCCAACCACTTTTTTAGAATTGCCTTTTTTGGCATACATTAAACTAGTATTTCCTAGTAGAAACAGACCAGGTGACAGATACATTTCCATCTATCAAGGTGCGATAAAGGTTTTTAACGTACTTCAAGAGGTCAGAGACCACTAGGCATTAGGTCCCGACCCATTTGTCACTCTTTCTAAGTCTTTCATGTGTTTGTTTGTGCAGATAGTTGTATTCACACACTTCTTATCCACGTACCCTACCAGATACATTCTGAAGTTATTCTATGGAATCCTGAGTGTGTGTTATTCGTTATGTGGAACAATCCAAGCAATTACTGGGTAATTCCACACAGTCATATGACATAAAGCCAAGAGTGGAATTAGGATGGTTGGAATAGTGAATTGTTCTTTCAGCCTAACACATCCATTATGGGATTACCGTGCATGCCTCCGTGGGATTTTACTCCCTATACAACAGCCTCCTAAAATACCTTATTTATTTGCTTGGCAAGAGCCATTTTCGATTGGACACAGTGGAGTGCTCTAACAACCTCTTCTTGTAATGTTATTTTCAGCCTATTATCTCCGTATGGGTTCACTTAATGTCATGGAATGCAGCAAGGCTATACTGTGGCCATCAGCACTTCATCACGTATCAGCTGTGTTTGTTCAGCACCTGATATAGGTCAAGGTATTACTGAGAATGACGGTCGATAAGAGGACAATTGACAAAGCTACCCCTCCAACTCATACCAAACAAGAGATTTGTCTCTCTTTTCATTATGTTGAGCGATCAGGTTGAACTATTAAGTTGCTCGGGAATTCCATCCATGCCGTCCTTTTTGTATTTTCTTCTATCGTAGTTCTCCAAAGTGATGTAACGAGTAGCAGATGTCAGGGTGAACACGTTTTAAAGTGTTTCTCCTCCTTTCGTCTGTCTGACATGGCGTTCGGGTCGAGTGTCGTTCTCAAGCGAGGGGGAACGGACGGAGGGAGGAGGGAGGAGAGGTTTCCTGCCAGGATCAGGTGCTTCCTCAGATGGGGGTCAGGGCAACGTCTGTTCAGCTCTGTTCAGCTCACACGGCCCTCTACTTCTGTTTCCTCAAGGCTCAGTGGTGAAAACCAGGCAGGGCCTCTTTGTGGAATTCATTGAGATGAATTACATAGCAGAGATTGGTTGATTCATACACAACCTGGGTCTCTGGTGTAACGTCTGGTGTTATTCTTTATTATATTAAGCTACGGCAGTGACATGGTCCTCTTATGGTCACTACAGGCCTTATGCATATAGACCAATATACCCATCAGACCCTGTGGCCAGCCAGTAGAACTTGGTTTGAAGTTTAATCAACTCCATATTCTGAAAAAGACAGAGTATTATCCGAGCAACATCTGAATACAATAAGAAGTGTGGAAAGTGTGTGTGATAGGGCCTAATCGTATTGAGGAAATGGAAGGGTTGGACTTGTTTTGATTAATTAGGAGATTCTCATTTAATGGCTTCCCATCCTGAATGATGTGGCTCACTCACAGACCGACTTAGCAGATGTGGGTGGATGGGTGGGACTAGCCTGGTCGCAGATCTGTTTGTGCTGTCTTGCCAACTCCTATGGTCATAGTTGTGTTTGGCGAGACTGCACAAACAGATCAGGTACCAGGCTTTGGTGGAGCTGTTCTGTAGTGATTTGAATGGTTTCCTCTGTGGACTACTGCCAGACGTTTGGCCATGTGTCCACTCACTGCAGGACCAACCATAGCAGCTGCTCGGCACGCCCCTCCTGCCAGGGAACACAGGTCAATCTGGTTAGAGGCCTGGGGCTGGGAATTGTTTTAAGATGGTCTTAACAAGGATCATTTAGCTATTTGATTTAGAATTTTAGGACCCCTGTCGGTAGCTATAATTTGGTGTATTTTTTAAAATAAATATCTGATAAAACATTGAATTTGGCCTGCTATTAGTCCATAGAAACGCATTTCATAACAGATTCATACATGGAAAAACAGATTGAAGTGCCTGTGTCCTATATCTGAGAGATATAAGAATTATAATAATTTACCATGGAATGACCCTTTGATGTGGAAATGCCCTACTCACTTCCATTACATTTTCATCCCGGTACCGGGTTTCCTTCAGACGAGTCCGTGACACTTTAGTGGTCGGAGAGAAAAATGGAGAACAACAACATGTCCGTGAAAGTCTCATCTTTCCATAGAGAGGTCATATAAAGTGCATTCAGAAAGTATTCAGACCCCTTAACTTCCAAATGTTGTTACATTACAGCCTTAATATGAAATGGATTAAATAAATAAAAGTCCTCATCAATCTACACACAATACCCCCAAAATGACAAAGCAAAAACAGGCTTTTGGACATTTTTGCAAATTTTGTAAAGATAGAAAAAATAAGTATTCAGACCCTTTACTATGAGACTCTAAATTGACCTCAGGTGCATCCTGTTTCCATTGATCATCCTTGAGATGTTTCTACAACTTGATTGGAGTCCACCTGTGGTAAATTCAATTCATTGGATATGATTTGGACAGGCACACACCTGTCAATATGAAGTCCCACAGTTGACAGTGCATGTCAGAGCAAAAACCAAGCCATGAGGTCGAAGGAATTGTCCATAGAGCTCCGAGACTGATTGTGTCGAGGCACAGGTCTAGGGAAGGATACCAAAATATTGCGGCAATGTTGAAGGTCCCAAGAACACAGTGGTCTCCACAGTGAGCAATCGGGGGTGAAGGGCCTTGGTCAGGGAGGTGACCAAGAACCCGATGGTCACTCTGACAGAGCTCTAGAGTTCCTCTGTGGAGATGGGAGAACCTTCCAGAAGGACTAACATCTCTGCAGCACTCCACCAATCAGGCCTTTATGGTAGAGTGGCCAGACGGAAGCCACTCCTCCGTAAAAGGCACATGACAGCCCTCTTGGAGTTTGCCAAAAGGCACCTAAAGACTCAGACCATGAGATACAAGATTCTCTGGTCGGATGAAACCAAAATTGAACTCTTTGGCCTGAAAGCCAAGCGTCACGTCTGGAGGAAACCTGGCACCATCCCTACGGTGAAGAATGGTGGTTGTAGCATCATGCTGTGGGGATGTTTTTCAGTGGCAGGGACTAGGAGACTAGCCAGGATCGAGGGAAAGATGAACAGAGCAAAGTACAGATGATGATGAAAACCTGCTCCAGAGCGCTCAGGACCTCAGACTGGTGCGAAGGTTCACCTTCCAACAGGACAACGACCCTAAGCACACAGCCAAGACAATGCAGGAGTGGCTTCGGGACAAGTCCCTGAATGTTCTTGAGTGACCGAGCCAGAACCCGGACTTGAACCCGATCGAACATCTCTGGAGAGACCTGAAAATAGATGTGCAGCGACGCTCCCCATCCAACCTGACAGAGCTTGACAGGATCTGCAGAGAAGAATGGGAGAAACTCCCCAAATACTGGTGTGCCAAGTTTGAGGCTGTAATCGCTGCCAAAGGTGATTCAACAAAGTACTGAGTAAAGGGTCTGAATACTTATGTAAATGTGATGAGTTTTATTTATTTATAAATTAGCAAACATTTCTAAAAACCTGTTTTTGCTTTGTCATTATGGGCTATTGTGTGTAGATTGATGAGGAAAAATAATAATTTAATACATTTTTGATTAAGGCTGTAACGTAACAAAATGTGTCTGAATACTTCAGCGTGTAGCCTAAACCGTTCAGACGCTACAGACAGAAGTTGGCACTAGGGGGTGTGAACGTTTAAATGTTTAAAGGACATTTGGATCGTTATTGTTCATTAAAAATCTCTAGCGAACATTGTTTAACACTTTTTTGTTTACAAAATTGAAATCACAGTGCAGCACAAAACTACCACTAACAGGTCCAGATCATCATAAAGGGACACATACAAATGAAACAAATACCTAATGCAACAATGCTGTAAAGTTAGTAGTAGAAAATATGCATCTTTCAAATGATTTGCCACGGATATACTTTATAGCGCTCAGCGCATCATCGTCGTTAACGGTTGGAAAAATGGCAGAGTGTGAGACAGGGAAGCAACAGCAGCAAAGTCCTGTTTGGCAATACTTGAGAAGGTGGTGAAATAAATGCAATCTTTGCAAGGTGGAATTGAGCTACAGTGGCAGTACAGGTGCAATGCTTAACCATCTGAAAGGAAGGCACCCCCAACCCGTTGCTGGCAGCAGTGCGATAAGGGACGGAGTGAAAGAAATCACAGCGCTGATTACAGTTGATATGAATCCATTGTCAATGGTAGAGGATGTCGGCTTCACTGCCCTGATGGCATATCTAGAATCACACTACAAGATGCCAAAAACTGTGACGGCCTGGATGGAGAAAATGTACAATGATTGCTCTGCAAGTACAAGGTGCGAGCTCTAAAACACCATACGTGGCATTAACAACAGATTTTTGGACATCTATGAACATGCTGTCATACATCACTGCAACGAGCAATCACATTGATAAGAAGCGGGACATGAAGTCCCATGTACTGACAATTGGGAACATGGAGGAGAGGGACACAGCCGAGAACATAAAATGGTGTTAACTACCACTGTTGCTGAGTGGGTGGGGGACAGTAGTAAGGTGAGTGCCTTCTGGTAAGTAGCCAGGACTGTGGTAGATCGAACTGCATTGCCCCTTAGGATCCTGCATATGACAGCTATCTGAATTATGACTTCTCATATTATGAACATGTTCTTATTGATTAAATGTTTAAATGATTTTAAAAATTGCAGTTTAAACGTTATGAACAATTACACATTTGTCACATCCCTAGTTGGTACATATTCAGTACCGACTTCTGATGAGTCCCATGACACTTGTGGGGGTCGTAGAGCCAAACTGTTCGGACGCTATAGATTTTCGGGATGTCTCCTGGTCTGACACACAGCTGTAGCTCTGCCACCTTCCACCACAGTGGATTGAGACGCAGCCCTTGCAAAAAAAACATCTCTAGCTTCAACAGACAAATTTCTATGGGGATTTTTGTACTATGCTAATTAGATTTCATCATGGGTGAGGACATCAACTCTAGGGGGGTTGTGTTAACTGCAGCCCAGTGATCCTTGTAGAGTTTAGCTCTGGCATCTAGGGATCCTCGCACCATCACACACACTTACTCACACATGCGCACACACACGCTCGCACACATACTAGCGTACAAACACACACACAAATAGGGCATTGCCCTGGCTTTTCCTCGTGCCATTACACACACACAATGGCTCAACACCCCTACTTCATCAACACGCACATACTGTACACACCGGGAAAACACACACACACACAATCTCACCCTGGCAGCGCCTGATAGGCACAGGCCATCTGCCACTCTGATCCTTTGGCACTTAGTGTTGATTCAACAGTATGAGGATAATAGCAGGTCAACAGTCCATCGCTTTTTTGCTGTGGTACCATTTAGCCAGCTGTATTCAGCTACAGGGTACGCGGTAGCTCCAGTTCTGCACCTCTTCATGTGCAACTACCAATACATGGCTCTGTAAATGATCAACAAATTAAATGACACTATAAAACACATGTAGATTGAGGGCCTCCCGAATGGTGCAGCAGTCTAAGCCACTACATTACAGTGCTAGCAGCATTGCTACAGATCCGGGTTCGATACTGGGCCGTGTCGCAGCCGGCCGCGACCGGGAGACCCATGAGGCGGCGCACAATTGGCCCAGCGTTGTCCGGGCTAGGGGAGGGTTTGGCAGGGATGTCCTTGACTCCGGTGGCGGGCCGGGAGCATGCACACTGACACAGTCGCCAGGTGTATGGTGTTTCCTCCGACACGTTGGTGCGGCTGGCTACTGAGTTAAGCGAGCAGTGTGTCAAGCAGCAGTGCGTCTTGGCGGGTCGTGTTTTGGAGGATGCATGGCTCTCGACCTTCGCCTCTCCCGAGTCCGTACGGGAGTTGCAGCGATAGGACAAGATTGTAACTACCAATCGGATATCACTAAATTCGGGGGTAAAAAAGTAGAACCACCTTTTGCAGCAATTACAGCTGCAAGTCTCTTGGGGTATGTCGCAATAAGCTTGGCACATCTAGCCACTGGGATTTTTGCCCATTCTTCATGGCAAAACTGCACCAGCTCCTTCAAGTAAGATGGGTTCCGCTGTTGTACAGCCATTTTAATTGGATTGAGGTCTGGGCTTTAACTAGGCCATTCCAATTACATTTAAATGTTTCCCCTTAAATCACTCGAGTGTTGCTTTAGCAGTATGCTTAGGGCCATTGTCCTGCTGGAAGGTGAACCTCCGTCCCAGTCTCAAATCTCTGGAAGACTGAAACAGGTTTTCCTCAAGAATTTCCCTGGATTTAGCGCCATCCATCATTCCTTCAATTCTGACCAGTTTCCCAGTCCCTGGGATGGTATTCTCATGGTGATGAGAGGTGTTGGGTTTGCGCAGACAGCGTTTTCCTTGATGGCCAAACAGCTCA
This sequence comes from Salvelinus namaycush, assembly GCF_016432855.1. Taxonomy (NCBI): domain Eukaryota; kingdom Metazoa; phylum Chordata; class Actinopteri; order Salmoniformes; family Salmonidae; genus Salvelinus; species Salvelinus namaycush. The sequence goes on along the minus strand of NC_052328.1, from coordinate 10,837,071 downwards.
ATTTTAGTCTCATCTGACCAGAGTACCTTCTTCCATATGTTTGGAAAGTCTCCCACATGTCTTTTGGTTAACACCAAATGTGTTTGCTTATTTTTTTCTTTAAGCAATGGCTTTTTTCTGGCCACTCTTCCATAAAGCCCAGCTCTGTGGAGTGTACGGCTTAAAGTGGTTCTATGGACAGATACTCCAATCTCCGCTGTAGAGGTTTGCAGCTCCTTTAGGGTTATCTTTGGTCTCTTTGTTGCCTCTCTGATTAATGCCCTCCTTGCCTGGTCCGTGAATTTTGGTGTGCGGCCCTCTCTTGGCAGGTTTGTTGTGGTGACATATTCTTTCAATTTTTTAATAGTGGATTTAATGGTGGTCTGTGGGATGTTCAAAGTTTCAGATATTTTTTTATAACCCAATCCTGATCGGTACTTCTCCACAACTCTGTCCCTGACCTTTTTGGAGAACTCCTTGGTCTTCATGGTGCCGCTTGCTTGGTGGTGCCCCTTGCTAAGTGGTGTTGCAGACTCTGGGGCCTTTCAAAACAGGTGTATATGTCCTGAGATCATGTGACAGATCATGTGACACTTAGATTGCACACAGGTGGACTTTATTTAACTAATTATGTGACTTCTGAAGGTAATTGGTTGCACCAGATCTTCTTTAGGGTCTTCATAGCAAAGGGGGTGAATACATATGCACACACCCCTTTTCAGTTTTTTACACTTAACCAATTTGGACAATTTTGTGTATGTCCATCACATGAAATCCAAATAAAAATCTATTTAAATGACAGGTTGTAATGCAACAAAATATGAAAAACGCCAAGGGGGATGAATACTTTTGCAAGGCACTGTATGTCTTATATCTGCTATTTGTATGCATTATGCATTATTACCATGTATGTATGCATTAGAGTATGCATACATAAAATCAAGGTCAGGCCTCGCTAAATCGACCTTGATCTTTTCTCAGATCATACATTAAAATATACATTTATTGGCTCTGTTATTGGCTTAGTTTAACCATGGATTGGAGAGCTGGATTGGAGCCGTGCCTTTGCATTCTCACTCTCTCAGTAAGGGTTGAGTACGTTTTTTTCTAAATGTAGTCTGTTACAGTTGCTAGTTACCTGTCCAAAATTGTAATCAGCAATGTAACTTTTGGATTACACAAACTCAGTATCGTAATCTGATTACTTTCCCCTTAATAAGAGGCATTGGAAGAAGACAAAACGGATCCATAAAACACATTTAGTGTGTCATCATAGTGGTCAAACTTGCTCAGGTAGAACAAACTTACTCAATTGAATGTCACTGAGAAAACAGAAAAGTGTCATAATGTATTTTCTCGCCAACATGAATTTGAGAAGTAAACATCTAGTTTTTCTAAAGTATCTGTAACCTTATTACAATACGTTTCCCTGTAACATAACTGATTACAGTTTTAAAAAATGTAATCAGATTGCATGTAACTGATTTACATGTAATCACTTACTCCCCAACCCTGATCTCTGTCAGATTTGTTGCATAGCATTTAGAATGTAGATGTAATGTAGCCAGAGATGTAGGCATTTGAACTGAATGGGAGAGGTCAGCAGCCATAAATGGGAGAGGTTTACGATTCATATACTGAATGGCCTTTCACACCATACTGCTAGCACTCTCCATTGATCTGAATGGAACTGAAGGTAGAGCGTTGCTTAGCTGGCTCCTTGGAGCATGTCCAAGGAAATGTTTTTATGTGTCCAATCGAACATGTTCCCTGTATTCAGTGGAATTCCCAAGGTACCACAGCGAGCCAGTACACTGCAATGATCTCAGATCAGTATGTAGAAGTGCGTCCGTGCATGCAGTGCCAGCATTTTCTAAGCTTTTCCGAAAACTTTTGAAACCTTTACCTGCTTTTTTATATAGCCAAAGTCCATAAAAATCATAATTAATATGGTAGTGACTGATTTGAATGACTGTAAATCCTCTATATTCCCCACAGCTTTTGTTAATTCCTACAAGCACAATGCTTTCTCCTGATTGATAATGTGTGTTTTTGTGTATGTGTATTTGTGCATATTGTATGTTTATAGTTGTGTGTTCACATTTGCAATACCGTATTACTGGCATGATTTCAGTCATAGAGAATCATTCATTTTAATTCCCCTCCTCCCCTCCCATTCCAATACCGCACCAGTCTCTCCTTCTCTCTGGATGAATGAGTTCTACCCTTCCCGTCCTCTACTCCTCTCCCTGACCCTCTCCCTGGTGTCTTCCTCTCCCCTCCTCTCCAGATGAGCCTCTGGAGCTGCCCCTGTTTCAGCTGATCCCGTCCCAGAGACAGGTGGTGTTCCGTGGGGACCGGCTGCCCCTGCAGTGCACTGTGTCCTACCTGGACCCCTCGGTCACGCTGCTCTGGCACCACAATGGCCACGTCGTCCACAGCAACGAGGACAGGGGCGTCTACGTAGAGGATACCCTGGTCCATGACTGCTGCCTGCTCACCGGGTAGGGGGAATCAGGGACGTGAGTGGAGAGCTAATCTCCCTCGCTCGCTGTAGCACAGACACACTCATGCGTTACATTTGTATGAGCTCATGCGGTACAGTTTTGCGGTACACAAACACACGCTCACAACACCGCATCTCGCTAACCATGCTCACATGCACTAACAGACAATCGCACGCATCTGTGCAGGAACACACTCTTCCCCTTCTCTCCCGTATTGTAGCCGAGATTTACCTTGTGTTATCGTCCGCCCTTGATAGGGATCTGGAAGGACAGGGACAGAATTGGATTGGCCGCGTGCCACTGCCTCTGAAAGCTAATCTGTGCCCCTCTCAGGACGTTTGCGGAGCGCTCCTGGAACGTTGCCGGAGTGCTTGGCGATCACAAGCTAACAGGAACAGTTGCTGAATCTTAATTACAGTGATAATGGGAGCAGCAATGCTGGTTTTCTCACATTTCGGGGCCTGTTGTCGCGTTTCCTCTTCCTGTCTTTGTTTTCTCTCCATGCTGCTGTTACTGTTAGCTTGGCGGCAGACCTGGTTTCAAATACTATTTAAAATCATTTAAAAGACTTTATCTGTGCTCAATTAAGCTTGCCTGGCTTATTGGACCAATCAAATCTTCCCAAACCTGTATAACCCGCCCATCTGGTCCTCTAAGCAGGCTAAAGCAAACACTCAAAATATTGGAAAGATTTCAAATAGTATTTGAACCCAGGTCTGCTTGGCTTGGCGGTAAGCAGGCTCATATGGAGGAGCACATTGCCGTTGATTAGTTTAACTGCTGCTACGCTCTGAGCCGGGGGCTCGAACATAAATATTGATGGTGCTGACAGAAATATGTTTCATTGTGTGGAATGCTTGTTGTCACGGTTTACATAGCACAAGGAATTCCATCTCTTTTCTCAGTTCTGGGAAAGATACCAACCCAGAATATTGTAGCTCCCACTGCTCCCGATTTGACCAACATTGCCACTTGTAATTTATGATGCTGAAGTTTACTATTATGTTCTATTCTCTATGGCTTTGTGGCTGAGTTGATTATCTCAAAGTATGAAGATGAGTGAAAAGATATGTTTCATGACCATTTATATATTGCGCTAGGCTAACAGTATTCAGTGTTACTCTTCCTAATTTGAATTTGTATTGATAGATTGTTCTGTAGCGGTCTGACAAAATGGAATGGCTTAGCATTGCCTCTCCAATGAGGTCTGTAGTTCACACCTGGCTGCTCATTACGAACTGGCTAATGGCCGTGGAACACTCATAGCTAATGGCAACTTACAGCTGTAGTGTTAAGTTGTGAATTGTGTCCATCAAGCTGCTGTGGTGAATGTATCACTTGTATATGTGAAGGGATTGGAGAGTGATTAACACATGCCTGTGTTCTCTAGCGTACACAGCAGAGCGGAATGGCCTGATAAAGAGCCCAGTGTCCATTGTTAGGTGGTGTTCTGTTCTAATGGGCCTGTCATGCCAAATAGTGTCCTCTTGACAAAAAGTGTCCCCCCCACTTGGTCACAATGGGACTCGATAATCGATGGATTTCACATGACTGGGCGAGGTCGTAGCCAATCAGAATGAGTATTTCCCCAGAAAAGGGCGTTATTACAGACATAAATACTCCTAAGCACTCTTGGGAGTCTCACCTTTCTATAGAGGGAAAGGTGTAGCCCAAACTGTTCTGACACTACAGGCAGAAGTTGGCAGATCGGCGGTACTAACCTCAGATGAGTCCTGTGACGCTTCTAGGGGTCGTAGAGCAAAATGGAGAACACCATCATGTTTGTCAGAGTCTCGTATTTCCATATCTTGGTCATACTAGTTTGTAGGCCATTTTCGGGATGGCTCATAGTCTGGCAAACACCGCTGTGGCTAGGCCACCTTCCACCACAGATTTCTCTTGCTTAAACAGACTTTGATGGGGACTTTTTTATTATGCTAATTACAGTTATATGGGGCACGGTCATCGACTCTAGGGATTTTTAAACAAGTTTTGTTTAGATAACAAGATGAAAACATGACTTTGAACTACTTTTGGGTACCTTGTTAACATTTTAACAACATGAAAAGTCATGTCTTAAACGGTTCTACATTTCTCGGGAAAATAGCGAAGAAAATGTGTAAACTGGACATTAACTTACCTTTCAGATTGCAACATGAGCTGCTATGCAGCTATTATCACTTCATTATTGTGCAAATCTGTTCAATTCATACACTGGCTCGTCAGGCTGGCAAGTTTTGAGCTTACCTCCCCTTGTCATGTCTTACTAAAGTATGCTTTCATTAGTCCTATTATGCTACTTTGTTCCTATCTCCCTTCCTCCACCACATGGCATATAGGCATAGCTCAGTAATTCAGCAGGACACTTGTTGTTGAATACAATGCAGGACACAACAGACAGTTGAATCATTTTGAACCTACCTGTCAATATTTAAGATTGAATATGAAAATGTTGCTCTTTTTGTGGAACAGTTGTGTAATGAAGTGGTTTATTTAATTTAATATACCCACATGGGTATAGACTAAAATAAAACACATAAATAATAAAGTGCAAATGAGTTGAGAAAACAGAAGTATGAATGACAAGTAAAGTACATCATATGAGAGGAGGATCCTCAAAAAGATTTGGCAGAAGTAGGGTATGGCTGTTATTTTTTTTATCTCTCAGTTCTGGTGTGTGGGATAGAGAGGAGGTGGGTGCTACGGGTGGTTCTGCACGTCACTTTACCTCCACAGGCAGCCAGTCTTGGAAGGGGGACTTCCAGGCACAGCTGCTCTCTTCGCTGTTGGAGTGTTTGCAGTGCTAGTGTATGTAGCGCATCTGTGTATCTCACTGTGCCTAGGATGATATGGCAGGTACAGTTTCTTAACAGATTAGATTAAGCAACATGACAATAACAGTAGCTGTAGATAGCTGTAGATAATGTCATGAAAAGTGGGATCTTGGAGGGTGGTTGGTCATGGAAGACATCAGGTGGATCCAGGTCTAGGGAAGGGATACGGAAGGCAGAATGGCAGAACCCCTCGATCCTGGCGAACAAGAGCAGAGTAAAAAGGAAAGGGGAGCAGACAGATGAGTAGGACACAGGAAGAAAAACACACAGGTTACATGTAGATCAGGGGAGCGTTGAGCAGGACACAAGGTTTTGGAATGTTTAGATATCAATATGTTATGTAGAACAAACATGACTCTCCGACATGCACAGTGCCTTCGGAAAGTATTCCAACGCCTTGACTTTTTCCACATTTTGTTACGTTACAGGCTTATAAAATTGAATAAATATACTTTTTTCCTAAGCAATCTACACAATACCACATAATGACAAAGCAACAATTTTTTTTTTTACATTTAAAACAGAAATACCTTATTTACATAAGTATTCAGACCCTTTGCTATGAGACTCGAAATAAAGCTCAGGTGCATCCTGTTTCTATTGATCATCCTTGAGGTGTTTCTACAACTTGATTGGAGTCCACCTGTGGTAAATTCAATTGATTGGACACAATTTGGAAAGGCACACATCTGTCTATATAAGGTCCCACAGTTGACAGTGCATGTCAGAGCAAAAACCGAGCCATGAGGTCCAAGCCATGAGGTCCGTAGAGCTCGGAGACAGGATTGTGTCGAGGCAGGGATCTGGGGAAGGGTACCAAAACATTGTTGTAGCATTGAAGGTCCCCAAGAACACGGTGGCCTCCATCATTCTTGAATGGAAGAAGTTTGGGACCACCAAGTTTGGAACCACCTAAAGCTGGCCGTCCGGCTACCATCTCTGCAGCACTCCACGAATCAGACCTTTATGGTAGAGTGGCCAGACGGATGCCACACCTCAGTAAAAGGCACATGACAGCCCGCTTGGAGTTTGCCAAAAGAACCTAAAGACTCTCAGACCATGGTCTGATGTAACCAAGATTGGCTTGAATGCCAAGCGTCACATCCGGAGGAAACCCTGGCACCATCCCTACGGTGAAGCATGGTGGTGGCAGCATCATGCTGTGGGGATGTTTTTCAGCGGCAGGGACTGGGAGACTTGTCCGGATCGATACACTCACATATGCTGGGCTACAGCAGCTCCATCTTGCCTCTAATAGGCCAGGTGGAATTGTCACCATATTGCTTATACCTTTCAAACCCCATCAGGTCTACACAGTGCATAGGATGTAAGGGCTAGGGTTTGATTTGTGATTCAGGGATAGGTTCTTTGTCAATTTGTCTTTCTTTGATTCCTCACATCCTTTCTCTTCACGTCCTTTTAAAAAAGGATTGGAAGAGAATATCTGAGGATGCGAGGAAGAAGAATCACATAATTACTGACTGCTGTCACACAACTGTCATGCTGCATGAGAAGGAAGAAAAAGTCCTGTGCACATGCACAGATGCTTACCATTATCTGTATGGGTGCTGACAGGTGCAGCCATTTTCTTTGCCCTCACTTTGCATTATATCACACTACTGCTTGTGTTCACATCATATCACTGAGTCTGCGTTTAAGTATATGCATCATGTAGATAAACACATGAATTTACTCACTCATTAATCAGGAGGTGACTGCATTACTCTTGATATTGCATGTTAATGCATGTTAATGCATGTTAATTGCATTAAATTGAATCAACATAAGCTCATTAGTAAATGTGTGGGAAAAAGAGGGAAGGGAAGCATTGCAGAGCAGAATACAAAGTGCCATTAATATTAGGATAACATACTGTACATAGAAATACAATGACATTATATTGACACCACTTAAAATATTAACTATAAAGGCATCACTATAACATGTTACTACATACAGTGCCTTCAGAAAGTATTCATACCACTTGACTTATTCCACATTTTGTTGTGTTACAGCCTAAGTAAAAAAGGATTTAATAGATTTTGTCTCCACCCATCTACACACAATACCCCATAATGACAAAGTAAAAACATGTTTTTACAAATTGATTGAAAATGAAATACACAAATATCTAATTTACACAAGTATTCACACCCCTGGGTGAATACTTTGTAGAACCACCTTTGGCAGCGATTACAGCTGTGAATTTATTAGGGTAAGTCTATAAGAGCTTTGAACACCTGAATTGTACAGTATTTGCCCATTATTCATTAGAAACAAGCTGTGTCAAGTTGATTGTTGATCATTGCTGGACAGCCATTTTCATGTCTTGCCATAGATTTTTAAGTCAAAACTTTAACTAGGGCACTCAGGAACATTCATTGTTGGTTAGCGACTCTCGTGTAGATTTGAGATTGTGTTTTAAGTTATTGTTCTGCTGAAAGGTGAATTTGTCTCCCAGTGTCTGTTGGAAAGCAGACTGAACCATGTTTCCCTTTTAACTCTCGGATTTTGCTTGTGCTTATAGCTGTATTCCGTTTCTTTTTATCCAAAAAAACCTCCCTAGTCCTTGCCGTTGACAAGCATACCCATAACATGATGCAGCCACCACCATGCTTGAAAATATAAAGTGGTAGTTAGCGATGTGTTTTGTTGGATTTGCCCCAAACATAACGCTTTGTATTCAGCACATAAAGTTAATTTCTTTGCCACATTTTTTGCAGTATTACTTAAGTGCCTTGTTGCAAGCAGGAGGCATGTTTTGGAATATTTGTATTCCGTACAGGCTTCCTTCTTTTCACCATCCTCAGTTTTCTCATATTTTAAAATCACCATTGGCTTCATGGTGAAATCCCTGAGCAGTTTCATTCATCTCCGGCAACTGAGTTAGGAAGTATGCCTGTGTCTTTGTAGTGACTGAGTGTATTGATACACCATCCAAAGCCTAATTAATAACGTCACTGTGCTCAAGGGATATTCAGCATCTGCTTTTTTTATATTTACACATCTACCAATCGGTGCCCTTCTTTCCAAGACATTGAAAACCTTCCTGGTCTTTGTGGTTCAATCTGTGCTTAAAATTCACTACTCGAATGAGGAACCTTACAGATAATTGTATACAGTTGAAGTTGGAAGTTTACATACACCTTAGCCAAATACATTTAAACTCAGTTTTTCACAATTCCTGACATTTAATCCTAGTAAAAATTCCCTGTCTTAGGTCAGTTAGGATCACCACTTTTTTTTAAGAATGTGAAATGTCAGAATAATAGTAGAGAGAATGATTTATTTCAGCTTTTATTTCTTTCATCACATTCCCAGTGGGTCAGAAGTTTACATACTGTAAGGGGTGCGTAACTGGTGGCAGGGAAGTCAGACTCAGGAGAGCAGAACTAGGTAATAGCCGGAGCAGTTTAACTTCTTATGGCTGCAAGGCAAAGTGTTGAGTAGCCAGTGAAATCGTGCCCATTTCAAACGGCCTCCTACTCAAATCTTGCTCGTACAATATGAATATTATTATTCTTTTTGGATAGAAAACACTTTCTAGTTTCTAAAACAGTTGGAATTATTTCTCTGAGCGAAACACAAGTCCTTCTGCAGCACTTTTCCTGACCAGGAAGTGAAATGTCAGAAATCTATGCTCTTTTCAATCTGATGCCTATACATGGTCTTAACACCTAGGAGTCTGCTGACAGTCTATACGCCTTCCTATTGGTGTAAAGAGGATGTCAGAGAAGAAATTTTTTTGCTCCTCTTGGTCTGTGGTGGAAAAAAACCTATTTCTTTGACCTGAGCGCCCACTTCCGGTATTCTGAAGGAAGTGGGATGGACTTCTGTTTTGCCTTCCTAACGAACGGCTAACGTCTCCGGCTCGAATTTTTTTGGATATATGTGACCATATCATCGTAATGTATGTTTTTTCAATATAGTTTAATCAGATTATTGAAACTTTATTCGGGAGTTTTGCCGTGTTCCGTCGTATGACTGTGTTTACGTTGGGCCACGGCTACTGGAAATGGTAAATGAACAGGGATATTTCTCATTCTGAAACGAAACAACGACTCATCTGGACAGAGGACGCCTGTTTCAACATTCTGATGAAAGATCAGCCAAAGTAAGACTCATTTTATGATGTTATTTCATATATCTGTCGTGCATGTGAACGGGTCGTGGGCGCCCAAATGTGTCTCTCTATTGTGGCTACGCTAATATAGCGATACATTTTGTTTTCGCTGTAAAACATTTAATAAATCGGAAATATTGTTTGGAATCACAAGTTGCCTATCTTTCAATTGCTGCAAACTATATATTTTTCGGAAATGTTTTATGATGAGTAATAAGCTATTTGACGTTGGTGTCTGTTGGTGTCTGTAAATATTATGGCTGCTTTCGGTGCACTTTCTGATTTGTAGCTGAAATGTAAAATATGATTTATACCTGAAATATGCACATTTTTCGAAAAAAAATATGCTATACAATAAATATGTTATCAGACTGTCATCTGATGAATTTGTTTCTTGGTTAGTGGCTATTTATATCTTTATTTGGTCGAATTTGTGATAGCACCTGATGGAGTAAGAAACTGATGGAGTTAGAAAAGTGGTGTCATTTGCTAACGTGGTTAGCTAATAGATGTACATATTTTGTCTTCCCTGTAAAACATTTTAAAAATCGGACATGTTGGTTTGATTCACAAGAAGTTTATCTTTCATCTGGTGTCTTGGACTTGTTAATGTGTGAAAGTTAAATATTTTTAAAAACTAGCTTTTGAATTTCGCGCCCTGCACTTTGAGCTGGATGTTGTCATATTGTGGGCGGTGTCGGGCTTGCAGCCCAAACAGGTTAATTGCAAAACCAACGGCATAAAGAAATAACCAACATGGGTACAAAACCCGACACGCACCAGTAAACATGTGCACAAGCACTTACAACAAACAATTCCACACAAAGACATGGGGGGAAACAGAGCGTTAAATACACAACAATAAATGAGGGAAATGAAAACCAGGTGTGTAGGAAAACAAGACAAAACAAATGGAAAATGAAAAGTGGATCGACGATGGCTAGAAGACCGGCGACGCCGACCGCCGAACGCCGCCCGAACAAGGAGAGGAACCGACTTCGGTGGAAGTCGTGACACATACACTCAATTAGTATTTGGTAGCATTGCCTTTAAATTGTTTATCTTGGGTCAAACGTTTCGGGTGGCCTTCCACAAGCTTCCCACAATAAATTGGGTGAATTTTGGCCCATTCCTCCTGACAGAGCTGGTGTAACTGAGTCGGGTTTGTAGGCCTCCTTGCTCGCACATGCTTTTTCAGGAAAAATTTGAAAAATTACTTGTCATGCACACAGTAGATGTCACGTTCCTGACCTGTATTCCTTGTTTTTGTATGTGTTTAGTTGGTCAGGGCGTGAGTTGGGGTGGGCATTCTATGTTATGTGTTTCTATGTTTAGGTTATTTGTCTATTGGCCTGATATGGTTCTCAATCAGGGACAGGTGTTTTACGTTTCCTCTGATTGAGAACCATATTAAGGTAGGCTGTTCTCACTGTTTGTTGGTGGGTGATTGTGTCTGTGTCTGTTGCACCACACGGGACTGTTTTGTTTGTTCGTTTGGCTAGTCTTTCCTGTTCGTGCGTTCTTCGTGTCTATATGTAAGTTCTCAAGTTCAGGTCTGTCTACGTCGTTTTGTATTTTCCAAGTGTTTTTCGTGTTCGTCTTGTCTTTAATAAATATCAATTATGTCTGCATACAACGCTGCGTTTTGGTCCGACCCTTACTCCTTCTCCTCATCCGAGGAGGAGGAATTAGACAGCCGTTACAGTAGATGTCCTAACCAACTTGGCAAAACTATAGTTTGTTAAAAAGAAATGTGTGGAGGGGTTGAAAAACTAGTTTTAATGACTCCAACCTAAGTGTATGTAAACATAAACTGTATGTGGGGTCCAGAGATGGGGTAGTCATAAAAAAATCATGTTACCCACTATTTGTTAACACAGAATGAGTCTGTGCAACTTATTATGTGATTTATTAAGCACATTTATACTCCTGAAATTATTTAGGCTTGCCGTAACAAAGAGGTTAAATACTTATTGATACAAAACATTTCAGGTTTGAATATTTTTATTATTTTCGAAAATTTTCTAAAAACAAGATTCCAATTTGACAGTAAATTTTACATTCAGGCTGTAAGATATATATATTTTTTAAATTAAGTCAAGGGGCATGAATACTTTCTGAAGGCGCTGTATAAAAGGGCTTAAACTAAATCACCACCATGTGGCAGTAGTAACACATTAATGACTAGGCCATTATAAATGACAATGGACAGAATATGACTAATTCCTATAAGGACACCGGAAAAGACGGGACCTAATAAAATTTCCAAAGTAACATGCGTCATCTTAGGCTTGACCAACTAATAATTACTAACCCTCTTAACAGGCCTGAAAAGGCTTGCTATAATACCCCAAATGGTACGCGTATGGATACACAAATACAATACCCAGAGTGTAAGAGCTCCCTTTTAACCGAAATTACTTGTATGACTGCGACCCATCGTCCACTAATAAATTAATACCACGGATGGGCTTCACATGTTACAAACCCACTGCAGTAATAACCAAACAAAACCGTGTGTACGCGGTTACTAAAGGAATGATGCATCACACCTAGAATGAGAACAGCCTCGAGAGAGAGAGGCAACCTTTCATACAACCCACCGTGTCACTTACAAGCTTTTCGCTACACCCACAATAACATCTGCTGAACACGTGTGTGTGTGACAAATAAAATTTGATTTGATTTACCGACCTGTGTCTGCGCCTGTTTTGCAACGCTTTTACCATGTTGGAGGGTATATCCGTGGTTGGTGGACTGTTCTGCAAAGAAATGATTTGTTTGCATCGCCGAGTGGTGGACAGGAAATAATGAAATCCAATTGTTAGGTGCTACCACACCCCATCCAAATAAAACCAAACATGGATGCCAATGTTTGCATGCACAAACTCCATTCTACTTCCTGTCTGCGGCAACATGTAAATAAGATGCATGGTGGGTTAGTGTTATACTGCTGGAGTGAGATACAAAATCTTAGTCTAGAAGCTGGCCTAAATAATATTCAAGATTTTGTTGGCACAATAAGTACAGTAGCACAATGAGTTGGACGTTTAGTTAACTGAATCAGATTTGTTCAGTTCTGTTCCGACTGACAGTTTTTATATCAAGTTTTAGATAGACAGGTATACTTTCATTCTTTTCTAAGTAGTGTTCATTTCTTGAGGAGGGGTACGACTGGCTGTCTTAAAGTTGAAGGGAAAGCAGTCAGTGGTCAGACATAAGTGTGAGGAGTGGATGAAGTCGAGTGGGCAGGTTTTTGGGCAATCTGACATCACTATATACAGGATTTTGTCTGGAGGAAGAGGAGAGAACGAGTAACAGGATGAGGAGGAGGAAGACGCAGAATCAGGTGACTGGAGGGAGAAAGATTCACACAGAAGGGAGAGCTGATAAGTTTTACATCATCTAGATATTTTTTATCGGTGCAGATTAAGAAGACACAGGGAGAGAAAACCTGTTGGACTATTGAGATGTTCCCCTTTTTTGTTTGTCACTCACAGTTTACTGATTTACGTGGTGAAGTTACACTTGCTGCAGTGATTGCAGGGATTCTATAGGAATGGAGCTGTCAAAAAGAAGTGTGACATACTGCTTGTAATTAAAACATTATGTTAATAAAACATGTAATAACCAGATAATTCATTGTGCAGTGTAAACATGGTAAATATCTGGTTGTTTTAACTCCTGATGTGAATTTTTAAAGCTCTACTCACATTTCTGGTGTTTTTGAGAGGAGGTTGTTTGACAGAGGCCCACACCATGGCCACCTGGTATGAAACAAGAAAAACATGGTTAAACTACCTATCCTGAATCTAGTAGTTCAGCGAGAAATCAATTATTTTACAGTGTGGCCTACACGTCGAGGCCTGGTGACAGACGGAGTATAAATCACGAGGCGATGTCTCTATCTGCTGGACGTGCCAGGTCTCGACGGGCTCTCCGGCCAGGGCTAATTGGGGCTGATTGGGAGCTGGTGAGTAATCAAGGGCTGATTGCTCACCAGCTGTTCATGGCTCATAAAGCTGCCAGAAGGACAGCACACAGGGGAGAGACTGGGGGAGGAAAGGACTCCCATATAGTTGGGGACGGTTGCAGAGGTATGAGGAGGGAGTTCAGTTTTTGGGCCCGACAGGATACAGCTAGGCCCGGAGCCCAGAAGACGGTATCCCAGAGAAGGTCTCATGGGGGAGACCTATCCTTTTCTTTTTTGATTTATTATTTAAATAAACACTCTTAAAACTGAGCTAATCATACTCTGTCCGTGTCTGATCTGTGTAAACGTCTTGACCAAACCCCCTGGTCTGCCACAAGTGGTGGAGAATGCGGGCATTCTGATAACGTGGTCAGATCAGGGTTGACGTTTACACAGCATCAGCATGGACGAGTTGATAGCTCAGTTCGTACGGGCCCAACAAGCACAACAGGCGGTTCAGGAATGAACTCTGGAGGAACAGCGACTACAAAAAGTCCGCCTCGTTAAGGAAATCAGGAAGCTGCAAGGAGGAGCGTCTCCTGAATCACATCCCAACCAGTTTTTAATCAAGCTAATGGAAGACGATGACATCGAAACATACCTCTGTACATTTGAACGGACAGCGCTACGGGAAGGATGGCCAAGGCCGAAGTGGGCTAGTCTGCTGGCCCCGTTCCTCTTTGGGAATGCCCAAAAGGCGTATTGGGACCTGAACGACGACCAGGCGGCTAACTACAATGGACTCAAACGGGAGATACTCAGCCAATACGGGTACAGCCTGGCCAATTGGGCTCAACGGTTCCATGACTGAAGGTTTGTACCCGACGCATCCCCCAGAGCCCAGATGAGCGACCTACTGCGTGTCACCAGGGCATGGCTGCTAATCAACGTATCCACCCTCTCCATCCTCGACAAATGGTCCTGGATCGCTTCTTACGGGCTCTACCCCACGACCTGAAGAGGGCAGCGAGTCTATGCGTGCCCCAGACCTTGGAGGGCCTCCTGGAAGCAGTGGAGATGCATCAGAACACTCAGGCACCCTGCTGAGTGGGAGCCGGGATGAGTCGGCAACCCGTTTGAGGGAACGGAAGGACAGTCCCACCGTTGTATCCCCCATAAGACCGCAAACCCGTGGAGAGACGGCTGGTGTAGGGCCAACCCGCCACCGACGACCCCAGTTAGATGGAGACCAAAGGAGGTGTTTTGAGTGTGGCGCCCGGGGGCACATTGCCTGGAATTGCCCGACTCGAGGAGTCAATGCCATCAGCTAGCCGCGGAGGCGAGGTGGGTCACGCCGTAAACTATGTCACCTCCTGTTGGGCGCACCACGAATCAACTGCACCCATGGTCCGGGTGAAGGTTGACGGACACGACACGGAAGCGCTATTAGACTCAGGAAGTATGGTTACGCTCGTAACCACGAGCCTGCTGAACCAGGAGACCGAACGGGGTAGGGAGATGTCCATTTCCTGTATTCACGGTGACACAAAGCGGTATCCAACCATATGGACCAACCTTGTGACGCAAGGGAGCTGCCAGATGATGGCGGGTGCAGTACCAGAGTTGCCGGTACCTCTCCTAGTGGGACGGGATTGTCCGCTGTTTGCGGCTCTATGGGAGCATGAGTTGAGGAAAAAAATACGAGCCGGCCGAAGAAGAAAGTGGGGTCGACCCATCGCCTGTGCGGCCCAGAAGCAACCGGTTAACCAACCTGTATCTACGGGTCCGGAGTCGGAGTCGGAGGGGGCGCCAGAACCCAACCCCCCCTGGGGAACCACTGGAGGATGAGCCCAGCCTCCCCCTCCTCGATTTCGAGGGGCCAGTCGAGACACCAGCGGGGGGCCAACTGAGGGGAGAATTCAGGACGGCCCAGTGGGAGGATCCGAACTTGAAAGCCGCCGCAGCCCAAGTGATAGTGGTGGATGGACAGCTACTTCCGGGGATGAGTGACTGGCGATACCCCCATTTCCAAATCAAGAGTAACCTTTTGTATCAGGTGTCGCGCCAACAGGGGGAACTTCGAGAGGTATTGTTGCTACCCCAACAGTACGTGGGAACCGTTCTTCAGCTGGCCCACACCCACCCTTTGGGGGCGCACCTGGGAATAGAGAAGACCCGGGAATGGACCGCCGGCTGGTACCACTGGCCCAGGATGAGGAGGGCCGTGGAAGACTACTGTCACAGCTGCCCGGAGTGTCAACTAACTGCCCTGAAAGCCCACTTCTGAAACCCATTGGGCCCCTCTACCGATCATCGGGGTGCCCTTTGAACGTATCGCCATGGACATAGTGGGACCCCTGGTAAAAACAGCACGAGGACACCGGTACATCCTGGTGATAGTAGATTATGCCACCCGTTATCCCGAGGCTATTCCCCTACGGGCGGCGGTATCCAAGGGAATCGCCCGGGAGCTGTTCCACCTTTTTAGCCGGGTGGGCATCCCGAACGAGATCCTGACAGACCAAGGTACTGAGTTTATGTTCCGCCTAATGAAAGAGGTTGTGTGCTCTCTTGCATATCAAGCCGATCCGGACCTCCGTCTTTCACCCGCAGACGGATGGGCTCGTCGAGCGCTTCAATAAAACGCTCAAACAAATGCTGCGGAAGGTCATCGAGCAGGACGGGAAGAACTGGGACCAGCTACTACCCCACCTAATGTTCTCAACCCGAGAAGTACTCCAGACCTCCACTGGGTTTTCCCCTTTCGAACTCCTCTACGGGAGGAGGCCACGCGACCTACTGGAACTCGCCAAGGAGGTGTGGGAAGCCCAACCGACCCTATTACGCAGTGTGGTAGAGCACGTGGAGATGATGAGGGAGCGGATGTCAGCCATATGGCCAGTCGTGAGGGAACATATGGATAAGGCCCAACGTTCCCAAGCCCAGGTCTACAATCGGGGAGCCCAGCCCCGAGAATTCCAGGTGGGAGACAGGGTGTTGGTCTAAATCCCCATGGCCGAAAGTAAGTTCCTGGTAACATGGCACTGGCCATACGAGGTGATCGAGAAGTTGGGACCTGTCAATTACCGGCAACCGGGGAGACGGAAACCCCAACAGATTTACCACGTGAACCTGTTGAAGAAGTGGCACGAGAGGACAACCTTGGCCGTGTTATGGTCGGGACCCAGGACGCCAACGGTACCAGTGGTGGTCCCGAGCAATGAGGACCTCAACCCGGCCCAGAAGCAAGAGCTCAGGGAGCTCATCGATCGGAACACGGCAGTGTTCTCTGAGAAGCCGGGCCGCATGACCCTCATTGAACACCACATCCGTACCCGGCCCAGGGAAACAGTACAAAAGAGGCCATATCGGATTCCGGAGGCCCGAAGGAAGGCCGTGAAACAAGAAGTGGAGGCTATGCTGAGGATGGGGGTCATTGAAGAGTCCCACAGTGCATGGTTTAGCCCCACTGTGTTCGTGCCCAAACCGGAAGGTAGCCTCCACTTCTGTAATGATTTCCAGGGTGTGAACGACATATGCTTATTTGACGCCTACCCCATGCCGAGGGTGGACGAGCTCATCAACCGATTGGGAAAGGCCCAGTACATCAGCACCCTCGACCTGACCAAAGGATATTGGCAAGTACCGTTGGCAGCCTCTTCCCGGGAGAAGATGGTGTTCTCAACACCAGACGGTTTGTATCAGTACCAGGTGCTCCCATTTGGTCTCCACGGAGCCCCGCCCACATTCCAGCGACTGATGAACAGAGTGCTTCGACCTCACCAGCAGTACGCAGCGGCCTATCTGGATGATATCATCATCCACAGCCAAGGTTGGAAAAAGCTCCTGATGGGCCTCCAGGCGGTGCTGGACACGCTCAGACAAGCCGGGTTGACAGCAAACCCCAAGAAATGCAAACTAGGGTTCGAGGGGGTGGAGTATCTGGGGTATTTGATAGGACGGGGGAACGTCAAGCCCCAGGAGAGGAAGGTTCACGCGGTACGTGACTGGCCCGTTCCACGGACCAAGACACAGGTCAAGTCCTTCCTGGGACTGGCAGGATACTATAGCCGGTTTATCCCCAACTTTGCAGCAATAGCTTCCCCCCTCACCAATCTAACCAGGGCCCGCCTCCTGAAAACAGTGAAATGGACGGACGAGACAGAAGCGGCGTTCAGCCATCTGAAGGGAGCAGTGTGCTCCCATCCGATTCTCGTAATGCCCGATTTCCAGGTGCCGATGGTGATCCAGACAGATGCATGTGACACGGGGATATGGGCCGTTCTGTCCCAGATACACGATGGGGAGGAGCACCCCATCATGTACATCAGCCGAAAGCTGATGCCTAGAGAAAAAAATACTCAATTGTTGAGAAAGTGTCTAGCGTTGAAGTGGGCGCTAGACACTCTCTCAAGTATTACCTGTTAGGTACCCACTTCACCCTGGTCACGGACCATGTTCCCCTGGTCTGGATGGCCAGGGGAAAGGACACAAACAATCGGGTCACCAGGTGGTTCTTGTCCCTTCAACGCTTCTCTTTTTCTGTTGTGCACAGGTCAGGGGCGAAGCATGGAAACGCGGATTGTCTATCGAGAAGGGAGACATACGTTGCACTGATGACAGTCCCCTCCCCGACAGAGCTAAGTGGGTGTGGCGTACAGAAGGTCAGCCACCAGGGGGAGACTCGTCGAGGCCTGGTGACAGATGGAGTATAAATCATGAGGCGATGGTTCTATCTGCTGGACGTGCCAGGTCTTGACGGGCTCTCCGGCCAGGACTAATTGGGGCTGATTGGGAGCTGGTGAGTAATCAAGGGCTGATTGCTCACCAGCTGTGCAAGGCCCATAAAGCTACCAGAAGGGCAGCACACAAGGGAGATCAGGGGGAAGAAAGGACTCCCGTATAGTTGGGGACGGTTGCAGAGGTATGAGGAGGGAATTCAATTTTTGTCTCCGACAGGATACAGCAAGACCCGGAGCGTAGAAGACGGTATCCCTGAGAAGGTCTCATGGGGGAGACCTATCCTTTTCTTTTTTGATTTATTATTTAAATAAACACCCTTGAAACTGAGCTAATCCTACTCTGTCCATGTCTGATCTGTGTAAACATCTTGACCAAACCCCCTGGTCTGCCACAACAGACATACATTGGCATTCGATAGGTACTGATATTGCTATAATAACTTCACTGCAACAGGGTTTCCTATAATCTACTCATACAGGTTATGCATTTCCCTGGAATAGGCCAGAGCATTTCCTATACTTCTAGATATAGTCTGAAACCAGCCTCTCTAATGGTGGACCCAGGTACAATCTGATTACTCATGATGACCACAAAATGTATTAATGGAGTTCACTTTTTAGCTCAGGCCGTTATCCCCACCTGCTTCAAGATGTCTATTTTCATCCCTGTGCCCTGGGAAAGTAACTGAACTAAATCACTACTGACCAATAGCATTCACTTCCGTCATCATGAAGTGCTTCGAGAGGCTAGTCAAAGACTTCATCACCTTCTCCCTCCCAGACACACTCAATCCTCTCCAATTCGCCTACTGCCCCGACAGATCCACAGACGACGCAATTGCCATTGCACTGGGACTGAATTCCTCCCTATGCAACAGGGACTTCCTGACGGGCCACACCCAGGTGGTGAAGGTAGAAAACATAACCTCCTCCACACTGATATAGCAGGGGGTGTAAAGCAATAACACATACGTTTTTCCATCAGCAGACTATGATGGATAATGTCGAAAAGCCGCACTGAAGTCTAACAAAACAGCTCCCACAATCTTTTTATCATCAATTTCTCTCAGCCAATCATCAGTCATTTGTGTAAGTGCTGTGCTTGTTGAATGTCCTTCTCTATAAGCATGCTAAAAGTCTGTTGTCAATTTGTTTATGGTGCATTCAGCATGTCAACACCTCTTACCAAAACAATTAGTGATGAAGTCAATCTCTCCTCTACTTTGAGCCTTGAGAGATGTACATGCATATTATTAATGTTAACCCTCCGTGTACATTTAAGGGCTAGCCATGCTGCCCTGTTCTGAGCCAATTGTATTTTTCCAATTTCCATCTCGTGTGGTCAGGTGCCACAAGAGATTGACATCATCACTACTTGTTCCAGCTTTGTTTCCAGAAGGTATCAAAATTGTCAATAAATGTTACACCTGTCACACGGAGCAGAACAGGTGAACCCAAGAGCAGACTCAGACGAGGAGACTGGGAGGAGGTAACCAAGGTATTTAATGAAACACAGGGGGAAGATGGGGTGCAGGCCAGAGGAAGCTCGGGTAGGTTGCAGGAAGCCTAGAGTGATGGCTGAGGCTGGAACGAGGGGAGTTGGGACTGGGTAAGCAGGTGCGGAGAGGAATCCAAGGACGCAGTGGAGTGGGGGGTCCAGCACGGAGTAGCAGGACTGACGAGACGTGGGACTGGAGACGGGTCAACGTCAGAGCAGGCAGAACTGTAGCGTAGAGGAAAACAGCATCAAGCATGGGTAAACAGGCATTACTTGAAAACAGGATCTAAGCAGGAACAAACGTCTAAAATGACTGAGCAGAGATTACGATCTGGCAGCGTAGGAGTGGCAGGGCAGAGTATTTGTAGAGGTCTTGTTTATGGAATAGGTTGCAGCTGGTGTGGATCTGCTCTACCTCCTGCACACCTGTCTCTGCCCACACAATCACACACACACACACAGAGAGAGAGAGAGAGGAAGAGGGAGAGAGCACTGGAAGAGTGGCAGCAGGATAGGATGAGAAGTAGAGGGCGTGGCAAGAGCAGATGTAACAACACTCAAAGAGCTGCAATAGTCACTTAGCCAGTTATGGAGGGCTAAAAGTCTGCTGAAACGTTCAATGCCATGATTTAGGGAGGGCACAGGGCCAGATATTATGGGGCGTTTGTTGGAGTAGTGGGTACACACTGCCTGGCCTCCAGGACACCTACAACACCAGGTG
Source organism: Salvelinus namaycush (assembly GCF_016432855.1). Classification (NCBI taxonomy): domain Eukaryota; kingdom Metazoa; phylum Chordata; class Actinopteri; order Salmoniformes; family Salmonidae; genus Salvelinus; species Salvelinus namaycush. Next base: position 10,816,754 of record NC_052328.1, on the reverse strand, counting down.
TCGCAAAAAGGCCAAAAAGATAATCAGGGACCTCAGCCACCCGAGCTACGGCCTGTTCTCCCGCTTCCATCACTGTGACGTGGGCAGTACAGGAGCATCATGTCTAAAACTAACAGACTGGCCAATAGCTTCTACCTCCAGACCATCAGGCTTCTGAATAGCCACTACTAGTCAGCTACCTGCTCCCCCCCCCCCCCCCCCCCCCCCCCCCCCAGACTATCTTAAATATAGTAAATAACCTGTAACTTCAATTGCATTCTCCCCAGTCTTTTGACTGCACGCGCCTCCATTTCCAGGCGACTCTCTCTCCGCATGCCTCAGAACAATCAGAACATAGCAACCAGCATAGTAACGAGTGCTATCGATTTTTTTCTTTCATTACATAGCCAGGCAGAATTTGTCAAGTTTTAGCAACGGCCCTAGCAACGGGCGCTAATAGCTTATCGAGTCCCATTGTCCCACAGGGGGGACACTTTTTGTCAAGTGGACACTATTTGGCATGACAGGCACTCCTTATGCAATCTAACTAAATTAAGTGGATCTGGGTTGATTTGGTGTTTTGTGACATTCATCAGTGTTAGCCGAGCCCTCTGACCCCTCACAGCAACACACACACGCTTCAGGAACACACTCTAGAAACATGCTCATGTACACACACATGCATACACGCAGCTGCAGAGACACACACACAGATACACACTCTCCAGGAACACACACACACAAACGTGAGGGGAGAGCTAATCGCTCTCGCTCGCTGTACACTCAGTACACTCTACACTCAGTAGTACACACACGCACGTGCACTCATGCAGTGGAGTTGTGCAGTACACACACACACACATGTACGTTGTGCAGTACAGACACACACAAACACATCCTCACATCACTGACATCGCTGCATCTCGCTAACCATGCTCACATGCACTGACAGGCGATCGCACACATCTGTGCACATACACTTTCACACTCCCAATGATCCTTTTCCACCATTGCGTCCCAGAGCGGAATGTGATGGATTTTGTCTCATTCTAATTCTGATTAGGCCTCGCAATTAGCCAACATTTTCCCTTGTATATACAAATTATGCAATTTTCTCCCTCCAAGTGGAACCTATATGGTAATGGTGCACTTGGCAGCCACTGGTTCAGTCAAGCTTTCCCAGCAGCGCGAGAAAAGCAAGCGGGAACTGAGGAACTGCATTGGTTTCCAATGTGGACTGTTGAGTGTATAAAACGGCAGTCCAACAAAAACACCACTCTCAACCCAGTCTGAACCTCACCTCCACCCTGCTTCTATATCATCAAGTGTGTCGACAGGCAAGCAGGGAATTAGAGAGAGGGGGAATTTCTGGCCCTGGTGCTCTCGTTAAATAAAGGATCAGAGATTAGTAATGCTCTGGCCTCTCCACCATGCCAGGAGCAAGGTCCATGTCAATGCCAGTTTAACAACGTGAGGTCATATTTGTAGTCATTATGCTCTTTTTGTTCATTTATCATGAAGCTTAAACCCTCCAATGTGTTATTTAAGGAATAAGGCACGAGGGGGGGTGTGTTATATGGCCAATATAAGATGGCTAAGGGCTGATCTTATGCGCAACGTAATGCGGAGCACCCCGAGGTGCCTTATTGCTATTATAAACTAGTTACCAACGTAATTAGAGCTGTAAAAATAAATGTTTTGTCATACCCGTGGTATACGGTCTGACATACCACATCTGTCAGCCAATCAGCATTCAGGGCTCGAACCACCCAGTTTATAATTGAACTTAAACCCCCACAATAAGTCATATTTAATCTGGATTTTATGATCTCTACTAAGGTGATCCCAAAATGTTTTCATAGCTTTTCTGTCACCTCAATTGAGCGTAGGCACAAACCAAAGTTGCCCATACTTCGTTCTTCAGAGGGTGCCATGCTACACAATGTGCAAGTGTAAACATTCAGGATATGTTACGTCGTCTTGCTGTCACTGTCTACTATGGTAAAGCACTCTGATGCTGGGAAAAGTGTATGTGTGTTTGTGCGTGCGTGTGATTTTGTATGTGTGCACAGGTGTGCATGTGTTGTATGCATGTGCAAGCGTCTATGTGTGCGTGTGCCGTGCATGCATGTGTGTGTGTGTACACTGTATATATCATTTCGACTCCGCTCACAGGCACAGAATGATAAGATCCTCCATTTCCATATTTCATTCAGATTTTAGGCCCTAAATAAAGGTCCCTGAATGCTAATAGAGTGTGTGTGTGTGTGTGTGTGTGTGTGTGTGTGTGTGTGTGTGTGTGTGTGTGTGTGTGTGTGTGTGTGTGTGTGTGTGTGTGTGTGTTCAGTACAATTCAGTCAACAATTTGGACACACCTACTCATTTCAGGGTTTTTCTTTATTTTTACTATTTTCTACATTGTAGAATAATAGTGAAGATATCAAAACTATGAAATAACACATATGGAATCATGTAGTAACCAAAAAAGTGTTAAACAAATCAAAATATATTTTATATTGCGATTCTTCAAAGTAGCCATCCTTTGCCTTGATGACACCTTTGCACACTCTTGGCGTTCTCTCAACCAGCTTCACCTGGAATGCTGAGCACTTGTTGGCTGCTTTTCCTTCACTCTGCAGTACAACTCATCCCAAACCATCTCAATTGGGATGAGGTCGGGGGATTGTGGAGGCCAGGTCATCTGATGCAGCACTCCATCACTCTCCTTCTTGGTCAAATAGCCCTTACACAGCCTGGAGGAATGTTGGGTCATTGTCCTGTTGAAAAACAAATGATAGTCCCACTAAGCGCAAACCAGATGGGATGGCGTATCGCAGAAGAATGCTGTGGTAGCCATGCTGGTTAAGTGTGCATTGAATTCAAAATAAATCACTGACGATTATTCTACAATGTAGAAAATAGTAAAAATAAAGAAAAACCCTTGAATGAGTAGGTGTGTCCAAACGTTTGACTGGTGTTGTATATATAGCCCAGGCTGCTGCAGACTGAGTAATGTTGCCAGGCTAAATTCCCAGTAACTATTGCTAGCAGCGGACATGGGACCAGTGTGTGAATCATGCCCCATTAATCAAACAATTGAAAGCCCTGCAGCTAGCTTCGGAGGTATCTTTCTTAATACCCTCCATTTTTAATCACTCTAATCTGCCACTGAATGAAAGACCTGGGAAAAACATTAGCTGCAGACAGGGAACAGAGAGGAAAAGCTCTGCCTCGTTCTCTCTGTCTTTCTCTCTCTCTGCTTCTCTCTCTCTCTCTATTTCTCTATTTCTCACCCTGCTCCTCATTTTCTTATTTTCTCCCAACCACATTCTTTTCCTTTCTAGGAATTTTCACCTTTTGAATTCCTCCCATTTCTATTTCTAACTTTTCTTTCTCCTCATCCCTTGATTTTTCTTCACAACTCTCCTCAAGCTGATTGGCTCTTGGACTTTTTCTGGCACTGTGTTCTCCGCAGGCATCAGTAGCCATGGAGACAAGAGTTAATTGTCTTAGTACTTTCCAGTTCATCAGTTGATTGGTAGACAGTTAGGTTAAACTAGCACATGAAAGAATGTTCCGAGCTGGCCAGAGGGAGTTGAAATTCTGATTGTCAGAGGGATAGTAGGTTAGTTGATGGATGTAGATAGTGGCAAACTGAGAGAGCAGAGAACTTCATTTTTGCACATAAAAGCTTTGGTAGGGTTACACTGTCACAACATGTTTTATAGATGTACACTATGCAAAGAAATATACAAACAGCTCCCTTTAAACTACATTTTTCAGAAAATCAGAAGATCCTTGTATGAATAGTGTTCTTACCTGGGACCTATACCCCATGGCCATGCCATTTATGGTCATGTCACCCCTCATCACTGTCAAATGCTCCCTTAAACACTTCAGCGAGCAGGCCTTTCTAATCAACCTGGCCCGGGTATCCTGGAAAGATATTGACCTCATCCCGTCTGTAAAGGATGCCTGGTTGCTCTTTAAAAGTGCTTTCCGCACCATCTTAAATAAGCATGCCCCATTCAAAAAATGTAGAAATAAGAACAGATATAGCCCTTGGTTCACCCCAGACTTGACGGCCCTTGACAAGCACACAAACATCCTGTGGCGTTCTGCATTAGTATCGAATAGCCCCCGCGATATGCAACTTTTCAGGGAAGTCAGGAACCAATATACACAGTCAGTTAGGAAAGCTAAAATTAGCTTTTTCAAACAGAAATGTGCATCCTGTAGCACTAATTCCCAAAAGTTTTTGGACACTGTAAAGTCCATGGAGAACAAGAGCACCTCCTCCCAGCTGCCCACTGCACTGAGGCAGTGGGCAACACCGTCACCACCAATAAATCAACGATGATCGATCATTTCAATAAGCATTTATCTACGGCTGGCCATGCTTTCTACCTGGCTACCCCTACCCTGGTCAACAGCTCTGCACGACCCACAGAAACTTTCCCAAGCCCCCCCCCCCCCCCCCAGCTTCTCCTTCACCCAAATCCAGGACATATTACGGACATATTCAATCAATCCCTATCCAAGTCTACTGTTCATGCTTCAAGAGGGCCACCATTGTTCCTGTTCCCAGGAAAGCTAAGGTAACTGAGCTAAACGACTATCGCCCCATAGCACTCACTTCCGTCATCATGAAGTGCTTTGAGAGACTAGTCAAGGATCATATCACCTCCACCCTACCTGACACCCTAGACCCACTCCCATATGCTTACCGCCCCAATAAGTCCACAGACGACGCAATCGCAATCACACTGCCCTGACCCACCTGGACGAGAAGAATACCTATGTAAGAATGCTGTTCATCGACTACAGCTCAGCATTTAACACCATAGTACCCTCCAAAGTCGTCATTAAGGCTCGAGACCCTGCAGTAATCTGTGACCAGCTCTGAAACCAGATTGCATAGCGGAGAAGGTGCGGTGGGATTCGAAATGGTCGGTAATCTCTTTGTTGACTTGGCTTTCGAAGACCTTAGAAAGGCAAGGTAGGATAGATATACAGTGGGGCAAAAAAGTATTTAGTCAGCCACCAATTGTGCAAGTTCTCCCACTTAAAAAGATGAGAGAGGCCTGTAATTTTCATCATAGGTACACTTCAACTATGACAGATAAAATGAGAAAAAAAAATCCAGAAAATCACATTGTAGGATTTTTAATGAATTTATTTGCAAATTATGGTGGAAAATAAGTATTTGGTCACCTACAAACAAGCAAGATTTCTGGCTCTCACAGACCTGTAACTTCTTCTTTAAGAGGCTCCTCTGTCCTCCACTCGTTACCTGTATTAATGGCACATGTTTGAACTTGTTATCAGTATAAAAGACACCTGTCCACAACCTCAAACAGTCACACTCCAAACTCCACTATGGCCAAGACCAAAGAGCTGTCAAAGGACTACAGAAACAAAATTGTAGACCTGCACCAAGCTGGGAAGACTGAATCTGCAATAGGTAAGCTTGGTTTGAAGAAATCAACTGTGGGAGCAATTATTAGGAAATGGAAGACATACAAGACCACTGATAATCTCCCTCGATCTGGGGCTCCACGCAAGATCTCACCCCGTGGGGTCAAAATGATCACAAGAACAGTGAGCAAAAATCCCAGAACCACACGGGGGGACCTAGTGAATGACCTGCAGAGAGCTGGGACCAAAGTAACAAAGCCTACCATCAGCAAGGGCATTGAAGATGAAACGTGGCTGGGTCTTTCAGCATGACAATGATCCCAAACACACCGCCCGGGCAACGAAGGAGTGGCTTCGTAAGAAGCATTTCAAGGTCCTGGAGTGGCCTAGCCAGTCTCCAGATCTCAACCCCATAGACAATCTTTGGAGGGAGTTGAAAGTCCGTGTTGCCCAGCAACAGCCCCAAAACATCACTGCTCTAGAGGAGATCTGCATGGAGGAATGGGCCAAAATACCAGCAACAGTGTGTGAAAACCTTGTGAAGACTTACAGAAAACGTTTGACCTCTGTCATTGCCAACAAAGGGTATATAACAAAGTATTGAGATAAACTTTTGTTATTGACCAAATACTTATTTTCCACCATAATTTGCAAATAAATTCATTAAAAATCCTACAATGTGATTTTCTGGATTTTTTTTCCTCATTTTGTCTGTCATAGTTGAAGTGTACCTATGATGAAAATTACAGGCCTCTCTCATCCTTTTAAGTGGGAGAACTTGCACAATTGGTGGCTGACTAAATACTTTTTTTGCCCCACTGTAGGTCTGTAGGAGTTTGGGTCAATAGTGTCCCCCCCTTTGAAGAGGGGGATGACTGCAACTGCTTTCCAATCTTTGGGAATCTCAGATGACACGAAAGAGAGATTGAACAGGCTAGTAATAGGGGTTGCAACAATTTCGGCAGATAATTTTAGCAAGAAAGGGTCCAGATTGTCTAGCCCTGCTGATTTGTAGGGGTCCAGATTTGTCAGCTTTTTCAGAACATCAGCAGACTGGATTTGGGAGAAGGAGAAATGGGGGAGGCTTGGGCAAGTTGCTGTGGGGGGTGCAGAGCTGTTGACCGGGGTAGGGGTAGCCAGGTGGAAAGCATTGCCAGCCGTAGAAAAATGCTTATTGAAATTCTCAATTATATTGGATTTATCGGAGGTGACAGAGTTTCCTATCCTTAGTGCAGTGGGCAGCTGGGATGAGGTGCTCTTATTCTCCATGGACTTTACAGTGTTCCAGAACTTTTTTGAGTTTGTGTTGCAGGAAGCAAATTTCTGCTTGAAAAAGCTAGCCTTGGCTTTTCTAACTGCCTGTGTATATTGGTTTCTAACTTCCCTGAAAAGTTGCATATCACGGGGGCTGTTTAATGCTAATGCAGAAAGCCACAGGATGTTTTTGTGTTGGTTAAGGGCAGTCAGATCTGGAGAGAGCCAAGGGCTATATCTGTTCCTGGTTCTACATTTTTTGAATGGGGCATGCTTATTTAAGATGGTGAGGAAGGCATTTAAAAAAAAATAACCAGGCATCCTCTACTGACGGGATGAGGTCAATATCCTTCCAGGATACCCGGGCCAGGTCGATTAGAAAGGCCTGCTCGCTGAAGTGTTTCAGGGAGCGTTTGACAGTGATGAGTGGAGGTCGTTTGACCGCTGACCCATTACGGATGCAGGCAATGAGGCAGTGATCGCTGAGATCTTGGTTGAAAACAGCAGAGGTGTATTTAGAGGGCAAGTTGGTTAGGATGATATCTATGAGGGTGCCCGTGTTTATGGCTTTGGGGTGGTACCTGGTAGGTTCATTGATAATTTGTGTGAGATTGAGGGCATCAAGCTTAGATTGTAGGATGGCTGGGGTGTTAAGCATGTCCCAGTTTAGGTCACCTAGCAGCACGAGCTCTGAAGATAGATGGGGGGCAATCAGTTCACATATGGTGTCCAGAGCACAGTGGGGGCAGAGGGTGGTCTATAGCAGGCGGCAATGGTGAGAGACTTGTTTTTAGAGAGGTGGATTTTTAAAAGGAGAAGTTCAAATTGTTTGGGTACAGACCTGGATAGAATGACAGAACTTTGCAGGCTCTCTGCAGTAGATTGCAACACCGCCCCCTTTGGCCATTCTATCTTGTCTGAAAATGTTGTAGTTAGGGATGGAGATTTCAGAGTTTTTGGTGGTCTTCCTAAGCCAGGATTCAGACACGGCTAGGACATCCGGGTTGGCAGAGTGTGCTAAAGCAGTGAATAAAACAAACTTAGGGAGGAGGCGTCTCATGTTAACATGCATGAAATCAAGGCTATTACGGTTACAGAAGTCATCAAAAGAGAGCGCCTGGGGAATAGGAGTGGAGCTAGGCACTGCAAGGCCTGGATTCACCTCTACATCCCCAGAGGAACAGAGGAGGAGTAGGATAAGGGTACGGCTAAAAGCTATGAGAAGTGGTCGTCTAGGACGTCCGGAACAGAGAGTAAAAGAAGCAGGTTTCTGGGGGCGATAAAATAGCTTCAAGGTATAATGTACATACAAAGGTATGGTAGGATGTGAATACAGTGGAGGTAAACCTAGGCATTGAGTGATGATGAGAGAGATATTGTCTCTAGAAACATCATTGAAACCAGGTGATGTCATCGCATGTGTGGGTGGTGGAACTGAAAGGTTGGATAAGGTTTAATGAGCAGGACTAGAGGCTCTACAGTGAAATAAGCCAATAAACACTAACCAGAACAGCAATGGACAAGGCATATTGACATTAAGGAGAGGCATGCTTAGCCGAGTGATCATAAGGGTCCAGTGAGTAGTGAGGTTGGTTGGGGTCACGGCGATTCAGACAGCTAGCCGGGCCATGGGTAGCAAGCTAGCAGAAGATGGAGGTCTGTTTTTAGCCACCTCATGCGTTTCCGTCGGTAGATTAGTGGGGTCCCATGTGGTAGAGGGGACCAATCCAATTGGCAAAATAGTTATAGTTATAGAGGCCCAAGAAAATTGTCCGATAGACCTATTCAGATAGCAGCCAATAAGGCAGCTAACGATTAGTGGGCCGCAGATGGGCGTTCAGGTTACGTCGCGAGGGAGGGGCCAGTTGGATAACTCCCTCGGGCAGATAACGTCGGTAGTCCAGTCGTGAAGGCCCGGTGGGGCTCCGCATCGGCAGTAAAACGGGTCCGGATAGGTGATTGTAGCCCAGGAGTGGCTGTGGGAACTCTTCAGCTGGCTAGCTCCGGAATAATTGATGTTTGCTCCGGGACTGACGTTAGCCAATAGTCACTCGGGTAGCAGCTAGCTAGCTGCAAGATCCAGGTGTAAATGTCCAGAGCTTGCGGTAGGAACCCGGGGATATGGAGAGAAAATAGGTCCAGTATGCTCTGGTCTGAGTCGCGTTGTACAAAACTGGCGATAGCTTTTCGAGCTAAAGGATAGCTGATGACCGCCAACCGTGGTTAGCTGAATACAGTGAACTGGCTAACTATTGGCTAAGTTCTGGCTAGCTTCTGTTGTGGATTTCAGATTTGAGGTGAAAAATTATTATTATTATTTTTTTAATTGGTGAGGCAGGTTGCAGGAGTGTTTTGAAGTTTAGTTTTTAGAAAAAAATATATAAAAAGATATGCGAAGAAAATATGTAAATATATATATACACGGGACACGACAAGACGAGGACAAAGGACGTCTGACTGCTATGCCATCTTGGACTGCTATGCCATCTTGTGTACCTGTACACAGCCCATCTGTAAATAGCACACCCAACTACCTCATCCCTATATTGTTATATTTTTTTGTTGCTCTTTTGCACCCCAGTATCTCTACTTGCACATCATCATCTGCACATCTATCACTCCAGTGTTACTGCTAAATTGTAAATATTTCGCCTCTATGGCCTATTTATTGCCTTACCTCCCTAATCTTACTACATTTGCACACACTACATAGACTTTTTCTATTGTGTTATTGACTGTACGTTTGTTTACCCCATGTGTAACTCTGTGTTGTTGTTTTTGTCACACAGCTTTGCTTATCTGCTTTATCACAGTTGTAAATGAGAACTTGTTCTCAACTGGCCTACCTGGTTAAATAAAGGTGAAATAAAATTTAAAAAAATACATTTATGGAAGGATTTTATAGCCCTTCTTACACATGACTGTGACGGTCTGTAGTGGATGAAGTAAATCTAACTGGGGTCACTATACTGGATGGATTGGTTAAAGAGGAGAGGTAGAACAACATTTCTCTTAAAGAATAGCTGCTTCCATTATGGTGCTGCAGGAGGGATATTTTATTTATTCCCAAATCACTCTTCGACCATCCATACCCAGATTTAGCTTTGTGTGTGTTTTATCACCACATAGGCCCGCAGTGGTGTGTATATATGTTTTATTGTGTTGCACGGTATACCAAAACGTTTGTACTTTTTCAATATTAGAACATGAAAACCGATTCGGTACTAGAATTTTGGTTACTTTTGGGAATTCTATCAAATGTGTCTCACGTTGTCTGCTGATTGTGAAAGGTTGAAGTCTGTCTATCAGCACAGCCTATGTCTCCTTATAGCGCGAGGGCTCCGTGCCTGCTCCGTGCCTGCTCCGTGCATGCTCTTTGCCTGCTCCGTGCCTGCTCCGTGCCTGCTCTTTGCCTGCTCCGTGCCTGCTCCGTGCCTGCGCCGTGCCTGCTTTTTGCCTGCTCCGTGCCTGCTCCGTGCCTGCGCCGTGCCTGCTTTTTGCCTGCTCCGTGCCTGCTCCGTGCCTGCTCTTTGCCTGCTCCGTGCCTGCTTTTTGCCTGCTCCGTGCCTGCTCTTTGCCTGCTCCGTGCCTGCTCCGTGCCTGCTCTGTGCCTGCTCTTTGCCTGCTCCGTGCCTGCTCCGTGCCTGCTCCGTGCCTGCTCCGTGCCTGCTCCGTGCCTGCTCCGTGCCTGCTCCGTGCCTGCTCTTTGCCTGCTCCGTGCCTGCTCCGTGCCTGCTCCGTGCCTGCTCCGTGCCTGCTCCGTGCCTGCTCCGTGCCTGCTCCGTGCCTGCTCCGTGCCTGCTCCGTGCCTGCTCCGTGCCTGCTCCGTGCCTGCTCCGTGCCTGCTCCGTGCCTGCTCTTTGCCTGCTCCGTGCCTGCTCCGTGCCTGCTCCGTGCCTGCTCCGTGCCTGCTCCGTGCCTGCTCCGTGCCTGCTCCGTGCCTGCTCCGTGCCTGCTCTTTGCCTGCTCCGTGCCTGCTCCGTGCCTGCTCTGTGCCTGCTCCGTGCCTGCTCTGTGCCTGCTCCGTGCCTGCTCTGTGCCTGCTCCGTGCCTGCTCCGTGCCTGCTCTTTGCCTGCTCTGTGCCTGCTCCGTGCCTGCTCTTTGCCTGCTCTGTGCCTGCTCTGTGCCTGCTCTGTGCCTGCTCTGTGCCTGCTCTGTGCCTGCTCCGTGCCTGCTCCGTGCCTGCTCTGTGCCTGCTCCGTGCCTGCTCTTTGCCTGCTCTGTGCCTGCTCCGTGCCTGCTCTTTGCCTGCTCCGTGCCTGCTCTTTGCCTGCTCTGTGCCTGCTCTTTGCCTGCTCCGTGCCTGCTCCGTGCCTGCTCCGTGCCTGCTCTGTGCCTGCTCCGTGCCTGCTCCACTTAAGCCAGGCATACGCTCAAATGTTGTTGATCAGTACAATAAAATAATAGTAATCATTTATTAAACAGAGTAAAAATGGACAACTAGAACAAGCTCAAACCAAGTTTATTCACCTTCTATATCAAACAGCCTCAAAGACATGCTTCCAGCCGTACACGTATTTATACCCCCTTTAGTCAGAATCTCCTCCTTTTCTCTAAACACTACATCTTTGTTGCTAGGCAGGAAGTTAAGGGATGTGGGTAATAAACTGTTCCTTCTCCCTTCATGTGACCTGACCTGACCTCGGCTCACATTCCTCACTAGCTCCACAGCTGTACAGCCTTATCAGTGACTGCAACCATGTGATTGCCTTTCCCTTACTTAGTAACTGCCCAAGCCCATGGCTCTTATCCAACCTCCATTGACCCCACCATCTACATTCCTCATACATGTAACCATTAACTTCTAGTATAGCAAGTATTTCAAACTAGAACCCAACAATTCGCAAAGCGCTTTTCATTATACAAGAATAATCTCAAAGTGCATAAAATAACATTCAAATATGTCTAACCATATCATGAAAGCTACAATCAAAGTCTAGGAAGAAGGGTAGGCCAGCCGATAGAGATGAGTCTTAAGGCCTGCTTTAAAAGCTCCAACAGTCTGAACAGCCCTGAGATTAATGAAGTTCCATAGGCGTGGTGCGTTGGAAGAAAAGGCACAGTCCCCCATTGTGCACGCCTGGTCCTGGGGGCATGGAGGAGTTTGTCGTCACTTGAACATAGGGTGCGTGGATGTTCACAGGGGGAGAGTAAGTCTGACAGTAGGCGAGGAGGATAATTGTTTTTTACCCCTTTTTCATGGTATCCAATTGATGGTTGCAGTCTTGTCCAATTGCTGCTACTCCTGTGCGGACTCAGGAGAGGCAAAGGTCAAGAGCCACAATGCGCACTTAACCCAGCCGCACCAATGTGTCACAGGAGTCACTAGAGCGCAATAGGACAAGGACATCCCAGCAGGCCAAAACCTCCCCTTACCCGGATGACGCTGGGCCAATTGTGCGCCGCCTCATGGGTTTCCCGGTCAGCAAGCTGCGACATAGCCTGGAATCGAACCTGGATCCGCTATTTGAGGAACAGGTAGCCAAAAGAGATCAGCAAGGATGGGGGGATGTGGGAAGACTTCTTTGTTTGCATCAGATTGCATGCAGGCCCCCAAGTACAACACTGCTATAATCGATTCTGGAGAAAATGTATGCATGGATTAGCTCTTCTGCGTCAATAAAAAGTGCTTCCCAAGTGGAAGGAAGCCGATTGTTTTCATCTGTAGCCCAATTAAATCAGCCAAAACAAGCTCAATAACTCAATGAATGCACACACTGCTATTGAATATGAACTTCCTTTTATTGTGAATAAATTTTCACAATGTAGTTTTCTCTTGAACATTTATTGAACAAGGATGTTTTGCTTCAACATTTATATGAATATTTAGGACTATTGAAGAGTAACCTAATGTTTTGTTCAAACAAATGTCAAACAATAGCTTAAATTGACACCGTACGCATGCTTTTGTGAAAAAAAAGTAAAACAATAATCACACCTTGTGCATGTTTTGTGAAAAAGCTTTCTACAATTAGGCTTCTTTGCCCTTGAACAATTCATTTTTTTAAATTATGTTTTTCTTGAGCATTTAAGCCTATTAATTTGAAAAGCCTTAGGATTAAGCTTGCAAAGGAAGGGTATATTACTGATCATTTTTTAAGTTTACCAGTAAACTACCAGAATTTTGGTAACTTTCAAGTTTTGGGGAGAATTTATCACAAGACAACTAGTGGCCTTTTTGGGTACTTCAGATTATCACAGGTGTCTGTAATTATCTCTGGTCCTCAGTGTGTCCTTATCACATGTAAAATAATAAAATAAAATAATTGTTAAACATTATCCTAAATATAGTGAATACCATTGGGCTTTAATATAATGTTTTCAGCATTAAATATTCTTCATATTTTTTTACACACTTTTATTTATTTTACTATATCAATATGTATTTGTTGTTAATGTTTTGCCACCAAACTGGTGGCAGTTGATTAATTATGCTATTTTATTTTTAACCATATGGTCTATCCACTAGAAACTCGTGGACAATATGGACACAATAATAAAACATGTATACTATACTACAAATATACTACAAATATACTATATATACATTTTTACAAAGTTATTCAATTATAAATGAACAAAATTACAATGAATTACCAAAATGAATGAATTTTCCGGTAGCTTTGCAACCCTACTTAGGCCTATCATTTTGCCGAAACAAAACAAAATGTGAAACAATAAATGGACATCTTGTAGGCCGACTGCCTGTGTCGGTTAATAGCCTATACCAGCATATGAATTAAATCTAATTAAATAAATAATAGGTTTAGAAAATAAATAGACTATAACAAAACATAAAGTTTAGAAAATACCCACTGTCCAGTTATGAGGCTATAATTGCCTACTTTGTCTTTTGAAGGTGCGTTCACTCGATGCACTTGATGCTGGAATGCGCTTGTTACTAGAATTGTCTTTGCAAGAGACCGGAATTGAGGGAAGGTGCATTTCTGGTTCTCCCAGAAAGCAAGCAAAATGTTCTGCCCAAGTTCCCAAAAGCATTTGGAGCTTGGCGTGTATTTGGCGCTTGGCCTGTATTTAGCGTGCATAGGCCTACAGTTAGACCCTTAAGCTTAGGCGTACGCACTGACAGATAAAACATGATCAAAGAAAAACCTCAATGTAGCCTATATGAATTGCAGAAGAAGGATACATTTATGGATTTTTTTAGGCATTGTTTTCTCAATATTTTATATCCTCGCGGATATAACCGCGTGGACTGCGGGTTATGAGTCAACCCGTGTACCACTAGTGTGTGCACAGTATGTCTGTATGCGCGTGTGTATTCACGTGTGTGTTTGCTAACTATGGTCCCAATAGTTAGTGGTGTTACGCTATGGTGTTTGCTAACTATGGTCCCCATACACAAAGTTATCTTTATTCTGTTTCCTATGTTTATTTGTATACAGTAGCTGTTAAACTCAATTTATGCTTGAAAGCACCCATGCACTTACTTAGAGGAAGTAGGAAACCAACTCTGTGGCATTGAGCCTCTTGTAAAATGGCTGAGCATTGCCAGAGCTTTGGAATGTTGGTTTGTTGTTGAGGAGGGGACACTTTCAAAGTGTACTGTCTTGTCAGCAGGCATTATGAAAACAAATAGTTAAACATCAGCGTGAGAGCATAAACTTTCCTAATGAGGCCCTTGGGAAGCGTTAGGTACAGAGAGCTCCACAACAGTGCAGTGCTACGTGTGGATTTAGGTCATTACTTTGTGTTGTGCCCCTGTCTCGCCCTCCAAGCTCCCAGCTCCCTCTCATAGTTATGATTTAGTGTGAGGATGACTTTACTAAAAAATGTTTTCTATCAAATCATCAAACCACCCATAAGCTGACTGACAGTTTGTCCAGCTCCAGCTCCAGCAATCTGTTTATCCGGGTCTCAGTTGAGCTCTGTGTAGCAGATATGGAACAGTTTACGATCTAGCTGCCACTTTGTTATTTAAGCCCTCAGCGGTGAGTTTGCCTTGCTCAGGCAGCAGGGAGGAGAAGGGGAGAGGAAGGGAGGAAAGAGGGAGGGGGAGGAGAGGGGGAGAGTACAGACCGAGAGGGGGAAAGAGCTGGGAGAGGAAGAGAGGAGAAGATGGGGAGATATATTTCCCAATGTACAGTATGTGTGGGTTGGCCTGTTCACCAATGATGTAACTGTCCTCTGCACACTATTCATGTCTCAGTCTCTCACACATAGACTTGCACATGGGCAGCAGGTAGCACAGGGGCGGCAGGTAGCACAGGGGCGGCAGGTAGCACAGGGGCGGCAGGGAGCACAGGGGCGGCAGGGAGCACAGGGGCGGCAGGTAGCACAGGGGCGGCAGGGAGCACAGGGGCGGCAGGGAGCACAGGGGCGGCAGGGAGCACAGGGGCGGCAGGGAGCACAGCATCCAGGGAAATGGATTGCTGTCATACCTTGTCCATAGACTGCTTACAGGGTAAGGAAACCAACAGGTCATTTTGTAATTTGGGTGAACAATCACTTTAATCCTAATCTTAATGAACACACACACACACACACACACACACACACACACACACACACTTCCTCTGCAGTTACATTTACATGGAATTTATTACTTTATTTCATTATTGTCATGAATGAATTGTCCTCTTTGCCATCATCAAATCTTTAAGTAATCATCATCATGTCATTATCATCATAATATGTTTCAAGGCTTTCTTCTCCTGTTTTCTCTTTCCTAGAAATGAAAGACAAGCAAGCTGCTTGCAATGGAGACATCAGACTGGCTGATATTGGATTAACCTCAGAGGGTTTCTATTTAGGACCTGACTGGAGAGTTGATGCACTACTTTGTGGTTGTGTCCCTTGAAAGGAACGCTGCTGTTATAGGGAGGGAGAGCTGTGTTCTATTTCTTCCTGTGGTGTTGGAGACAACCGAGGCTGTAGCAGCAGCAACCCTGGGTTGCCCATGCTATCATAGGATTATTCAACATCACTGCACTGGATTTGACTCACACAGTGCTCACTTTAACAGTCCCTCTGATGTACAGTGTGGTATAATTGTCTATTTGGGCATTGCTAAGGGAGCTAAACGAAGGAAGAGGAACGAATAATGAATCTATGTTAGGGTTGCAAAGGGAGAGTATAATACTGTTAACTTTAGAAGTTTACCAGTAAACTTCCAGAATTTTCAGTACATGCAAAATATATAAAACAATAAAATAAGATGATTTTGAAATAAACCATTTAATGACAACGCTAAAACATTATCCTAAACATAACCCATACATTTAGTGAATACAGTTCGTGTTTAATATGAGAGTTTCAGCATGAAATATCCTTCAGATTTTTACACACTTTTATTTATTTTGCTATGTCAATATGTCTTTGTTGTAAATGTTTTTGTGGTGGCAGTTCTGAAAACAGTAAATAGTAGGAGTAGTTGCAGAGTTAATTAGGCTATTTTCTCTTGAACCATATGGTCTATCCACTAGAAACTAATGAACACCAGTGTAAAGATTAAGAAAATATGATTAATAAACTTTTTTTATTATTCAAGTACAAGTTACCATAGATTGTCATAGATTACCCGTTAATTGCCTAAATTGCTGAACATTCCGGTAACTTGGTAAATTACCGGTGGTTTTGCAACCCTAATCTAGCTACAGTACATCTAGCTACATCTATCTTGACATAGACGGATGTTTTGCTCAGTGGTAAAGGGTACAGAAGTAGCCTAGGTCATTCATAAGATGTTCGCCTGCAGGGTAAAGCATACTGTATTTCAGCGCAAGCTTTTACTCAAATCCCAAAAGCCTCTCAGGTTCTTGTCTCTGCTCCAGCCGATGAAATCATGATCAGTGTTTAAAGCTTTTAGCTAACAGCCCTGCAAAAAAAAGTGTGATGGCTGCGCACTTAAAAGATGTCTCATAAAGTTTGCTTAATTTTTCAAATGTGTTATTAGTTTCACTGCATCAGGGAAATGTCTGTGTACACTATCCCTAATTCAGTGAAAATCATTTTTAAAATCTAAAAACGAAGTGAGCTTTATGTGACATCTTTCTGAGTGCGAACCCATCACAGTTTTCTGCTTATCTGAATTGACATGTTTTACGCACCAACCAAACATCTGGAAGGGCGTGATGGTCCCCCTTTGATTAGCTAAAAGCGCTGCGAAACACCCAGGAGTTTGGCCTCTCTCTCACAGCTCTCGACTCCCCCTCCATTCTACCACTCCACACAGGATGCCATCATCTCAGTCAAGAGTTCAACATTGAATTTAGAGCCCTTTGGAATCCCCATCAGAAATGAGTGGTGAGCAAAATGCAGAGATTGAACCAATCGGTGTTTCATTATTTATTTCCTCGCAGAGAGTGTCGTTGAGGCAAAGTCATTGAGAAAAGTTGATTCAGGGAATTAGAACAGTGTTCAGCTCTTTACTTGTATGTTCTTTACCATCATGTGAAGATACGAGACTTTGAAAGCCGCCAAGCTGTAGATTAGAATCTAGAGACCTTTTCACACTACTGAGCCAAACTGACCCGAGACAAACTGAACTAAGCTGGCCGGGGTACACATCCATCCACCATACTTGCTGAACCATGCTGAAAAGGAACATTTGAAAGAAGATGTCCAAGCCAGCACAGTTGGGTTCGGATCAGCACGATAGTGTGAAAAGGGGAAAGGTTTTTAAAATATTAGTGTCGTCATGTCTATGGGATTCAGAGCTATGGTACTGAAAGAATTCAAAGAAACACAACAGCAAGAGACAAGTAAGATGAGTAATTTGAGGGTATTGGAGAAAAAAGCCACAGGGAACTATATTTCATGTCGCTGAATAAATATTTCCTGCACATCCTCTGTTCAGAGGCGCTGTCAAGGATTATTCTCTGGCACATCAGAGTGCACTCAGCAACTAATCATTTTTACTGTGGAAGATTTAAGTGCCTTCTCTTGCCTGTCACTTATAATTTGAATGTCAACTGTCAAACACCCATGGCATAGTATTGTTCCTAAGTCGGATTTGAAAAGTCGTGTTTTTTGGGGGAAACCGCGGCTGGTTTTTTTCAGCTCAACACAGAACGCTGCTCAATGAAATAGTGGAGCAAAGCAGTCAATTGTCTGAGGTGCCACATGGAAATGTGGATTTTACGGAAATTATTATGCATTAGTAATTAAAAATACATTTGGCTTTGTGCTGAGAAATACAGTATTTCTATGGAGATAGCGGTTTTTGCCTCGCAATACTTTATAATCTGCTGTCATTGTCATGTATGTTTTCTATTTATAACCAGGGATGTGCCATTCAAATAGAAATCTTCCTTACAAAGGAGACATGCTCCAAATGCCAATCACCAAAGCATGTAACGACCACAGCTCTAAGTCGTTGTAACAGCACTATTTTAAGTTTCACAATTCTAAGTGTTTCTTGAATTGAGTAGTTCTTGTGTGGTTACACGCACACGCACGCACGCACGCACACACGCACACACACACGCACACACGCACACACACACGCACACACACGGAAACTCATGCAGTAGATCTGTCTTCTTCTCTCCTCCAGCGAGGTCGTCCTCTCCAACATCAACCACAGCCTGTCTGGCATCTGGGAGTGCCAGGTGACCAGTTCCCGTGGCAACAGGTCCAGACAGATGGAGATCCTTGTGTTGGAGACGTCAGCACCCTACTGCTCAGCAGACAGGGTCAACAGCAACAAGGGGGACTTCAGGTGGGTGCTCTAACCAGACCAAAAACAAAGACTAAACGAAGACTGAATGACAAGGTCAAAGGTCAACTACAGTGCAACAAGGTAGCCTAAAACATGCCTGACCTCATGTTGGCATTCAAGAAGTCAGTGTTTTGAGAATGTGCAATGTGAAAGCCCAATGGCTCGCTAAACTCAGCTCTGCTCAAGTAGGAAGCGACTGTAGAATATTAGATAACAAAGAAAGTAAACAGTCAAATGAAAAAAAAATCCATGGAATGTAAGTACTGTTTAGCTAGCAGTTATCCCCACGCATTAGGAATCCATGTGTTTCATATCAATCACCAAAATGCTAATAAATCTGTACCCCAGCTTTATACTGTAGCTTTCTATAAAACATTCCAATTAGTCTCTGACTGGCATTTTCCCATCCAGCTAAAGCCTTATGAGTTGAAAAGCTAACAGGCTCTCCACGAGACCTGGGTTCAAATACTTTGAGCATCTGCTTCAGTCTGCCTGGAGTGCCAGATGGGAGGGGTTTACCATTTTGGAACTGTTCAACTGGTTCCATTGCGTCAGGCAATCTCAATCAAGCACATTAATGATGGCAAATAATATTTGAACCCAGGTCTGCTTTCCACCTCTCCCTTTGTCTCTGTCCCTGTCCCTGTCCATCTGGAAGTCTTGAGAAGTTGTCTGCTTTTCTCCCTTCAGTCTTGTTTCCATGTATGCTCCATTGTTGTCATGAACTGCTCCTGTACTTTTACAACCCACTTCCAGTGAAGCGAGCAGAGAGGCTTTGTTTCTGCTAAGCAGTGGTGTAATGGGCTGGAAAATGAGACCCTTTTTTTATCGGGGGGGGGATTAGTGCCATAGATTACGAAGTAGCCGGTGCCATGATGACAGGGGGAGAAAGCAGGACAGGTTCCTCTGAACATAACAACAGATGTATCCTTAGTCTTTCCTCAATTTACTCCCTTTGTTTTCACGTTATGAAAAATTACCAAAATGACATTGTTGAAATGAAACAAGCTTGTTTTCATTGGTGTTTTTGAGGGTATTTTCAGGGAGATATAGACTACAGTAAGATGTACTGTATATGTAATATCCAGTTCCATTATGTTTGTTTACATGTCATGCAGATCAACAATCAACAATAAATGATACCTTAGTAATGCGACATAACAACAAGGCAACGTGTCACATCTATGTAGTGTAGTCAGGAAATCAAGGCTTATTGTTGATCACGGTGACAAAGACATTGCTACCATATCTTGTGACAGGTGGCCAAAGACCCTGGCAGGGATACTGGCCTTCCTGCCCTGTGCTCCATCCACATTTGGCTATGCCCCCCACCCTTCTGGTGCCGCTTCACACCACCGCACTCAGAGGGAGAAGAAGGCCTGGCGACGCTGTGACCGGGCAGGCCGGTGGGCAGAGGATGACTATACCCAGTGCCCATATGCCAGCGAGGTGACTCGCATACTGCATGAGCTCACCCAGGTAGGAAATTTTTCTCACTAGCAGAGACAACGCGAGACAAGGGGGTCTAAAACGGAATAATCTGAATCATTAACTATTTTTATTTGAGGTAATATCTGGCTTGATTAAGACCCATAGGAAGACATACAAACTGTTATTTTATAACACATATGAAATGCATCTGTGTAAATCCAAGTGATCTAGCCTCTTCTAACCCAATCACTGTTCTATTACCAGATGACCATCAACACCAGCAATGCCCAGCCGTTAGCCCAGCAGTTGGTAGCCTTCACCAGCAGGGCGGGGGACTTCAGCGATGTGATGGATGTCATCTTTGTCACACACCTGGTGGAGAGGCTGACTCGCCTGGTGGACCAGCGTAGAGAAGTACGTATGATAGCAGGACTTAGCCGCTGTTCACACACACACACGCGCGCACGCACACACACACACACACACACACACAGAAAAATGCACACACACACACAGCATTTACCCTCAGCCTCCATGCAGCAGTAATTGTTTTGCTAAATCAACAGTTCTCCGCATATTGTAAGAGGAATTGCAAATTTGACTAATCACTACACTATATCTGCATAAAGCAGTCAAAACAGTACAAAAAGAGGGCTTGCAATTTCAACCAATCTCCACACATTTAACGCATAATATAGTTCAATCAAGTCACACGTCAACAAACTTTGTCCCTCATCAATGCATTTTCCGGAGAAATTGGACAAAAGCATTGCATATTGCCATGCACAATGTCAGAATTCCTCTGGCAAAATCAAGCATTTTTGCCCCGCAAATGTCAGAAAATAATCCCTGGGAAGTTCTGGAGAGACTGAATAAAGAACCCCAAACTGTTTTCTTTGGACGAGCCGTTTATAGTCCAATGAAAGGCACATATGATGTCTCTTTTTGCCCCGGTAGCTGGCTAGTCTACTTGACTCCAGCTCCATAAATGCTAGACTTTGGGTGCTAATTTCCCTGAGATGTCATCAGTGAGGCAATTTGGTAACATGCAATTTGAGGGGAAACTATACATATTGTTAGCTGCTATTCCTGACCTGGTATTATTTAAGCCTGTGAGATGTGAGTGCTTTTCAGTGTTTTGAAAGCAGGGATTTGCCAAATTCTGAGGAGTGATTTGCAAGAATAGACCTGAAACTGTTCAGATGACAGCTTAAATCAGGGGTGTCAAACTCATTCCATGGAGGGCCTAGTGTCTGCTGGTTTTTTCCTTTCAGGTGAGGGCAGTTCCTTACTAATTAGTGACCTTAATTCATCAATCAAGTAAAAGGAGTGTAAACCCGCAGACACTCGGCCCTGCGTGGAATGAGTTTGACACATGTGGCTTAAATGGAGGGATCCGCAGGTTAACGGAACTCGATTTGAGAAACCGTACATTACGCTAAATGTGCTCACACTCTAGGAATAAAGGAGTCTTAGCCTGCCACCGTCCACGCTATACTAGCCTTCAAAATTAATTTGAAAAAGCTGAGCGTTTTCGTTCATCCTTTTTTTCTTGCTTATGACAATCATGCACCTGAGAGCTAAATTGATGAAGAGGTAATTCAGCTATCCCCCTAATCTATTCAAAATGTATTTCCTTTATACCAGGGGTCTTCAATCTTTTATTGCCCGGGGACCCCTGGTGAGGCAAACCGGAGACCGAGGGATCCTCATCATATGTTAGCCCCCCCAAAAAAAATCTATGTTAGCCCCCCAAAAATGTAACATCTTGTCTTATCATCAGGTGATGTAAAGAACATTTTAAAATGAATAGATTTCATAGATTTTGGTAGTCTATTCTGTTGTTCCTAGCGATATTCATTAAAAAAATGACAAAAAATGCACTTTTTCAACATTATTATTTGATATACAGTACCAGTCAAAAGTTTGGACACACCTACTCATTCAAGTGTTTTTCTTTATTCTGACTATTTTCTACATTGTAGAATAATAGTGGAGACATTAAAACTATGAAATGACACATTTGGAATCAAGTAGTAACCAAAAAAGTGTTAAACAAATCAAAATATATTTAATATTTGAGATTCGTCAAATAGTCACCCTTTGCCTTGGTGACAGCTTTGCACACTCTTAGTATTCTCTCAACCAGCTTCACCTGGAATGATTTTCCAACAGTCTTGAAGGAGTTCCCACATATGCTGAGCACTTGTTGGCTGCTTTTCCTTCACTCTGCAGTCCAACTCATCCAGAACCATCTCAATTGCGTTGAGGTCGGGTGATTGTGGAGGCCAGGTCATCTGATGAAGCACTCCATCACTCTCCTTCTTGGTCAAATAGCCCTTACACAGCCTGGAGGTGTGTTGGGTCATTGTCCTGTTGAAAAACAAATGATAGTCCCACTAAGTGCAAACCAAATGGGATGGCATATTGCTGTGGTAGCCTTGCTGGTTGAGTGTGCCTTGAATTCTAAATAAATCCCTGACAGTGTCACCAGCAAAGAACCCCCACACCATCACACCTCCTCCTCCATGCTTCACAGTGGGAACCACACATGCAGAGACCATCTGTTCACCTACTCTGCGTCTCATGAGTTCCGCCACAGGAAAGGAGGACCCAGAGTTACCTGTGCTGCAGAGGATAAGTTCATTAGAGGTTCCAGCCTCAGAAATCGGCAAATAACTGCCCCTCAGAATGCAGCCCAAACAAATGCTTCACAGAGTTCAAGTAATAGACAAACCTCAACATCTTCTGTTCAGAGGAGACCGCGTGAATTAGGCCTTCATGGTCAAATTGCTGCAAAGAAACCACTACTAAAGGACACCAATAATAAGATGAAACTTGATTGGGCCAAGAAACATGAGCAATGGACATTAGACTGGTGGAAATCTGTCCTCTGATCTGATGAATCCAAATTTGAGATTTTTGGTTCCAACCGCCGTGTCTTTGTGAGTGCTAGTTTCATCATAGCGCTTGATGGTTTTTGCGACTGCACTTGAAGAAACTTTAAAAGTTCTTGAAATGTTCCGCACTGACTGACCTTCATGTCTTTAAGTAATGATGGACTGTCATTTCTCTTTGCTTATTTGAGCTGTTCTTGCCATAATATGGACTTGGTCTTTTACCAAATAGGGCTATCTTCTGTATACCAACCCTACCTTGTCACATCACAACTGATTGGCTCAAACCCATTAAGAAGGAAAGATATTTCAGAAATACAATTTTAACCATGCGCATCTGTTAATTGAAATGCATTCCATTTGATTACTTCAAGAAGCTGGTTGAGATAATGCCAAGAGTGTGCAAAGCTGTCATCAAGGCAAAGGGTGGCTACTTTGAAGAATCTCAAATCTCAAATATATTTTGATTTGTTTAACACTTTTTTGGTTACTACATGATTCCATATGTGTTATTTCATAGTTTTGATATCTTCATTATTATTCTACGATGTAGAAAATAGTAAAAAAGAAAAGAAAAAAAAACCTGGAATGAGTAGGTGTGTCCAAACGTTTGACTGGTATTGTACATTTTCGCGGACCCCCTGCAGTAATTCTGCGGACTCCCGGTTGAATACCCCTGCTTTATACGACTGAAGGCAACTATAGGGTCTGCACACAAATGAGGTCAGAGTAGTGTAGTGGAATTACATTTTTATGTGAGAAGATCATTATTTGGAGCTCTCCTCAACACGGGGTCCTACTAGAAAACCTAACAATACTTGGATGCCCAGATACACCTTGATTACTGCCAACCCAATCTCTCCACAGAACAGTTAGAATAAAGAAACTGTGAATTTGATGTAAATAGTTCACCTGTCATCACAACTAAGTGATTATGCCCCATTGGAGCCGCTAATCGAAAGACAATCTTTATATAATGAATACAGTCACCATCACCACCCTCATCATTTCATTTCCTCAATCCCGTAGCTAGGGGACTATATCTCTGACATAGCCAGTAACATGATGCTGGTGGAGGAACACATCCTGTGGATGGCTCAGAACGAGGCCAGGGCATGTACACGCATTGTCCAGTGTGTGGAGCGCATCGCCGACCTGGCTCTCACCATAGACACGCAGGTCATATCAAAGGTAGGTAAACAAACATCAAATGCACACAAACGTCTATAAACTAACTGGTCACTCTTTAACCCCTTAAAAGGATAACTTATAAAGTGTTACTAAGGTTGGTTTTGAAATAAAAGCTTAAGGGAGCTCAAAAAGTATTGGGACAGGGACTTTTTTGTTGTTGCTGCTGTTTTGGCTCTGTACTCCAGCACTTTGGATTTGAAATCATACAATTACTGTGAGTTTAAAGTGCAGACCCCATTTTAGGGGACCAAAAGAGAAATTCACTGATATGTGTATTAAAAGTAGTAATAAGTTAAGTAGTTGGTCCCATATTCACGGCACAGAATGACTACATCAAGCGTGTGTCTCTACACATGGGTTGGATGCATTTGCTTTGGTTATGTTTCAGATCATTTTGTGCCCAATAGAAATGAATGATAAATATTGTTGTGATGACAGACGCTGGGAGATGAAAAGCAAGTGCAGGGAGTTCATATTTAATAAATAACGGACATGAAATAAAACACGGACAGCGTCTGGACAAGGGGAATAAAACAACATTAGTGCAGACACGGGGAAGAAACTGAGGAAATGACAGATATAGGGGAGGCGATCAATATGGTAATAGAGTCCAGGTGAGTCCCATGATGCGCTGATGCGTGCAACGATGGTGACAAGTGTGCGTAATGATGGGCCGCCGCCGCCTGGCGCCAGAGAGCACTAGAGAGGGGGAGCGGGAGCAGGCGTGACAAATGTATTGTGTCATTATGGAGTCACTTTTATTGTAAATAAGAATATAATATATTTCTAAACACTTCTACATTAATGTGGATGCCACCATGATCATGGATAATCCTGCGTGAATTGTGAATAATAATAAGTGAAAAAGTTACAGACACACAAATATCATACCCCAAGACATGCTAGCCACTCACCATTAAAACAACTGGGAAGGTTAGCATTTTTTGGGGGGGGGGTATGATATTTGTGAGTCTGTAACTTTCTCACTCAAGAATCATTTCTAAACGGTTCACCCAATATTAATGAAAATACCCTCAAATTAAAGCTTACCGCCTGCACGTTAACCTCATAGTCATTGTTTCATTTCAAATCCAAAGTGCGGTATCATTTTATATCCAAAGTCAGCTCAAAATAAAATATTTTGGAACTCACTGTAGTTCAGGCCTGGGCAGAGGCCGGCCCGGAAATAAATGTCAAAATAAATGTCCCACAAGTGGTGGGAGTTAAATCATTACACAAAGGCGAGAATTCATTGGGCTTTTAATTTCAATAACATCGCAAATTCTTCATGTGATCTGAGCATGATTCCGCGGGACGTATTGAATCAGGTTGCGGGCCGCATACGTCCCGCGGAATCATGCTCAGATCACATGAAGAATTTGCGATGTTATTGAAATTAAAAGCCCAATGAATTCTCGCCTTTGTGTAATGATTTAACTCCCACCACTTGTGGGACATTTATTTTGAAGACACGTATAAATAACAACTGCACGAGGACAGACAGTGACTGACAGGCTGACAGACACGTCACAGTTACAAATAGTAGCTAGCTAGAAATTAGTTTTTCAAAGTTAAGGAAAGTTGACAATGAATGTAGGTTGTTCCAGCAAGAGTGGACATCGAAATATTTATGTATTGAGGTATCAGGGAAAGCTGTGTGCTTAGCGTGCAAAGAGAGCATCGCTGTCTTGAAAGACTGCAACTTGTCCCGACACTTCCAGACGAAGCATGCAGAGAAATATAGGAATATGTCTTCTGAGCAGAGGGCAATGCATCGAAAGAGTTGCTTTCTCAGTTGCAAAAGCAGCAAGGTCTTTTCACAAAACTGCATTCAGCAAACGATGGAATTGCGAGAGCTAGCTATGTACTGTCCCACAAAATTGCTAAACATACCAAGCCATTCGCTGAGGGCGAATTCATGAAAGAATGTTTAATTGACTCTACACCAATACTTTGCCCCAGACAAGAAAGAGCTGTTTGGAAATGTTTCCCTGTCAAGACGAACAGTGACATGGCGTGTTGAGGGCATCGCAGAGAATATGGAACAACAGTTGAAAGACAAGGTAAAGGATTTTACCTATTTCTCCGTGTACCTGGATGAGAGCAGTGATGCACGTGACACGGCGCAATTGTTGATGTTCTTACGAGGCATAACCCCAGACTATAAAATTACAGAGGAGCTTGCTTCAGTGCAGTCAATGAAGAGCACAACCACAGGGAAATATTTATTGGAGGAGGTTAATAAGTGTGTGGCAAAACTGGGACTGAGTTTTGAAAAGTTATCCAGTGTGACCACTGATGGGTGCCCAAACTTGACAAGAAAAAATGTTGGCCTTTTGAAAAGGATACAAGATCAAATAGCTGAGCTGAACCCAGATCAGATTTTTTTTCCCTGCATGCATTATTCATCAGGAGATACTCTGTAAATGTGTTCTGAAAATTAGCCATGTTGTGGATACAGTCACTAAAGTGGTAAACTTCATAAGAGCTACATCTTTAAACCTCAGGCAGTTTGTCTCACTGTGGGAAGAGACAGAGTCGTGTCATGCAGATCTCCCATACCACAAAGACGTGAGATGTCTGAATTTGGGGAAGGTGCTTAAAAGGGTGTTGGACCGGAAATCGGAGATTGCTGAGTTGAATGGTTGGCTGATTTTGCCTTCACCGTGGACATCATGGCCCTCATGAATGAAATTAATTCCAAACTACAAGGGAAGGGCCTTTTTGCACATCAGATGAACAGCCTTGTCAAAGTCTTCAAGGGAAAATGACTCCTCTTGACCCGCCAAGTAGAAGCCAACAATCTCACCCACCTTCCAACACTACTAGTCTGTTCCCTATCAGATGACCAGCAGGAGAAGTATACATCGCTGCTGCGTGCTTTGAACGGTGAGTTTTATCGTTGTTTTGAGGATTTCAAAGTGTTGGAAAATGACATGCTTTTGGTTTCCTCTCCATTCACCTTCAATGTGGATAACGCTCCCACTGACCTGCAACTTGAGCTTATCGATCTTCAGTATGATGCAGTGATTGGAGAACTATTCAAAACAATGTCACTGACGAGGTTCTATGCATCTCTCGATGAAAAAAACTTTCCAAAGATTAGGAGTCATGCTCAGAAAATGTTTGTAGGGTTTGGATCAACCTATTTATGTGAACAGACATTTTCAGTGATGAAATATATCAAGTCAAGGCACAGATCATCTCTTACTGACTCTCACCTCTCAGCAATCCTGCACATAGCGACATCAGAAACTATACCTGGCTTCACTGCTCTAGTCAATGTCCATCAGAGACTTCACTCCTCACACTGATTGAGTAGTTTAAATGTAATGTTGAGCTCTCTCTCGTTCTTGTGTTTTTGTGCATACCAATTAACAAGAGTTCTGTCCGTGGTGCTGAATGCACAGTGTACTTTTCCCTCCGTGTAGTTCATAGCAAGTTTAATAATGAAAATACCTACCGAAAGGAGGACATGGATGTGGTTTATTTCTGTGCATGTTAAAAAAAGTAAAATAAGTAGCACATGATTTACAGTAGATATATCTGTCAACACAGTCATACACATGATGTACAGTTGAAGTCAGAAGTTTACATACACCTTAGCCAAATACATTTAAACTCAGTTTTTCACAATTCCTGACATTTAATCCTAGTAAAAACTCCCTGTCTTAGGTCAGTTAGGATCACCACTTTATTTTAAGAATGTGAAATGTCAGAATAATAGTAGAGAGAATTATTAATTTCAGCTTTTATTTCTTTCATCACATTCCCAGTGGGTCAGAAGTTGACATACACTCAATTAGTATTTGGTAGCATTGCTTTTAAATTGTTTAACTTGGGTCAAACGTTTAGTATAGCCTTCCACAAGCTTCCCATCATAAGTTGGGTGAATTTTGGCCCATTCCTCTTGACAGAGCTGGTGCAACTGAGTCGCATTTGTAGGCCTTCTTGCTCTCCCACGCTTTTTCAGTTCTGCCCACACATTTTCTATAGGATTGAGGTCAGGGCTTTGTGATGGCCACTCCAATACCTTGACTTTGTTGTCCTTAAGCAATTTTTCCACAACTTTTGAAGTATGCTTGGGGTCATTGTCCATTTGGAAGATCCATTTGTGACCAAGCTTTAACTTCTTGACTGATGTCTTGAGATGTTGCTTCAATATATCCACATAATTTTCTCCCTCATGATGCAATCTATTTTGTGAAGTGCACAAGTACATCCTGCAGCAAAGCACCCCCACAACATGATGCTGCCACACCCGTGCTTCACGGTTGGGATGGTGTTCTTTGTCTTGCAAGCCTCCCCCTTTTTCCTCCAAGCATAACGATGGTCATTATAGCTAAACAGTTATATTTTTGTTTCATCAGACCAGAGGACATTTCTCCAAAAGCATGATCTTTGTCTCCATGTGCAGTTGCAATCCGTAGTCTAGCTTTTTAATGTTGGTTTTGGAGCAGTGGCTTCTTCCTTGCTGAGCGGCCTTTCAGGTTATGTCGATATAGGACTTGTTTTACTGTGGATATAGATACTGTTGTACCTGTTTCCTCCAGCATCTTCACAGGTCCTTGCTGTTGTTCTGGGATTGATTTGCACTTTTCGACACCAAAGTACGATTATCTCTAGGAGATAGAACACGTCTCCTTCCTGAGTGGTATGACAGCTGCGTGGTCCCATGATGTTACACTTGCGTACTATTGTTTGTACAGATTAACGTGGTACCTTCAGGCGTTTGGAAATTGGTCCCAAGGATGAACCAGACTTGTGGAGTTCTAAAAAAAACATTCTGAGGTCTTGGCTGATTTCTTTTGATTTTCCAATGATGTCAAGCAAAGAGGCACTGAGTTTGAAGGTAGACCTTGAAATACATCCACATGTACACCTCCAATTGACTCAAATGATGTCAATAAGCCTATCAGAAGCTTCTAAAGCCATGACATCATTTTCTGGAATTTTTTAATTTTCTAAGTGAAATAATCTGTCTGTAAACAATTGTTGGAAAAATGACTTGTGTCATGCACAAAGTAGATGTCCTAATCGACTTGCCAAAACGATAGTTAGTTCACAAGAAATTTGTGGAGTGGTTGAA
The DNA here is from genome assembly GCF_016432855.1 of Salvelinus namaycush. Classification (NCBI taxonomy): domain Eukaryota; kingdom Metazoa; phylum Chordata; class Actinopteri; order Salmoniformes; family Salmonidae; genus Salvelinus; species Salvelinus namaycush. The sequence continues at coordinate 10,787,811 of NC_052328.1, read as the reverse complement.
AGACTAGTTTTAATGACTCCAACCTAAGTGTATGTAAACTTCCGACTTCAACTGTATAATTCTGGCCTGCGATGGCAAAAATATATTCTAATGTGGCCCTCCATGGAAAACAATTGCCCAGGCCTGCTGTAGTTCATCCTCCTTTTAGCCTCGCAGCTCAGCATGATCAGCAAATTAGTTTTGTTTTTCATCAACATCTATTTATCGATTCAGTGCAGAATGACACTTCAGAATGACACTTCAAAGGATCAGCCATTTATGTTCAGACCAGGAAGATAAACTCACTTACTCCCATTCTCCCTATCGCTCTGACTCCATCCAGGTGTCCCCAAACATAGCCATGGAGGCCTTTCTGATCAGGCCGTCTAACTTCCGGGGTCTTTCGTGTATGGCAGTACAGAGAGCCCCCCTGCCACCCTTCTCTGGTCAGAGGAACCAGGATGCCATCGGGGACACGCTGCTCAACTTCAAATGTCACACGGTCAACGGCGGCGGCTCCCCCGCCAGCCAACTCAGCAAGGTACAGTACATAGAAATAGAATGACTTGAAAATAAAGCACACATTGAAGGATGAACTTCCTGCTTTTACTCCATGGTTAATGGGTACAACATACATTCAATATGGCTGCCGGTCCTCCTGTTACAGAACGTTGACTTGAATGAGAATCTCTCTTCTAGGAATGACATTTCTATGATACCATAAGTGTTCATCAGAGATTGGACATTTAATTCTGTCCTAAAATTCTCTCTGTCTATTTTTTATTTATTTAGATAATGCAGCTTGTTATGGTCAAGATTCAAATGCACCCACTTTGGTGTAAGAATAATAGGGCAGTGCTCCTGCCTGGCAGACTGTTGTTGTCTATTACTCTCCATAAATTGACATCCTGTTTTGGTGCAGTGGCATGCTGTAGATCAGCCTGTGATAGGTTGCACTGTAAAGGGGGAAGGGTCAGGATTGGTGGAGTAGTTCTGGAGTCAGTGTATGTAGGCCACTCTCCTGTGATGGATACTGTGGCCTTGTGTCCCTGTCACACTAAATCACTGTTACTCCATCATACCTCCTGCTGGCCCGTCCCAAATGACAGATGCCACGTCAGCTACACTTTACAGTCTACATATGCAGACAGGGAAAAACACTCCTCTGGCATTGAAGTGGCATTGTTTTGCAATATTTCAGTAGGTCGTTATACACATCAGCTACTGTGTGCATGTGCGCGTGCTTGTGCTGGTGTGTGTGCATGTTTACTTTCGTGTCTGTGTGTTTCAGCATGTTTGTTGACTGTGTCCTCTTATGATTAGCTAATACTATCTACTGTGCTCAGCTATTATTTAGCTTGGTTGCAGTGCCCAGTGCAGCAATTCAGCGATCTCAGATGGGACTAGCCATGGGGGAGAAAAGCAAGGCATTCCTTTGATGACTAAGCTGTTCCTTTGTGATGACCAGTGACAGAGGTCGATGAGCATGACTAGGCTTATCGAAGTGAGACAATTCCAAACCAAACCTGTGTGGCTTGATAGACAGGGAGCGATTGTCATTGAGAAAGTGAGCTCTCAATGGGAATGTGACATTGTGAGCGGCACTCAGAGCAGCAGTGGGCCACTTAGGGTTGGGATGGAAATGCCGCCAGCCTTCTCTCTCTCTCAGCCCTATCTCTCTCTCTCTCAGCCCTATCTCTCTCTCTCTCATTGGCCTTGTCCTTGCTCTCCTCTGCTCTCCTCTGGGAGTACAACCCTACGACGTGACACTGCATATGCAAAGGCCCCTCCTATTACTACCGATCTCACACTCCCTCGCAGGCCCTTTCTCACTGCACTGTAACAGGCGCCCTGGCAGCCCCTCACATCCACTGTTTAGAGGGTGCTTTTCCAGCCCAGTAATCAGCCTCAATTGCCATTTTTCATGTAGGCATCTGTTAGGATTGTTTTGTGCATAGGAATGCCATTTACGGGATTAGAATTAGAATCCTGGAGAAATCGGTTTACTGTTATTGGTTTTACTGTTATACACTTGTGGATAACAATGACAGTCACACCAGCAATAACTGCAATATGCTTTTGCTACACGACAATATTTAGCTATTGCTACATGACAATTGTCTGTGGCTCTCACCAAATGAGTGCTGGACAGCTAGCTATCCTGATGTAGTGAACAGTTATGTTGGGATTCCCACGCTTTGAATTCCAATATGGTGGGTACTGGCACATGTCCCTAGGCAAGGCTTCTACCATTGGGGGGGCTATTCAACTTCTGCCTGTAGTGCCTCCCGGTGGCTGGAGGTGTAGGTGCAGGGCTGCCGCAGGGCTCAGTGGTTCCCTTTGTCCTTGTTTCACCCACAGACAGAAAGAAACGAAAGATGCAAAGCGGAAGCCTGACTCCACCGCTCGTCACTTTGACTGTGAAGACGGCGTGTGGATTTAGAGAGCGAATCCATTCAGGCCACACACACTCACTCACATACACGCACACACGCATATGCACACACGCACACACAAACACACGTACACAAACACACACACTAATCTTCCACTCACACTCTCACTAGAACTGACTCAGACATGCAGCATCCCTCAGGAGGAGAGGCTACTTCCACAAATATCACCGCTCCCGTCTCTTCTTTCCCCAGGATAGAACACTGCATGTTTGGGGGAATTTCTCACCTCCTCTCTGTGCTGTTGTTCCTTCAGTGTATTCTGTGCGACTGATGATCTTTACCAGTGTTCACACTGCTGGCATTTAAGCCGTAGTGCTGTTTTAGCCCCCACTCGCAGAGTATCTGATCTCTATCTCTCTGGCTGTGTCTCATGCCTGGTTGTGCTGTGCTAGGTTAAACTGAGCTACTGCACAGAACATATGGTCACGCTGTGCCCACACACAGCCAAACGGGTGGCATTGCGCACATACACACACCCACACACAAACGCTTACATGTGCAACCACGATCACATGCATGTACACACACACACACACACACACACACACACACACACACACACACACACACACACACACACACACACACACACACACACACACACACACACACACACACACACACACACATACACTAGATGCCAGACCTCAGCCACCAGCTCCATTCAACACATATGTTTTTAAATGTCTGGCTGGTAGCTAATTGGATGGGATAACAGTGAAATATAAGGAATCTGGTTTGTGGATTTCCTCAAAAGAATTTCACTGAACGACCACACACTCTCCCTCAACAGTGCCAAGCTGCACAGTCACTTCAAACAAAATGTATAATAACAGAATATCAGGGGCATCATAGAGTCTGCCAGTAAACTGCTGTATTATTTAGTTTAATTTAACACATTTTGCATGCCTATTAATAAAGATTAGTTCTAGAGAGGAGAAGCATTCTCATGGGTGTGAAATACAGCTAATGATGCCTTTGATAAGATCACCTGAGTTTAACTCTACCCTACGTCGTTCATATTATCACCTACTTATCATCCAAGCAGATTCTCTTTCAGTACCATCTGGTAAACTATTAATCTCATCTGATATAATTGCCCAGAGCATTTTTCATATATTTTTTTTTTTTACGTCGTCTTAAGTTAAGCCAAAAGATTTTTAAGTTCAAAGTCTGACAATTAGCCATCTATGCCGACATTTAGCACCAAATCGCACACTCGTGCGTAAAATAACAGTTTTGAATAATGCGACACTGCAATTAATCCAAAATGAGGTGGGAATGCAAAACAACAAAACAGTTGAGGGATTTGCTTTGCGTGAGTATAGCTACAGTGTAAAAACGTACTTATCTGCAAATTATGCTATTTCGCTCTTGAAATGGTACCAAAATGGGAAAACTCGTCTAAGGTAAGCAATGTCCCAAAAGATTTCTGTTAAGTATTAGTTTGCCTTGCATTTTCTTAGTGTTTCATTTAAATTAAATCATTAATAGAGCAGTTTCAAGATATCACGCCTCTAAGTGTTTTTATGCACTGTGAGGGTGTGATTAAAAATGTCTGCTAGAGTCACAGTCATGTCTTAAAAGCTAACTGAATAGCTAAGACCACAGGGGGTGCCAGTGATGCCCTTCAGTAGAGGTATCGGCCAGTTAGGACAATATTTACCGGTCACTTCTCTCCCCCTTGCTCATTAAGCCATAATTAATTAGAGAGGGCCTGTGGCTGAGCTAGTGGGATATGCTAACCTCTCTGTTTAGATAGCATTCCTGCTCCATAGAGCTTTAGTGCTTTTTAATTATGCTGCTGTTAGCTGTTAGCCGCTAAACAGTCACCATGCAGGTTAGAGCTGCTGCTACCTCATCTGGGGAACTGTTAGCGCTGGGAATACACAACCACAGGCAGGAAGACACAACCACCAAATATCTCATGCGACAAGTGCTCAGAGACAAATTTAACTGACACAACCTACTTTTTGAACACAGATGCAGTACTTCCCTGATAGTGATTTACAATATAATAATGAAATCCATTTAATATGCGCTTTTATCCAAAGCGACTTGTGAGTGCATACATTTAAGCATGTGACCCAGTGGAAATTGAACTCACAACCCTGGTATTGTTAGTGGCACGCTCTTATCAACTGAGCCAAACAGGACCACACAGCTTCTATGAATTCCACATGTCTAAATATACTCTTAATCATTCCATCATAATGTAGATACGGACTAGGAGTGCTGTTGAGAATTCTGTGCACAAAGCAATGGAGGAATTAAGCCATTTAAGTGGGTATCGACAGAGTGAAGGCTATTCATTAGCACGTTGACCTGTATTCTTTTAGACGAGGGGAAGCACAGAGAGGAAATCATGCAAATTCCCTCGCCCGATTCATACCCGAATTGCTCAAGGTTAATCGTATGTGTGCCGAATGCCATATTTATGGCATTAACATTCATCCATTATTTTCATGGGTTTCACATTGCAGATACTTAGTGTGTGTGTGTGTGTGTGTGTGTGTGTGTGTGTGTGTGTGTGTGTGTGTGTGTGTGTGTGTGTGTGTGTGTGTGTGTGTGTGTGTGTGTGTGTGTGTGTGTGTGACCATACATATGAGGGCATTTGCATTTGTGCTCTGTTCTATAACTGCAAAAGCATACAACAACAACAATGTTCCCTCTAAGCATTGTATTTTTCCAGGAGTAGGTCTCCAAAAACAAATAGGCCTGTGATGCTGCAGTGAGATGTGCTGAATGCTAAACACTGTGGAAACCCTCTCTACTCCTCCTAATAAGAAGAGGGAGGGAGTGAGGTAGGGAGAAGGAGGAAGGGAAGGTGGGAGGGAAGGAGAAGAGTGAAGCAAAAAGAGAACTGGAATTTAGGAAGAATGAGAAAGAGGGAGAGACAGGGAAACGCGACAGATTAAGAGAAGGGATTGAAAATTCAGAAGCAGACAGGTAAAGAGACAGAGGGATATAGAAAGAGAGGGAGACAGAGGGATCTATTTTATTCTATAAATGTTTTATTTAACCTTTATTTAACTAGGCAAGTCATTTCAGAACAAATTATTTTTTACAATGATGGCCTACCAAAAGGTAAAAGGCCTCCTGCGGAGACGGTGGCCTGGGATAAAAATATAAAAGATTTAAATATAAATATAGGACAAATCACAACGAGAGACACAACACTACATACTTCAACAGAACACAGCACTACTTCAATAGAGAAAGAGAGATTGAGAAAGATAAATAGTTCCATCGACGGATAGAGATAGCCAGTCACCGAGCATTTGGGGAGATCTGTCCATTTCCGCTGAACAGCCGAACAGGGGACAGAGGAAATTTGGTTCTCTTTGTGCCTTTGGAGCCTAGTCGCTCTAGCTGCCTGGGCTTTGTGCAGCAGAATGGCCCTGGCTGTCCTTTGTCACGCCTGCTTCCCTGAGAGGGTCGGATATGCACGCACACACACACACACACACACACACACACACACACACACACACACACACACACACACACACACACACACACACACACACACACACACACACCGTATACACACACAGACGCACACATCCTCTATTCCCATCCTGCTCTGCCGCAGTACAGCATTCACACTGTTTCATTAAGTGCCTCTGTTGCATTACCACGCTCATGTACTGGACTGCTGGCTGTACAATGCTGTATTGTGAAGCGAGCTCCTCCTAATCTGTTTGCTGCTGGCTGTCCTATGCTATGCAGACCGAGCGCTATTTTGCTGCATAATGATTTATATTAAACGTTGGACTCTGCTGCACTGCACTACACAATCGAGTTGTTGTTTGCCCCTGACAACTTTTCTTTGTGAATACAGTGCTTCAACATTTCTTACAGCACGGCATGCTTTTATTGTAGATTGAATTCCTTGAAATCCCCCCTCTGCTTATAGAGGGTGGGGTTGAGGTGAGGGCATTATCAGCGCGACACATAGCTGATTCGTAGATATGTGACGTACAGGGATTGTTGATGCCCCCGGCTGGCACTCAGTCATAGATTGTTAACTTTGATGAAGAAACCTCAAACTTTTATTTCAGAGGCCGGGAAATGCAGTGTGCTCTCAGTTAGTTGTGTTATTAGGTCATATCAACTTAGTCACGAGTTAAGACTTTCCTCACTTGAAGCAACGGCGTGCCGTTCATCATCATAAGTCCTCTTTGTGCTTATTTGACCTGTCACCTTGGTAATAGTCAAGCATACAGTCATTTAGCATTGGCGTTATTCCATTGCTATGACCAGTGGTAACCCTCCACGTGCTATGATTCTGTCTCTCTCCCCCACTCTTTCACATTGTTTCTCTGTCTATCTTGTCTCTTCCCTGTAGCGCTAAAAGCACCAAGTAGGCCAATTGGCCGAGGGCTCCGTCCCCTGTTCTAGTTAATCTGTGCTGTCCGGCTTTATTTTTCACCTTTTGCTTCTGACCTACAAATCACAGCTCCATTGACCCATATCGTCACCCCCAGTCCTTACAGCCTCCTTTAAACAGGGAGCAGCTGGGGAGCTGGTTTCAGTCTGTCTCTTTTGCTTTCTGTCTGTGTCTTTCTCCCTCCCTCCACTACCTCCCTCCCTCCCTCCCTCCATCCTTCCCTGCATGCTATTACAAGCTGCTTTCTCCCTTGTACATTCCTTGCCGGGCCATGTGGGGTAATTAAAGCTAAATTAACAAATAATTAAATATATGCTGTAAGGAACAGTCTGGATGAAGGTCACACAGAGTAGCACAAACATGCACACACACACACGTGCGTGCAAGAGCATGTATACCCAGAGATGAGCACACAGTCAAACACACACACAGTCGAATTAATTAATACACAAATGCACATTCTGAATAGAGCAGTCATTTCTTTTGAAATTCCTCCCGAACTCTCATCAGGTCCATCAAAGTCTGATCTCAGAAGCATAGCTCCCGGCTTTGGAGTAGCAGCATTCCCTAAAGAACTAACCCTTATTGCTCTGCAATGTGTTTGCGTGTGCACCATCTGTGAGCTTTTGCGGTTCCCTAAATGCAAATTCTTAGATTAATTAATTGGAATGTTCCTATCCTGGCTGTGTGCACAGCCTAGATTCTGGAGGCTGAGGTTCCACAGGCAGTATAATTACTGTAAAACCTTGTTGAGTTCTCTCTGTGTGTGTGTGTGTGTGTGTGTGTGTGTGTGTGTGTGTGTGTGTGTGTGTGTGTGTGTGTGTGTGTGTGTGTGTGTGTGTGTGTGTGTGTGTGCTTGCTACATTTTTTGGGAAAACTAATACTAAAATCTCAACTGATATGCAAAGTTTTTTTATAGATATAACCCCGCAAACTAAAATGAGTTGTTAGGACATCCACAGAACGTCACGAAATGGTTGCCTGAAGTGGTAAGGACATTGTGTGATGGTCTCATGGAGGTGTCTAGTTCCCGGACATCCCCAAGGACATTTTTAGGATGTTCTTGGGACATTGTATCATGGTCCCCTGGAGGTTTTGTCTAGTTCCCGGTTTGTCCCGGGGCCGTTCCCTTAGAATGTTTTAGGACATTCATGGGACGTTGTTTCATGGTCCCCTGGAGGTTTTTGTCTCGTACCCGGTTTGTACCGGGGACGTCACCTGATGGTCGACACCCAATGGTCACAAAAGAACGTTGTCATTTCAGTGCAGATGGCACTTTGATAAGTGCAGAGATGTATTATACGTATGAATGTGTAGGTGACTTCTTAAATGCTACAGACTTTGTGGCACAGCAGAAAGATCAGCGTACCCCAAATCCAGATGTTGTGAGTTCAAATCCCAGTTTGCGTCGTATTTAAAAGTCAGTACTAAGTGATCATGTCATATGTAATCATATTGTCATTGATTTAAGATTTGACACTATTTTAGCTAAACGGCGTACCATGTACCTTAAAACCTATACCACTTAATTACATTACTTAAAATAGTTTGGCACACCTGGGACCATCAAGTGACAAAAACCTCCGGGGACCTTGACACAACGTCCCAAGAATGTCCTGAAAAGATCTTTGGGGATCTTCCCGGGACAAACCGGGAACTAGACAAAACCTCCAGGGAACCATGAGACAACTTCCCAGGAACTTCCTAAAAGTGTCCTCAGGGAGGTTCACAGGATAAACCGGGAACTAGACAAAACCTCCAGGGAACCATGAGACAACTTCCCAGGAACTTCCTAAAAGTGTCCTCAGGGAGGTTCCCAGGATAAACTGGGAACTAGACAAAACCTCCAGGGAACCATGAGACAACTTCCCAGGAACTTCCTAAAAGTGTCCTCAGGGAGGTTCCCAGGATAAACTGGGAACTAAACAAATCCTCCAGGGGACCATGACACAACGTCCTTACCACTTTAGGCGACCATTTTGTGACGTTCCGGTGACATCCTAACGACTAATTTCTGTTTGCAGGGATGTTCCCTTGGGACCATCGCCCATGTCCTAATGACTTACAAAGGTCCTGACATAGTCCTCAGTAACGTCCTGGTAACTTACAGGGAACTAGACAAAGGTCCCCCAAAGAACGTTCTCTTTGGACCATCACGCGACGTCTCCTTGACCATCATGAAACATCCCCTTGTGGTCATTGAATATCCCATGGATAACGTTCTATCAGAACCAAATATACACTTTTTCATAACGTTTCCTAATAGACATCAAAATACATTATTTTAACGTTATACTACGGCCAAACAGGGACCTGTAATGAACGTCTTCTTATGGTCCTGAGGTGAACGTCATGTTTTAATGTTCCTAGAATAGGATAACGTCTCGACCTTATGGGAACCTCACATAATGTCATTAAGACGTCCCCTGTTTGCTGGGAACCCATTTGTAGACTGAACTGAACCATACCAGAGAGAGGGTAGAGAAGCAAGAGCCATATCTCTGCCCAAAATATGTCCACATCAAGCAGATCCTTAGTTATTAAGAAGGTGAGGAGTTTTTGTATGGACTCCGGAGATTCCAGAGGCTTTTTCGATGCCACCAAGGCATTGTATGGACTCAGTTATCTCGGTCTAAACCCCTTTCGCTCCAAAGATGGTCAAAAGCTGCTGAAGAATGACAAATCAATTAAATGGGATTCCAGGTAGCACCACTGTTACATGGCCTTTATAAATCTTGCCTTCTGACTCTGTGAACCGCCATGCTTCCTGGCTGATTCTGTCAAGAATCAGTTGCCCTGACAAATTCACCAAAATACTGCTGCGTGACAACATGTCAGCTTTAGTACTCAGTAACAGTGGCGCTGAAACGGAATCCTTCAAGGTTGACACTGGAATTAAACAGGGCTGCACCATTGCACCCACCCTGTTTTCTATTTTTCATCGCTGCAGTCCACCACCTCACAGGCCAAAATCTGCCGCAGGGATCCAAAATTCTGTACAGAACAGACGGCAAACTCTTCAACCTCACCAGATTCAAGGCCAAGAGCAAAATCACCAACACTTCCATTGTGGAGCTCCAGTATGCAGATGATAATTCCATCACTGCCCATTTAAGAAGAGGACATTAAGTGCATCCTGGAAGCTTTTGCAAAGGCATGCAAGCTTCTGGGTCTGGCCCTAAACCTAAAACATACCAAAATCCTCCACCAACCACACCCTGACAAAAATTCACCAGCCCCAGCTAAACATGTTGACAATACCACTCTTGAAAATGTGGACCACTTTCCCTACCTTGACAGCCTTCTCTCCTCCAAAGCCAACATTGACACGTAAATGCACCACTGCCTAATCTGTGCCAGTGGAGCCTCCTTAAGATTGAGGAAAAGAGTCTACGAGGATTGTGACATCCAGGCCATAACTAAAATCTTGATCTAGGGTGCTCCCCACCCTACTGTATGGGTTAGAAACATGGACCACATACAGCAGGCACCTTAAAGCCTGGGAGTCGCACTATCAAAGATGCCTCTGCAACATGATGATCCTCAGCTGGGAAGACAGGTGTACCAACAACAGTGTCCTTGAGGAGGCAAACATCAGCAGTCTCCCCACCACCAACACCAGCTCTGATGGACTGGCCATGTTGTCAGGATGCCCAACTCTTGCCTCCCAAAACAGGTCCTGTGTTCACAACTAAATGCAGAGCACCGGGCCCCTGGAAGACAAAAGAAGCAGTTGAAGGACAAGCTAAAGAATAACCTCAAAAAGCGCCACTTAAATATCTCCAGCTGGGAAGACACTGCAAAAGATAGGTCAACATAGAGGAAAACTGTCCATGAGAGAGTAACACGGTACGAAGAAGATCTCTGCCGTGCCACAGAGGACAAGCAGCAACTTCAAAAGGAGAGACTTTCCATCTAGAAGGCTTACCCACCACCACCACTCACCGCTACCCACAGCGCACAAAAATATGTGGCTCGCGGAACGGCCTCTTCAGCCATCTGAAGATCCACAATTAGGACCCACCAAGAAGACAATCATACTTGACACCAAGTGATTGGCAATGATGATTCCACATGTAGCACCCTCTTCCCAAAACCAGCCATTACTCTTTCTAAGGCAGTGTTTGGTGAAAAGAGGAGAAGTACTGTATCTGTAATGAAATTATTCCTGCTCCTCCGTATAAGCTTGTTCTGAGAGCTCATCCATCTCTCACTGAAGTGTGCAACCTTTTCTTTGGCAGTAATCCAGTCTAGCTCCTATGTTTCTCTGAAGATAACCAGACAGACAGACAGACAGACAGACAGACAGACAGACAGACAGACAGACAGACAGACAGACAGACAGACAGACAGACAGACAGACAGACAGACAGACAGACAGACAGACAGACAGACAGACAGACAGACAGAAACCAACCAACCAACCGCCTGCCTGATCCAAATCCAAACCTGCATGGGGAGGTAATAATAGCACCTGGACATACATTATTACATGGCCAAAAGTATGTGTCGTCGAACATCTCATTCCAAAATCATGGGCATTAATATGGAGTTGGTGCTCCCTTTGCTGCTATTTGCTGCTACTCTTCTGGTAAGGCTTTCCACTAGATGTTGGAACATTGCTGCGGGGACTTGCTTCCATTCAGCCACAAGACCACTAGTGAGGTTGAGCACTGATTTTGGGCGAATAGGCCTGGCTCGCAGTCTGCTTTCCAATTCATCCCAAAGGTGTTCGATGGGGTTGAGGTCAGGACTCTGTACAGGCCAGTCAAGTTGTTCCACACTCATTTTGACAAATCATTTCTGTATGGACCTCACTTTGTGTACAGGGGTATTGTCATGCTGAAACAGGAAAGGGCTTTCCCCAAACTGTTGCCACAAAATTGAAAGCATAGAATCGTCTCTGGAATGTCATTGCATACTGTAGCGTTAAGATTTATCTTCCCTGGAACTAAGGGGCTGAGCCCGAACCATGAAACAGCCCCAGACCATTATGCCTCATCCACCAAACTTTACAGTTTGCACTATGCGTTAAGGCAGTTAGCGTTTTCTTGGCATCCGACAAACCCAGATTTGTCATTCGGACTGTGAGATGGTGAAGTATGATTCATCAGTCCAGAGAACGCGTTTCTACTGCTCCAGAGTCCAATGGCGACGAGCTTTACACCACTCCAGCTGATGCTTGACATTGCGTGTGTTGATCTTAGGCTTGTGTATGGCTGCTCTGCCATTTAAATCCATTTCATGAAGCTCCTGACGAACAGTTATTGTGCTGACGTTGCTTCCAGAGGCAGTTTGGAACTCGGTAGTGAGTGTTGCAACCTAGGACAGACGATTTGCACGCACTACATGTTTCAGCACTCGGCTTTCCCGTTCTGTGAGCTTGTGTGGCCTACCACTTTGCAGCTGAGCCGTTGTTGCTCCTAGACGTTTCCACTTCACAATAACATAATTTACAGTCGAGGCAGCTCTAGCATGGCAGACATTTGATGAGCTGACTTGTTGTAAAGATGGCATCCTATGACGGTGCCAGCTTGAATGTCACTGAGCTCTTCAGTACGGGCCTTTCTACTGCCAATGTTTGTCTATGGAGATTTTATACACCTGTCAGCAATGGGGGTGGCTGAAATAGACGAATCCACTAATTTGAAGGGGTGTCCACATACCTTTGGCAATGTAGTGTACTTCCAGCATCAGAAATCCTTAGACATGCAGTGCTATTTCTGCATTTTCAACACACCACTCTTAGGTATCACAAAACTATTTCAGTTTTCTCAGTAGTAGAATTGAAAGAATGCGAAACAGTTGAATAATTTAAACACATACCATTCCCTTACTTTTCATGTGTCGTTCTGTCAATATCAGATTTCCTAGCAGGTAATTGAAGTCAGAGAGCAGAGAAAGAATAGGAGAGAGAGAGATGCCGTTAAAGAAAGAAGCAAACAACAGAAAATAAGTATAGAAAATGTGACAAAGCTAGCTCTGCCTTTGTCTGGTACAGTATTTCCTAAATCATATCACTTGCTGTGATATATAAGGCTTTCTTCCCACCAACCGACTGAGTGTCCCTGGCTCTGGGTCTGCTTCAGTGGTGATAGTGCCTGGGTGATCATTAAAGCTGTTTGCTCCTGGCGGCTGGAGTGGTCTCCGAACGGCTGTTTCCCGGCATTGAGCTGACAGCGCTGGTGGGTAAATCCCACAGGATTAGAGCCGGCGTGAGGCACAGTCCTTGTCTGATGATTGGTATATTGTTTCAAGGCACTTGGGCTCTGGCTGCCTGGCAGATTGAAGGAGAGGTAGGTAGTGAGAGAGGGAGAAACGGGTGAAAAGAGAGTGTGAAAGAGAGAGAAAGAGAGAGGGGGAGAGCAGGAGAGGGAGAGGACAGAGAAAGAGCGGAGAGAGAGAGATGAAAAGGCAGGTGAGTGCTTTGTTAAATAACACAGTGTTCTCTGTGATTGTACTTCCAGCAGTGTTAGAGGACACTTGACGTGATCTGGGTGATTATCCAAGGTGAGTTAGAGAGAGCTGCCATGATGGGGACAATGAATACTGAACAAAGATATAAACACAACATGCAACAATTTCAAAGATTTACTGAGTTACAGTTCATATATACGGAAATGAGTCAATGGAAATAAATAAATGAGTCCTTAATCTACCCAATAGCAATGAATTACATATTTTCATTCAAATGTTATTTTGATAAGTAAATTCATAACATTTCATTCTTCCACCAGAAGATATAGTCCGGACAAAAATCTGGTGGTTCGTTTTTGGTCATGTTGCTACAGAAGCGACCCGGTCGTTAAATATTTTGGCATAGTTGCTTCGCAAAAGAACTGGTCGTCCGTTCTAAACAAAATGGTTGCTATGCAGGCTGGATAACGTTCTTGTCACATGCTAGCTAGCTTCAGCTAACTCAGTAACGTCAAAGATTGCACTTGGAATGACAGTACATTAGTTGCATTTTTGTTTGTTTTAGATTTTTTTCTATTGACATTTACTTGGATATATCCATGATAATGACATTGATGTTTCATTTCGCCTGGCTCAGAATTTTTTTTGCCTGGCACAGTTCACTCTCTATGTACAGTATAGTACAGAGATCGAGACTGCTGTTTTTTAACGTTACTGCGAGGGTAATCACGCAAGAGTTGGGTTGGCTACACTAGCTAGTTACTTCCCTCGCCGTACGGTTAACAGAACTGCGGGAAAGCAGTTCTCGGCAAGCGAGGATGGACTACACTATGTACTGGTGTTTCCTATCTAGCTATCAGCCTCCTTCTTCTTCGGTGGGTTTTTTCTCGCGGTTGGCATCCAATGTTGGTGCATTCCCGCCAACTACTGTGCTGGAGTGTGGTCCAGAGATGGCGCTAGCAGCCTCACACCCTGACTACACCCCTCGTGTCGCGTGTGCGAGCGTTGCAAAATAAATTTAGAAATCTATATTATTCAATTATTGCACCCACACTGCTCGCGTGCGTCAACGAGCGTCTGCGTTTCCAAGGGCTAAAATAGAATCAGTTCTATTTGTGACGTAGATCGCGGTGCAAGTCCTGCCTCTCCCATCTCCTCATTGGTTTAATGAAGCAGATACCCACGTGCCATCACCTCATTGGTTATACCCACGTGGGTGATTGAAAGACGAACTGTGTTGTCGGTCGTCGTGGTAATACTATGAAAGTTTAGATGCCAATCTAAACAGATACAGATACAGTACTTCACCGTTCAAAGAAGAAAAAGCCTGGAAGGAGGAGAGATGACTAGAAAGGATTCGGTTGACCGTTTTATGTGTGGATTAATTGTCGGAGTAGAGGACCTTGTGCATTTCAGGTAAAATAACAACTCAATGTTTATATCCCAGGACAAATTAGCTAGCAACAGCAAGCTAGCTAAGTAGGACAAATTAGCTAGCAAGTGCAAGCTAGCTAGCTAAATTGCCATAAATGTTTAATGCTTTCGACATGTTCCCACATTAATTTAATTGTTTCAGAGTTTGTTTTGATATTTTAACCTGTGTGTCGGGATCGCGTTTGTTGTGGGTGGACAAAATAAATGTATGCATGATGGCGCACGCGCACAGCCGGTTTGGGTTCCATGTCAATGGCAGTGGACGTGGCATGTCGTAACCGCAGTCTGCAGGAAGACATTATTGAATATAGCAAGGCGAGGAACCATGCTCGTCCAATCAGCATCAAAGATCCAAACAACCAGTTTTATAATTAGTAGAAATGCCTGTAATGTGGCCCTTCATTATTATATCAATAAAGATTTGACTGTATAAGTGCCCAATATGGCACACAATATATGGACATGTTCATATCCATTTGGTGACACTGATACCCTTATTCTTTCATTCCCTTGAAATATCCTGTCAAGTCACATTACATGCTGCAAGATTGTGAGCAGAATAGGGACTGACCGTCTCAAATGAATTTAGATGGAGGTATCCTGTCTGGGGCTCAACTTTAATATATTACATGTTAAGGTGATGGGGACTTCCCCTGTCATTCAGTTTTCATTCATACCTTCCACATCCCCCCTCTTTTTCTCTCTTACAAGCTTTCTCAATATTTAGTTTCAGACGGTTAAACCAGACTGAAAGCTATGCTCAAGTGAAAGACAGGTGAGCGGCTAAGTGCAGCATTCAGTCTGGTTTAACCAGGCTTGTTTTGACTCCCTTGTTGTCCGTTTTCTCCAGGCTCAGATTTCATTCAAATACTCCTTTGATCAATGCCTGTTGTCTCTGTTGACATTAAAGAGTCTGTTAATGTAAATGTTAACGATACCATAATTGCGGAGATTGAATAAGGTGTTTGGTCTGATTTGCCCTTATCTTTTCTTAATTTTTTTATCAAGCTGCACTGCAGAGCCCCGAAGCTACAGGGCAGTTAGCAGCTAGCGGTGGCGTGGAAATAAAAGCCTTAAATTGGGTTTGGCACTGGGCTTTAATGGTCCAATAAAAATGTGTTTCGGCCAATAGCAACTACTAGCCTGGCCACCAGCTAGTCCTCCACTCCACTAGTCTCTTTCCCTCCCATCCCACCGCACATCTGTGCGAGTGCACTTCAATCAGGCTCAATATGGTCTGCAGCTTTTTATAGCGCACGGCAGTCCGCACTCAAGATGGCTTTTCAATTAAGTAAATTGGCTCCCGATGATGTCTGTTTAGCTTGATTCAGCATTGATTGCCGGATCATCCTGTCCCTGAGGGGTATACTACGATGCAAGCTAAATCTACTCAGGCTTTTCTAAAGTTAGCCAGCTTCAGTTAGCGTCACATTTCAGCTTGGGTTTCATCCGTGTTACGACGATGGATATTGCTCGTCCGCCTGCCGCTAAATCTAGCAGGTTTATAACTGCGCTTGTCGAGAGTGGCTAGTCGAACGCCAAACTCTTTATTGAGACAATGCTGAAGCATCAATCCATGAGCAAGTCAGTGCCACATTTTCATTTATGCCGAAATCAAAATGAAAGAAAGTTATCTTTGAAATTCAGCAGGCTATGGTGTGAAATAGGCTTTTAGAAGTGCTGTTTTTATTTTATTACTTATCATTAATGGCGTCTTTGGTGTGCTTATCAATGCACGAGCAGCTGTTTTCCCACTCCTATGGATAAAATACTTGTATTAAAGCTGCAATATGTAACATTTTAGGCGACCTGACAAAATTCACATATAAATGTCAGTTCTAGATCTGCCATTCTCATTGAAAGCAAGTATAAGAAGCGGTAGATATGTTCTATGTGCTCTATTTCTATGCTTCCCGTTTTTCCAGTTTTGTCTTTGGGATTTGTACAGCTAAAAATATAATATTTTTGGTTATGGAAAATATTGGTAGATGATTCTCTACACTATACTTGCTTGTTTTGTCACATAAACTGAATTTAGGCAAACTATTTTCATTTTAGAACCCAGAACATGGCGGAGCGATTTCTGAATAGTTTGCTAAGTGTGTCCTTTGAGCATGTGTCGATACTAATAGGATCGAAAGAAAGGCAGCACTGATTTCTGATCAGCTTTCTCCATGAACATAATAACATAATTATTCCACAATACTGATGACGGATCAGCTTCTAAAGAGATATTATCACCTAATGGCTGCAAATATTGCAGAGGTTTATTCAAATGCTTACCCTATAATAATGCACTCAATCACAGATTCATTTGGCACATCATTGCGCACAGCTTAGGCTACAAATATACTGAAACAAGTCACAGACAGTAACCTACAAGTAGCAAAATAGAACTCAATTGATTTAACATGAACAATGATTAAAATAGGCCAATAGCCTACCCTACTGTTTCTATTTTAATACAGTCATCTGTTTTCATTTGAAGCATGTTTTTATACGTTGCTTGTTTGTATCAATTGCAAAGACATTGGCAACTTTGAATTTGTAGTCAACTTTGTCAGAGAGATGGATTAACCTTGTGATTCTATGTTTAGCAGAGATCTTCTGTGTAAAAAGTAACGTGGGAGGGCAAAAAAACTTCTAACCACGCACTTACAGTGCCTTCAGAAAGTATTCACACCCCTTGACTTTGTCCACATTTTGTTGTGTTGCAAAGTGTGTTTTAAATGGATTTAATTGTAATTTTTTGTCATTGATATCCACAAAATACGCTGTCAACGTGGAAGAAAAACATTTGTAAAAAATATATAAAACACTAATATATCTTGGGGCGGCAGGTTGTCTAGTGGTTAGAGCTTTGGGCCAGTAACCGAAAGTTTGCTAGATCGAATCCCCGAGCTGACAAGGTAAAAATCTGTTTTTCTGCACCTGAACAAGGCAGTTAACCCACTGTTCCTAGGCTGTCATTGTAAATAAGAATTTGTTCTTAACTGACTTGCCTAGATAAATAAAGGTTAAATAAAAAAATATATTGTTAAGTATTGAACCCGCTGAGTCAATGCATGTTAGAATCACCTTTCCACACCTGTATTGTGCAACATTTGCCCATTATTATTTTCTAAATTCTTCAAGCTCTGCCAAATTGGTTGTTGATCATCGCTAGACAAACATTTTCAGGACTTGCCATATATTTTCAAACAGATTTAAGGCAAAACTGTATCTCGGTTACACAGGAACATTCTTGGTAAGAAACTCCAGTGTAGATTTGGCCTTGTGTTTTAGGTTATTGTCCTTGTCAGGGGGTGAGTGTAGCTGGTGCATAGAAGTCAGGCGCAGGAGAGCAGAAATGAGTGGACAAAGCACTTTACTAAGGCAATCATTTGCACAGAATGCAACCGCGTCACAAAACAAATGTCCAATGAACAAGTGAGGCAGCACAAAGTACAAAAACACAAGTACAAAGTACCGGCTGCCACAAAGCACGGGTAATAAAAAAAAACCCGGCGCAAACCAGCCGGAAGCGTGCCGACCTTGACAATAAACAATTTCACACACAGACATGGGGGGAACAGAGGGTTAAATACATGACAAGTAATGAGGGAAATGTAAACCAGGTGTGTGGGAAAACAAGACAAAACAAATGGAAAATGAAAGGTGAATCGGCGATGGCTAGAAGACCGGTGACGTTGACCGCCGAACGCCGCCCGAACAAGGAGCGGAACCGACTTCGGCGGAAGTCGCGATAGTCCTGCTGAAAAGTGAATTCATCTCCCAGAGTCTGGTGGAAAGCAAACTGAACCAGGTTTTCCTCTAGGATTTTGCCTGTGCTTAGCTCCATTACGTTTCTTTTTTATCCTGAAAAACTCCCCAGTTCTTAACGATTACAAGGATAGCCATAACATGATGTAGCCACCACAATGCTTGAAAATATGGCGAGTTCAATACAAACATTTGTAAAATATGGAAAAACAAAAACATAACCATTCCAAAAGATCTTTCAGCACCCCGATGGAGTTGACCTTAGACAAAAATGTGACAGAGGTCACGTTTTACGGAGTTGACAAGGTGCATATTTTTATTTTGAAGTGGTATACAAAATAGCAAAAAGTCATATTCTGTCTTAGTCTATAACGGAGATGGAGTTGACAGGTTATGGTTGTGGCCATGGTGATATCAATAATGTTTGTTTAAATCTATCAAAAGTAGAGGACCTTCAGGAACATGAATTGTCTTGTTGCACTCCATCGAATCAGGAGATCTGGAGATCATTTCTGATACAATTTTGACAAATCTGACGGAGTTGACTAAAACTCAGGACACATTTTTTAGGAATTACAGTTTTGAGAGAAATATGACTTAAAGTCAGTTAATATTCATTTTATCCAGTTTTTAGAATTGTAAACACTTTTATGGAGAGTGTGAAATTGTAATCCTTTGCTCTAGACAAGGGCATTTCCTCACACACAGCAGACATGGAAATTAATAACATAACAACTATTTAGAAAATGTAAATAATATAGATATTTTTCCTTAAAGTCATTTTTAAGCTCAAATAATGAAAGAACATATACAGTATTTGTTTTTATTATAAAGATTAAGTTTCCTTGCCAGACAAGGATTGCCCGATTTTCAAGAATTCCTGATAGTATACAGTAGTATTACTAAACTGGTCTGCCACTGCGAGGACGATCAGCTGTCCGTCTCGTCTCCCTGTAGCGCTGCCTTAGGCATTTCACAGTATGGACATAGCAATTTATTGCCCTGGCCACATCTGCAGTCCTCATGCCTCCTTGTAGCATGCCTAAGGCACATTCACGCAGATGAGCAGGGACCCTGGGCATCTTTCTTTTGGTGCTTTTCAGAGTCAGTAGAAAGGCCTCTTTAGTGTCCTAAGTTTTCATAACTATGACCTTAATTGCCTACCGTCTGTAAGCTGTTAGTGTCTTAACGACCGTTCCACGGGTGCATGTTCATTAATTGTTTATGGTTCATTGAACAAGCATGGGAAACCGTGTTGAAGTTATTTGGATCTTTAAGAATTATCTTTGAAAGACATGGTCCTGAAAAAGGGACGTTTCTTTGTTTGCATTTATATTTTGAGTTTATATTGATATACTATAGTATTCACTGTAGGGTTTTTACTTTTACGCAAGACACTATAGTGAATACTGTAGTATTTACTGCAGTGTTTTTGCGGACATGACTGTAGTATTTACTATAGTGTTTTTGCAGACATTACTCTAGTATACTGTAGTATTTACTGCAGTGTTTTTATTTTATTATCTTTTAAATTATCTTTTTTATATACTTATATTTTGTAGGCTTTCTCCTTGAGGAACCTGTAGGCAGGCAGGCTGGCAGGCCTGAATGGTTAGGTTCAGAGCCTCTGCTCTTTTCTGTAACCTGTAGGGAACACAATATATGGTTTATACTTAGCATGCATGTTTTTCAGTCATGGGTGGCACAAATTGGGATATGGGGGAGGGGAATTGGTGGGTCATACACAAACTAAATAGTATCATATCAATACAGTGTATAGTATAGTATTCTACAGTACTACACAATTCTATAGTAAGCACTACACTGCCAAGGGATAGTACAGTATGTAGTGTAGTATTCTACAGTATGCTACAACATTCTATAGTACTGTAAGTACTACACATGATCAAGGGATTCTACAGTTTACGACAATATGCTATATAATTCTATAGTAAGTAGTACAATAGTATTCTATAGTAAACTGTAGTATTTTCTATGTGGGTAATGACCAAGTGAATGAATTACATGACTGTCCTACATGAAAAGTTGTTTAGAGAGCAAATAAAGTAGGACTCGTAAACCGTTATTTTTTTACTTATTTCAACCTCTTTACCTCCTGGAGATGGTTGGTCCCTCAGGTACCAATGAACACTTAATTTATTCATTAAATGCCATTATCAGATTATCTCAATTAATCAGAGTGTTCTGTTTCAGTAAATAGAGTCGGAAGATGACAGAGACTCACCTGAATGCGTTTCAACTCCTCACCCCTGCTGTCGAGAAGCAAGCTGCCAAATGGGGTTGTTGAATGAGGGGTTCTGATTAAGAATGGATGATGTTGGTACAAGGGGAAGCTAAACAAAACAAGCAGGTGCTGAAACAAGGGCCCAGGCTTATCTCAGAGCATGAATAATGTACAGGCGGAAAGCACTAACATTCTGTTAGCACCGTTAGCTGTAAACAGACAATTAACATAGTATGAGAACTGCCTAGTAGTGGCCTACCTGAGGTATTTCCTTGTCCTTCGGAGAAGAGGGAGGGGTCATGGGTTAGGGCCACACACACACAAATGCACACACATGCACACATTGCCACACACACACACACACACACGCCCTGGAATATAATCTTTATTTATTTATCCTTTATTTAAATAGGGAGTCACATTAAGATTAAAATATTTTTTACAATTTTACAAGAGAGCCCTGTACACACAACAATAAAAACAGAATATTAAAACAACATACACATACACTACCCATCAAAAGTTTTAGAACACCTATTCATTCAAGGGTTTTTCCTTATTTTTACTATTTTCTACATTGTAGAATACTAGTGAAGACATCAAAACTATGAAATAACACATATGGAATCATGTAGTAACCAAAAAAGTGTTAAACAAATCAAAATATATTTGAGATTTGAGATTCTTCAAATAACCACCTTTTGCCATGACAGCTTTGCACAATCTTGGCATTCTCTTAACCAGCTTCATGAGGTAGTCACCGGGAATGCATTTCAATTAACAGCTGTGCCTTCTTAAAAGTTAATTTGTGGAATTTCTTTCCTTCTTAAAACCTCTTATGGATACCTTCACGCTTAATCCCTTTTGCGGGATTGATTTGACAACATCCAGTGAAATGGCAGCGCGCCAAATTCAAACAACAGGAATATCAATATTCAACATTCACAAAAATATATGTGTAATACATCAACATAAAGCTTAACTTCTTGTTAATCCAGCCGCTTTGTCAAATGCGAAAGCAGACCATGCGATTATCTGAGGACAGCGCTCCGCATAAAACACATGAAAATCAGATTTCAACCAGGCAGGTGCGCAACAAAAGTCAGAAATAGCGAAATAATGAATGCCTTACCTTAGAAGATCTTCTTCTGTTGGCACTCCAAAATGTCCCAGAAACATCACAAATGGTC
Source organism: Salvelinus namaycush (assembly GCF_016432855.1). NCBI lineage: Eukaryota > Metazoa > Chordata > Actinopteri > Salmoniformes > Salmonidae > Salvelinus > Salvelinus namaycush. Next base: position 10,765,935 of record NC_052328.1, on the reverse strand, counting down.
CTTTTGTTCGATAATGTGAACAAAAATGTCCATTTATTTGGCGTGTTTGATTCAGAAATACACCGGTTTCAACTGGCCCAACATGCCTACAAAGTATCTAATAAGTTACCTGTAAACTTGGTCCAAACATTTCAAACAATGTTCCTAATCCAACCTCAGGTACCCTACAACGTAAATAATCGATACAATTTAAGACGGAATAAACTGTTTCTAATACCGGATAAAAACAATGTGAAGCGCGTTCCAGTTCACACGCAACAAAAGACTAGAGTCCACCTGGAGTGATACTTACAAAGAACAGCCCTACTTCTTTATTTCTCAAAAGAAAAACATCAGCCAATTTCTAAAGACTGTTGACATCTAGTGGAAGCCATAGGAACTGCATACAGGTTCCTCATGAATAGGGCTTTCAATAGAAAACAATTGGAAAACACAATGACCTCAAAAAAAATGTTGGATGGAAGGATTGTGCTCGGGGTTTCACCTGCCAAATCAGTTCTGTTATACTCACAGACATTATTCTAACAGTTTTAGAAACTTCAGAGTGTTTTCTATCCAAATCTACCATTATATGCATATCCTAGCTTCTGGTTCTGAGTAACAGGCTGTTTACTTTGGGCACACTTTTCATCCGGATGTCAAAATACTGCCCCCTAGCCTTAAGAAGATTTTAATGCGTTAGAGCCAAACAGTTGTGTTGTGACACGGTAGGGCAGTATACAGAAGATAGCCCTATTTGGTAAAAGACCAAGTCCATATTATGGTAAGAATACCTCAAATAAGCAAAGAGAAACATCCATCATTACTTTAAGACATGAAGGTTAGTCAATGCGGAAAATGTCATTAACTTTGAAAGTTTCTTCAAGTGCAGTCGCAAAAACCATCAAGCACTTTGATGAAACTGGCTCTCATGAGGACCGCCACAGGAATGGAAGGACCAGAGTTACCTCTTCTGCAGAGGATAAGTTCATTAGAGTTACCAGCCTCAGAAATTACAGCCCAAATAAATGCTTCACAGAGTTCAAGTAACAGACACATCTCAACATCAACTGTTCAGAGGAGACTATGTGAATCAGGACTTCATGGTCAAATTGCTGCAAAGAAACCACTGCTAAAGGACACCAATAATAAGAAGAGACTTGCTTGGGCCAAGAAACACGAGCAATGGACATTAGACCGTTGGAAATTTGTCCTTTGGTCTCGAGTCCAAATTTGAGATTTTTGGGTCCAACCGCTGTGTCTTTGTGAGACGCGTTGTGGGTGAATGGTTGATCTCTGCATGTGTATTTCCCACCGTAAAGCATGGAGGAGGAGGTGTTATGGTGTGGGGGTGCTATGCTGGTGACACTGTCTGTGATTTATTTAGAATTCAAGGCACACTTAACCAGCATGGCTACCACAGCATTCTGCAGCGATACGCCATCTGGTTTGGGCTTAGTGGGACTATCATTTGTTTTTCAACAGGACAATGACTCAACACACCTCCAAGCTGTGTAAGGGCTATTTTACCAAGAAGGAGAGCGGATGGAGTGCTGCATCAAATGACCTGGCCTCCACAATCCCCAGACCTCAACCCAATTGAGATGGTTTGGGATGAGTCGGACAAAAGAGTGAAGGAAAAACAGTCCGTGCTCAGCATATGTGGGAACTCCTTCAAGACTGGAAAGTATTCCAGGTGAAGCTGGTTGAGAGAATACCAAGAGTGTGCAAAGCTGTAATCAATGCAAAGGGTGGCTATTTGAAGAATCTCAAACATTAAATATATTTTGATTTGTTTAACACTTTTTTTGGTTACTACATGACTCCATATGTGTTATTTCATAGTTTTGATGTGTTCACTAATATTCTACAGTGTAGAAAATAGTATAATAAAGAAAAACCCTTGAATGAGTAGGTGTTCTAAATCTTTTGACCAGTAGTATATATGTGTGTAAAACAACATAATTCAGCAAAAATAAACATATTTAATAAAAGCAATCACATTCAACTACATAGAGATCCTCAATCAATAATTGAAACTGCCTGAGTGGGCCCAGGGCATCCACAAATTATGGGCAAAAAAACTAAAAGCATATTTTCCCAAATCTGTGGAGACTGAAGGGATCTCTAGTGTTATCCATTCCTGTGAACGGGTTTGGTAACTTAGGATTCTTATCTTAATTAATTATGTTACATATAGAGGGAGTTTCTGTAAGATTGCTTTGTAAATAAATAAAAGAGAATGCAGCTCTCTTCTTACAAACAGAGAGATCCATTCTACATTTTATACAGACTACAATGATGAGTCCTAAAATTGTCCCCGGTGATAAAACGTATTGCGGAATGGTAGACTGCGTCCAAGGGTTTTAAAACAGAGGTTGCCACATGCATGTAAACAATATCACCAAAATCCAATTCAGAGAACAATCTTTCTTCTATTTTTAATACTAAGGCATGATTTATTTTGATATAGAAAACCAATCTTGGATCTTAGCTTCCTAGTCAGATTTTCTATACAAAACCGTGTCATCTGCATAGAGATGAATCTGCATAGAGTATTAACAGTGTTTCCGATGTCATTAATATAAAAAGTGAAACAATAATGGACCAAAAATCGACCCGAGGAACACCTTTTTGAATCTCAAGAAATTCAGATTTAACCACCTCTATCAAGATGGCCTGAGTTCTGTCGCTAAGATACAGTTGAAGTCGGAAGTTTACATACACCTTAGCCAAATATATTTGAACTCAGTTTTTCACAATTCCTGACATTTAATCCTAGTGAAAATTCCCTGTTTAGGTCAGTTAGGATCACCACTTTATTTTAAGAATATGAAATGTCAGAATAATAGTAGAGAGAATGATTTATTTCAGCTTTTATTTATTTCATCACATTCCCAGTGAGTCAGAAGTTTACATACACTCAATTAGTATTTGGTAGCATTGCCTTTAAATTATTTAACTTGGGTCAACTGTTTCGGGTAGCCTTCCACAAGATTCCCACAATAAGTTGGGTGAATTTTGGCCCATTCCTCCTGACAGAGCTGGTGTAACTGAGTCAGGTTTGTAGGCCTCCTTGCTCGCACACACTTGTTCAGTTCTGCCCACAAATGTTCTATAGGATTGAGGTCAGGGCTTTGTGATGGCCACTCCAATACCTTGAATTTGTTGTCCTTAAGCCATTTTGCCCCAACTTTGGAAGTATGCTTGGGGTCATTGTGGGGTGGCAGGTAGCCTAGTGGTTAGAGCGTTGGACTTGTAACCGAAAGGTTGGAAGATCGAATCCCTGAGCTGACAAGGTAAAGATCTGTCGTTCTGCCCCTGAACAAGGCAGTTAACCCACTGTTCCTAGGCTGTCATTGAAAAAAAGAATTTGTTCTTAACTGACTTGCTGAGTTAAAAAATATATATTTGGAAGACCCATTTGTGACCAAGCTTTAACTTCCTAACTGATGTCTTGAGATGTTGCTTCAATATATCTACATAATTTTCCATCCTCATGATGCCATCTATTTTGTGAAGTGCACCAGTCCCTCCTGCAGCAAAGCACCCACACAACATGATGCTGCCATCCCCATGCTTCACGGTTGGGATGGTGTTCTTCAGCTTGCAAGCCTTCCCCTTTTTCCTCCAAATATAACGATGGTCATTATGGCCAAACAGGTCATTTTGCAGGGCTCTGGCAGTGCACCTCCTTGCACAAAGGCGGAGGTAGCGGTCCTGCTGCTGGGTTGTTGCCCTCCTACGGCCTCCTCCACGTCTCCTGATGTACTGGCCTGTCTCCTGGTAGCGCCTCCATGCTCTGGACACTACGCTGACAGACACAACAAACCTTTTTGCCACAGCTCGCATTGATGTGCCATCCTGGATGAACTGCACTACCTGAGCCACTTGTGTGGGTTGTAGACTCCGTCTCATGCTACCACTAGAGTGAAAGCACCGCCAGCATTCAAAAGTGACCAAAACATCAGCCAGGAAGCATAGGAACTGAGAAGTGGTGTGTGGTCACCACCTGCAGAACCATTCCTTTTTTGGGGGTGTCTTACTAATTGCCTATAATTTCCACCTTTTGTCTATTCCATTTGCACAACAGCATGTGAAATTTATTGTCAATCAGTGTTGCTTCCTAAGTGGACAGTTTGATTTCACAAAAGTGTGATTGACTTGGAGTTACATTGTGTTGTTTAAGTGTTCCCTTTATTTTTTTGAGCAGTGTATTTTTGTTTCATCAGACCAAAGGACATTTCTCCAAAAAGTACGATCTTTGTACCCATGTGCAGTTGCAAACCGTAGTCTGGCTTTTTTTATGGCGGTTTTGGAGCAGTGGCTTCTTCCTCGCTAAGGGTCCGTTCAGGTTATGTCGATATAGGACTCGTTCTACTGCGGCTATTGACACTTTTGTACCTGTTTCCTCCAGCATCTTCACAAGGTCCTTTGCTGTTGTTCTGGGATTGATTTGCACTTTTCGCACCAAAGTACGTTCATCTCTAGGAGACAGAACACGTCTCCTTCCTCAGCGGTATGATGGCTGCGTGGTCCCATGGTGTTTATAATTGCGTACTATTGTTTGTACGGATGAACGTGGTACCTTCAGGCGTTTGGAAATTTCTCCCAAGGACGAACCAGACTTGTGGAGGTCTACATTTTTTGGGCTGATTATTTTTGATTTTCCCATGATGTCAAGCAAAGAGGCACTGAGTTTGAAGGTAGGCCTTGAAATACATCCACAGGTACACCTCCAATTGACTCAAATTATGTCAATAAGCCTATCAGAAGCTTCTAAAGCCATGACATCATTTTCTGGAATTTTCCAATTTTCTAAGTGAAATAATCTGTCTGTAAACAACTGTTGGAAAAATTACTTGTGTCATGCACAAAGTAGATGTCCTAACCGACTTGCCAAAACTATGGTTTATTAATAAGAAATTTGTGGAGTAGTTGAAAAACGAGGTTTTAATGACTACAACCTAAGTGTATGTAAACTTCTGACTGGATATCCATGCTTTTGGAATACTTCCTGATAACAATGTTTAATAAAACATTTGGGCTACTGAGCCAGCAATAAGGGGTGCTGCACACTTAAGCAGACCAGGCTCCAAATGATCAGCCCATTTGGATTTTTTTGTTTAACTTCTTGTCAATAGGGGGGCGCTGTTTTCACTTTGGAAAAAATCGTGCCCAAATTAAACGGCCTCGTACTCTGTTCTAGATCATACAATATGCATATTGTTATTACTATTGGATAGAAAACACTCTGCAGTTTCTAAAACTTTTTGAATTATATCTGTGAGTAAAACAGAATTGGCAGCAAACTTCCATATAGGAAGTGAAAAATCTGAAAACGAGGCTCTGTTTCAGGGCCTGCCTATTCAACTGGCTTTTATTTATCGATATGTATGCACTTCATACGCCTTCCACTAGATGTCAACAGGCAGTGGAAGGTTGAATGGGGTGTGTAGCTTGATCTGAGGCCGAATAAGAGCTTTTGGAGTGGCAGGTCCGGTATTTTGTTTGTTTTCGACGGCGCGCGGGGGACCTCGACATTGTCTTCTGAAGAGCATTCGGTATACACGGCGAATTGCTCCGGCTCTGATTTATTTGATACATATGAGAAAAACATCATAAAGTAGGATTTTTCAAACGAGTTTGATCAGTTTATTCAACGTTTATTGGGAATTTTGGAATTTTTCGTTCCATGCGTCAAGAGATGATGGACGCGTGAGCTCGACATGGCTAGCCAAAGTTGCTAATTCGACAGAAGAAATGGACATTCTAAAACCAAACAACGATTTATTCTGGACCTAGGACTCCTTGCACAACATTCTGATGGAAGAACAGCAAAAGTAAGACAACATTTATGATGTTATTTCGTATTTCTGTGTAATATGTTGACTCCAACACCGCGGAGAATAGGTGAGCGTTGTCTCACAATAACGCATGCTGTATGTTGTGGTAAAGTTATTTTTAAAAATCTAACACAGCGGTTGCATTAAGTACCAGTGTATCTTTCATTTGCCATACAACAAGTATTTTTATGAAAAGTTTATGATGAGTTCTTTGGTCAGATTAGGTGTGTCCAAAATATCTCCGGACATTCTGGTGAATCGTTGCTACGTATTCACAATGTATAACCACGATTTGCAGCTCTAAATATGCACATTTTCGAACAAAACATAAATGTTTTGTATAACATGATGTTATAAGACTGTCATCTGATGAAGTTGTTCAAGGTTAGTGATTAATTTTATCTCTATTTGTGGGTTTTGTGAAGGCTACCTATGCGGTGGAAACATGGTGAAAATATGCCGTTGTGTGTTTGGCTATTGTGGTTAGCTAATATAAATACATATTGTGTTTTTGCTGTAAAACATTTTAAAAATCGGAAATGATGGCTGGATTCACAAGATGTTTATCTTTCATTTGCTGTATTGGACTTGTGATTTCATGAAATTATATTATATGATATCCCTGTCCCGTTAGGCTAGGCTATGCTAGTCAGCTTTTTTGATGAGGAGGATCCCTGATCCCTGAGAAAGAAGCGGTAGAGGTTTTTAATGTTAACAAAGCATCCAGGACTTCTTTATCAGTGAATTTCCGGGAAAAAAACTCCTGACCAGCGTTTTCAGTATCATTCAATAGATTGTCACCATCTACTGTACATCTAAACTACTCTTTGAAGAGCTGGCTTTGAAATACATTCAAACATAAAGCCTGCAGAGAAAAAAGGGTGATTTTAAATGCATTAATGATATCAATTTTGTCAGTAATAGGGCCAGAATCTAAATTAATTTATTGGGGGAGAGAAGAGGAGACACAAACCTTCAGTGATTTAACAGCTTTCCAAAATGTAGCTAGATTCCCTGTACATTCAGATAGTGTATTAACATAATAATCAGATTTTGCTCTTTTAACTAGTTTTACACACAGGTTTCTCAATCGCCGGAAAGACGGCCAGTCTGGGCCCAAGTCTGTGAATCGAGCACTGGCCCAGGCACCATCTCTGTTGTGTATGACTCTGGACTGAACCAAGGCCAAGACCAATTTTTTTATTCCGTTTTTTAAAGGGAGCATGTTTATCTACAATACAATTTAAAACATTTGAGAAGTGGTTCAGAGCCAACTCTGGGTCTGGTATAGATGCAATATAATCAAAGTCACCAAAATAAGGGTCACAAAAAATGCCTGTTCATTGAAATGTTTACAATTCCTCTTGTTGATAAAACGAGGTTTGGTTTGAGGCATCCGTATATCCCTGACACATACAATGGGACAGTGGTCACTAATTTCCAAAGCAAACACCCCACTCCCAGCATATTTCTCTGGAGTATTTGTAAATATCAGGTAAATCAAAGTCGATTTCGTAGGGTCCTTTAAGTTTGGACGAGTGGACTTTGTAATCAGCTGGGTCAAATTTAGATTAGTACAAAAATAATTTAAACAGTTAGCATCCTGCGTTCCCCATGCAAGATTAAAATCTCCAGCGATCAACACCTCTGGGGTGGTAAAAATGCAATTCAAGTTCGTTTAGTACACAGCTCTTGACGGAGAGTGGACGATAAATTCCTATAACTGTTATTTTTGAGTTTGAACCCATCGGAAGACTTAAAGCCAACAATTCAAACCGTTTAGGACTGGAGGTAGCCTTTAACAGAGACACAGAAATACTATTCTTTGTGTGCTTCTACACCTGCATTGTTTGCTGTTTGGGGTTTTAGGCTGGGTTTCTGTACAGCACTTTGAGATATCAGCTGAAGGGCTATATAAATACATTTGATTTGATTTGGATTTAAATAGCAACACCACCACCTTTGCCTTTCCTACCAGCCCTAAACACATTGTAACCATCCATAGCAACCTCAGAGTCCCGGGTTTTATCAGTTAACCAGGTCCAGATCTTGATAAACTACGACTATTACGATGTAAAAATGTCAAACCTTTTCTGCATTTAAAATCATAGAGTTTCAATACAAGTGAGATTACTTTGAGATTTCCGAACAACAGGAGACTCCAAGATTGGATTGTACCTATTAGGAAAAGAAAACATTGTAGGAATAGCAATTACATTTCTCCAGTTAGCACAATTAGGCATGTCACCACTTTCATATACAACTTTCATGTGGAACTCTCACAGTGATCAAAGAGGACATGGTAAAAACGGACTTACATGTAATGCTAATATGGTCCTCACATCAATTTAGTTGACCAAGAACATTTTTCCATGTTTGATGACAACAGCCGGGAGCCATTTTCACACAGGTGAATTCTGTCTTCCACAAAGTAGCCAGGCCTATTCCAGAAGGAGTCAAAATTGTCGACCAAGGACATGCCCAAGTCCTTGGTCAGACGCATTAACCACTGGTGAAGAGACCAAAGACAGCTAAAGCACTCAGTCCCACAATGGCGAGGAGATAGAATTGGGCCCGAGACAATTATATGTTTGACCTTGAAGGTCAGGAGGTGAGTTGATCTGTTGATTGTGGCCTGTGAAATGTTCCTCTTCAATGGCTGTGCGAAGTAGCTGAATATTGGTGGGAACTGGAACACGCTGCCATACACGTCGATCCAGAGCATCCCAAACATGCTCTATGGGCGACATCTCTGGTGACATGTCTGCCGTTACTGTAATCTTTGCTGTATCTCCCATTACATTTCCATTTTCTGTTACAAAATGTTTTAAAACATTTTCTATTTTATAAGCCCTAATGAATTTGACCTAGTACTTGTGGTAACTATATGGAAGTAATCTGGTGTTAGTGGCGTTGTTACTAAGGAATTTGGGGTAGTTCATTAGAACGTTAACCCATTTCCAGGACTAGAGCTGGGGCAGGTGCAGCATCTCCCAACAGTAGAAGGTCTGTTGGCTCTTGTTCACAGTGTGAAACCTCCTGTCCTCACTAGTGATTCTTCCACTCATTCAGGGTCAAGCACATTGAAGATTAATGAGTCCTCTTGAAACAATATTAAACTGTTAAAAGCTTCAGAAGGTAATGGCCCCCTTTCAAAATGCCAGCTGAGGTTGGTGTTGGTATGATACTTAAGATCACAACAGTGTGATGGTATCACGGTATATCTGCCTCCACTTCCCATCATGTCCTCCTCTTTGATCCTGTGTAGATCAGTTCGTAGAGCATGGCACTTGCAATACCAAGATTGTGTGTTCAATTCCTGCTGGGGTCACCATTATGAAAATGTATTCACTCACTACTGTACGTAGCTAAACGTGTCTGCTTGATGGCATACATTGTATATTTACCCAGAACCAGTTCTTACCCCAGACTGACAACAGTAACAGTTATACTGCCTTGTCTCCTGTTTGCGCTCCACAACATTTACATTACATTTAAGTCATTTAGCAGACGCTCTTATCCAGAGCGACTTACAAATTGGTGCATTCACCTTATGATATCCACAACAACTCCACTTTTTCCAGGAAGAAGGAGTCTTTGGTGAGAGAAAAGCACAGCGTAAAGCTCCCACATTCAAACTAATATCTGGTTTTGTTCTCGAGTTCTTTTGCATCTATTTAACCCTCTTTGAATTTGATTCAATTCTAGTTCGATCTTGGATCTTGCTCGGTTAACTGATGGTGTGCTGCAGGCTTCGTATACAGCTGGTACAGTAATCTACATGTATCAATCAGTACAGAATAATGCATCCACCAGTCTCTTGAAGTTCAAAGAAGAGGGGTGGCTGGGAGTCCGTGTTCACTGGCAGAGCCCCAAGCCTCTATCTGCCGCTCTGTCAGGAAGGCCTTGTGAACATTGTCCTGTTAGCAACTACGACAGCAGCTTATTAGCATTGGCCTCACCTTTCCTGGGAAACACTTTGTGTGTGGCAACTCATAAATAGCACAACAGCCAAATGAAAAAAGAGCTTTCAAGTAGTTAAACAGTTACTAATGTGAGAAAGCTTCCAGGATAGTGACCATTCAAGTCCCACTCTGTGATTGCAGCAGTTTTTGATTATTTAAGTTATACACCCATTTATTTTTTGAAGAACATCAACCAGTCAATGGGAAGATAGAGATATGTTTACGGGCCTTTGGCGTTGAACTGGCTCCCTCCCTCCAGAGGACCTTGATTGACTGAATATGTTTACATGCTGTGATCTGTGGACTGTAGCACTTATCAGGGACTCAGGGCCCCAGGAGTGAGCTGGAAGCTTAGAGAGAGACTTGGTTGTGAAAGGAATGAGTTTGTGATATTTACAGACCTGAAATACTACATGAGGGAGAAGATGTTTGATTTTAGTCAGCCGTTTTTTTCTAGCCTGGTCCTAGATCTGTATGTGTTGTAGCCAGACTGTGTGTGCTGTAAATGCATGTGCTAAACTAAAGCAAATAGCTATAGACCAGGCTACCTTTCCACTGAAATATGCCTGTTCTTAGACCTTTTTTATCCAGGTTTATCTCATTGAGATACAATCTATTTTTCAACCAACAAACCAACACAGCAGCAGGGGGGAACAAAGTTTGAGACAAATATCATACTGTAACAACTGACCGAAATAAACACCCCATGAAAAAAAATTGACATAGAAACACATACATTTCAATTACAGAAACATACAAGCATCGTAGATAAAAAAAAAGATTAAAAAATCCATCATATGTAGCACACCCTTTGAAGGTCGGTCGTGGTGTACTGTGAGGCGAAGCATGCCACACTGGCTCATCCCAACCTCTCTCTCTCTGGTCCATGGGATTGAGGTATGGAGGTCTGCCAGTGGAAGGTCAGGGAGATAAGGTGGAATGGTGTTCAGCCAGGAAGATAGGGAGCTGCCGCAATTACCGCCACGTCGATGAAAAGGCCTTTAAATATCTGTCGTCCGCCCCCTGTGATGCAGGCGGGGACACCTCCCCCTCCCCGCGCTCTCTGTTCCCGAGTGAAGGCCAGTACCAACCCTGGCTGGAACACACACCATGTACTGTAGATGCAAACTCACATCATTATAGGCACTGAAACTATCTGCTCTCACTCTCACTCAGTCACACACACACACACACAACCCTGAGTGAAGGCCAGCTCCAACCGGGAACCCTCACATACTTGTAGACACACTAGTCTTTAGCTCTTTCTCTCTCCCCGTTCCCGAGTGAAGGCCAGTGCCAACCCTGGAACACAGTGTAGATGCACTCAAATGTAAACACATTGATACCCTTATCACTGTCTGTCTGCCACACACACGCACCAGTCTCACACCTTAATCTGTGATCCAAGGGGAGGAGATGCCTCAAGCAGTTTACTGGGTGAAATTTACATTTATACTGACATGGGAAAGCAGGTCTACCCCTGGAGCGTAACTAAAGCTAGGTTGGCGCTAGCCTCTCTGAAATAGGCAATTTCATGCAGATAGCAAATCCTGGGAGGCTGCAGTTTTGCAGCCACACTTTTCTGTCTTTGAGCTTCTTGTTTGAGGAAGATGTGCCACTCCCATTGCCTCAGCGAGTGGTTTGCTCTCCCCTCTTTTCTGTTTTCTCTGTCTGTAAGTGGATGTGACTTGTTGTAGTACAAATGCTGCATTGGCTCTTTTGCTCTTTTCTTGGTGTCTGCTTTGAATCTGTCAGATGAGATCGCATTATGTGGCGTCCCAATTAGAATCTACATGTGCACGATGTTTTGATTCACCCTTGAATAAGGAGCTCTGTCCTCTGTCTCTCTAGCGCTGACTCACACACGTTTTCCCTGTTCTGTCACATTCTCTCTCCCTCTCTCCATTTCTCTCTCTCTCTCTCTGTATCTCTCTCTCTCTCTCTCTCTCTTTCTGCGTGTTTTGCCGTCCCTTCGCTTTGAGCAAAAACTCTGATGAGAGAATGCCATTAAAACTTGCCCCCGTCAATATTTAATCCAAACTGCTTTTGAAGCATTTTTTCCGTTGATGATAAATTCGGCATTCTAATGTAAATTGATGTAAAATGAGAAATATGCTCACTGGAGCATGGCCTAAGTCTTCCCTGTTTAGGATGAACACATTCCTCTGGCACCTCATTTGTTTTGCCAGCGCTCACATGCTTAGTGGGAGGCGTACATAGCATGAACTCTCCCTCTAATGATTTACTTATCTATTAAACATTCTCCGGGGAAATGTTATGTCTCAGACAGCTATAGGCGAGAGGGGGAGGGGTCTCCCCAACACCAACATCATATGCTAATAAAAACAGTTAGTAATTAGTTGTATACCCATTCTAAGGGGCTATGGGAAAATCCAGATGGCAGCTAAATGTAAAAAGATGGGCACATATCTGGAAATTCTCAAGGCATTTGGTTTAGTGTGGTGAGATGAGCATTTTGGTGCATGTGACATACATGTACTGTAGAAGCCATAAGGGGTCAGAATTGGGCACAAACAGCAATGTAATGCTGGGTATAAAAGGGCCTTAGCTAATGTAGTCAGATCAGCTGTTGAGTGGATGGTGCTTAGAGGTTCCAGCAGAGCAAGGTACCATCCTTTCCAGCATAGAGACTCGAACACAGAGATGGCACTCAGCCCTGGAAGTGACCAATTACACCATACATCAGGTGGCTGATGCAACTCCCATCGCTGTGACATTAAAAAAAGGACATTAGTGGTGCATCACAGGCCCATTTCCTCTGGGAGAGAGAGAGAGAGAGATGGTCGGGGCTTGGATTAGACTGGCAGCAGGAGTTCAGAGCAACACTGGCAGAGGAGAGATAGTGTCAGTCTCCTGATGGAAAGGAATGTGTGTGTGTGTGTGTGTGTGTGTGTGTGTGTGTGGAGTTGTGGAGGATAGAGACGATAATATAAATCACTCCCCGAGGCTCGAAACACGTGATACTCATCTAACCCCCTCTGAATCTAAACTAGCATTTAGCAGCCGTTAAACAGGATAAGAGTGGCAAGAGTCAAGGAGCTCTGGGCCTTAATGCTGCCATCCTTCTTGACTCAATCCCCATGGCATGCAGTGAGGATCATAGCGACTGAGTTGGGTCTTTTCAAACACTATGCTGATGCTCTAGTAGTACATCAGTGGTAGGTATTGAAATGGGTACAGCAATGGGATGTATTGTAATGGGTACAGCGATGGTTGGTATTGTAATGGGTACAGCAATGGGAGGTACAGCATTGGGTACATTAATGGGAGATACAGCAAGGATAACAGTAACGGCAGGTACAGCAATGGGTACAGCCATGGTAGGTACAGCAATAGGAGGTATTGCAATGGAAGGTACAGCAATGGGTAAAGGTGATTATTTATGCAAGCGAACAGGACCTAAGCTATGTCAGAGAGCTAAATCTTTGATTGCTTGGGCCAACAGGAACAAGCAGGAAAATCAATCAACAACAGTCATTGGCACCAAACCCCTGATCTTTTCGATCTTCATAAAAAGTAGTTGTGATTCTTCCGATGTTTGCTAACAGTCGGTAAATGCACCAATTCAACAGAGGTCTGTGGGGTTTTCTCCATCTTTATCTGTCTGCTTTGAAGGACAATGAAAACAAATGATTAGTGAAAAGGCTTTCTCCCCCTCTGTGCATTCATGTACAGTAAATGGCCTTGTTAATACTTCACCAGTGGTTTACTAGGTTGGCCCCATGCCAGCCTTTCTGAAAATGGGAGGACTCAAAGTGTGCCCTCTCCTCTGAGGCTAATCTAGGCCATGTGGAGGCTGTGCAGCAGCAGGGCAGAGATGAAATAGAGCCGTAGGTAACAGGGCTGGCTAAGGAGTGGAATGACAGCAGCTGGTTTAGGTTAGGGCTGTCAGATCATACACCTCCGCTTAGAACCTCCAGTACCTGTCATCATCATCATCATCATCGCTATCCCTCTACCTGACCTTGAACTATGACATCAGCATAGAGATGAACAGGTCTCTCTTGCAAAAGAGATGTTATCTCAATAGGAATAACCAATATAAGTCAAGGTTAAAAGGCTGCGACGTTTGCGACAGCATCGCTTTTTTCACAATGCTGCCACAGCGTCAAGGCTTGAATAGCATTTACATAGTTGTGATAAGGGACGTAGAATTGATTACTGCTTACAGCGTTTAACTGTCATTTTCAGGTGCTAAACAGATCAGGCATCCATATATTGAGTCCAGGACAGGTCCTTCGGGAATACCATTCTTCTTCTTCTTCGTGTTCTCCATTATCGGCGGCATCAATTTAGCTGTCATTCAAAGAGAAAATGGCACCTATTTTATGATCCTTTATATGAAGCACATACAGTGCTGCTGTTGGAGTGGGGTTGGCCACGGGACACATGTTGATCAGGAGGGGAGGGGGAAGGGCAGGAGGAGTGCGGATGAATGAGCAGGGGCCATGGTAATGCTTCACCAGATCGATTAAATAGATGTGCATTTGCGCCATAGGAGCACACCAATAAATTCCCCATCCCAACTGGTCCCTATAGACCTTTTAATGGCTTTTTGAGGAGGAGGCGGAAGTGAACCCTGGAACCCCAAATAACTTCTAGTGTGTTTGTAAACAACAGCTGTTCCATCGCAGCTGTAAACCGCTAGCTAGCTAACTTAGTAGAGTTGTTTTAGTATTCACGGGTGGGATGGTCCTCACGACCGGGGACAAATCCGTAAAAAAAAAAAAAGATGATAGATTTCCCAAAGAAGCATCGCAGCGTGCTGTATTGCTTACATGGATAATAACGTTCGTTAGCAGCAGGAGGTGGCGGCGCCAGGATCATGTGTAACACACGGGTAAGTTGTTTATCAAGTTAACCATCTAATCTAGGTAATGGCAGCTGGCTAGCTAACTACAGTCGTGGCCAAAAGTTTTGAGAATGACACAAATATTAATTTCCACAAAGTTTGCTGCTTCAGTGTCTTCAGATATTTTTGTCAGATGTTACTATGGAATACTGAAGTATAATTACAAGCATTTCATAAGTGTCAAAGGCTTTTATTGACAATTACATGAAGTTGATGTCATGCCCTGACCTTGGAGAGCCTTTTTATTTCTCTATTTGGTTAGGTCAGGGTGTGATTTGGGTGGGCATTCTAGTTTTCTATTTCTTTGTTGGCCGGGTATGGTTCCCAATCAGAGGCAGCTGTCTATCGTTGTCTCTGTTTGGGAATCATACTTAGGCAGCCTGTTTTTGCACAGTAGCTGAGACCCCTGCAGAACTTTACGTTAGTTTATATTGTTTTGTTGGTGTTTCATTATTAAATTATCATGAACACTTTCCACGCTGCGCTTTGGTCCACTCCTTTCGACGAGAGCCGTAACAGTTGATGAAAAGACTCAATATTTGCAGTGTTGACCATTCTTTTTCAAGACCTCTGCAATCCGCTCTGGCATACTGTCAATTAACTTCTGGGCCACATCCTGACTGATGGCAGCCCATTCTTGCATAATCAATGCTTGGAGTTTGTCAGAATTTGTGGGGTTTTGTTTGTCCACCCGCCTCTTAAGGATTGACCACAAGTTCTCAATGGGATTAAGGTCTGGGGAGTTTCCTGGCCATGGATCCAAAATATTGATGTTTTGTTCCCCGAGCCACTTACTTATCACTTTTGCCTTATGGCAAGGTGCTCCATCATGCTGGAAAAGGCATTGTTTGTCACCAAACTGTTCCTGGATGGTTGGGAGAAGTTGCTCTCGGAGGATGTGTTGGTACCATTCTTTATTCATGGCTGTGTTCTTAGGCAAAATTGGCTGAGAAGCAACCCCACACATGAATAGTCTCAGGATGCTTTACTGTTGGCATGACACAGGACTGATGGTAGCGCTCACTGTGCATGCAGATGCACTCACACCTGCCTGCTGCCATTCCTGAGCAAGCTCTGTACTGGTGGTGCCCCGATCCCGCAGCTGAATCAACTTTAGGAGACGGTCCTGGCGCTTGCTGGACTTTCTTGGGCGCCCTGAAGCTTTCTTCACAACAACTGAACCGCTCTTGATGATCCGATAAATGGTTGATTTAGGTGCAATCTTACTGGCAGCAATATCCTTGCCTGTGAAGCCCTTTTTGTGCAAAGCGATGATGACGGCACGTGTTTCCTTGCAGGTAACCATGTTTGACAGAGCAAGAACAATGATTCCAAGCACCACCCTCCTTTCGAAGCTTCCAGTCTGTTATTCGAACTCAATCAGCATGACAGAGTGATCTCCAGCCTTGTCCTCGTCAAAACGCACACCTGTGTTAAGGAGAGAATCCCTGGCATGATGTCAGCTGGTTCTTTTGTGGGAGGGCTGAAATGCAGTGGAAATGTTTTTGGGGGATTCAGTTCATTTGCATGGCAAAGAGGGACTTTGCAATGAATTGCAATTCATCTGATCACTCTTCATAACATTCTGGAGTATATGCAAATTGCCATTATACAAACAAACTCAGGCAGCAGACTTTGTGAAAATTAATATTTGTGTCATTCTCAAAACTTTTGGCCACGACTGTACATATAAATAGGATAGACAGCCATCCAATAATTGTTATTTTAATGACACAAATATTAGCTTGATCTGCAAAAAACAACAATGTTTGCTATCTAGTTAGTAGCTAAGCTAGCTATCTAAAGAACAGATTTCCAGACCCAAAAAGAGAACTATGGCAATACAAAAATATAATTGCAATGAAATATCAAATGTCATAACACTTAAGAATAATGAAGCAAGTCCTGGTCTAATTTCTTTGTTTCCTAACCTCAGATACAGAGTCCTGTGAAAGCTGCTAAACCCTGTCTGCGAATGAAGGTCCCAAAGAAAGTCCTGGAGAGACTCAAGGATATATCTCTCCAATGGGTTATAGGTAGCCTGTATGCTATTGTTTAACTTTTAGAATTGGTTGTAGGACTACAAAAATACTGTTTAAAGTAACAATGCATACACCTAGAACATGCATGCTCAACTTTGCTCATAGAACTACTGGCTGTGCAGGTTTCTGTTCCAGCCCAGCCCTGACATTCTGCTTATTATTGGTATTAGACACTATTCATTTAACTATTCAATCATCTCCTGTATGACATGAAATAAAGTGTTGATTCTTTTAATTATGTATAGTGTCTTTTTTGGTCATTAAACATTCCCTGTTTGTCTGTTTTATTTGGTTGTCACTCACTCTCATATCAAATCAAATTGTGTTGGTCACATACACATATTTAGCAGATGTTATTGCAGGTGTAGTGAAATGCTCCAACAGTGCAGTAATATTGTCTTATGATATTGCACAGATTTGCAGCTGAAGCTGATGTCCTTGATCATTGGTGTGGGTCTAACAATCTCTGTATGGCTGACGTAGAATGCAACCCCTGTCCACAACAGCACTTCATACCCACAAAGCAGCATCCATTATCCAACCAAAACTATTATCCTATTGGGCTAGGGTAACAGTACTTTAGGTCTCAGGGCGGGTGACATCAACACAAGATGGCTACTAGGGCTTTGTCTCAATTTGTCTTTCCTGAATTGCTCGCATCCTATCTCCTCACTTGTATTGTATCACAACTGTATTGGAGGAGAAGATGCAAGGTCCCTCCCCTCTGACCTTCTCCAATGGGTTATGGGTTTTGAAAAGGAGGCGATGAGAGGAAGCGAGGAAGAATTCAGAGCACTCACCTGTCAACTAGCTCCAATGTGTTACACACTCACCCCTCTGCTACACTCACTGACCTCCTTCTCTGCAGACTGTGAACTCAGTCACTCTAGCACCCACATAATTAATTTGGTGGGTATTTAATTCTGCTACATTGACTCAAATCATACAGTCGTCGGCTGAGTTAAAGTCAGTGAGGTAGGAGGAGTTGAAAGGGGTGTGACAGTAGCAGAATTTGCTACAGGTGAGTTCTAGTACCTACCGTGATGTGATGTCATCCCCCTAAAACTTGAAGTAGTGTCTCCTCCTGTCTATCATTAATATCTATATTTTAATACTGTAAGCATCTCCGGTGCGGGAGGATCTCCTCCTGCAGAGCCTTTACTGTGGGCACTCTCCAGGGTATTTTTCTTTTGCCTCGACTATCCATGCTATACCCTTTTGGTTCCAATGCTTACAGTGGATGAGAGATTATTTATGGCATCCATGCCCAATGTAGACATATGATGGGATTAGTATTGGCCTCGTGGGCATGTCCAATGCACTTGTACATATGGTTTGTCATTTCTATACTGAAACAAGATTAGCAAATCATCACACATTGTTTGCATTTTGTTGAGATATTTTCTCCATTTGAAAGTATACTATTAGAAAAATAGGAAAAGCACTCACACATCTGAGATTACTTGTGTGTTGGAATCATTTGCTAATAACTTGAAATAAAAGAAAAGGCTGATACTGGCACTTTTCCTTTTTCATTATACAATTAATGAGGATAACCATGTTGAAGGATACCAGATTTAACTTCTACAGCTACTGTACATGCTGTCATGAAATGGATTAGTGCAAGCCCTACCCTTATACAGACCTTAAGGATGACATGCACAGGAGACTATCACGGCTCAGGATATGACCCAGATGCAGACACAGGAGGTGGATAGTTCAGTTCTCCGATTATTATTTATGAACACAGGCTAGGCAAGGGCAGGTCGAGGACAGGCAGGGGTTCGTGATCAGGTCAGAGTAAGGCAGGTACAGGACGGCAGGCAGGTTCGTAATTAGGTCAGAGGACGGCAGGCTCGGGGTCAGGGCAGGCAGAATAGTCAGAACAGGGAAAACTAGGAAACAGAACTTGAGAAAAAGGAAGACGGGAAAGCACACTGGTAAGACCTGACAAGACAAGATGAACTGGCACCTGGTGTCCTACCTGGGTGTATACCTGGTTGACCGGTGGAACTCAGCGATGAGGGCTGGGTCCAGGATGTCCATAGCGGGGACCCAGCACCTCTCCTCCGGGCCATAACCCTCCCAGTCAACCAGGTAATGGAATCCCCTGCCCAGCGGTCGAACCCTCAGGAGGCGCCTCACTGTGTACGTTGGTTGGCCGTTGATGAGACGGGGGAGAGGGGTGGGCCTGGAAACAGGAGACAAAGGGCTGCGAGACATGGGTTTAATTCTGGACACATGAAAAGTGGGATGTATATGGAGGGTACTGGGCAACAGAAGACGAACAGCAGAGGGGGAAAGGGCCGATAAATGGGGGTGATAGTTTGCAGGACTCTATCCGGAGGGGCAGATCCCGAGTGGACAGCCATATCCTCTGCCCAAGACGGTAGCGGGTAGCAGGGGTCCGGTGGCAGTCCGCCTGTCGTTGGTACCTGGAGGTGGTCTTGAGAAGAGCGGCCCAGGCTCTCTTCCAGGTACGGCGACAGCGATGGACAAACACCTGGACAGAAGACATATTCCACCCACACGAGTTGCTGGCTCCATGTGGTGGGATTAGTGGAGACGAGGCAGCAAAGAGTTGTCTCCAGGTCCTGATTGGCTCGCTCCGACTGTCCATTGGACTGGGGATGAAAACCAGAGGACAGGCTGGCCGACGACCCATTAAGGATGCAGAACGCCTTCCAGAACCGGGACGAGAACTGGGGACCGCGATCGGAGACCAGATCGAACGGCAGTCTATGGATCCGGAAGACGTGCTGCACCATGAGCTGGGCTTTCTCTTTCGCTGAGGGCAACTTAGGAAGGGGAATAAAATGGGCGGCTTTGGAAAACCGGTTTATCACCGTAAGGATGGTGGTGTTGCCATCATCCTACATTCCTCAGCTACATTTAGTTTAGTTATATTGTTGGCTGCCGTAAGGGAAATCGATCTATCTATCTGGCTAACAAGGTAAGCTGATCGTTCTCTACCTTCACATAATGCTAGCTCTGTGGTTATTCGCTGTGCTAAGTTAGCCAAATGTAGCTAACACCAGCACCTGAGCAAACGGGAAATAAATGTTGTCTGATGATTTTGTTTAGTGGATCTGGTAGCAATAATTCAATTTGTGTATATAACTTGTTTGTTCAGTTTTTTGGTTGGATCAAGAAATATAAACTTGTAATTTTGTGCTAGCTCGACAACTAACTAGCTAGCTAGCTACCCAATTATGGCATGCTGCAGCGCCAGATCTGACTGCCTACGGAATCTGACTGACAGTCGTGCCGATCTGCATCACTGACAAACATTTTGGAAGTTGATTCGCTGCTTCTCTCCCATAACTCCACCCCATAGTTACTGTTGCTATGACGAATCCGTGCGCGAGAAGGTGTCGCGGGAGAAGGGTCAGATCGGGCAAGGTGCTGCAAGCTAGCTGATGGCTAGTACACCCAGCTAGGTTAGATAACTAGCTCGCTGGATATGGTGAGGCAACAGTGTGCTCTGCTAACTAGCTAGCAACCCGTTTTTTATTGTATAAATTAGCTTGATTTGGTTTGTATTTATTTTACTTTTCCATTTTGAATAAAGAAGACTCAGTGGCTACTGGCTCCTAGACTAGGTAACTACATTAACAACAAAGAAGACATCAACGAACACTCCTAGGTAAGTGTCTTTTGTGTCTTGTAATTTCACATTTGGGAGGTGCATTGAAACAATCAGCTAGTTAACTAGATACCATGGTTATATATATATATATATATATATATATATATATATATATATATATATATATATATATATATATATATATATATATATATATATTTTATCACAGCCAGCTAGTAAGTTATGATGCACGGAAGTTAGGTACAATAATATGTTAATTGTGTATATAATCCTCTAAGAAATCCAGTGGTCCAAACCTCCGTCTCTGTTCAAAATGCATTGGACTTTTTACCCTTGTATGATGGTCAAAATTAAGGCGACTAAATCAATGGCGGCCAGAGATAAATGCGGCCATAAATCAGGAAAATAGCATCATGTCTGCTAGGCTGGATGCTGTGTGCGAGAATTAAGGCTACCGGACAGGTTTACCGTTGAACTCGTCATCTTTCTTTTCAAATCCTTGTGACATAAAACAATATATAAGTAAGGTAGATATCGATTTTGAGACATGACATGTAGTATTTTCATATTTTAGTATATGCTGTTCATATTAATGGGGAGTTCCTGTTTTTAAAAAAAGAAAAAAACTAGATAATCTCGCGGAAATTTTTACGGAGCACTAAGTGTACTCCCAAATGTTTTCTTTTCAAAGCCTTTTACATTAATTCAGCTTGTGTCATGCTAATCTTGCTAGTTGCGACCCACAGAAACAACTTGGATGACACGACCACAAATGTAAAATCCTCAAAAGTTTTGGCGATAAAGCTGCTCTGTCAGCAGAGCTCGGGGCTTAATTATCTAATGTACAGTATTCGGTTATGAAATACGACTTTTTGGATATAATGTTAATGATATGTTAGAGAAAGACCCCACTAAGATTCAGAAGAATCATATTTGTCTTGGTAAAATGTATTTTATGTCATCACCAAAGCACGTTTTCATCTACTGTGGGCAGAGTGGGCTCACACCCTACTAGAGGGGATAACTATGGTAAGGGCATTGATTGAAATGTCATCATGCTATATAATGTACATGTACAATAGAACATTTTGTTTTACATTTGTTTATTTCCCCACCCAGCTCTCACAGTGAGTTAGTGTATGTGTGTGTCCTTCTGTCCGTCCGTCTGCTTGCCTGTCTGTCTTTCTGTTTGTTTAGGAGTTTCAAACAACACTTGAGGGCATGTTCACTGACCAACGAGCAGATGTAGGAGCTCATCCTCATGAAGTTAATCTACAGTATAACAGGTGATACACTGTAGGTATCCCATATTAGCAGTGGTGTAAAGTACTTAGGTAAAATAATTTAAAGTAATACTTAAGTAGTTTTTGTGGGTATCTTTACTATTTATATTTTTGACTACTTTTACTTTACTACATTCCTAAAGAAAATGATGTACTTTTTACTCCATACATTTTCCCTGACACCCAAAAGTACTTGTTACATTTTGAATGCTTAGCAGAACAGGAAAATGGGCCAATTCACAGATTTATCAAGATAATACGTGGTCATCCCTACTGACTCTGATCTAGCAGACTCACTAAACACACATGCATCTTTTGTAAATGATGTTGGAGTGTGCCCCTGGCCATTTGTACATTTTTTAAACAAAAAATGGTGCTGTCTGCTTTGCTTAATATAACACATTTGAAATTATTTATACTTGTACTTTTGATACTTAAGTATATTTTAGCAATTACATTTACTTTTGATACTAAAGTATATTTAAAATCAAATACTTTTAGACTTTTACTCAAGTGGTATTTTACTGGATGACTTTCACTTTTACTTGAGTAACTTTCTATTCAGGTATCTACACTTTTACTCAAATATGACAATTGGGTACTTGTTCCACCACTGCATATTAGGTACTACTGATTGGATGGATAGATAGGTGGAGGGATTGCAAGCATACAGGTAGATACTGTACTGTATCTAACTCTATGTTTCCAAGTCAATGCAAGTCATTACTTGGCACTGATTATGCAACCCAAAGACGCATCATGTGTCACACACTGTGAACAGACCGTGTTTGAAGTACCCTTTCTCCTCATAAGCAGTACTCAAATGAGTTGGACTTAAAAGTCATATTGCTGAGTTGCGTCCCCATTCTCTTCCTTCTGCCAAAGTGTATACTTGTATACTTTTTTGCATGGATTTACCATGGAAATGCCCTTCTTTCCATGCTTACACCAACCCTATGCTTTTAAATTCATGATGAGAAGTGCACACTTAGGGAGAAGGGTAGAGAATTGAGACATGCTTCAGCCCTTGTGTGCTCTCTCAACCACCTCTACGCCCAGTACTATACTAAAGGCTACAGCAATATTACAAGATAAGGGCTGTCTACGGCATTAAATAAAATTGAATTATACTCATATCATAGTCCCATCGTCCCCCACTGAGGTTTTCTGTGACATTTTGTTTGTTGCAAGTCAAGCTTTTGTTGTCCCTCACGATGAAATCGGAGAGGGGAATGTGGAACTGTCTCCGTCCGTTCATACGTTCGTCACACGCAATATCTCAGACAGCACTATCCCGATTTAATGATGCGTCTTGCCATAGCTATCCGGAATTTACAAAATTACACTAATTGACCCGAGCTGTAGTAATTAACTGAAATTTGTTAGTCACACGCAAAATCGCAATTGGTGGAGGGGAGGCTGCATTATTCGTGGCGGATCTCATGTTTACTGTTGCCTTCTTTCCGTACCACTAAATATTGTCAATTGTCAACAGTTGGGACAGTACCAGAGACTCTGAAAAGTGGCTGATCTATGATATGGACTGGAATTAGTTTGATTCAGTCTCATTTTCCTATTGCTATATTTGAAGGCTACAAAAGTTATTTTTGGAAGAAAAACCTTTTCTATAGAAGTTAATTTGCTCCAGACCTCACAAGTGTGCCTTTCCAACTAATCTATTTTGTGTTCAAACCATCAGGAAACTCTGAGAAAGTAGTGGTTCCGTTGAACAATGGCATTGCTGTGTGTGGACAACCCCAATAGCTCCTCCAGCAGATGCTGCCCCCTCCTGTCTTCCAGATGCCGCTGACCAAGCTGCCCACCATCAAACAGGTGAGGATCCTCTCCCATAGGAAGCAAGGGCTGGAGTGGCAATAAAATGGCGATTCCTTACACCACCAGTCCATTCTTTTTAAGCCCATGAGGGTGATTGTATGAGTGCTTCCTTTGACTCAGGGGTAAAGGGTAGGCTTGTGTCCTGATTGTACACCCTTCTCCCAAAGTGTGCACTGTCATGGATTTGACAACAATGGAAACTCCCTCAATAGCCAATGACAACACCAATCCAATGTTTATAAATCTATGGTGGGGGAGAAGGGTGGTGAATCGGGATGCAGATACTCTCATTCCCTCACTTCATTTGCCTTTGACCACCTTAGTGCATTAGACTGACTTCTTCTGGAATAGCTGTGACAATAGTGTTTCGTCTAGTTCACTGTTCCTCATTCTTTGTCTGATGGGCAATAGTGTGTTGTCATCCCTACCTGTGCTGTAACTACTCAATAAGATCATACTTGGGTAAATTTAGTGAATTAATGGTTGAAGCGTACAGTGAACAATAAAAAAGAGGTAGGGTATTTAAATTGTGACTAGTGCAATTGCCTGAGTTGTACATTGGTGATCTGTTTTAGGTTTCCACACATGCTAACCATTGCATAATTTCTGCTCCTTTTTCACAGGTGGTTCCTGGCTGATGATCAGTCTCCATAGCTCAGAGAAACCGAGGAGGAATATCACTTTGTCTCCAATACTACAGTTGTAGCCAAAAGTTTTTAGAATGACACAAAAAGTTTGCTGCTTCAATGTCTTTAGATATTTTTGTCAGATGTTACTATGGAATACTGAAGTATAATTACAAGCATTTCATAAGTGTCAAATGGCTTTTATTGACAATTACATGAAGTTGATGCAAAGAGTCAATATTTGCAGTGTTGACCCTTCTTTTTCAAGACCTCTGCAATCCGTCCTGGCAAACTGTCAATTAACTTCTGGGCCACATCCTGACTGATGGCAGCCCATTCTTGCATAATCAATGCTTGGAGTTTGTCAGAATTTGTGGGGTTTTGTTTGTCTACCCGCCTGTTGAGGATTGACCACAAGTTCTCAATGCGATTAAGGTCTGGGGAGTTTCCTGGCCATGGACCCAAAATATAGATATTTTGTTCCCCGAGCCACTTAGTTATCACTTTTGCATTATGTCAAGGTGCTCCATCATGCTGGAAAAGGCATTGTTCGTCACCAAACTGTTCCTGAATGGTTGGGAGAAGTTGCTCTCGGAGGATGTGTTGGTACCATTCTTTATTCATGGCTGTGTTCTTAGGCAAAATTGGCTGAGAAGCAACCCCACACATGAATGGTCTCAGGATGCTTTACTGTTGGCATGACACAGGACTGATGGTAGTGCTCACCTTGTCTTCTCCGGACAAGCTTTTTTCCAGATGCCCCAAACAATCGGAAAGGGGATTCATCAGAGAAAATGACTTTACCCCAGTCCTCAGCAGTCCAATCCCTGTACCTTTTGCAGAATATCAGTCTGTCCTTGATGTTTTTCTGGAGAGAAGTGGCTTCTTTGCTGCCCTTCTTGACACCAGGCCATCCTCCAAAAGTCTTCGCCTCACTGTGCATGCAGATGCCCTCACACCTGCCTGCTGCCATTCCTGAGCAAGCTCTGTACTGGTGGTGCCCCGATCCCGCAGCTGAATCAACTTTAGGAGATGGTCCTGGCGCTTGCTGGACTTTCTTGGGCGCCCTGAAGCTTTCTTCACAACAATTGAACCGATCACCTTGAAGTTCTTGATGATCCGATAAATGGTTGATTTAGGTGCAATCTTACTGGCAGCAATATCTTTCCCTGTGAAGCCCTTTTTGTGCAAAGCAATGATGACGGAACGTGTTTCCTTGCAGGTAACCAAGGTTGACAGAGGAAGAACAATGATTCCAAGCACCACCCTCCTTTTGAAGCTTCCAGTCTGTTATTCGAACTCAATCAGCATGACAGAGTTATCTCCAGCCTTGTCCTCATCAACACTCACACCTGTGTTAACGAGAGAATCCCTGGCATGATGTCAGCTGGTCCTTTTGTGTCAGGGCTGAAATGCAGTGGAAATGTTTTTGGGGGATTAATTTTCTTGGCAAAGAGGGACTTTGCAATTAATTGCAATTCATCTGATCACTCTTCATAACATTCTGGAGTATATGCAAATTGTCATCATACAAACTGAGGCAGCAGACTTTGTGAAAATTAATATTTGTGTTATTCTCAAAAATATTGGCCACGAATGTACTACTAATGTTTGTAACTTTACTGATGAGGAAGAAGAGGACGGATTTATCCATTGTTGCTAAACTGTGTTCAGTCAAATTTATAGTGCCACTTTGTTACCAAAAACAATTGTATTTATTTATTTATTTATTTAACCTTTATTTAACTAGGCAAGTCAGTTAAGAACAAATTCTTATTTACAATGACGGCCTACCAAAAGGCAAAAGGCCTCCTGCGGGGACGGGGGTTGGGATTAAAAATAAATGAAATAAAAATATAGAACACAACACACATCACGACAAGTGAGACAACACAACACAAAGAGAGACCTAAGACAACAACATAGCATGGCAGCAACACATGACAACACAGCATGGTAGCAACACAACATGACAACAACATGGTAGCAACACAACATGGCAGCAGCACAAAATGGTAGCAACACATGACAACACAGCATGGTAGCAACACAACATGACAACAGCACAACATGGTATCAGCACAAAACAGGGTACAAACATTATTGGGCACAGACAACAGCACAAAGGGCAAGAAGGTAGAGACAACAATACATCTACGATGTTCAATAAGGTATTCTGCAAATAGAATTACAATACAAAAAATGTCTTATTCAGTGAAGTTCTTCTGCACATCGTATGTTGGAAACCATTACAAGAAAACCTAGTTGTTTCTTGAACACTAGTGATTTTAAGGACAAGAATAACTGTTACCTGTAGGACCATGTATCTATCACAGGTCACTAATAACCTAATTTGTTAGTTGTGCAAACTAATTGGTATAACATGGGCATGACAAATCAATCAACTAATTAAACAGTGTTATTGGCTATTATGTCAATCAATTTCCAGTCGACATTCTCAAGGAAAAAGTCAATATTCATTATAGCTATACCGATGACTAGCAGCTTTGACAGTTTTAAGTCAAGAAACAGCTTTACTGTTTCAGAAAATATGGTGCCGCAGAGCAGGCAGGTGGGCTTCCCATCTCCTGATAACCTGAGGATGCACACTGGCAGAGATGACAACCAGCAGTATTTGTAAAGACTCTCTCACCAAGGACAAACTCAGAATGTGTTTGACCAGAATGATTGCAGTAGGTTATGTCCATCTACTTAAAACGGTGACAATTACACACAACTTGATACTTTCCATATATGCATAGCCATTGATGTGTTTAAAAGGTTGTAAATGGCTTTGGTTATGTTGCATTGCAGCTATCTAGCTAAATGACTACACTACTTGCTAGCTAGCTTATTAGCCTGGTAGCTAACAGAGCAAGATACTGAAACTATTAGTTCAGAAGATACAATCAACTACTATTTTATACAGTAACAAACAAGTTGATACTGTCGCTAGTAAGCTAGCTACATATATAGCCACGGAATTCGCTGCTAGCCTATTGGCTAACGTTAATTTGCAGCACCTCTCCCGATCTGTATTTCCCTTTCCAGCAAACTGCACGCGTTGACTGGTCATCGCAATATTAACAACTTCCAAAATGTTTATGTGGCAAATCGGCGCGACGGTCAGTCAGATCTGTCACTGACACGGGATGTTTACTGGGGAACCTCTTTCCCGTGCATATAGAACGTGTTATTGTTTTGACAGTTGAAAAGATCAATAGAGGTCTGGACTTATGAATGTGGCCAAGACACTGAGGGGTGCCTAACGGCATGCCAAACAGCTGCTCTGGATCTAGGGTGGCCTAAAAGTGAAAAAGAATGGGATGCGACTAAGTACAGATGAACCCAGTGCTTGACTTGGCAGGAGCTAAGAACCAGGATCTCAAATGTTCTACTGCTTGTTCCTCTTATAGAATATTAGCTCAAAAGTATTGTGGAGGTCCTGCGCCTAAATATAAAACTACCCACACCTATTTCTGTCCAAGTCAAGCACTGGCTGAACCTATTCAGTGTTTGAGGATAAGAGCCTACATCATTTAGCACACGTATTGGCAAATCCAAATCTAAAATTCTTGTAAAATATTATTTCTCAATTGACTTTTCTTTCCTACTGGTTGGAAATGTGTATCTTCCCTATCTCTTCCTCCCCATTATGCTCTCACATAAAGAATCTGCATGTGGTTCAAGGCAGAGCATAATTCAGTGACGCACTCTCAGACTGTGGGCACGCATGATGAATGCCCCCCCTGGGCTGCTAAGGAAGTTAGTTTGTCATTGTTGCCAGTTAGTTCATCATCAGAGTGATGAACAGTTGTATTTGGTGCAGCCAAAGATTTAGAGGGAAATAATTAATATATGGTAACAGGAGGCTGTAAATATAAAGCACTTTTATCTCGCTCCAAGTCTCTTAATTCTCTAGATCTGTTCAATTCAACCTGGCAAACAGTCGTTAAGGAGCATAAGGTAAATACAAATTAAAGAGCACACCATTAGACACAACAGCAGTGTGAAGGTAATGTTTATGGTAGCTTCGCTTTCTGTTGATCTGCTACTCTGAAACAGTGATAGGGAGAGATACAGTACTAGTTTTTTCTTGATATTCATTGGCTGCCTAACTCAAATGATTACCTTCATCTGGTTAACAAAATCAATATTCTATGATGGGATAGCCATTATGAGTTTACATTTGCATCCATTAACTTCACACTGTGGACACCACATACATATTTGACAGTGCTGTGTGTGTGCCTATGTGTATGTCAGTACTTGTGTGTGTTTGTCTGGGTCTCAATGCACGTGCGTGCCTGTGTGTGGACTCATTCCTCCTCTCTGCTGACGGGCTGACTGCAGCATGCCAGGGTTCAGCTGGAGTCAGTCAGCTTGTCGGATCATCAAACACCGTGATGAAATCGCAGAACCCCCATTATGCCGTTTAGAAGTACGATGGGAGATGATTCATCTCGGAAGCTTTGTTCTGGGGCCTCATTATTATGTTCCTTAGCTATGTAGACAGCCGTATTCCTCTGCCTTTCTGACATATCATTTATTGACATGTTCTAGGTGTGTAGGTGGAAAGTGAGGGAGGTATTTATCTTGGCCAGGTCGCAGTTGTAAATGAGAACTTGTTCTCAACTGGCCTACCTGGTTAAATAAAGGTGAAATAAAATGTATGACTGCTGTGTCCCAAATGGCACCCTATTTATTTACATATGCTCTAGGTGTGTAGGTACAAAAGTAATACACTATATAGGGAATAGGGTCCCATTTGTGACTTAACCTTGGTCTGCTGCTCAAAGGCACAACATCGGAGAGCCCCATGTGGCGCCATTGCGTCGGTGGCATTATATGTGCATAATAACCACTTATTACAACCTTAAAAACTGTATACTCTGCGTTATAAACCTGTCTTCAAAACACATCCCGCTTTGACTTGCTTGTAATTCTAACCTGATATTATAATGATGATTGCTATAATCCTGTATATTTCAAATGATTACATCATTTGACTTCTACTGCAGATATAAAAGTTTCCTCCCACACTGGCCCTCGCAGAGGTCCACTGTCAACCAGTATGCTATTGAATTAGACTTTCATTTAGCTGATGAATGATCAAACCCCCCAATCTCCAACATGAATATTCATGTTTCTACACTTTGATGTAATGGTACATTGTCAGTTATGAGATGTTACCAGTTGCTCCCTTAACTCCCGCTCTTGTGCCCTGCAATGAAATTGTTAAGTCAGCCAGCTTCATAACCAGGTTACCATGGATACACTCGAAACGGTGTAGCTATACCTCCTCTTTGCTGCTGTGTCATAAATTGGGAAAGGCACTATGAGCCAACATCTCTCAATGGTTATTGCTATAAACGAATATGGCCCATACTTCATGGAAATGTGAGAAAGATGGATAATACTGATCTGTAAAGAGGTGTGTTTGGGTGAGTGTGAGTGGCTGTGCATGTCCTCTTCTAAACTCCTGAGATGAATGTATTACCTTTAGAGAAGTGGAGTCACAATCTATGATATGTGCTGTGCTGATAATTACAACGATGTGTCAATTTCAGGCTGTTGTGAATTCAGTGTATGCAAATGGGTGGTACTTAAAACACTACACTCACTGAAATTACAGCCCTTTCAGTGGACTGACCACAATTGAGGGGATTGTCTTAAAGACGACACACAAAAAAATCAAAATGTGGTAGTAGCTGGAAAGGTAATTGAATGAGTAGAAGTGTAGAGTACACCCCAGGTCACACACTCATTCCACCTCTGAGCCCAAATCTTAAATTACAATCTGCACGGCCACAAAGTAGCGACTATTGTTTTAGTGTAAATCACATTGTTCTAGAGCAATACGCTATCTGATAGTGATAGTATCGCAATATTATTGTTGATGATATTAGATTAGATTCTCTGACTCCCCAAAAAAATAAAAAAAACGAACAAATTATCGGTTTTAAAATTCAATGTGAATTTACAATGCAGCCGCGCGCTGCTGCCAGCAACGGTTTGGGTCTCAAAGTGCGTCCCATTCAGATGGTTAATCATTGGACCTGTACTACCATTACTGTACTTCAATTCCACCTCGCAAAGTTTGTATTGCCATACAGAATTTTGCTTCTATCGCTTGCCTTGCCATATTTCCAACTGTTGAAGACGATGACGTGGTGGTGGAGAGTCTACTCCAAAATAATTGATTCCTCGACTCCCTGCATGTCTACTCCCGGTGTCGAGATTCGATTCCGCTTGGAACAGAGGCGACTGATTAGTTGCGGTACTTTCGAGAACACAAACACACATCTTTCATAGCGAGCTAACAAAGGAACAGATAGAGATGGGAGGGGCACAGTGTAGGCAGATCGGCCACCAGGCAGACAGTCAGAACCGTGCATTAGGCCTATCTATTGGCAATCAAAAGCTGTATCTCGCAATGTCTCACAACTTCAGTGAAGCACGGCCTATCATCATTGAATAGGATACGATATTGATATGAGCGAGATGCAGCGCTTCGCTCTCACACAGTCACACACAGTATGTGCGCGTGTTAGCGTCACACTTCACAGCGTGGTAGCCAGGGCACCAAAACAGCAGAGAAGTTGAGCTTCAACGCTCTTGGTTGCGGAAATTGACCCACTACTATGCTGTTTACTTTCTGCATCTACTTGAGATCACTGGGTCCACTTTTAAATTACACAACTTTCCCCAGGCCTTTATAGTCTATTGTCTAGTTAGGCTATAACACGGAAAATAATATGTTTTGTGATATCTGCACTGTGATTTAAATTGTGTGGTTATCTAAGGGATTTTTCTGAACGTTAAGGATCCCAATTTTGTTTAAACATTTTAATGTTGAAAAGTTCTCTCAGCCCTAGTGTCTGTTTGCAATACATATAGAATAGTGATACATATAGAATCGCAATGCATACCAAATCGGCACCTATATCGCATCGTGAGATTCCTGGAATTTCCGAGCCATGTTATCTAGGGAGATTGCTATTTAGTGTTAACTCTGACAGATGCTGCTAAAGATGCACAAGTTGGTAGTAGTGACAAATATTAAATGTATATTTTTCGATTGGCAGAAAAAGGAGGATCTGTACCTAAATCAGGGACCAGTAGCATGTGCTTTATTGTACCGTTATCTTGTTGTCTTTTTGCCCCACAGCCTCCTCGGTGAAAATTATGAAGGTTAAAACCAACCGTAGAGTAATGGAATGCAGAGATCGGGACTGAATGGAACATTTTTTTTTTCTTCTCTGGAATGGGCCAAATGAAGACACACCCATATGACAGCCGAATCCAAAGTTGTGGCTTTATTTCACCTTTACGGCAAGTCTAGCCGTAGCAATCGCACTTTATCAAAGTGATAACCAACTGTAAGGGAAGTCCCCCCTCAATTGTACAAAATAACATGGCAACTTATTGGCACCGAGCGGACCATATACACGATGGGATTGTGTGGGATTTCACATTACATCCGGCGCTGTTTCGTCCAAAGTTGATGACAAATGCCATATTGTAAATGAGCTGTGTAACACCCCAAAAATCCTATAGTGGGCGAGTGTGTTCCATCTTAATTTTTCATAGGCTTACTGTAACGCAAGTCAAGACCCAAGAGTCATATTTTGAAATTTTGAAATATTGAAAGTTTTGGCAAAAACTTATCACCCCCTTAAAAAAGTGCTTTTTTTATGTCAATTACACATGTGTAAGAACTGTATGAAAATACTTTTGTCAAATTTTATTAACATAATTTTTTTTACATTTTTATTTGGACTTAAGGAATATGTTTTGTGCATTTGGAATGTGATTTCTTAGGAAGTCAAAAGTCAAAAGTCAAAAATGTCAAAAATTTGGAAAAAACGTATCACCCCCTTTAAAAAAGTGCTTTCTGGACCGTTTTTCGAAATTCTTCCGATTTTTATGTCAATTACACATGTGTAAGAACTGTATGAAAATACTTTTGTCAAATTTTATTAACATAATTTTTTGGACATTTTTATTTGGACTTAAGGAATATGTTTTGTGCATTTGGAATGTGATTTCATAGGAAGTCAAAAGTCAAAAGTCAAAAATGTCAAATATTTGGAAAAAATGTATCACCCCCTTTAAAAAAGTGCTTTCTGGACCGTTTTTTTGAAATTCTTTCGATTTTTATGTCAATTACACATGTATAAGAACTGTATGAAAATACTTTAGTCACATTTTACTGTCATCATTTTTTATAAATGTTTACTTGTACTTAAGGAATATGTTTTATGCATTTGGAATGTGATTTCATAGGAAGTCAAAAGTCAAAAGTTACAAGTCAAAAATGTTAAAAATGTGGAAAAAACGTATATTCCATTTAAAAAAGTGCTTTCTGGACCGTTTTTTGAAATTCTTTCGATTTTTACGTCAATTACACATATATAAGAACTGTATGAAAATACTTTAGTCACATTTTACTATCATAATTTTTTATAAATGTTTACTTGTACTTAAGGAATATGTTTTGTGCATTTGCAATCTGATTTAATACGAAGTCAAAAATGTGAATAAATTAGAAAAAACGTATCACCCCCCAAACCTCCATAAATCACTCAGGCCAGCACCCATTGATTTGGGGCCGTAGTATAGTGCTCCCATGGACGTCTGGATGACACCTAAAAGCATTTAAAACCGTTTTGAAAAATGACGCCTGGTAACCCAAAACATGAAACATAGAATATTTTTTGACTTTGTTTGGAAACCTCCATAAATCATTCAGGCCGTACCCCATTGACTCGAAAAGAAAAAGCGTAAAATATTTTCCAGAAAAAAAACATTGAATATTTTCTGAGTTTTTGTGAAAACCTCCATAAATCACTCAGGCCAGCCCCCATTGATTTTTGGCCGTAGAATAGTGCTCCCAGAGCGGGTATGGAGGTCTGGATGCCCCTAAACGCAATTTCAACCATCTTGAAACATGGCACCTGGTAACCCCCAAAAAATACCAGGTGCACGAACAGTTTGGACTTGTGTGTGTGTATGTGAGCTTTGATTTGACATCTGTTTAGAGAAATGACTGATTTACACTTCATGAGGGTTGCCTAATCACACACTTAAAGTTTTGGAAAGATCTGACTTTTTTAACCCTTTGAAACAGCACCTATGACCCCATTTTAAGGCACTTCCGGTTGGCACAGGAAGCTATAAGTAAATACTTATCCTGATCGGGGTATGCTTTTACAGAATCCTGAGTTTTAAGTCTATACGTTAAGAACTGACTGATTTACACAGGGTTGAATGCACTATATATCACAAACTGCTGGTTGGGTATGGCAAAACCCTTTTAGGGTGATTTTATCACTTCCGGTTGCTCCAGGAAGCTTAGAATCAACACAGGTAGACCTCATAGTGGCTTGATGGATTGTCATTGAAGACAGGTTCATAAGACATTCATAACCCACATAGGGTTTATTTAAAGAATGCACGTTACATTTGCATATGATTCAACAGTGAAAAACACCACATCATATTGCAAACATAACACACTGTTGAATCATATTGCAAACACACACTGTTATATTTGCAATATGATGTGTTGAATCATATTGCAAACATAACACACACTGTTACGTTTGCAATATGATGTGTTGGATCATATTGCAAACATAACACACACTGTTACATTTGCAATATGATGTGTTGAATCATATTGCAAACATAACACACACTGTTACGTTTGCAATATGATGTGTTGAATCATATTGCAAACATAACACACACTGTTACATTTGCAATATGATGTGTTGAATCATATTGCAAATCTAACGTGCATTTGCAATATGATGTGATGTTGAATCATATTGCAAATGTAACGTACATTCTCTTAAATACTTTAGAAATGCAAAAGTCAACGTCCTGATGACCTCAGGATGGCCGGGCAGTGATAGTGGTTCCTCTCCATCGCTCGTTGTGTTAAATTTCATCATGTCGCTTTTTGTGATGGTACCCCCCCGTTGAAACATATTGCAAATGTACAAAAGTCAAGTAGCAAGTCGGTGTCCATCAGTCAATTAGATATATTCAGACACCAAACTGATACCATCTGACACCAAACTCACTTTTACCAACTCCTTTAGAAGCCAACTATCACATATTTCAGAGCAGGCCCAAAATTCACAGCGCCTTCCATTTAAACCATAATAAAACAAATAATACGTAGTTATGTTCTAGCTGCGGGTCCAATATTCACATTATGTTTAGCCCTATGTGAGGCGACCTGGAATCCCAAGTTTCGGCTCGATAGGTCATTCGGTGCCCGAGCAAAACCCTAATTGGTGCTGAAAATCCACTTTTTTCATTGCCTTGCTACGGGGTGCTTGAATGAGCAATCGGACAGAATCGTTGAGGTCCATCTCTATGGGCCGAGCCGGTTTCAATGCACCTAGTCTTGAGACTCTGGGACTTTTCTAAATGTCGTCAGTTTCGTTGAGCTGAAAATGAATTGAAAACATAGCAAATACACGAGGCTGTTTATCGGTCTGAGAACCTTCTAGAGCCACATAACTCACCGTGCACAATCGACCTGAGGTCTAGAACAGGTTTGTAAAGTTTCAGAACTCTAAGTCTGACGGTTCTTTAAAAGTTGGAACAAAAGTAACTACTACAGGCACTGTCTGCCTCTTAGCCCCTCAGTGTGTCCCTCCATCATTTCTGTTTGGGTGTGTAAATTTTTCTTTGAAATCTGATGGGACTAATGACTGATTTACAGTTCAGGAGGGTTGCCTAATCACAATTATGAAGTTTTGGAAAGATTTGACATTTTTAACCCTTCAAAACAGCCCATTTGACACCAATTATGGCACTTCCGGTTGGCACAGGAAGCTGAAAGTAAAGACATATACTCACTGGAGTATGCTGTTACAGAATCCTGAGTTTTAAGTCTATATGTTAAAAATTGACTGATTTACATAGGGCTGAATGCACTATTTCTCTCAAATTGCAGGGTGCTTATTGCAAACACTTTTAGGGTGATTTTAACCACTTCCGGTTGCTCCAGGAAGCTTAGAATCGACACAGGTAGACCTCATGGTGGCCTAATGGACTGTCATCAAAGACAGGTTCATAAGACATTCATAACCCACATAGGCTTCAGGTTGAATTTAGGGGAGCAGTCAATGTATTCCTATGGGGCGAAATGTCATTGTAAACTGTTTGATGTAAACACCTTCTTTTAACTGTGAAGGGTTAATGCCACAAGGTCAAAGTTAGGCTTGCACAGATCGGGAGGACCTTAAGAACATTCCTGAGGTGAAATTGTGTTTCTAACCTTAACGGTTCTCTCTCTGTCTCCCAAAAGCAAATAAAATTGACATTGAGGTCAAAAGGTCATTCGTGTCCGTTCTCTTGTAACGGTCGCTGCTCTCAGACCGAGTGAGCTACGGTCAAGCGGGGCATCTCGTTGAACTCGGCACGGCCTAGGGATAATGGGAATGCCATTGCCGGCTTTGTGTGTCTTTAATCACCGTACTTTTTCACTCCATCATTGCTTTGTGTGTGTGTTTTTGTGTGAGAGAGAGCTTTCCTTTGACATCTGCTTAGAGAAATGACTGATTTACAGTTCATGAGGCTTGTCTAATCACACAAATTAAGTTTTGAAAAGTTCTGACCTTTTTAACCCTTCGAAACAGCACCATGACACCATTTTAAGGCACTTCCGGTTGGCACAGGAAGCTATAGGTAAACACATATCTTGACTGGGGTATGCTGTTACAGAATCCTGAGTTTTAAGTCTATACGTTAAGAATTGACTGATCTACATAGGGTTGAATGCAGTGATTTTCAAAATTGCAAGTCATGTATATCTGGACACTTTTTAGGGTGATTTTAACCACTTCCGGTTGCTCCAGGTAGCTTAAAATCAACACAGGTAGACCTCATAGTAGCCTGATGGATTGTTATCAAAGACAGGTTCATAAGACATTCATAACCCACATAGGCTTCAGGTTGAATTTAGAGGAGCAGTCAATGTATTCCTATGGGGCGAAATGTCATTGTAAAATGTTTGA
Organism: Salvelinus namaycush; assembly: GCF_016432855.1. NCBI lineage: Eukaryota > Metazoa > Chordata > Actinopteri > Salmoniformes > Salmonidae > Salvelinus > Salvelinus namaycush. The sequence goes on along the minus strand of NC_052328.1, from coordinate 10,729,834 downwards.
TGTAAACGCCTTCTTTTAACTGTGAAGGGTTAATGCCACAAGGTCAAGGTTAGGCTTGCACAGATCGGGAGGACCTTAGGATTGTTCCTGAGGTGAAATTGTGCTTCTAACCTTAACGGTTCTCTCTCTGTCTCCCAAAAGCAAATGAAATTGACATTGAGGTCAAAAGGTCATTCGTGTCCGTTCTCTTGTAACGGTCGCTGCGCTCAGACCGAGCGAGCTACGGTCAAGCGGGGCATCCCGTTGAACTCGGCACGGCCTGGAGAATATGGCAATGTCATTTTAGTGGTGATTTCAGAATGCTATTTTGGTGCATTCATGGAAGGCGCTGTGAATTTTGGGCCTGCTCTGAAATATGTGATAGTTGGCTTCTAAAGGAGTTGTAAAAAGTGAGTTTGGAGTCAGATGGTATCAGTTTGGTGTCTGAAAATATCCAATTGACTGATGGACACTTGCTAGTTGACTTTTGTTGACACTTGCTAGTTGACTTGCTAGTCGACTTTTGTACATTTGCAATATGTTTCAACGGGGAGGTACCATGAGGAAAAAGCGACATGATGAAATTTCACGCAACGAGCGTTGGAGAGGAACCACTATCACTGCCCGGCCATCCTGAGGTCATCAGGACGTTGACTTTTGTATTTCTAAAGTATTTAAAGAATGCACGTTACATTTGCAATATGATTCAACATCACATCATATTGCAAATGTAACGTGCATTTGCAATATGATGTGATGTTGAATCATATTGCAAATGTAACGTACATTCTCTTAAATACTTTAGAAATGCAAAAGTCAACGGTCTGATGACCTCAGGATGGCCGGGCAGTGATAGTGGTTCCTCTCCATCGCTCGTTTCGTGAAATTTCATCATGTCGCTTTTTCCTCATGGTACCTCCCCGTTGAAACATATTGCAAATGTACAAAAGTCAACGAGCAAGTCAGTGTCCATCAGTCAAATAGATATTTTCAGACACCAAACTGATACCATCTGACTCCAAACTCACTTTTTCCAACTCCTTTAGATGCCAACTATAACATATTTCAGAGCAGGCCCAAAATTCACAGCGCCTTCTATTTAAACCATAATAAAACAAATAATACGTAGTTATGTTCTAGTTGCGGGTCCAGTTCACACATTATGTTTAGCCCTATGTGAAGCGACCTCGAATCCCAAGTTTCGGCTCGATAGGTCATTCGGTGCCCGAGCAAAACCCTAATTGGTGCTGAAATTCCACTTTTTTCATTGCCTTGCTACGGGGTCCTTGAATGAGCAATCAAACAGGCTCGTTGGGGTCTGTCTCTATGGGCCGAGCCGGTTTCAACGCACCTAGTCTTGAGACTCTGGGACTTTTCTAAAGGTCGTCCGTTTCGTTGAGGTCAAAATGAATTGAAAACATGGCAAATACACGAGGCTTTTTATCGATCCGAGAACCTTCTAGAGTCATATAATTCACCGTGCACAATCGACCTGAGGTCTAGAACAGGTTTGTAAATTTTCAGAACTCTAGGTCTGACGGTTCTTTAAAAGTTGGAACAAAAGTAACTACTGCAGGCACTGTCTGCCTCTTAGCCCCTCAGTGTGTCCCTCCATCATTTCTGTGTCGGTGTGTATTTTTTATTTTTGAAATCTGATGGGATGAAGGACTGATTTACAGTTCATGAGGGTTGTCTATTCACATATATGAAGTTTTGGAAAGATTTGACATTTTTAACCCTTCGAAACAGCCCATTTGACACCAGTTATGGCACTTCCGGTTGTCACAGGAAGCTATAAATAAACACATATCATCACTGGAGTAGGCTGTTACAGAATCCTGAGTTTTAAGTCTGTATGTTAAAAATTGACTGATTTACATAGGGCTGAATGCACTATTTCTCTCAAACTGCAGGTTGGCTATGGCAAACACTTTTAGGGTGATTTAACCACTTCCGGTTGCTCCAGGAAGCTTAGAATCGACACAGGTAGACCTCATGGTGGCCTGATGGACTGACATCAAAGACAGGTTCATAAGACATTCATAACCCACATAGGCTTCAGGTTGAATTGAGAGGTGCAGTCAATGTATTCCTATGGGGCGACATGTCATTGTAAATTGTTTGATGTAAACACCAGCTTTTAACTGTTAAGGGTTAATGCCACAAGGTCAAGGTTAGGCTTGCACAGATCGGGAGGACCTTAAGAACATTCCTGAGGTGAAATTGTGCTTCTAACCTTAACGGTTCTCTCTCTGTCTCCCAAAAGCAAATAAAATTGACATGAGGTCAAAAGGTCATTTGGGTCCATTTTCTTGTAACGGTCGCTGCGCTCAGACCGAGCGAGCTACGGTCAAGCGGGGCATCTCGTTGAACTCGGCACGGCCTGGAGATAATAGTCATGCCATTGCAGGCTTTGTGTGTCTTTAAGCACCGTACTTTTTCACTCCATCCTTCCTTTTTGTGTGTGTGTGTGTGAGAGAGCTTTTCTTTGACATCTGTTGGGAAAAATGACTGATTACACTTCATGAGGGTTGTCTAATCACACAAGTGAAGTTTTGAAAAGATCTGACCTTTATTACCCTTCAAACCTGACCCTATGCACCATTTTAAGGTACTTCCAGTTGACATAGGAAGCTGAACGTGAACACATACCCTCCTTGGGGTAGGCTCTTATTTAATATTGAGTTTTAAGTCTTTATGTTAAGAACTGACTTATTAACAGAGGGTTAAATGAGTGTGTGTTACTTCATAAAATCACATAAAATCACAGAATTCTCGCAGAGCTTCGAGACCCACTTTAAAAATGTTCGTGTGAACAAACTGCAACTGGATCTGTGAATTTTTTGAAAAAAAAATTCCTCTTCGTGAACATCACCAAATGGACAATGTACGATTTCTCTTAAATTACGATAGATAAACGGCTGGTTCTTTTTTTCCTGACACCGTATGCTTATGTACTTTGACGTGAAGCGGTCAAATTGCACCCTACTTTGCGTTTTTGACCTTTAATCCCAGAAAAATGGCCATAACTCAAAAAGCGCAGAGGCCTCGACGCCATCTTGTTCGGGGCCAACTTCCCTTTACTCCAAACCTACGCTCGCCGAGTTTCGTCTTCGAAATATTTTCCGTTTAGGAGAAAAGGCCGCGCTCGTTAGCCCCGTGTTCGTGCGCCTGCAATATGATTTATTTGCCCCCTTGTGGGAATTTTCGAGAATGCGGAGTCCAAGTCAAAAATTTGTTATTTTTATAAAACGGTGACCGAACGTCCGAGACGATTTCTTCGATGACTTCCTGAAAGAGCTCCCCCCCGCCCTCGGCCCGACGCCGTCCGCGATTTTCCGAGACGAAGTCGGACGTCTAGTAAGGGACCGTACATTCGCAATGGGAGAATCTTCACCGATCATATGGCTCCCGTCTCACACTTCCCTTAAGGTATGTTATTACAGCACCAAGTGTCCAATCATCCATCGTTTGTCTGAGTTTTGCAGCTGATAGGGCAGGGATATATGGTGCCGAAATTTCCCGAACTTTGGAATAATTCCACACGGCCATGTACAGTGGGGCAAAAAAGTATTTAGTCAGCCACCAATTGTGCAAGTTCTCCCACTTAAAAAGATGAGAGAGGCCTGTAATTTTCATCATAGGTACACTTCAACTATGACAGACAAAATGAGATTTTTTTCCCCAGAAAATCACATTGTAGGATTTTTAATGAATTTATTTGCAAATTATGGTGGAAAATAAGTATTTGGTCAATAACAAAAGTTTATCTCAATACTTTGTTATATACCCTTTGTTGGCAATGACAGAGGTCAAACGTTTTCTGTAAGTCTTCACAAGGTTTTCACACACTGTTGCTGGTATTTTGGCCCATTCCTCCATGCAGATCTCCTCTAGAGCAGTGATGTTTTGGGGCTGTTGCTGGGCAACACGGACTTTCAACTCCCTCCAAAGATTTTCTATGGGGTTGAGATCTGGAGACTGGCTAGGCCACTCCAGGACCTTGAAATGCTTCTTACGAAGCCACTCCTTCGTTGCCCGGGCGGTGTGTTTGGGATCATTGTCATGCTGAAAGACCCAGCCACGTTTCATCTTCAATGCCCTTGCTGATGGAAGGAGGTTTTCACTCAAAATCTCACGATACATGGCCCCATTCATTCTTTCCTTTACACAGATCAGTCGTCCTGGTCCCTTTGCAGAAAAACAGCCCCAAAGCATGATGTTTCCACCCCCATGCTTCACAGTAGGTATGGTGTTCTTTGGATGCAACTCAGCATTCTTTGTCCTCCAAACACGACGAGTTGAGTTTTTACCAAAAAGTTCTATATTGGTTTCATCTGACTATATGACATTCTCCCAATCTTCTTCTGGATCATCCAAATGCTCTCTAGCAAACTTCAGACGGGCCTGGACATGTACTGGCTTAAGCAGGGGGACATGTCTGGCACTGCAGGATTTGAGTCCCTGGCGGCATAGTGTGTTACTGATGGTAGGCTTTGTTACTTTGGTCCCAGCTCTCTGCAGGTCATTCATTAGGTCCCCCCGTGTGGTTCTGGGATTTTTGCTCACCGTTCTTGTGATCATTTTGACCCCACGGGGTGAGATCTTGCGTGGAGCCCCAGATCGAGGGAGATTATCAGTGGTCTTGTATGTCTTCCATTTCCTAATAATTGCTCCCACAGTTGATTTCTTCAAACCAAGCTGCTTACCTATTGCATATTCAGTCTTCCCAGCCTGGTGCAGGTCTACAATTTTGTTTCTGGTGTCCTTTGACAGCTCTTTGGTCTTGGCCATAGTGGAGTTTGGAGTGTGACTGTTTGAGGTTGTGGACAGGTGTCTTTTATACTGATAACAAGTTCAAACAGGTGCCATTAATACAGGTAACGAGTGGAGGACAGAGGAGCCTCTTAAAGAAGAAGTTACAGGTCTGTGAGAGCCAGAAATCTTGCTTGTTTGTAGGTGACCAAATACTTATTTTCCACCATAATTGGCAAATAAATTCATTAAAAATCCTACAATGTGATTTTTTGGATTTTTTTCCTCATTTTGTCTGTCATAGTTGAAGTGTACCTATGATGAAAATTACAGGCCTCTCTCATCTTTTTAAGTGGGAGAACTTGCACAATTGGTGGCTGACTAAATACTTTTTTGCCCCACTGTATGTGGGCAAAATCATCATGTGAGCCACAAAAAAAAAGGCTTTTGGGCTGGATCCTAGCTTCATGGTAAGCATTCATATAGAGTGTTTCTGAAAATGATGGATTGCAAGTCATTCAGTTTAATAAAGTGGACTGCCACTCAAGTCATTCAGCTCTATTGTGAGTGAATGCATCATGTACTGAATGAACAGGTATTGAGTGGTTTAAGGAATGAAATTAATGACTGAATGAATAACTTACATCTGAAATTTCACTATTAGATGACAGCCTTTGTCATCCTTTCAGGCACTCAATATGCCTTTCACTCCCTTTGATTTAAAATTAATATGGAGTGTTTTAATGCAACACAACATTTACAGGACTAGTACAGCCTCTTCTTCCTTGCGACATTCAAGAAGCATGTCTTTGTTCTGCTAAGATCTATCTCAGTACTGCAGTGCAGTCTTTAAGAGAAATGCTCCCGGGGCAAACAGCTCTGTCACCCCAGCTGTTTAATTTACTAGGAAGAATTATATAAATACAGGCACAGCATATTCTATATACCCACAGAAGGCTCCATTTATAACAGTTTGTCTTTGGATGAACCAAACAAATCAAATGTTTATCGACTAGGAATGATTGTCAAACCAGCCACAGCATAGCCCTATGTACTTAGGCTCTAAATAATTTATAACAGTTTGTCTTAGCTCCTTTGTAACTCAGTTGGTAAAGCATGGCACTTGTAACGCCAGGTTAGTGGGTTCAATTCCCGGGACTACCCAGACGTAAAGTGTATGAACGCATGACTGTACGTCCCTTTGTATAAAAGTGTCTGCTAAATGGCATATTATTAATGCAACAATATGATATTTGCCTCATATTTCAATATGTGGAGAGATTGTTTCATAGTGTATTTCTCTCAAAAGTGAAAGAAAAATTGTGGAAGACAGTCAGAATTGGGTAAGACTGTAAGAAGAGAAATCTGTTTCCAAGACATAGCAGTCACAGTGTTCTGTCTCCACAGAGCCTGTTGTGTTTCCTGCCTCACTCCAATCTGCTCTCAATCCAAACCTTGTCTGGGGGAAGCAGCTCGTTGGCATAGCAACCATGTAGTCTGTTTAAATTTCTCTCACTATGTGAGTGAGTAATGCTAACAACACACCACTGAACAGAACTATAATGCTCAAGAGAGATGGGCCATTTAAGCTTCAAACATGACAATCATTTTGAGAGAATTATGTCTTTTTGATGTGGAGTCGTCATATTAAATTGTGCTACAGCCTAACAATTGCTAGAAAGAACTTCTAAAAAGGAATTCCCATGTTCTCATTATGCTTAGTGTAAGCAAATGATGTTACTTATCACTAGACAGTGCGTGACAGTAGTCTTTCAGAAACACACGCTTGCGCGCACACACAAACAAATAAACAAGGCGAACAAACACAAGGATTCATTTTCTCTGACTCGCATTTACCTAAGATTTGGCTCGAAAAAGTGTCCTGTTCATTTTTACAGCTGAGAGATATTAATTTTCATGGCACTTTAGCTTGACATTAATTTTAGTGATCTGATTACATGGCAATAGAGCTCATACGGACAGACTGACTCTCTCCTATTGCTCTTCCGTTGACATCAACACAACCGAGTTGTGTTTTGCTTGAAAAACATTTACGGGAGTAATTGTTTGTTGGACCTCTCGGTGTAAACATCTTCTGTCTGCCGGTTATCAGAGATGGCCCATAATCCATTGTGGACCTGAGGACGGAGCCAGTGTTAAGCGTGGGCACACTCTGAGCTTCTGATTCACTGTTTGCCCTGGGGCAGGTCTGTGGCTGAGTTTGCCCTGTAGGCCTAGCTGATAGCATGTATGGCCTTGCATCAAGGAGCAAGAAGGGGGAGTAGAGTCAGTGAGTTTGTGTGTGTATGTGTGTATCACCTATATCCATGTAGGCAGCTCACCGCCGACAGCCAACCTTGAGGGAAATGAGAAGTGACTCCTGGCATTCGCCTGGATGACCTCTGTGTGAAATGTGAAAACAACAAGAACTAAAAGAAGCATGTGCTCTCTGAGGTATCGGCTATAGAGAGGCTACAGCATGCCACGTCTCAGGAAGGGGAGGGGATCAGGGAAGGTCACACGGTGGCGCCGCACCCAGTTAAATAACTCTGAAGTGTGAAGTCCCCAGCGAGTTCCTCAGGCGAATGTAGCCTAACTACCTTCTTAGGTCGTTCCCGGAAGGACTTAGAGCGTTTGTTAAAGCAAGGCCTTGTGCATGCCATAGACAGCACATCCCCAGGGCTATAAATCCCTTTGAAATGTCTGGTAAAAAGGATGAAAAGATGCAGCGAGAAGATGGGCTTGTGAGATAAGATTTCCATGCAGTGTTGTGGTATTTGAAACAATCTGTGTTATGAGGTGAGGTCATCTGTCATTCCTTACCGTTTGAGATCTGTGCCCATCATAAAATGTCTCAGAGTATGACTGCTGATCTAGGATCAATTTAGTCTTTTAGATCATAATGAATAAGATTAGACATGGACAGGGAGGAACTGATCCTAGATCAGCACTCTTACTCTGAGACCCTTTGTGAATATGAATCCACATCCTTGAGCCACCCCTTCAAGGATTCCACTATCCTTCACCTGTCCCTGACAACGTCACAGATCAAATCCACTTTGACGCAGCCTGGGGTGCCTTTTATCCCAGAGCTTTTTAGATATAGACTGCTTGCTTAAGCCTTTCTGGAGGAAACCCATATAACCTAAATGGTATCTCTCTCTGCAGGATGAAAATCTAAAGATTCATCTATCTCTGCAGGATTTGAATCAATAGCCTTTCAAGTGTGAGTAAAAGCAGAAACGAATAACTAACAAACCCTTAAAACCTCTTGGGCTAGGGGGCAGTATTTTGACGTCTGGATGACAAGCTTGCCCAAAGTTTGGACACAAACTTTTGACTGGTACTGTATATACAGTGCATTCAAAAGGACTCAGACCCCTTGACTTTTTTCACATTTTATTACTTTGCAGCCTTATTCTAAAATTGATTAAATAGTTTTTTTCCCTCATCAATCTACACACAATACCTCATAATGACAAGGCAAAAACTGTTTTTAGAACTTTAGAAATATCACATTTACATAAGTATTCAGACCCTTTACTGAGTACTTTGTTGACGCACCTTTGCTAGCGATTACAGCCTCGAGTCTTCTTGGGTATGACGCTGCAAGCTTGGCACACCAGTATTTGGCAATTTTCTCCCATTCTTCTCTGCAGATCCTCTCAAGCTCTGTCATGTTGGATGGGGAGCGTTGCTGCACAGCTATTTTAAGGTCTCTAGAGATGTTCGATCGGGTTCAAGTCAAGGACATTCAGAGACTTGTCCCGAAGCCACTCCTGTGTTGTCTTGGCTATGTGCTTAGGGTCGTTGTCTTGTTGGAAACTGAACCTTCGCCCCAGTCTGAGCTCCTGAGCTCTCTGGAGCAGGCTTTCATCAAGGATTATTCTGTACTTTGCTCCCTTCATCTTTCCCTCAGTCCTGAGTAGTCTCCCAGTCCCTGCTGCTGTAAAACATCCCCACAGCATGATGCTGCCACCACCACGCTTCACCGTAGGGATGGTGTTGGCCAGGTGATGAGCGGTGCTGGTTTCCTCCAGACATGACGCTTGGCATTCAGGCCAGAGGATCTTGTTTCTCATGGTCAGAGAGTCTTTTAGGTGCCTTTTGGCAAACTCCAAACAGGCTGTCATGTGCCTTTTACTGAGGATTGGCTTCCATCTGGCCACTCTACCATAAAGGCCTGATTGGTGGAGTGCTGCCGAGATGGTTGTCCTTCTGGAAGGTTCTCCCATCTCCGCAGAGTAACTCTGGAGCTCTGTCAGAGTGACCATCGGGTTCTTGGTCACCTCCCTGACCAAGGCCCTTCCCCCTGATTGCTCAGTTTGGCCCGGGCGGCCAGCTCTAGGAAGAGTCTTGGTGGTTCCAAACTTATTCCATTTAATAATGATGGAGGCCACTGTGTTCTTGGGGACCTTCAATGCTGCAGAAATGTTTTGGTACCCTTCCCCAGATCTGTGCTTCGACACAATCCTGTCTCGGCGCTCTAAGGACAATTCCTTCGACCTCATGTCTTGGTTTTTGCTCTGACACGCACTGTCAACTGTGGGACCTTATATAGAAAGGGATGTGCCTTTCCAAATCATGTCCAATTAATTGAATTTACCACAGGTGCACTCCAATCAAGTTGCAGAAACATCTCAAGGTTGGTCAATGGAAACAGGATGCACCTGAGCTCAATTTCTAGTCTCATAGCAAAGGGTCTGAATACTTATGTAAATAAGGTACTTTTTTAAAATTACATTTGTATACATTTACTAAAATATCAAAAAACTTGGTTTCACATGATAATTATGGTGTATTGTGTGTAGATTGATGAGGATTTATTTTTTATTTAATCCATTTGAGAATAAGGCTGTAACGTAACAAAATGTGGAACATGACAAGGGGTCTGAATACTTTCCAAATGCACTGTCTACATGTATTATTGTTATTTGTTTTTAGTTTGCTCCACGGCTCAGCTGGCCAAGCGGACACAAGGCTGAACACAGGACTGAAACGACCCATTAACCATAATATATGTGAGGGAAATAGCAATAATATATGCCATTTAGCAGCCACTTTTATCCAAAGTGATTTACAGTCATGCCTGCATACACTTTTTATTTATGGGTGGTCCCGGGAATTGAGCACACTATCCTGGCATTGCAAAACCAACTGAGCTACAGAGGACCACTATAACAAGGGGATGGGATGAGAATAGATAATAAGGAAGAAAATGTTCATCTCTCGCCATGTTTCAGCACAAGGGACAGTTCCAGTCCTTCTCATTCCTCACCCAACTCTTGCCCCTTCCCTTGGTACTAGCTGGTGTCAGGCTTCTTTGACGTCACACACATCCACAACCACAACAGACCTCATGCACCTATAGAAGTTTTGAATGCTTTTTTTTATTATGTTGTTGAATCATGGTTTCACCCAACACTGTTTCTCTGTTGATCATTCTCCCTGAATATCCGCAATGGTAAATGGTAGGTGTCCAAATAAATAGATGGATAGAAACACATCACTAGGTAGGTATATCTTGCTGTGTTGGAGTGGAAAGATGCAATTATGTTGTCGTAATAATGTATAATATCTATTACACATTTATCAGCTAAATATGAATCAGATCACATTAATTATGTGTAGGTTGCATTCTCATATGCCCCTAAGCTGATGACTGTAGCACTTTGGGATCCTTTTATATGATTAGACTTGAACTCAGATATGTTAGGAATGCTTACTCTGGGTAGGGTCCTCCTAAGCGCACTCAATCCATCCGGACCCAACGCACAATGTAATGCTTGCCGCTACTCTTTTTAGAAACGTGTATCCCTCCCAAAGCTCACAAAGGGCAATGTTAGGGGGTTCCATGGTGTTTAAAGGCTGTGAGTGGAACATCAATTGAGTCCGGTTGTCTCTTTAAATCAACGCTGCAGAGCCTAGACGTTAAAGTCTTGATCACACCTACAGTGATATTGCGCAAAAATGGAACGCAGCATCATCTGGATATGTATGCAACAAAAAAAATCAGAATTCACCTTCTGCTACTATTTCTGTCAAGCTGTCTAAGCATATAATTTGATGCATATGTTCTATAAATCGAACGTATGCACCACACAGAAAGCACAGCAACTGCCTCTGCAATGTAATGTTGTAAGGAAAACGCAGCGTTCAATTGGAAATGAATGTACTTCTGGTGTACCAAAACGCAGTCACTGTCGGTGTGATCGAGGCGTAAGAACAATTTCCACCTCTGCGGCAGGGAGCCTGACCAAATAGGCGCACGAGAGCGCTTCAGACATAGCCTACTGAGTGAAACCCATTCCCATGGTAACTTGTGCTCTTTGATCGCTTCCAATCTTGGAGAGGGAAGCAAATTGTCAATCTTACTATACTGGAGTGATAATTTTCAGCGCATCTCTAGCGAATGGTTTATTTAATTTAAATGTTGTCCTTTTTTATTCCATCTGCAGAACTCGGTGGCAGTCGCCTCAATCCATTTACCGCTGGCTGGTACGCCTAACCCCTCTGCGTTGCAATCTGTTGATAACTCGACTTGCAAGCTACAGTTTATTGTCTTTCGAAATGGGAAACTCTTTCCTTGCACAGGGAATTCGTCAAATCTTGCAGATGATGGAAAACGTAGGAGCGTTTCGACACCAGTTGCTTTCACCAAATTAGGTAAGAGGAAATGCATGCATTTTATCATCATGGCTCTGATGTCAACGCTGTCTACAACTATGATCTGTCGACAAACACAGGAACACGCACATGCATACAAAACGGAAAAGAGTGCGCAGCTTGTAGAGATTTCATCCATATTACATGTATTTGTAACGCATAGCCTAATTCGCACCACATTTGATTTATTTGTATATGCATGTTATTTCCGTAAATACCACCCTCTTTAGGATTTCTGTGCCAGATGTTTAATAACTTTTAAACTTTTAACATAAACATATCAATGAAAGATGAATAAACATAATGAAAGAAGGCAGAATGAATCATAACTGATGGCTTGTCTGGCAACAGTAACATCACTGCGTGCGTGTGTGTTTGTGTGTTCGTTTGTGCCCATGCGTCTTGGATGTTGCACTTAAAGACTTTCCACTTGGTTTCCCGAATTTAATGTTTTGCTTTCTTGCAGATAGGTGTACCCTCGGGAGCGCGGTGCACTCCGTTACCATCGCTCTCAGGCACTTCGCGCTGGGTGTAGACCCCACCGCAGCCTATTGGGATTTTGACCTGCTAGATGGGCACGGTGGCTGGCGGGCAGAGGGGTGCCACATAACAGACTCCCTGGGCAGCACGACCACCATCCATTGCACTCATCACAATAACTTTGCGGTGCTAATGGTGAGTACAGAAGTGACCTTATTACAATCCGTCTCACAGGACACATCGTCCCCGGCTCTCGCGGGTTGTTGCTTATAAGGAATCAAACACATGATTTTGCACGAATCAGTAGAGCCACGTGCTTTATCAAGCACGTCGTGATGTTAAGGGACCTTTCCAAATGTTGCTTTATTGTTTGTTGTAGCCTAATCCTGTAGAGGAAAGGAGGAAAATGTAATGGGGAGATGCACAATGGAACCATGGCTGAGGATGGTATTACTCGTTTTTTGGAAACACGAAGTTGGTTCTCTTGTCTGCTACCTCTGCTAAACGGAGTACGGCAGCTCAAATCGAAACCGTGCTCAATAGAACGAGCGCCTTGTCAGTATTCGCCTGCAAGCGCAAGTGGTGTAGCCTACTAATTATTTGCAACCTTCTTCCACCGAAATGTTCGATTGTAAAGCAAGCCATCTTTAAATCTTTCTCGCTCAAGTTGGTCATGGTGTTGTCGCTGTGTGTATTTCTGAATACCTTCTCCTGTCGACGTCTCCTATGAAAATAGATTTCATGAGGATAACACCGACAGCGCAATGTCATCGCATCGCTCAGTCGTTCCATAGTGCCTCTGCGCCTAGTCCGCGTTTGGACAGACAGGAATTCTCCGGATGTTTACCGAAGAGTGGGATTCGCTAGATTGGGAGGTTAGTCCTTATAGTGCACGAAAGTGGTGTTTTGTGGAATGTCGGTGTTGTCCAGAGTTGCTTTAACCTGCACCTTTTATGAGGCTGTTCAATTTCGTTATTTTTCCTATGAAATAAACCGGGTTTGAAAAGCAGAAATTGAAGAGTTGCTGTGTGAGACAGGGGAGAAAAAGCGGCATAGTGAGAGCAAGGGATGGTGTGCATGGAATACCAAGCTGTTGTCAAGTAGAGAGCGCAGATGTCTGATGGTCATTGCGTGGGGCTGTGGCAATGTAGGCTATCAATTTAATATACAACCTGGGCTAGGGGAGATGCTTTTCACTGCATGCACTTGACGGCACGCCTTTATTGGGTATGTAGTGGCTGTCAGCGCACGAGCAAAGTGAGGTCGCGAGACAATTTAGTGAATAGACCTGACAGCAGATTAATGATTTGAACGTCAGGGCCCGTCACATGGAAGTGCTGGCCGTGTTGGGTGGGTGTAGCTGTTGCAGTCTGGTCTCTCTAAGGAGAGGATATTATGTTTTTTTATTCGGGTGTTTGTGCCAGAGACCCTGCGCGCCTTACTAATGCAATCACCACACCCGCGGTAGTCTCTGCAGTGCCCGAGAAAAGGACCCATATTTACAGACTCGTGACATCACTCTCTTTTCGGCGCTATCTCTGTTGCAGTAGGATTTTCTCGCTCCTGTTTGGCTCTGAACCTGTTGCATGATCTCCTCGTGTCAAGCTGGAACTGTTCTGGTAATGTGTTTGATATATCACCATATAATATATCGTTGCCTGTTTGTTAACTGGTGTTAGGGACTATGGTCATTGATGCAGGTTTGGACCACCCAAATACACCTGACACAGCTGCCTTGATGCAGAATGACAACAACTGTGTTAATGCAAATCTAGTGACCTCAACAAGTTGTAAACTCTACCCAAACTTGTATTCTGGTGTCTAATTCTAATGCTGAATAGATGCATTGTTAATATCAGAAAGAGCAAGCATTTATTTCACAAAATGTTCCTAGTGTATGTAGCTGTGGTGTTATCATCGCAGATGTTCAGCGTGGACAGTTCTGCAGCACAGTGTGATTGGATTATACAGTATTCACCTCTGAGGTGAACCACTGCCAGGACTGCAAAGAAGTAGAGCAAACATGACACGTCTGTACTCAAATTTCCTCAAATGAGTGGGCCACAGTCAAACCTCTGCTAGGTACAACACAAGAAACCATTAGAGGATACATCTACAACTTTTAACAGAATGACAGTGGGTCAAACAATGAAAGACAGCTCTGGGAGATAGCAAAGTGAGAAAACCATCATCTCGTCTGAAAGGCACACTAGCAATCTCCAGCTCTAATAATGTAGGCAGTTCTCATTCAGCACTTTGGGGCTTGTGTGGAGATGATTAGTCTACAAATAGCGTGACAGACCAATACAATTGTCCCTGGGGATTGGTATCCAGTTATGGTTTGTTATTTAAAAGCAATTTAATGAGATGCTTTTGACTTGGCTTAGGAAAATTAAATGCTAGTGTCTCGAGTAGACCTGTGACCAGAATGCTAAATGAAAGGGAGAAGGAGAATTTTATTGCAGGTGCTCTTTGTCGTCCTTGTCTTTCGGATTAGCCCCTGGATATGAAGAGGATTAGCCCCTAGATATGAATATTAATATAGATGTGAAAACTTTGGGTCTTGGAATAGACAGCAGGTACATTGTTAATAGCACCTGTTTCATTATAGTTTGTGAATACCAAATTCAATTATACGACAGAAGTTGGTATTGGGCTCATTAAAGAAGAGACGGGGAGCTCCCTTGCTGTGTTGACTGTTGAGTCATAAATTGGAAAATCAAAGAGATTGGAGAAATAGCACCAGGGACAGTTTCAATCACATGCTATTGAATACACCTTCATGTTTGTATTTGAGTACTCCTGAGACATAGAAGACACATACAGTAGAATGCTGCTCTCCTGGTTTCAGCACCATGGACAGCCCCCCCCCCCCCCCCAGCATCCTTATGAATCCCACAGTTCTATGTAAGATATGTTTGTTTTTGGACCTAAATGAAATTGTAAATACATGTTGTGGCATGCTGGGCCCCATGTCTCGGCATCTTGGACAGTTCCAGTTATGCCGTTGTCTTGCTAAATATGAGTCTACTCCTCTACGTAATGTTCTATTCTATATCTTCTATGAGATGTTTGTTTTTTTAGTAACTGAAAGAGATGGTAGTGCGTGCAGCCCAGTACATCACTGGGGCCAAGCTTCCTGCCATCCAGAACCTCTATACCAGGCGGTGTCAGAGGAAGATCCTAAAAATTGTCAAAGACTCCAGCCGGCCTAGTCATAGACTGTTCTTTCTGATACCGCACGGCAAGCGGTACCGGAGCGCCAAGTGTAGGTCCAAGAGGCTCTTAAATAGCTTCTACCCCCAAGCCATAAGACTGCTGAAGATCTAATCAAATGGCAACCCAATTTATTTGCTCCCCCCCCCCCCCCTCCGGAATGCCGTTGCTTCTTTCTGTTATTATTTATGCATAGTCACTTTAATAACTCTACCTACATGTACATATTACCTCAATTACCTCCACACCGGTGCCCCCGCACATTGACTCTGTACCGGTACCCCCTGTATATAGCCCCGCTATTGTTATTTACTGTTGTTCTTTAATCAATTGTTTTTCTTATCTCTTTTTTTTTTGGTATTTAAAAAAAAACTGCATTGTTGATTAAGGGCTTGTAAGTAAGCATTTCACTGTAAGGTCTACACCTGTTGTATTCGGCGCATGTGACAAATACAATTTGATTTGATTTTGACTGCCCAGGTTTCAGAACCATGGACAGACAGATCCAGACACCCCTGCTCGCTGTAGCCTTCTTTGGGAATGCCAAATTATATAGTAAAATAAATGAACATTCTATTTGGATTGAAATTGCATGCGTGCTCTAGGTTTCAGCACCATGGCCAGCTCCAGCTGTAGCCCTTCCCTAGCCCAGTCCCTCCTCTCTGTGTGTGTTCTGTAGCCCACTAGGCCTGTGTCTGTAGGGCGGGCAAGGCTGATTCATTAATTTACAGCATTGCAGACTGATCGTTCATCTTCATCAGTGACAGTCTTTTTTCCTCTTAACCTGTGTGTATGTTTTTCACCGTCAAACATGCAGGCATTTTTAGATTGGTCTAAACATGAGGTGAAGTCTGGGAGGCATGTTTTCTCCATGTGATTGCTCCAGTGCTCCAGCCTGTTTAATATGCAAGGACAGACCTTTACAGAGAGCAGAATGCAGGGAAAAGCTGGATTTGTCAGTATCCAATCATTACAAAGGCTCAAAAGTCATAAGCCAATGGAAGAGGGTCTATTCAGAGATCTATTTCTATAGTCTGTAGGGCAGGCTGACTGTGTAATGCTGAGTGGACACACAGGGGAAAATAGACTTGGTTCAGCATTGCAATTAATACTAACTGGGCTCTGTGTGGGAATGAAGCAAAGCAGGTGAGCCGTCCACTTTTAATTCCTAGAATACACTTTTTACCACAAAGTGTATCTAATAACTAAAACATGGAAATTAATCAACTATGCATACTGTAAATAAAGGAAATATTTTGCGAGTGGATTGTAATCTGTATTGAGAGTATACTAATGGCAAGCAGGAGAGACAGTGTACAAGTACTCCCTTTGTCTCATTCTTCTTATCGGTTGGCATCATTGTGGTGGAATTATGCATGCACACGCACACACATGCACTGCACACAACCCCCCCCCCCCCCCCCCCCACTGTGTGATAACGATGAGGGTTAGGGCAGAGCCGACGATTTGTGAGCCACTTACCCGTGCTTACCTCTGACCCCTAGCTCTCAGCCACTCTTGTTTTAAAGATGGGTGCGTATGGAGAGGACATTTCCATGTATGCGTAGGCGATCGGAATCACTACGCCTTCTGGTTTCTGACTGAGAGTCTAGGCTCATTCAGTCTGCTGCGCGGGAACATAGAATCAATTCCCCTTTCATATTGTCTGAGAGGAGATTTCCAAAGAGTTTTTGAGCTACTTAAGGACACCTGGGGATAGATTATCCTTTTAATTTGAAAGTGCCACAGTTGCTCACTCAGTTGAACGCTATTATAACGTTTAGACTATTACGAAAATCGAATTAATACACAGGTTAATTGTTTTCCTTTTCCCACATATTCAGATGCCATTCTGTTGGTATGATAGGCAGTCATTTTTTTTTCACACGAAGCTGTTGGGTGAATGAAGAATCAGGCCATCTGTGTTATCTGCGGTTGTATGACAGTACCATTGAAGTTTTGATGACTGAAGTGTGTTGAAAGGGTGTCATTTCTTGCTCTGTGATACACAAGGGCCAGGAGTGTTTCCTTACCATGCGACACAATCAAGAACATTTAGGGCACAGAGTTTTCCCTGGCCAGGTCAAATAGTCAGGAAAAATGTCTGGCCCCATATGGATCCTGATAATTGATTAGGTCACTTTTCTGATCTGGGACCAGTTTTAATAGTCACTATACGTCTAGGGAGGTCTAGCAGAGTCAGTAATCATCACTTCCATAACAGATTCCAACTTGCCAATAATTTGGCATGTGATGCAGATTGATTTCACCATGAACAATGAGTTTCAACTGCACGGCATGCCATTCATTTGAACGTCAACAGTTTTGCTGGGGCTTTGCTGTAGTCAGCCAATAGTCAGTGTTGGGGCTTATTTTTCACTGACACAACATATTGGATGGGAAAACCTCCCTCGTATTTGATCCTCCCCTTCTTTTGGTTACAAATGGCATTACTTTAACCTATTGTTATTCAAATGACTGTTGCTGTCCTCGGCTAAGTATATGAAAGATTATAATAGTTCTGCTCCTAGCAAGAAGGATGTTTCAAATTAATATGTCTGGGTACACAATCATAGTTGGAGCGATCCAAAGAAAGTTAATAGGCTATTCAATGGTCTCACAGTTTTAATGTTGTTTCTGGAAAGCGACTGATTCATTGGCAGCTAAGCAGCGACAGGCTTTTATGGACAGCACCATTGCGTTACACTTCAATTGTAAAACTGTCCATGCTGATGAACGCTGTTTATAAATGATAATGGTGTTGTTGAAATTACATTTTTATTCTGATGTGATGTGTTACGCATAACTTTAACAGTGCTACATTTCAGTTGGCTAGGACATATGTTTTTACATGGGAAAGGGTTGAATAAGAGGAACCATTTAGTATAGATGTCTCATATGGAACCACACACACACACACACACACACACACACACACACACACACACACACACACACACACACACACACACACACACACACACACACACACACACACACACACACACACACACACACACACACACACACACACACACATGAAGAACATCTTCCTAATATTGAGTTGCACCCCCAACCCTTTTTGCCCTCAGAACAGCCTCAATTCGTTGGGCCATGGACTCTACAAAATGTCAAAAGCATTCCACAGGGATGCTGGCCACGTTGACTCCAATGCTTCCCACAGTTGTGTCAAGTTGTCTGGATGTCTTTTGGGTGGTGGACCATTCTTGATACACACGGGAAACTGTTGAGCATGATAAACCCAGCAGCATTTCAGTTCTTGACATAAACCGATGCACTTGGCACCTAAATCTTTTGTCTTGCCAATTCACCCTCTGAATGGCAGACACAATCCATGTCTCAATAAAAAAATCCTTCTTTAACATGTCACTTTCCCTTCATCTACACTGATTGAAGGGATCATAGCTTTCACCTGGATTTACCTGGTCAGTTTATGTCATGGAAAGACCAGGTGTTCTTAATGTTTTGTACACTCAGTGTATGTGTAAGTTATCATTTTGATTAAAGTTACTTGTAACCTTCAGACACAATTAATATAATCTACAGTGGCAGTGAAGAGTATAAATAATACATCAAATAATCCCATATTAGCAGATTCCAGCCATGTTAAGAGGAGGAATAGGGACTCTCTCCCAACAACTGTTCCCCACCAGCAGCCCTCCTAGCCATGGCCACTTCACTGTTTTTCCACCCCAAGAACTGCCCCTGTCGAAATGAGGACAGGATATTTTTTTGTATCGCCAAGGGCGACAGCTCTTCCTGGTGTACCACACATAACGAAAAATGCATTACAGACCAAATATTTTACAATTGACATACATTTCAAAAACACTAACATGGACGTTACAAGTAGGTCAGATAGGGGAGAGGCGTTGTGTTGAGAGGTGTTGTTCTATTTGTTTTTTAAACATATTTTTGCTGTTTGCTTGAGTCATTTGAGATGGAAGGGAGTTCCATGTGATCATAGCTCTACATAATACTGTGCGTTGCCTTGAATTCGTTCTGGATTTGGGGAGTGTAAAGAGACCCCCGGTGGCATGTCTGGTTGGGTAACTATGTCTGTCAGAGCTATATGCAAGTTGATTATACAGACAATTTGAACATTTCAACGCAATAATATTTCTCACAAAAGCAAGAATTGATGCAGTGAATCTCTCGTCAACCCTCAACCAGGAAGGACTGGCATGTTGTTGATGTTAGTTCTGTATGTGAAGTTAAGGGCAAGGCGTGTTGCTCTGTTTTCAACCAGATGCAGCTTTGCTAGGTCTTTCTTTGCTGCACTTGACCATATTACCGGACGGTAATCAAAATGGGACAAGGCCAGAGGCTGAACAACAAGTACCGTTGATTTTTGGGTCAACAACACAGAACATCTTTTAGAGCAGACATACCCCTCCCCATCTTCACAACAACTTTGTCAATATGACTTGACCATGACAAAGAAAAGCAACATTACATGATATACCTAGGAGTTTAGCTTCCACAACTTTCTCATACACAACTCCAGTTAAGGTTTATGTCTTAGATAATGTTTTGAACCAAATACAGTCCTTTTAGTTGTTGCTTTATTGAAGACCAGTTTAAGACCAGTTTATTATTAACCACTGACTGTAGCTCCTTATTTAGAATTTCAATGAGCTCACAGGCTTTGGGTGCTGACATGTAGAGTGGCAAATCATTTGTAAATATAGAGAAGAGTAATGGCCCAAGGCTCTAACAGTTCTCACAGTTCATTTCTTAAGAGGTGCATGCTTGTCAACAATTGGCATAAATCATTTTACAAACTTCCAGTGCTGCATCCGGATTTACTTCCTCATACACATCAGACCAACATACATTTTATTCATCAACAAAAGAGTCCCGAGAGAACATTTTGTATGATCTCTTATAAATGACTTTAGGCCCAACATTTGGCACTTTGGCTTTCCTTGTTATTGCCACAATGTTATGGTCACTACAGCCAATGGGAACTGATATTGCTTCGGAGCAAAGCTCTGTAGCATTCGTGAAGATATGATCAATACAAGTGGATGTCACATCTAACACTATTGGTATGCACTCCAGTTGGTTGAGGGATAGCCTGGGTCATAGTAGAGGCATTAGTCACAGTTAGAAGCTTCCTCTTGAGAGGACAGCTAGTTGCTAACCAGTCAATGTTCAGGTCACCCCACACACACTATCAAGCATTTCACAAACATTATTTAGATACTGACGGTTATCACTTGGTGGCCTGTAGCAACACCCCCAAATAATAGGCGTTTAGATTAGTCAGGTGAACCTGCAATGACAACACTTCAATAACACTTGACGTGAGATCTTCTCTAAGCATTACAGGAATAAGGCTCTGATTATATACAGCACCACCTCCCCCATAGGAATTCCTGTTTCTTCTGTAGATGTTATATCCTTGTATTGCTAATGCTGTATATTCAAAATAATGAAGTGTCTCAGAAATGGCTAATATATGAATCTTATCTGATGTTTGCAAGTTATTGATTTCATTAAGCTTATTTCTAAAGGCTACACATATTTATATGGGCTACTTTTCGTCCTTTCCTGTGTAGCTTATCAGAGATAGACATAATAGGGAAAATAATAAACAAACTAACAGAAATAAAAGTATTCAGCAGTCCATTAACTAGTTGGTGTGTGCGTGTGCTGCGGGGTTGAAGCTATGAACCCACAGGCTTGGCTCTCATCCCTTCCAGGCTTTGGGAGGGAGGGTGGACAATGAGCCTGTCATAGTGGATGTAAGCAATGTCTCCACGCACTCTGGCAGCTTTCATGGCTGGGATAAGTTCTCTGCTTTTCTGGTGCACAGCTTCAGGATAGTCCTCTTCGAGGAAGATGTACGCTCCTCTCAAGTTCTTGGCTCTGTTCAGAACAACTACCTTGTCCTTGAACCTCAGGAACTTGACCAGTATCAACCTGGGCCTGTCACCTGGGCCGGTTCTCCAGTCCTGTGGGCGCGCTCCACCTCAGTCTTCCTGTGGTCCGTCTTCAGTTTCTCAGTGATTATTTCCCTCACTTTGTCCTCAGACTCCGTCCAGGTCTCATGTGGTGATTCTGCAATTCCGTCCACAACAATGTCGTTCCGCCTTGATTGTCCTGTTTAAACTCATCGAGCTGACCCTTGGAGTACTGCAAACTATTCTTCAGGTTCAGGACTTTTCTGGTCAAATCGTCCATTATATTTTTAGTTGACTCCACCAGTATTTGGATGCAAAACTTGAAACTATGTTATTGTTGCTGTAACAATTGCTTGTAAAACAATTTGTTTGCCTAAAATAACCTTGTCCTCAATGGTACTTCCACCTGCTTTGGTCTTTGTCATGGTAGCATGGTAGGCTAACACTGGCAATTCCAGCCAGCACAGCTTGCAGGACCGATGCAAATAGCAACAAACAGCAGCGATTTAAACAGCCACAAGCCCGAGACTATCCGCGGTCCTAGCCATAAGGGCTAACCACGCCGTGGGCTGTGTTCAAACTGTCAAGGAAACCTCGCTAGGCGCCAAGCAGCAGCTCTTCAGACTTTAGGGTTTGGCAGTATCCCGGGACAGATAGTAGCGGCCCCAGCAAATGAGGCTAACCACATCGCGGGATCCAAATGAAACTAGGTAGGCTAGTTTCGATTGGAGGAGGGCTTGGGCATGGCTCTTGCTATTGTGTATTGCTTTAACCGAAACAGACAGCACATTATTTATACATGCTGGCTGGTCTAGACAAACACATTTCGAGCTTACTTTGCGTCCATTAGGGCCATGTACAGTGTGATCCATCTCAGCACTGGCTGGCTGGCTTCAGGTCTGCCTCAAGGGGCCAGGGTTCCGGTCTAGAAGCACAGTTTTGACTGCTCCTACAGTCTTGCTTCGGTACTGCAGTTTAACTGACGCCCGGCCCATAGACAGCCACATAGAGAAGTCAGAATAGAAAATTCCTAATAAGACAGTCTTCGCCTTCGTGCGCAAAACGTGCACTGAATTATTAAAATAATTGTTTCTGTGACAGATTTTTTTCTGTCACTCACAGCCAAAGATATTAACAATTTATATTCATCCAATGTCTGCCATCTTTTTGGATAAAGTGATGACATCGTCGCTGCTCGCGCTGCTCACTGTGCGCACTGAGTGCTAGTGCGCATGTGAAGTTGGGCCGTGTAAACCAGATGCAACCTGGTTATAGATGGTTCATGAATCGGCTAATGCGAACGTGAGTGGATTACATTGAAAACAAAGGTCAGACATCTTGGACACAGTCTCTAGTTCTTTTATACCTCAATGGTCTGCCTGTCTCATCAGCCAATACACTGTTTCCCAGAATGTCCCCCCTCCTGGGGTGGGCTGGTTGCAGCTGCTCCCAGGCCCCGAGCAGAGGATATCACCACAGACAGTATCACATCAAGGCTGGGGTTGAAAGGACATGGCTATTGTACTGTGGGGAGGGATGGGTGGGGCTACCCAGACTCATTGCTCCAGCCAAACGGTTGTTTCTTCTCCACAATGAGTCTGGATTTGACTCCCTCCCCGACCCTTCTAGAATGTGAACACATTCAAACCGTCTGATTGGTCCCAGAAACCGATGGGTTGGGCCAGAGCCAGAACAAACGTGGATAAAGTGAAGTTTTGAAAATTCACCATTGGCTTTGATACTCTGGTCCAATCGCTAATGATTTTGTTTTGTACAACGGCCATCGTCACCAGAAATGACTTCAAAGATGACAGATTCAGACTAAAGTATGTAGCGATCGATAGAGCAGCAGAAATAATCGTTAGCTAGACTATTCGAGTAAATGAAAACCCAAATAAAAACAGCATTTTGAAAAACAATTAAGTAAACTGAAATGAAAAACATTTTAAAAACTAAAACTATCTTTGACTACAAACCTAACAACATTTTTATAAAAACCATCCTAAATTATGGTAATTTTCCCCCTAAACTTCAAGCAAAAATCGAATGGGGTTTTCAAGTTTTTTTCCCGAATGGGTTTTTTGAGCTTCTGAATCTGGTTTGTAAATGCTGGCAATAGATGCCGATGTTTCAAATAAGCCTAGCTTGTGCATCATTATCACTAACTAACAGGAAAGAAATCTGAGGGCGAGCACGGTGCGTGACTGGGCCAAGCTTGACCAACTTGTGAAGTTGGCCCACACCGACCAGATTCAAACTGAAAGCCAGTCGCTGTCTGATGTGGTGCCATGCCTTCTCAACCTTGAGGCGCACTTGCAGTCAACTACTGTTGCAAAACAGTTGGCACAGGTCCTCCTGAAGTCACTGTGTGAGCGCTTCGCATGCATACTGAATCCTCTGGCAGCCAACTTTGATCCAACCCCTGCAGCAGCTTGCCTGATGGACCCAAATATGTCTCTGGCACTTTGCTAAACAGAGATGGAGCCACTGATGAGTCTTTTGCTTTACTTCAACAAATCAGAGAGTACAGCAGCGGAGCAACAGGACACCAGGAAGATGCCAGCACGATGAATTCAGCAAGCATCTCGTCCACAGCGCTTCAGAAATATAGCTTCCTTGCATTGAAGATTGTGTCTGAGGTCACTGTCCAGCTGGAGGGTCAATCTGACAGGGCATTAAGTGCACTGTGTGATCTGTGGAAATACTTGGAAGAGGTAAAGAGGGGCATGTTTACAGAGTCACCTCTCCAGCTCTGGCAGGCAAGGAAGGTTGTTTATCCTAAGCTTCACCCCGTGGCACTGGATCTGGTTTCTGCCCATGTATCCCAGGTGTTCGTGGAGAGAATATTCTCTGTCTGTGGTCAACTGTCATCAGGCATGAGAAACTGAATGACCACCTCTCTGGAACACAGAGTCTTATTGAAGAGAAACCAGAAAATCTTGTTGGGTTGAACAGAAACACACACACACACACACACACACACACACACACACACACACACACACACACACACACACACACACACACACACACACACACACACACAGACACACACACACACACACACACACACACACACACACACACACACACACACACACACACAGGCTGGCTGGCTATGAACTGATAGATTTGTGTAGCAGTGTTGTATTGCTTATATTTTTGCTGTTGCAGCTGTTTTCATGAACCCTATTTGAAGGGGTTAGTCGGTGATACATGTTTAATATTACATAAACATAACATGTCAAATGTGCCATGACGTCATTTTTTTCTGTCAGATAAAGGCAAAGGTATTTGATTCTTCTTACATCTACTACTAAAGTTAAAAAAGCATTGGATTGGTGTAAACATTGGCAAGAGAGTTTCCTTCCGCCATATTTCTTGCACCAGTCTAGGTGCTTATCCTTTAAATCCAAGTCACATTAGGATTGATTTATAATTTAAACCTAACTAAACCTATGCCCTGGCCATGGATTTGTATGGAGTCCTGTAGTGACCAAAACCCAGTGTTAGCATTGGCAGCGCCATTGAGGACTTTCGCCGCTTTGATTTAGTCAACTGGGTAGGACTTCCAAATTGATTGACTGATCCCTTCTGATGACCGGGTTGGCATGACACCTGATGACTCAGTTGAAGTCGTGACAGCCGGGTCATCAGGAGGGATCAGCCAATACATTTTACTTCTGAAGAAGAAAATTGACTTTCAAGATGGAGATGGCCTCAATGACGCTGCCCATGCTCTCACAGACGTCATCATGGCACAGATACAGAGATGTTATGTCTATCAAAGTCTATGATCCTGGCCCATCACCTTATGTACAGTTGAAGTCGGAAGTTTACATACACAATTTAAAGGCAATGCTACCAAATACTAATTGAGTGTATGTAAACTTCTGACCCACTGGGAATGTGATGAAATAAATAAAAGCTGAAATAAATCACTCTCTCTACTATTATTCTGACATTTCACATTCTAAAAATAAAGTGGTGAGCCTAACTGACCTAAAACATGGAATTTTTACTTGGATTAAATGTCAGGAATTGTGAAAAACTGAGTTTAAATGTATTTGGCTAAGGTGTCTGAAAACGTCTGACTTCAAATGTATGTACAGTATTTTTTATGAGAAGGGTTGCCGAGGCAAGGCATAGTTATTTGAGTTGACGTGGGTAGCTCATCTTGGGTCAAACACAGCAAGTGATGGGATATGAGTAAATTAGCCAGACAGACTTACTATCTTAATATGCGTTGACTTACTTTCCATATGGTCATAATTATGGCAATATATTTTTATGTTCATTGACCTGACAGTAATAGTTTACATGAAGGAAGAGAGCATGGCTGTGCATGGAAAAAAAGTGGATCATAATCACATGTTTTTCAGGAATATTTTAGTAAAATGCTGAGAGATTATGTTTCTTTGATTTTAACAGCTCTCGTACCATTTCTTCGGTGTGCGTGCGTGTGTGTTTGTTCTTGTGTCTCGCTGAGAGAGGGGGCCGTTTGTGTGTGCGAAGTACGGATGTGTGTGTAGGGGCTGTGCTCGCCCGTGTGTGTGAGTCATGTTTCACATTAGTATTTCTCCGGAGGTCAGGTGAGGCGTTGCACCTCCACGGTTTAACTTCAAAGTTCACTCAATTCTCCCCCCCACCCCGCGTCCCATTCCACTGGGTGAGCGATACGCTCCCGTATCAAAGGTGAAAACTAATCTGGCCAGTGAAATTCCTCTTTTCGCATCCAAACACTATGTGGCGGCCTGCCTGCCTGCCTGCCTTATGTCATAATGAGACCCAAACATGTAAATGGGAGCAGGATGAGATGGAGCGGCCACTTAGGCCTAAATGGCTGCAGGTAGCAGAGCTGTCAGGGTGTGAAATGGGATTGGCCTTGTTGTCATGCAATCCATAATCAAAAAATGGAAGAGAAGATTGCAGAGGAAGGGAGGGAGGGTGGGAAATGGGAAAGCATAGGGGGTCGGAAGGTGTGAGGCAGAAGTTTCTCAGCCATGAACGTACACTCCCATAGTCTACACACGCACACTGTAAATACACATGGACATGCTGCACGTAGGCATATACAATAAGCACAGAAACACTTTTTTTGTCTTTCCCTGCTCTCTTTTCTCTTCCAGACCTATCAAGTTGTGTATTGCTGCCACACATCATTGTAGGCTAGTTATGGTCTGGCCCTGATGGGGATTCAGCAGTGTCTAGTCTTTGACAAGCCCTTCATCCGCACTCGGAAATTTCAGTCTGAAGTGTTTTGGAAACAATGTGGTTTTTATGATGATCGTAATAGAGTCATCAGAGCTCTAACATTACATTACAGTGCTTTTTTATGGGCCGGCGGCACTCGGATGCCATTGGGAGGCCTCTGTTGGTTCAGGAGACCGAGAAACAAATGTTGAACAGGAATAGACAAGAGGAAGTCTCTCTGGTGAGCTTTCTGATTGCACTAGCTGAGTTATTGTTAAAGGGACATTTGAGCACTTTTAACTTTTTAACATCATATTCATTATCTCCAGCAGCATACCGGTCTTCGAATGTGAAAATGCCACCTCCCTGGCTGGAAACTCATTGTAGTTTTTGAAAATCAGTTTTAAAAAAGCATTCCTCCCAATGACATCATAGCGACAGATTTTCGAAATACCTTTTCTTCATTTCCTTTTCAGTGTAGAACATAGAGATGTGCAGTGATGTATGGGCGTGGTAAACATTGGTTGTACCTCGGTCACTCGGTCGCGTCGTTGCCATTGTTATCAACATTCTACAATATGCCGCAGCATATTGATGTCTGACTGATTGTAAAATGCCAAGTCTTTTCTAAACGGCGGCTAATGACTATATCGTCAAATTTACACTAGTGGCCTGGAAATACATTGCTAAAGTAGACAAACAATTTGTCGAAAACAACTTTGACGTCATTATGATGTTGTCAAGTTTACAAAGTAGAAAAATTGAATTAGTTGCCAGAATCTTGCAGTATCCCTTTAACCTGTGGAGTGTTATTGTTATTCTTTGTTGGGCACTTTAGAAGAAAATTGCAGTTTTGTGTACAGTGTATCAACCAGTGAGGGAGGAGATTGATGTTGTCCATATTCTCTCTAAGTGTTGAGCAGCATGTGGTCTCAGAAGGCGTAAGGAACGTGCGTGTGTGCGTGTGTGTGTGTGTGTGTGTGTGTGTGTGTGTGTGTGTGTGTGTGTGTGTGTGTGTGTGCGTGTGCGTGTGTGTGCAGAGAGCATACAGAGCATACAGAGAGCTCCATTGAGACTGCTGTGTAGTGAAGAGGGGATGAGTCATCCTCCTCTCACTCTCAGCCCCAGACAGCGCCCACCAGCCAGCTCTCCACCGGGTAGGCCACCATGTGAATATGTCAATAGATTATCCTCTTAGAAAAGCACTGCATTTTTCAAGTATAGATGTTATCATAGTCTGACAAGGTATTCAACAGATAATGTGGGTTCTATGTACATGTATGTAGGTTGAGAGCCAAGCTTGGTTAGTGAAATGTGGAGGTCATCTTATTTCGTCATTCAGACGTGTTTCAGGTTGTTTCATTTGTTCATTTAGGAACTCTCAGCCTACAGTCATTCCTTCAACATCCTTTCCTTGTAATCATGGTTGAGTAACTTTATGTAATGCTGAACAGTGAGTGGGCTCCGCCGCAGACGCGCACACACACACACACGCACACACACACAGGGGCCAAGGTCACTCCACAGAGCACTTAGTATAGGTCACTTAAGCTCATAGCTTCAAGTCTATTAAGAAAAGAGACTGCAGTAACTAGAGTGATACAGTATACACTAAGTGTACAAAACATTCCTAATACCTTCCTAGGATTGAGTTGCGCCCCCTTTTGCCCTCAGAACCGCCTCAATTCGTCGGGGCATGGACTTTACAAGGTGTCAAAAGGCATTCCACAGGTTTGCTGGCCCATGTTGACTCCAATGCTTCCTACAGTTGTGTCAAGTTGGCTGGATGTCCTTAAGGTGGTGGACCATTCTTGATACACACGGGAAACTATTGAGCGTGAAAACCCCAAGCAGCGTTGCAGTTCTTGACACACTCAAACCTGTGCGCCTGGCACCTTCTACTATACCACATTCAAAGGCACTTAAATATTTTAATATCACCCTCTGAATGGCACACACACAATCCATGTCTCAATTGTCTCAAGGCTTACAAATCCTTCTTTAACCTGTCTCCTCCCCTTCATCTACGCTGAATGAAGTGGATTTAACAAGTGACACCAATAAGGGATCATAGCTTTCACCCGGATTCACCTGGTCAGTCTATATCTCAGAGCTGTTCGTAATGTTTTGTACACTCAGCGTAATTCAGATACACAGGAAATGTTACTTCCTTTTAATCTAAGGCAGAGGAAGAGACTCTGGGGACATGATGTTAACCGTATCCTTTGATGTGTAAGTAGAGGAATAAAGCCCAAATTATACACAGGACCCTTAAATAACGATGTCTGGAGGGACGTTTCACCGTATTCCAAACGAGATACATCCTCTCATAATGGTCCATAATATGACGTGTTATTATTTGATTGAACTTGACGTCATTACACAAACAACAGTGTGCTTCATGTGCATGTCTCTGTCAACAGCTCGATCCTATCTGTCTTATTCCCGTCTCCAAGGTTATAAGAGCATTCGGCTCACATCCCATAGTGAAACGTTGTAGAAATACATGTTGCGTAATGGTTTTCGGGAACATCGCCTGCTAGTCACCTTTCACCTTTCACTGAAGCACGTGACAAATAAAAAGTGATTTGTCCAGGGAGGGAGTTTGACTGGCCTGCTCCCCTGAGTGTTATTGGGTGGTTATAGATGGGTTTGATTTGCACACTCTCCAGTTCCGTTCCAGAACGGCTGCTCAGGGATGATAAAGCATGGTGCTGGATGGAGCCGGGAGCCCTTCGGGCAGTCCGCCAAGGGACGTTAAATGTGTGTGTGTTCCTGTAAGTCTCCGCATTTTTTCGTCGTATGCATGTGTGAGGGGGGAAAAGAACAAGGGAGAGATATTGAGCGCATGCGCTTCAGTTTGACCACGATCCTTAAATCTTCATGAAAATAAATATTGGTATACAGACACCATCTTAGCACAGCACCTCCCAGACCCCACTGACTCCATGATCTCTCAAATGTTCAATGTAACTGGGATCTTTTGAGATTATGGATTATTGGATTGGGCCTGGTTTAATTAACACTAGTAATCTGATTTTCGGGGATGGTGGGCGAGAGCGCGTGTCGTGTGGATTAAATGTGTAGCGACAACACAGACACGGGATAAAGAGGCTGTTTGGCTGCAGAGGGGAAAGGGACAATGGAGCGTGCTTAGACGGAACATGGCGGCTAATCCAGAATAGGCTTAGCCGGCCTGGGCACGGTAATACTGTGGCTCAGTCTGTAGTGAATTGTGCTGTCAGGGCCGGGACAGGGGCCCCGCTAAACACACTAATAATGTCCACACAGGCAGCCAGGCAACACTCACTGATGTAATATGATAGTAATAATGATAATAATAGCTGTGAGTGGTCTGGATGGAAGAATCCTATTGGAAACTGTCTGGCTGCTGTTCTTATCTGACGCTGGGAGTAGGGCTGGGTTGGGGAGAATAAGTGAGGAATGGGAATTGTTCAGAGCCTGGTGCTACAAGGTATTGCAAGGAGACATCACTCAGTATCACTGCTATATGAACAATTAGGGATATACTGTATTTTTTTGTTCCCCCTACAGGCAAACTATGATGGTTATGGATATTGCATTATGTGTCTGTTAAGCAACGACACTCTTAGAAAAAAAGAGAAAAGGGTTTCAAAAGGGTTTGTCGGCTTTCTCCATAGGAGAACCCTTTTTGGTTCAAGGTAGAACCCTTTTTGGTCGAGGTAGAACCCTTTTGGGTTCCATGTAGAACTCTGTAGAAAGGGTTCTACGTGGAACCAAAAAGGGTTCTTCAAAAGGTTATCCTATGGGAACAGCCGACTATCTATCTGAGGTTTTTCTAAGAGTGTCGAGACAACACCAGCGATGATAATGATAAACGGATGTTTTGCAATTGGGAGAATATGCAGGTCTTTTTCTCCATTTCCTGGGACGTTGATTTTCAACCAATGGGATCATTCGGTTGTGAGATCAAGTTGATGCGCCAGTATTTGGCATCAATCACCCTGCAGTCTTTGTTCTCCTGTCCACTGTATGAGAGGTCTGTCTCTCCCTGCATCTCCCCAGGAGTTTTACCACTGGGACTGGCAACGCTGAGAACTATTTGTTCAAAGCAGGCAGTCATGCACCCTGCAGTGTGATTCACAATTTTTCTCGGTCTGGTGAGTGACATCTCCCTCCGACCCCAACCCCTCCATCTTGCCCTTCTTCTTTACTTCTAACCCTCCATACATTGCACCTTTTTCCTCTCCTCTCTTCCACCTCTCCATGCTCTTTTTTCTTCTCTTCATCACCCTCCTCCCCCCTTCCCTTTCCTCCCCTCCCCTTTCCCCTCCTCTTCTCTGAGCCCCTTCCTACCGTTTGACCCGAGCCAGTCGGATGACTGTTAGTGTTCCTCCAGTCACCTCACCCCACAGCAGTAAATCCAGTCCTGGGCAGCCCCGTGAGCTAAAGTCCCCTGTAACGGTTCTCGTCGAAAGGAGTGGACCAGTGTTCATGATTTTTATTATCAAAAAAACACTCAAACAAAATAACAAAACGAAAGTGAACAGTTCTGTCAGGTAACAGACACTAAACAGAAAACAACATCCCAAAAGGAAAATGACAACTTATATATGATCCCCAATCAGGGACAACGATAGACAGCTGCCCCTGATTGGGAATCAACCACACCAACATCGAAATAAGGAAACTAGAATGCCCACCCTAGTCACACCCTGACCTAACCAAAATAGAGAATAAAAACCTCTCTACGGCCAGGGCGTGACATCCCCTCCTGCAGCGCCATTTCTCAGATACTAGGACTGCTCCTGGAGTTATGGGGATACTCTCAGCAGGCTATATATGGATAGGGTATAAAGATTTAGTTGGGTATATATGGATTTTACTTAGCAGGAGGCTCCTTGAATCCAATATGAGGGCATTTGACGAGTAGTTTTGATTGGTTCAGTCAGTCAAGTGGTAAATGGTTGAATATGGTGTAAAGGCTCAGGGGCTAAGAGGCAGAGCTTCAGTAGTCTCAGTTACCATTATCGCCTCAGTGATGATGATGATCTGGTGATGTTGATATGTCCCATGAGACACTTTGACCCCGGGAACTTGCCCTTCGCTGTACTTTTAACCACTCTGGACGGATAAAAAAAGGTTCTGTCATTTCAGATTGTCATTACTATAGCTGAGAATTGTACTTGTACTTGGCAATCAGCCCTCCCTCTCCTTTTGCCTCATTCCCTCTCTTTTCCTTGCCCTCTCACGCTCTCTCCCCCTCCTTCCACGTACAAATTCTCTCTCTCGCTCTCTATTTCACCCTCATCTTCTCTCTCCCTCTCTTCAGCTTCCTCTCCCTCTTTCTCTCTCTCACTCGCTTTCCCTGCTATCCCTCTGCCTCTCTCAGTTCAGGCTCCATTGAACTGACTGGTGATGTTCTGAGTGGTCGTCTCTCCCTGTCACACTGTCATATATCTGTAAGAGATCCAGATCCGCCTCTGACCATAGCCCTCTTACCCTCCAGCCCTGACTATTAGTGCTTGGCACACAGGACAGCAGGGTCACGGGCCCCCACAGGCCTCTATCGGCCCCTACCGGTCCCTGTGTGAGCCTGTGTGTTAGCTGGTCAGGGAAGTGGTGATAGAGAAGGACAGCTGTGTAGAATACACTCACGGCCATGAACACAGACGGGGTATCATAGAGATACAGAGCTACGGAGCCAACCCTGTTCACTCCCATACCATGTCTCTCCTATCTGTACCTCAGTAGTGGTGCCCATTCAGTTCTACGGCTGCGTTGATCACAGTGCAGCCAAATCAATGGCGCTAACTTTCATGTGTCTTGATGGAAGGGATGTGACAACATTGGTCCTATCCTCCTATTCACCTCACTGCTGGTTTCAACTGCCCCATGCAGTTTTACCAATGGTCACAGTACAGCCAAATCAATGGAGCTAGGCTAGCTTTCTTATTTCTTGATGGATATGATGTGGAAGAACATATGTTTACCCAAACCCTGAAAGAGGAGCAAACCATTCCCAGAGAACGATGTACATAGTTGTCACGATGATGTGTGTGTGTTCTCAGTGTGACGTGACAGCATAGTAACGCCTGTAAAGGGCAATATATGCTTCCAGATGTGTAGCGCAGATGCAGCGGGATGTTGAAGTTTTCCTAATGAGCGTCTGCTACTCTAGTAGTATGACATTAAGAGAGAGAGAGAGAGAGAGAGAGAGAGAGTCATGCTGATTCTCTCGCTCCCCGGGAGCGCTATGTGTGTTTTGCAAATTCGGAGAATGGTTTGCACGACATAACGGTTTTTGTGGACTATTGTTCATGTGGTAATGAGCATTGTGCGAGTGTGTTTTGTTTTCGGTTGCCCAGCTACAGCATACACATGAGGTCCACTTCGTTTTCTATGCGCTTCGACTGTCATATACAGTACATTGTTTGTTTGTCGACGTAGTATGTGAAATACGATACCATATGTCGTGTCTGACCCTGGTCTCTCTCTCTCTCTCTCTTCACCCCCCTCTCTCTCTCTGCCCCCGTCCGCCACTCTCTCCCCCACTGTCTCGTTGTCTCTCTTCTCCCATGTCCATTTCTCTCTCAATTCAAAGCATTGAGTACAATTGCATAATCGTATATCCTTTCTCTCTCTCTCTCTCTCTCTCTCTCTCTCTCTTTCTCCTGTAGGATCTGAAGAAGGTGCTTTCTTTCCCCCCGTACCCTGGGGAGTTTCTGCACCCGGTCGTGTATGCCTGCACGGCCGTTATGTTGCTCTGCCTCTTCGCCTCCATCATCACCTATATCGTGCACCACAGGTAAAAACCCTTGGAATACTGTGTGTGTGTGGTGGGGGGCGGGAAAGGGAGGGGATATGTGTCTGTCTGCGTGGATGTGTACAGTATGTGTGTGTCTGTTTGTTTCAGTTCCGTGTTGAAAGGATTTGAAGTGAGTTCTCATCTTCAGTTAACCAACCACACTTGGTAAAAACACACACACATCCAGGTCATGTATCCATCACCACACACAACACACCGCCTCTCCTTTTTGGGATTTTTCTTTCTTCATTTTCCTCCGTCACGCTCCTGGGTTGTGAGTCAGCCGCTGTGGGCCGAACTCAGACGTCTGAACTGGAGGATTGATGTGTGTGCGCGCGTGTGTGTCTCAGTGCCGTTTAGAGGGGTGTGTGTGTGCGTGCGTGAGCCAAACTACCCCTACTCCATAATGTCCAGACCACCTCAGTCACCTCTCTCCGTATAGTCTTTGAATCCCTGAGGGCTGTGCTATATGTCAGTTCGTCTAGTCGTCCTCTACTGATGATCCAGTGTGGTCTCCAGGCAACCTGGATAGCTTGTTATTTGTTCGGGCCTCATTTTCCCCTTTTGAGTCTTTGTTAGTCACTCACGAGCAATGGAGTAAGCGACTGAATGTGACGAGCATTCATTCCTTCTGCACTTTCACTGTGCTGAGGAATAAAAGACCGAAAAGAAAATTGTTCCATGTCTCTGAAACGACAGATGAAATAAACGAGACCTTTTTGGTTCCGATGGGAAGTGTAATGGGTCACGAAGGTCTATGAGCAAATGTAAGGTTGGCATCAGTATGAGGCAACTCTGAGAAAGAGGGAAAAGAGATATTGACAAAATGAAGGGCTATAGACGGGTTGGTTGTTCAGCAACAAAACTGACGCATGCGCAACTATGGGGCAACAGACGGGGTTGGCTTAGACTGTTGACAACATGCAAACTATATTTCGTCTCCAATGTTTATCGAAAACATAAATACATTTGTACAATGAGCACTTGTTGTCTCTCAAATACATTGTTACAGTTGTTGGTTAACTAGCTAGCAATTTTTTTGTCATATTAGCATTGACATAAAATCAGTTAAAACACCTCAAAACAAGACATGGTATTAAGAACAAGATGAAACGAGTCACTTACAATTCCCCACATTGGCAGTTTCTTGTCATTGTTGGTAGCTATCTGTGCGTGTCGTTTTCATGACGTTGTCACCTAACCCGATCTATAAGGGTAGATGGATGATGAAGACAGGTAACTGCAGTCTGGGAGGAGTGATGTCGGCGGCGGCTCCACGACTGCAGTCGGGAGACACCCTGATCTCTGAGGGAACGAGCCATCGTCTCACAGCTGCAGCAGGAGTACAACACGACAACACCTCGCCTCCCTCCATGTCCAAAGGCATAACAACATAGCCACGCCGTGTCTTCCTTACTGTAGAAATGCTCTAAGGGCGACATTCTGAATTGAGATCCTTGCACACCAGTCTCCCATTGATGTCAGTGAACGATTTACGCGAAAGCCTTGAGTTGTGAACGCAGATCTCAAATCAGAAAAATGTCCTAAATGTGTAGAAATAACTTCACTGACTGTCATAACGTTAGTGTATTTCAAACAAAGGGAGTGTGTATTGACTGAATAGTGACGCTTGTGAGCCTATTATCAAGGGTTTATTCCATTCGGACTCCAAGTTCACCCTTGAGAATATCCGCTCGGGCCAAGGAGAACAAGTGAGAGGTCAGTTTAGCCACATGCTCTCCCGGGGGAACGAGGAAGTGGAGGGGTTCCAGGTGAATGCACTTGACCCAATAAGAGCCCATAGCCAAGCCCATGACAAGCACTGGGAGGCAGGCAGAGGCTGCAGTGATTTATGGCCCTCTCCTGGAGCCTCCCGGTTGTAGTTTAGCACCTAAAAAGCAGCTCTTCCTCTCCTCTTTGGCACATAACACTGCACACTAACTCAGACACGCCTCACAGGATACTGCTGCTCTATCTCTTTCTCTATCTCCCTCTCTCTCTGTCTGTATGTCTCTCTCATTATCACTTGTTTTCACTAATGCTCTCTCTCTGGTCTCTCTCTCTCTGGTCTCTGGTCTCCCTCTTCATGTGGTCTCTCTTACTCTCTCTTTCAGTCTTGCGCTCTCCCTCTCTTTCTCTCGACAGAGGTTGCTTTCCTATACATGTCTTCCCCCTGGTGTATAATGGCACTGGTGAAAATGATGAGGATAATACTGATTTAGGATACTGGATAGATAGTTTATTTGACCTGGATACCACATCCGGATTGGCTAACCCACATATTCTTAGTATTTTTTTCCAACAGCTGGACACAGAGTGGCAATATAGGTTAAGTGCCATGCCTAAGGGTCTCTCTCTCTCTCTTTCTTCAGAATGGCATGGCTCCCAAAGTTGTTATATTTATTCTCGGTAATACTAATTAACCCCCTCAAAGACATTCTTTAAAAAAAGTATACTTGGTCATAACACACTTTATATGGGCAAATAAAACACTTCGAATAAAAAGGAAGGTTTTACAACTTCCTGAGTCTGAGCGTGGTTTTAACCTTACATCAACTCACCACCCAAATCAAATCCAATTTTATTGGTCCCATACACATATTAGCAGATGTTATTGCGGGTGAAGTGAAATGCTTGTGATCCTAGCTCCACCAGTGCAGTAGTATCTAAAAACGATTCACAACCGTATCTAGAAATATATAAATATTAGATTGAGCAATGTCGGAGTGGCATTGACTAAAATACGGTAGAATAGAATACAGTATATACATATGAGTAAAGCAGTATGTAAACATTATTAAAGTGACTCGTGTTCCATCATGGGCTTTTAACTTACGACACATAGTTAAAGGCCGTAAAGAGGAACAATGGGTTCATATTTAAGCTGCACATGCTCATCCCCAGAATCTTTCTACGTGTCTATTTTCAAAGGATAAAGCGAAGCACATTAACAACTTCATAGTTAAGAACACTATAACAATTTGGCAGAAAATGAAACGTATTCTACAAGAACCAATATCACTCCCTAAAAACACAACCCTATGGAACAATCCTTGGATAGCTTTTCAGAATTCACAGATAAATTGGTCCACATGGAAAACTAAAGGCATAGAGTACTTGGTAATAGGAAATACATGTATTTCCATGACAGAATTTTAAAAAGCAGTTCTGGAGGAACCAATGTATATTTTCACATGCATTGCAAGTTTCATATGAAGAAATGTCTATTTGAAATATTTTGGACGTCAGAGCAATCTTAAGGAATTCCTATTTGAGTCAGAAAAGGATATTCATATGACAGGTAAGATATACAAAACCTTGCAGAGAGCCTATCCAACTGACAACTATTGGAACCAAGACTTAGAAATAACTGATATTGGCACACGATGGAGGGAATGTTGGAACATAACTAACGTAGCATAACATAAATACAGTTAACAAAAATGTACGATTAATCCAGTATAAACGAATGTATAGAATGTATTACACGAGACAATTTTTTTTTTTTTTTTACAGCAGTCATGTCTTAAGTGTAAAACTAACAATGACTCAATAATCCATGCCTTCTGGGAATGCTTTAAAGTCCAAACGTCATGGTCGGAGTTAGAAAGTTGGCTGTCAGAAGTATTACAATGTAAATGTACTTTTAATCCATCTGTCTGCGTATTTATTTCAAGACATGGCAAATGAGGGTGCAGAGATACCCGACGGGTTGGAGAACACTTTTCTCGTCAATCATCATAAAGAACGTATAGTTACTGCAAATCAAACAATCCTCCATTGTTAACACAATGGAAAGGGAAAGTGCTTTATTGTCTAAATGTTGAAAGTGCGTGGGCGACGGAGAGAAACAAAATGGTGCTATTTGAGGCCATGTGGCAGAGAGTGACTTTCACCTCATCCCGTTATTTCTATTTTCTCATCCATCTATTTTCTGTACTTCCCTGTATATGATCTGAACGATGAATTGTATGACATGTCTGTGCTTTAAAATCTGTATATTAATTTAGGGGATATGTACATTGCATTTCACCAGATTTTACCCTCATCCCCATATTTCTCATCCCCTTATATCCTAATAAATTACCAGAATGATGAAGTGGGTATTTTGAAAACTCTAAAATGTTCAACATCCTCTCCATCAATCTGTAATCCATTCCCCTGATTTTCTGTGCTATTCATATTTATTTGACTGACTGTGTGGGTTTTTCTTTTGGCAGCACAATCCGCATCAGTCGGAAGGGATGGCACATGCTCCTCAACTTCTGTTTCCACACGGCTCTGACCTTCACTGTGTTTGCCGGAGGCATCAATCGAATCAAATACCCCATCATCTGCCAAGCAGTAAGTGCACTGCCTTTTCATTTCCGCCCTCTCAAAGCTCTCCGGTGGAAATGATTATGAATGTCTATTGAGGTGCTCTGAGTGCACAGTGCAGTACGTATAGCTCTCTCTCTCTCTCTCTCTCTCTCTCTCTCTCTCTCTCTCTCTCTCTCTCTCTCTCTCTCTCTCTCTCTCTCTCTCTCTCTCTCTCTCTCTCTCTCTCTCTCTCTCTCTCTCTCTCTCTCTCTCTCTCTCTCTCTCTCTCTCTCTCTCCACAGTGTTAGACAGTACAGTACAGTCCATCCAGCTTAATTTGCCTACCCTACAGTAGATGAATGAATGCTTTATCTAGCTAGCTGTCTTCCTGTGTGTTTCCTATTGACATATTGGCTGGCAGTACATATCCTGTGATGAAAGCCGGGTTGCCTGTCCCTCCAGGGGTTTCCCGACACGGCCCCCAGGGGCTTTTTACCCAGCAGTTTGTTGTCCTTATGAGGGTGTTGTTTTGCCGTCGTCTCAAGGGGAGTAGGAGTATGGCTGCCGTTACTGATGTTGCCTACCGCTTGGCTCTCTCTTCCTCCGTAGGTGGCACCTCTGTCTCTTAGCCTGAGGCTGTGAACGAGAATGAGAATGAGAAATACACAGAGAGAGAGAGAGAGAGAGAGAGAGAAAGGGAAAGAGAACGAGAGAGCGAGTGAGGGAGAGAGAAAGGTGAAGAGAGAGCGAGACACAGGCACCAGTAAGCGCTGCGGGACGTGGCTGGTTACGAGGCCTGTATGCCGGTGTGGGTTAGCTAACGGGTCACAGGAGTGCTTTCTTTCCTGCTGGGAGCAT
The DNA here is from genome assembly GCF_016432855.1 of Salvelinus namaycush. Classification (NCBI taxonomy): domain Eukaryota; kingdom Metazoa; phylum Chordata; class Actinopteri; order Salmoniformes; family Salmonidae; genus Salvelinus; species Salvelinus namaycush. The sequence goes on along the minus strand of NC_052328.1, from coordinate 10,691,668 downwards.
TAACGCTTAGCTCTGAGATGTTAGAAAATAGAAGAGATCAGGGGAGATCTGTCAATGTGAGAGGATCCTGCCACACGTACTGTTTTTAGGGCAGAGCCTGGAGGCATCGAGGGGAAGGATAGCGTTGGGGTGGCTAATTGGGGGTGCATGTCAAGACCTGAGGTGTATCCTGAGTCCTTACTTAAAGATAAAGCAGCTGGTTGGAGACATCAGGTAAGAGATGTTTCATCTTTTAAATAGAGATGCTTACCTCTTAGTCAATCATTGGCTTAACTGATACTGTTGGGGAGTTTTGATTTCAGGGTTAGCGATAGACTCAATCTTGTCTTGACAATATAAGGAGTAAGACAACCAGACTCGGGTATGCATGCCCATTGTTGTTTTGGGGAGATTGATAGGAAGACGTTACGACGATGGGTAATGTGGAGTTAAAACGTCCGCGTTTGCGATGGACTCAATCGTGTCTTGACAAAATAAGGAGCATGAAGACCAGGCACATGGCTACATTTTGAGAGATTGACAGCTAGATGATACTGTAGGTTTTAAAGAGAGTTTGATACGTCCGGTTGAACACGTCATCTTGCCTCTGCGATCTCTCCTCAGCACGGGGGCATTTAGCTAGCTTTTCTCTCTTTCTACCTTTCAGTTGAGCTTTCGAAGGGTTCAAACTCATCCTCTATTTCTATCGACAAGGCTCTTCTGTTCTGTTCAGAACCAAGTCCGTCAGTGCACCCGGGACACCCGGGCTGCTGCCTCGTCCTCCTGTCACCAACAGTTTAGACATCTTCTTGTTGTAAAACACAATGAGTCCACCTCAGTGTGGAGCTAGACACATCGATCACTGTAGCTCACTGTAGCTCATGGAAGCCAACAGTGCCTGGCATGCCTTGGCTGCCTGTCAGGAGGCTCGGCTCGACAGAGAGACGGCTAGCTAGGCTAGGCGCCTCCGGTTCATGCCGCGCCCGTCAAGCGAGCGTCGACGACTACATTGTGACACAGTTCAGCCGGTGTCGCGGCATGAAACTCCACCCCCCTATCGACCCACCTGCTCCCCCGCTGCGTAATGGCACATGATTAAGGCCCAATTAGAATATTCCCCGTCAGATCTTCCGTCCACATGGACGCATTAGCAACATGTGTTCTGAGTGACATGCAGACATCTTGCCGAGATGCCACAGCTTGAGAGATGCCCGTATAAAGCATAGGAAATCTTGATTGTACTCACACATGTGTAGATATTACCCCTCTCTCAATGTCATTATCACCGCAGGTGTGTTCTGCACAGTGTCTCTGGTGCTCCTTACCACTGGCTATTTATCTGATTGAATCACGTTGCCTAATGTAGAAGCACTGCATTTTTAATGCGTAACTCGGCATTGCTGTGGGATTATTTGGGCCCGGTTTGTCTCCCCTCCTCTCAATGGGTTTGAGGCTGTTCCCCTGTTCCCAGCAGTGGGGACAGTGTCTGGGATGATTACATGGCTGATTGCTAGAGGAGCTGGTAGTAAGGACATGTGTGATCACAAACACCTCTCCACCCTCCGCCCTGCCTGCAGATGGATCCCGCTCAGGCCCAGCATGGTGCCACCTCCCCGGGGGAGCTGTTACACACCACCCCCTCTGACAGGCAAACTTCAAGGAGCTCTGGAACCGTCTCTGGCAGCCTCTCTCGGCACTTCAAGCACTTGCAAACCCCCTTCCTCTGCAAACCTCCCCCCATCTCTCGCTCTCTCTCTCCCTCTACAGCTCCTTCTCCTCTCTCGTTTCCTTCCTCCAACCCACTCCTCACTGTCACTTTGCATTCTCTAATGTTAGTGATCTCTTACTTTTAAGCCACACTGCGACAGTAATACTGACCCTAAACCAGACTCACTCAATTATACTCCACACTGACAGACCCAATCATTCGTCTGTGATTCAAACATACCACACTTTCATACCACTCCTTGTGACAGTGACATACAGTAGCTAAAGACTATACTACTGCAAAGTTATACTGGGTCACTCTCCCTCCCTCCCCTGACCATTCCACCCTGTGTGCATCAGTCTACTCTGTGTGTGTGTGTGTGTGTGTGTGTGTGTGTGTGTGTGTGTGTGTGTGTGTGTGTGTGTGTGTGTGTGTGTGTGTGTGTGTGTGTGTGTGTGTGTGTGTCTTTGTGTGTGTGTCTTTGTGTGTGTGTCTTTGTGTGTGTGTGTGTGTGTGTGTGTGTGTCAGTGGAGGCTCCGCAGAGGAGGAAGGGGAGGACCAATTCAATTCAATTCAATTCAATTCAAGGGGCTTTATTGGCATGGGAAACATGTGTTAACATTGCCAAAGCAAGTGAGGTAGATAATACACAAAAGTGAAATAAACAATACAAATTAACAGTAAACATTACACATACAGAAGTTTCAAAACAAGAAAGACATTACAAATGTCATATTATATATATATACAGTGTTGTAACAATGTACAAATGGTTAAAGCACACAAGTTAAAATAAATAAGCATAAATATGGGTTGTATTTACAATGGTGTTTGTTCTTCACTGGTTGCCCTTTTCTTGTGGCAACAGGTCACAAATCTTGCTGCTGTGATGGCACACTGTGGAATTTCACCCAGTAGATATGGGAGTTTATCAAAATTGGATTTGTTTTCAAATTCTTTGTGGATCTGTGTAATCTGAGGGAAATATGTCTCTCTAATATGGTCATACATTGGGCAGGAGGTTAGGAAGTGCAGCTCAGTTTCCACCTCATTTTGTGGGCAGTGAGCACATAGCCTGTCTTCTCTTGAGAGCCATGTCTGCCTACGGCGGCCTTTCTCAATAGCAAGGCTATGCTCACTGAGTCTGTACATAGTCAAAGCTTTCCTTAAGTTTGGGTCAGTCACAGTGGTCAGGTATTCTGCCACTGTGTACTCTCTGTTTAGGGCCAAATAGCATTCTAGTTTGCTCTGTTTTTTTGTTAATTCTTTCCAATGTGTCAAGTAATTATCTTTTTGTTTTCTCATGATTTGGTTGGGTCTAATTGTGCTGTTGTCCTGGGGCACTGTGGGGTGTGTTTGTGTTTGTGAACAGAGCCCTAGGACCAGCTTGCTTAGGGGACTCTTCTCCAGGTTCATCTCTCTGTAGGTGATGGCTTTGTTATGGAAGGTTTGGGAATCGCTTCCTTTTAGGTGGTTGTAGAATTTAACGGCTCTTTTCTGGATTTTGATAATTAGTGGGTATCGGCCTAATTCTGCTCTGCATGCATTATTTGGTGTTCTACGTTGTACACGGAGGATATTTTTGCAGAATTCTGCATGCAGAGTCTCAATTTGGTGTTTGTCCCATTTTGTGAAATCTTGGTTGGTGAGCGGACCCCAGACCTCACAACCATAAAGGGCAATGGGCTCTATGACTGATTCAAGTATTTTTAGCCAGATCCTAATTGGTATGTTGAAATTTATGTTCCTTTTGATGGCATAGAATGCCCTTCTTGCCTTGTCTCTCAGATCGTTCACAGCTCTGTGGAAGCTACCTGTGGTGCTGATGTTTAGGCCGAGGTATGTATAGTTTTTTGTGTGCTCTAGGGCAACGGTGTCTAGATGGAATTTGTGGTCCTGGCGACTGGACCTTTTTTGGAACACCATTATTTTGGTCTTACTGAGATTTACTGTCAGGGCCCAGGTCTGACAGAATCTGTGCAGAAGATCTAGGTGCTGTTGTAGGCCCTCCTTGGTTGGTGACAGAAGCACCAGATCATCAGCAAACAGTAGACATTTGACTTCGGATTCTAGTAGGGTGAGACCGGGTGCTGCAGACTGTTCTAATGCTCGCGCCAATTCATTGATATATATGTTGAAGAGGGTGGGGCTTAAGCTGCATCCCTGTCTCACCCCACGACCCTGTGAGAAGAAATGTGTGTGTCTTTTGCCAATTTTAACCGCACACTTGTTGTTTGTGTACATGGATTTTATAATGTCGTATGTTTTACCCCCAACACCACTTTCCATCAATTTGTATAGCAGACCCTCATGCCAAATTGAGTCGAAGGCTTTTTTGAAATCAACAAAGCATGAGAAGACTTTGCCTTTGTTTTGGTTTGTTTGGTTGTCAATTAGGGTGTGTAGGGTGAATACATGGTCTGTTGTACGGTAATTTGGTAAAAAGCCAATTTGACATTTGCTCAGTACATTGTTTTCATTGAGGAAATGTACGAGTCTGCTGTTAATGATAATGCAGAGTATTTTCCCAAGGTTACTGTTGACGCATATTCCACGGTAGTTATTGGGGTCAAATTTGTCTCCACTTTTGTGGATTGGGGTGATCAGTCCTTGGTTCCAAATATTGGGGAAGATGCCAGAGCTAAGGACGATGTTAAAGAGTTTTAATATAGCCAATTGGAATTTGTTGTCTGTATATTTGATCATTTCATTAAGGATACCATCAACACCACAGGCCTTTTTGGGTTGGAGGGTTTTTATTTTGTCCTGTAACTCATTCAAGGTAATTGGAGAATCCAGTGGGTTCTGGTAGTCTTTAATAGTTGATTCTAGGATTTGTATTTGATCATGTATATGTTTTTGCTCTTTATTCTTTGTTATAGAGCCAAAAAGATTGGAGAAGTGGTTTACCCATACATCTCCATTTTGGATAGATAATTCTTCGTGTTGTTGTTTGTTTAGTGTTTTCCAATTTTCCCAGAATTGGTTAGAGTCTATGGATTCTTCAATTACATTGAGCTGATTTCTGACGTGCTGTTCCTTCTTTTTCCGTAGTGTATTTCTGTATTGTTTTAGTGATTCACCATAGAGAAGGCGTAGACTCAGGTTTTCCGGGTCTCTATGTTTTTGGTTGGACAGGTTTCTCAATTTATTTCTTAGATTTTTGCATTCTTTATCAAACCATTTGTCATTGTTGTTCATTTTCTTCGGTTTTCTATTTGAGATTTTTAGATTTGATAGGGAAGCTGAGAGGTCAAAAATACTGTTAAGATTTTCTACTGCCAAGTTTACACCTTCACTATTGCAGTGGAACGTTTTACCCAGGAAGTTGTCTAAAAGGGATTGAATTTGCTGTTGCCTAATTGTTTTTTGGTAGGTTTCCAAACTGCATTCCTTCCATCTATAGCATTTCTTAATGTTACTCAGTTCCTTTGGCTTTGATGCCTCATGATTGAGTATTGCTCTGTTCAAGTAGACTGTGATTTTGCTGTGGTCTGATAGGGGTGTCAGTGGGCTGACTGTGAACGCTCTGAGAGACTCTGGGTTGAGGTCAGTGATAAAGTAGTCTACAGTGCTACTGCCAAGAGATGAGCTATAGGTGTACCTACCATAGGAGTCCCCTCGAAGCCTACCATTGACTATGTACATACCCAGCGTGCGACAGAGCTGCAGGAGTTGTGACCCGTTTTTGTTGGTTATGTTGTCATAGTTGTGCCTAGGTGGGCATATGGGGGAGGGAATGCTGTCACCTCCAGGTAGGTGTTTGTCCCCCTGTGTGCTGAGGGTGTCAGGTTCCTGTCCAGTTCTGGCATTTAGGTCGCCACAGACTAATACATGTCCCTGGGCCTGGAAATGATTGATTTCCCCCTCCAGGATGGAGAAGCTGTCTTCATTAAAGTATGGGGATTCTAGTGGGGGGATATAGGTAGCACACAGGAGGACATTTTTCTCTGTTAAGATAATTTCCTTTTGAATTTCTAGCCAAATGTAAAATGTTCCTGTTTTGATTAATTTAATGGAGTGAGTTAGGTCTGCTCTATACCAAATTAGCATTCCCCCTGAGTCCCTTCCCTGTTTCACACCTGGTAGTTTGGTGGATGGGACTACCAGCTCTCTGTAACCTAGAGGGCAACCAGTGGGTCCGTCTCCTCTATACCATGTTTCTTGCAGGATGACAATGTCTGCATTACCGATTTCTTTGGTGAAGTCCGGGTTCCTGCTCTTTAGGCCAAAGGCAGATGACCTCAGACCTTGGATATTCCAGGATGATATAGTGAAGGCTTTTTGTTCCATAAAGTGTCCAATGTTGTTGGTCGGGGTTTGGCCTCAGGCCAGTAAGTGTGAGCAGAGCCTGCTGAGCATCTGGTACATGCCGTTGGCTTGGGCGAGTGTAAGAGTGGGGGTTGGGCCTGTTTGCCCGCTCACTACCTGGGCGTATGTGTGACTTCCATGTTGATGCCCTCTTTGCGGGGGTGGGGTGCATGGGGTGGGCAGGAGTGGCATGGGTCTGATCTGAGGGGGCCTAAATTGGGTGTGGGCATGGTTGATGTGGGGGGGGTGTGTAGGTCCAGGGGGGGGTCCTGGAGGTCTTGGAGGGTGTCTCGCTGGTCTGGGTGGGGTGTCTATTGATCTGTTGCTCCTGTGTGAAGTGTTGGGGCTTCGTTTGAGAGCGATGTCCTTTAGAGTCCGGGCAAAGGTGGGCACTGCTGCCTTGTAGAGGTGGACCTGGTCATAGAGGCTGTTCAAGTCCAGGGTGGAGTGGTGGGCCAGAAAAACATTTGGTTTTGAGGCACAGTCACGGGAAATGCTTGCGTTTACCCGCTGTATTGTAGCAGGGTGGAAGTCTTTTCGTGGTAGCAGGGTGGAGATGACCACTTGTGCGTTGGGGAAAGTAGAAGAAGCTTTTTCAATCACTCCCTTCAGTGCTGTGGCCACCCTTTCCTGCTGTGCTCTCAGGTCGTTTGTGCCTGTGTGTATTATTATGTGGCTAGGTGAGCCTAGTTTGTCCTCAGACAGAAGGTCTAGGGCGCGCTGGGTGTTTGGACACCAGAGTTTAGACACACTGTGTTTGGGAAAAAGTTTATTTTCTTCTATATATTTCCCATTTGAGTCCATAAGAAGGACAATCTGTGTCTTGTGTTTGTCCTCAGTGGGTGTGGGGGGGTTGTCAGGAGGGCTATCAGGGTGGCTGACAGGGGGGGTGCTCAGAGGGGGTGAGAGCTGCTGGGCTTGGGGTTTTTCTTTTGTCTGTTCTGTTGTGATGTCGTTTCTATGGTCAGGGTCTGGTGTGGACTGTTCTGCTGTGGTGTCGAGACTTTTGTCGGGTGCTGAGGTGGGCTGTTCTGCTGGCGTCTCTGTGGGGATGGCCACCTCCCTAGTGGGTTGTTCTCTGTCACATGCCATCCCCCTCAACCTCTCCTCCAGCAGTCTGATCCTCTCCTCCATCCCCTTCTCCCTCTCCTCCTGTAGTCTGATCCTCTCCTCCATCCCCTTCTCCCTCTCCTCCTGTAGTCTGATCCTCTCCTCCATCCCCCTCTCCCTCTCCTCCTGTAGTCTGATCCTCTCCTCTAGTGCTCTGTTCTTCTCCTGCTTCTGCTCTTTCTCCTGTTGATGTTGTCTCACCACTGTCCATAGTGCAGATATGTCTTTCTCCACCTCCAGCTCTCCAGGTCTGGTTAAGGGGGTGTTGTTGTGCTGGACTGTTGTCTGGGTCTGTGCTGACTGGAGTGTGATCACCTGCTGTTCCAGCTCCACCTGCCTTACCTCCAGCTGGGTGAATTTATCCTTCATTTCAATGAGGGAGAAGTACTCTGTACTGGGAGGTTGACTGTCTGCTGAGGGTTGCTCGTCTGTGGGGTTATATGGTGAAGAGGTTTGGTCTGACCCACTTGGGGTGGGGGTATCTTTATCAAGGGAGAGCTTCTCCTGCTGGGCTAATTCTTTGATTAGGTGAAAGTCCAGCTGAAACTGTTTGTGGTTGCCCTGTACCAATACTGTTCCAGACTTATAGAGATTTATATTAGCTGACTCCTCGTCCTCATTGTCAAGAATCCTGAGTTTCCACCCCTCGTTAACCCCCCCTCTCTTAACAGAGGGGTAGTGTGCTAATATAGCACTGTGCCATGCCTGGGGATGGTTTGTGTGGAAGATAAGGTTGCTGATGTTCCCATTTTTGTAATAGTCAGCAAAAAGTGTCTCTTGATTTTCCATAAGGAGCTTCATTTTGTGATCTTTTCTTGTCTTGTCATTTTTTTACATGCACAGGGTACTGTATTTTAATTACCTCTGAACAGCAGGAGGGAGCTTCTAAGGCCTCTCCATTTGGTTGGGGTAGACTATTCGACTCTCCTGCCATTGTTGGGCTAATGGGCTTTGACACCTCTCACTTGACACTTAAGTGCTAGTTGAAGCTGTATCAAGCTTGGCAGAATTATATTACTATTCAGTCCTTATAAAGTAGTGTCATGTATTTTTCTTCTTGGCTTTTGGAAATCAAATATAGTTTCAGACTAAACATTACTCACTCAGTTCCAGGTTGGGTGGTGTTCTCAGGTTTCTGTTGTTTTCCAGAGGATTTGCTGAATATAATAATTAATCCTTGGTAGATGTGAACCTTCCAGGTGATTCCGTAAATCCGTCCAAAATCAGGTTGTAGGTTTTGAGTTTTGATTTGAAGTGAAGGTTATGTTGTAGAGGGTAGCATCCTGTATGGGTTCCTGACAAAAAATCCAAGTTTATCTAACTCTAAATTTATCTTTTTTAAAGAAAATGCTGAAAAATGCAGGAGCTCATCTGATCGTGACCCACCTCTCTCTGTCTCTCTCTGTCTCTGGACCATCCTACTCAGTGAATTTCATAAAAATAAATATAGTGAAACATTAAACGTATCTATTTATATGTGATCTGAATGTTATCCAGTTATATATTCACGTCACCAAATAACTGATTAAAACACATCGTTTTTTGTATGTGTGTGTGTGTGTGTGTACGAGAGATTGATTTGATCCCTTTTGAGTTTTCTGTAGCTGATATTGCTTGTCGTGAATGTGCTGCTCATATCTTCTTGAGGTCAAGGACTAGTTCAGTGTGTGGCAATACGACTCACCCCCTGAATAACTTTTTACTTGGGTTCCATTTCATCCTACATTAGTGGTTGTTTGTCCAGTCAGCCAGCGTTCCTTTCAGTCCAAAGGATGTGGGTTACAGCTACACTCTTAGAAAAAAAGGTGCTATCTAGAACCTAAAAGGGTTATTCAGCTGTCCCCATAGGAGAACCCGTTTTGGTTCCAGGTAGAACCCTTTTGGGTTGAATGTAGAACCCTTTTCACAGAGTGTAATCATTGATTGGTTGAATCACAGACCACCACCTACTCACTGGGAGCTTCTTCCACCGTTAACCAGTCTCAAGGTTATTTCAAATCAGTGTCATATCTGACTCCTGTATGGTTCCTTCAGTCCCTGTAGAGTTGGTTAAGCCTAGCAGACTGGAGCGAGTTATTTGATTGGATGCCTCTTAGTTTTGGGCCCTCTGAGCGAACTGAGGAGTGTGTTTGTGGAAAGAAGACACAATGCATTTCTAATTCTGTCTTTCCTCTATTCTTGCTCTCTTTCTCCCTCGTAGCTGTCTTTCTGTCTCCTGATAAAGCCTTAAAACAATGGCAGATTCCCATTCAAGCATAATTCATGAATATTAGAACAAGAGAGGATGGGATACAATGTCTGTCAGCATTGTAGACGTGACTGACATTTATATTGTGGTTTATTGTTGACGGCTCAAGGTTACTGTCCTGAGTCCTCTAATGTTATTGATGGCGGATGTGGGTGCGTGTGTGTGCGCGCGTACATGTGCGCGCGTGCTTGCGTGCACTAATGAAAAGGTCACAGTCTTCTGCTCCCGCTGCAATTGATCTTGATGTTAGTGACGTTGTGAATAGCGACTTTGATGACATGCTTGTTGTGTCTGGAAAAGAACTCTCTGTGAGTCAACTGGGTGTGAAGAAGTGGACGTGAGAGGGACATGAAGAATGTGAAGACGAGAGCGGGACATGACGCGAGGATACATACAGCGAGTGACCCATGTCTGTCTGTGTCCCCTGGTGCAGGTTGGCATGGTGCTACACTACTCGTCCCTCTCCACCACGCTGTGGCTGGGGGTGATAGCCCGGAACATTTACAAACAGGTGACCAAAAAGCCCCTGCAGCCCCAGGACGGTGACCCGCCTGCCAACACCAAACAGCCCATGCTAAAGTAAGCGCAATCCCCCCCTCTGTGTGTGTGCTCGTGAGTGTGTGCACACGTGAGTATGCATGCCTCCGTGTCTAATCGTGCATCTGTGTGTGCATTTGAATTGTATGTAGCTGATCGTGCTTGTTGTGAATGTGCTGTTGTGAATCTTTTTTTTTTAGGTCAAGGACTGGTTCAGTGCACAATTCTATGCTTTCTTATTTCATTTCTCTCCCTACCATACTGTATGCCTTGTGTGGCCTAGAGATGCTTGTAGAAATCGGTACACAATAGCATTGGCCTGCTCTCCTGTTAGTACTTATTACATCGTCATTCGCACTAAATCCAAGCCCTGGTATCCTGCTTCTCTGTTTTTATAGGCTGTGGATGTGTACCTTTTGTTCTTAACCTTTCTGTAATGTACTGTTTCTGAAACGCTGTCAGCTACAGAGAGAAAGATCATTGGGCTTGTAGTTTAGTAGGTTCCTTGAAAGAGAGGATATTGTAAGGAAGTCATGCTTGGTGGATTCTGTATAAACCTTAGTCGTGTGTGTCTGTTTTCTTCTACTCTAAAAGCACGATTACCATGGGTTTCACTTGGGAGAGTTATCGGATCATTTATCAAAAGAAGCATACATAGCGAGATTACATTCCTCACACTCCAAGCCCGATATTGTAATATTACTGTATACAGATTGGCTCTTCAATAGCTAGTGCTTCTCTTACACTTACTCTTGTCAAGAAATTACATTTTGAACTTGAGTCACTCTCTGCTGTCAGGGAACAACTTTTAGTTTGAATAATTTGACTCACATAATTTGGAATTTACTCAGATAAATACCCTAGATTGCTGGGAGCCAATCAAACACATTTCAGAAAAGGGACCTATTCAATTTTAGAGACCCATATTAGTGCGGGAGAGGTGACGCTCAACGAGCTGCCTGCTGCTTAGCAAATAGCTTTAAGCAGGGAGGTACAGTGCCTTCAGAAAGTATACCCCACAATGACAAGGTGAAAACGTGTTTTTCGAAATTGTCAACTGTGGGACCTTATATAGACAGGTGTGTGTCTTTCTAAATCGTTTCCAAAATATTGAATTGGCCAGAGGTGGACTCCAATCAAGCGACATCTCAAGGATGACCGAAGGAAATTGGATGCACCCGAGCTCAATTTGAAGTGTCATAGCAAAGGGGTGTGAATACTCACAGTAGCAGTCAAAAGTTTGGAAACACCTACTCATTCAAGGGTCTTTCTTTATTTTTACTATTTTCTACATTGTAGAATAATAGCGAAGACATCAAAACGATGAAATAACACATTTGGAATCATGTAGTAACCAAAAAAAAGTGTTAAACAAATCTAAATATATTTTATATTTTAGATTCTTTAAAGTAACCACCCTTTGCCTTGATGACAGCTATGCACACTCTTGGCATTCTCTCAACAAGTTTCACCTGGAATACTTTTCCAATCGTCTTGAAGGAGTTCCCACATATGCTGAGCACTTGTTGGCTTCTTTTCCTTCCCTCTGCGGTCCATCTCATCCCAAACCATCACAATTGGGTTGAGGTTGAGTGATTGTGGAGGCCAGGTCATCTGATGCAGCACTCTGTCACTCTTCTCTCCATAAACAGCCTGAAGGTGTGTTGGGTCATTGTCCTGTTAAAAAACAAATGATAGTCCCACTAAGCGCAAACCAGATGGGATGGCGTATTGCTGCAGAATGCTGTGGTATCCATGCTGGTTAAGTGTGTCTTGAATTCTAAATAAATCACAACAATGTCACCAGCAAAGCACCATCACACCTCCTCCTCCATGCTTCACGGTTGGAACCACACACGCGGAGATCATCCGTTCACCTACTCTGCGTCTCACAAAGACACGGCGGTTGGAACCAAAAATCTCCACATTTGGACTCAAGCAAGTCTCTTCTTATTATTGGTGTCCTTTAGTAGTGGTTTCTTTGCAGAAATTCGACCATGAAGGCCTGATTCACAGTCTCCCCTGAACAGTTGATGTTGAGATGTGTCTGTCACTTGAACTCTGTGAATAATTTATTTGGGCTGCAATCTGAGGCTGGTAACTCTAATGAACTTATCCTCTGCAGCAGAGGTAACTCTGGGTCTTCCTTTCCTGTGGCGGTCCTCAAGAGAGCCAGTTTCATCATAGCGCATGATGGTTTTTGCGACTGCACTTCAAAGTTCTTGAAATGTTCCGTATTGACTGACCTTCATGTCTTAAAATAATGATAGACTGCCATTTCTCTTTGCTTATTTGAGCTGTTTTTGCCATAATATGGACTTGGTCTCTTACGAAATAGGGCTATCTTCTGTAAATGACCCCTACCTTGTCACAACACAACTGATTGGCTCAAATGCATTAAGACGGAAAGAAATTCCACAAATTAACTTTTTACAAGGCACACCTGTTAATTGAAATGCATTCGAGGTGATGGGTGAGAAAACCCCCCCAATTTAATCCATTTTGAATTCAGACTGTAGCACAACAAAATGTGGAATAAGTCAAGGGGTATGAATCATTTCTGAAGGCACTGTAGGGATGGAGAAGATACCTGCTGACGTCTGTCCAGGGAGCATGTTGTTATTAATATCATCATAGGCATCGTCATGGTCATTATCACCTTTATGATAATTACTCAGGAACTTGTCATCAATATTACCTTAGAAAATGAAGGCGAGGCCACGGTGGAAATTTTATTTCACAGGGACTTGTTGGTTCATTGGTAGGATAACAAATCACAGTGACTGTGCGAGGCTGGTTTGCAAACTGACATGTTAAACATTTGACAGTCATATATTTATTTATATTATAAACTCAACTATAGGGAGAGAGTCTGAGAGTCTGTGCCAAGTAGTAGGTTGCTGGTGCATTAGAGTAAAAACTATAACGGTACTCATACTCACCCTCCCTGTTTTTGCCACTTTTTGAGTCTAAGTACCTATTGAAGACGCCCGCTCTCTCTCGCCTTTGTGCTAGACAGAGGGAGTTGTTTGGTTTCCATGGTGATAAATGGGTTTGGTTTGTGTGTTGGTTGAGTCCTCTAGCTGAGACTGCTTTGCTGGGAGAGAGTGGGGGAGGGAAGAGCGATAGAGGAGAGAAAGAAGAGGAAATAGTGTCTGTCCTGCTGAAGAAGAATGAGGAGACTTAAACAATTACCTGTTACCATAGTGCCCACCCAAGGCTCTAGTTACCTCAATGACCTGTGAGCCTGCATTGAATATCAGCTTTTAGGGATATTGAAACAACACAAATGTCGCTGAGTTAAAGAAGAATTCCAAAAATTCCTCCACAGCGATGTGAGAGACTGATCAACAGCCACAGGAAGCATGTGCTTGCACTCATTGCAGCTAAAGGTGACACAACCAGTTATTGTGTGTAAGAGGGCAATTACTTTTTCACACAGGGGAATTGAGTGTTGCATAACATTGTTAATTAAATAAATCAAATAATGATTTTTAAAAATATATATATTTGTAAACTCAGATTCCCTTTATCAATCAAGTTTATTTTATTTTATATAGCCCTTCGTACATCAGCTAATATCTCGAAGTGCTGTACAGAAACCCAGCCTAAAACCCCAAACAGCAAGCAATGCAGGTGTAGAAGCACGTAATATTATCTAATATTAGGTTTTGGTTGAAGATCTTTTCGGCATCAAAAGTTTTAAGAGTAGCAGCAGCTGCACTTTGATAAGTAACCAAGAACATATGAAAAAGGTTGACTGAATACTTTTCTTCCTCCTGCTTAGAGAAAGGCGTGATCTGTTTCTGTAGAAAAAGCCAACTTTAAATCTTAGCTTCTTAACCAGCTCATCTATATATTTTTTTAACCGTCAAATCCACATCAATCCAAATGCCTAAGTATTTATATGCGGGACACGTTCGATTGGAGAACCATCTAATGAGTGAACATGTAGTTCATCTGTAACATTCTGTATTTTGTTTTTCCCGTATTAAGTTTTAAATCAGCGAGGGATTCCTGCATAGCTATAAAATCGGACTGTAGTTTTCACACAGCCAGATCAACAGTCAGGGCAATAGTATACGTAATAGTATCATCCGCATATAGATGAAGTTACCATTTTTAACAGATTGACCAATGGTGTTTATATAAATAGTGAAGAGAACAGGTCCCAAAATGGACCCCTGTGGTACAGCTTTATGCACTTCAAGAAATTCTGACTTAAACTTGGTTCTTTGGGGACATTCTAGTCTCTGATATTAATATTGAGGGTTATAATACGTTCAGAGCTGACAGAGGGTAGAGGTGGTGAAGTGGCCATTCTTATAGATATTTATCTGTCTTTATTGAAATCCATTTCCCTTGCCCAAAAATCTGAGCTACTATCTTTAAGCCTTTGTCTGGGGGAAAATGTATCCATAACTATTATAGGGGTCGGAGTTAACTGTTATAGGGGTCGGAGTTAACTCGTTTGTCGTCTTCTTTTACTCAATCAGTAGTTATTATCCTGGGTGACCTAAATTATGATTGGGAAATGTAGGCTTCAGACAATCTAAAAGACATGAGTAATGATCTAAACCTAACACAGCTGGTGACTAAGCCTATATGGCCCAACCCTAAAGATCCTTCAAGGTCAACTCTGAATGATCTTATTCTAACGAATACACAATAAAAATATGTTTCTACTAATGTGTCCGCCCAAGATATTAGTGACCATTGCCCAGTTGTTTGTGTTAGAGATGTAAGAATACAAAAATCGAAGCCTTGTGTCATCCCAAAGAGGAACTTTAAAAACTATAGTGAACAGGCTCTTTTACATGGTCTTTATTTCAGTGACCTTGATTGTATTTCTTTCTGCAGATGTCTTCAATACTATTGTGAATAATCATGCTCCCTTCAAAAAACGAAGGGTTAAAGGTAGGTCGAATGCCTGGTACACTACGGAATTATCAGAAGTAATTCATAAAAGAGATAATGCTTGGGTTAAGGCTAGGAACACAGGCATAGGCCCGGTACTGGCAAGCTTTTAAGCAATTGAGGAATCATTGTGTAAGACAAACTAGAAAGGCTAAATCTGATTATTATGTAACCAGTCTTTCGGATTGTAATGGGAACCCGGCTAAATTCTGGAAAATTGTCAAATCCCCGAAGGGTTCTACTTCCGCCTTTCTGCCACAACAAATTAATTCAGACACTGGCCTCAATAAGGGGAAAAATGCCATCGTTGATGCATTTAATTACCATTTTATTTTAGCGGGCTGTCTCTTTGAAATAACTTTTAAGCCTATTCACAATGATACTGGTCTGGATGCTGATCGCGGACACTTGCTGAATGATCAGGAAATTTGTATTACGTTATTGACAGATAAATAAGTCCTGGATGCTTTGCTAGCAATAGACAACAAGAAATACACAGGGACTGACCAATTGGATCCTGGTCTGCTTAAGTGTGCAGTGCCCATCACTGTTGGCTCAATACCCCACATTTTGTATTTAACATTGTTATCAGGAAAAGTATGGAAATCAGCTCTTGTACTGCCAATCCATAAGGGCGGGGGTAGTAGTGATCTTAATCATTATCACCCCATTTCAAGGCTTTCTTGTCTAGCTAAGCTTCTTGAATCCTTGGTAAATGTACAACTTTGCTATTTTTTTTATCTGAGAAATGTATTTAGAATTTAAACCAATCAGGGTTTAGGCCTGGGCATAGTGCTATTACAGCAACCACTTTAGTTGTTAATGATCTTGTCAACGCTTTAGACACTAAAATGAAATGTGCCGCTTTGTTTGTGGACCTGTCAAAAGCTTTTGATGCTGTTGATCATGCTATTTCATTGAATACGTTGTCCTCGATAGGCCTGAGCTCTGACACCTGTTCATGGTTTCCTGATTCTCTTAGTGACAGAACTCAGGCCATCGTGACTGATGGGGTTAAGTCAATAGCAGAATGTACATATTCGTCTGCATAGCCCAGATCTTGATGTAATCCAGTTTAGGAAGTAAGCTCCTAATGTTCAGATGCATCAACGATTTTTAAAGTCACATGGAGTCTCCAACTCAAACAAGCTATGTTCAATAGGCAGTTGCAGGCCCTGTCTGAGGGTCTATCCCTATTTGTAATAGAGGAGAGAGTAGAAATTGGAATTACTTTTCCAAGGTTGGCACAATAGGGCCTGAGGCCGCAGCCAATGTCAGTATGAGGAACTCTCAGAGTAACTAATGATGGAAGGTTCTAAACTGACCTACATGGTCTTTGGTTGCCCAAGCCCTCTGTGATTTGAAAACCAAGGGGTATTCACGTTTATGGAATTCACAATTGTACTAATAGTGCTGGGTGAGCAGACCACAGTGGGCTTCCCTTTTGAGCTAACAATAGCAGATCTAAGAGTAGAGTTCAAACAAATGGGTAAAATATTACAACTGATAACACCCCTGGCAGTATAGACAACAGTACAACAACAATGCTTAGAAAGGCATTTCCTGAGCGGGGTTTGGTTTGTTTCCGAGTCAATATATTAACGCAGCCTTGACATAATGAAAAGAGGGTATAGGCTCCTATACGGTTTGGGTGGAGTCCACAATCTCTGTAGAGCATATTTTGTTTCATAAAAATGTCAACATTGTCAATAAAAGTTAAGCCAACAGAGTGGCAGTGGTATTTAAGCCAGATACTTGCCTACTTAAATAAAGGTTAAATGTAAAAAAGTATAATAATAATACAAATATGAAGTGCTAAGACCCTTGCTGCAGCCAATGAGGAACTCTCAGAGTAACCAATGATGGAAGGTTCTAAACTGACCTACATGGTCTTTGGTTGCCCAAGCCCTCTGTGATTTGAAAACCAAGGGGCTATTCAAGTTTATGGAATTCACATTTGTACTAATAGTGCTGGGTGAGCAGACCACAGTGGGCTTCCCTTTTGAACCTTTTACAGCCGCGACCCAGCGACGGCAGAGATAATAGGCTGCTTTTCAGAGCCTTTCAGGGTGTTGATCAGCTCAATAAAATCATATTTCAATTGCTCTGATTTACCCTTTTTAATATCATTTGATCCCACATGCACTACGACCGCAACAGCTCTTGGCTGCTGATGTAGGACAGACGGAATAAATCCTGTGATATCCTTCACTGTAGCCCCCTGGTAGCACAGGTCTTTGCTCCAAGAACCGAGATGTGCCTCACCATGGAGCTATCATTGATGATGGCTGGAGGAAGGTGAATGGCCGTGGATGTCTGGCCTTGGCTGTGCCTCCATGGGGACTGACGGGAGAGGGAGGTCTCACATAATCAAGAGAAGCCCTCCGAGCAGGTTGGGGGGGTGGAGCCTGAGACACCCTCGAGGCCTGATGTGAGAGGGAGCCCGGGGGGTACAGGCCTGTGGTAGAAACCCCCTGAGCTGGAGCCTCAGGAGACAGGGTAGAGGATGAAGGAGCAGGAATCTCTGGAAGCAGGTGGGTGAAACTGTTGGTCAGCTGGATGGGATCCCCAAAGCCATTTCTGCCCCGTTCACCAAAGACCGCTCCCATTAGCTGTTGCGAAAGCAGCAGCTACTTTTCCTGGGGTCCACACAAAACATGATACAGAACATCAATAGACAAGAACAGCTCAAAGTCAGAACTACATAAATATAAAATAGCCTACATATCAGTACATACACACAAAATAGCTAAGTCAAATAGAGGAGAGGCGTTGTGCCGTGATGTGTTGCTTTGTCTGTTATTTTTGTTCAAACCAGGTTTGCTGTTCACTTGAGCAATCTGAGATGGAAGGGAGTTCCATGCAATCCTGGCTCTATTAATACTGTATGTTTTCTTGAATTTGTTCTGGATCTGCGGACTGTAAAAAGACCCCTGGTGGCATGTCTGGTGGGATAAGTGTGTGTGTCAGAGATGTGGGTAAGTTGACTATGCAAACAATTTGGAAATTTTAACACAATGTTTCTCATACAAATAAGTAGTGATGCAGTCAGTCTCTCCTCTACTTTTAGCCAAGAGAGACTGGCATGCATAGCATCAATATTAGCCCTCTGATTACAGTGAAGAGCAAGACGTGCCGTTCTGTTCTGGGCAAGCTGCAGTTTCTCTAGGTCCTTCTTTGCAACACCTGACCATATGACTGGGCAATAATCAAGATAAGATAAAACTAGAGCCTGCAGGACCTGCTTCGTGGATTGTGGTGTAAAAAAAATATTGGACAGACCTCTCCCAATCTTTACAACCATTCAATCAATATGTTTTGACCATGACAGTTTACAATCCCAGGAAACACCAAGTCATTTAGTCTCCTCAATCATCTAATTTGCCACATTATTCGTGATCAGATTCAGCTTAGGTCCTGAACTTAGGGAAGAATTTGTACCAAATACAATGCTCTTAGTTTCAGAGATGTTCAGGGCTAGTTTATTACTGACCACCCATTCTAAAACTGACTGCACGTCTTTGTTTAAGGTTGTAGTGATTTCACTAGCTGTGGTTGCTGACGCATTTAGGGTTGAATCATCAGCATACAGTGCTGTGAAAAAGTATTTTCCCCCTTTCTAATGTTCTCTACTTTAGCATTTTTTTGATACTGAATGTTATCAGATCTTCAACCAAAACCTAATATTAGATAAAGGGAATCTGAGTGAACAAATAACACAACAATGACACGACAACAAAGTAATTGCCCCCCTTACACTCAATAACTAGTTGTGCCACCTTTAGCTGCAATGACTCCAACCAAATTCTTCCTGCTCACTTTTCCATGCAGAACTGCTTTAACCCAGCGATCTTTGTGGGTTTTCAAGCATGACCTGCTTGTTTCAAGTCTTTGACGAGGCCATTCCAAAACTTCTCATTTGTTTCCATTTTCATGTAGACTTGATTGTGTGTTTTGGATCATTGTCTTGCTGCATGACCCAGCTGTGCTTCTGCTTCTGATTCAGCTCACAGACGGGTGGCCTGACATTCTCCTGTAGAAATCTCTGATACAGAGCAGAATTCATGGTTCCTTCTATTAAGGGAAGTCGTCCAGCTGAGGCAGCAAAGCATCCCCAAACCATCACACTACCACCACCATGCTTGACCGGTTCTTAATGTAGATTGCATTGTTTGTTAGCACTGTATGGGTTTCAACTGATGGCTGTTCTAAATGTGTGTACCACGTGCAACAAAAAGATGCCCTCATCACACCCATCAATTGGGCTATGTTTGCAAATGTTTCGTTGTCTGATTGAGGGGAATGCCGTAAATCGAGAGGAGTCGATGTGCTCTGAAAGATGGGACGCATCAATGTTTATGATCGCTATGTTTGGTGTATAGTCACATGGATGACATGCGTCTTACCCTGAGCTGGCCTGAACAGAATGAGAATATCTGTCGTATTGTGAAGAAAATTAGTTGTGGAACACGCACTTGAATGCACTCGTGATCCCGTTCTATGCGCAACAAAATTACAGTCTGTTTGTCTGAAGTGCCTTGTGAAAGCCTAACACTGTAAGATCATATTCTAAAACAGCTACTAATGTTGGGAATAGAA
Source organism: Salvelinus namaycush (assembly GCF_016432855.1). Classification (NCBI taxonomy): domain Eukaryota; kingdom Metazoa; phylum Chordata; class Actinopteri; order Salmoniformes; family Salmonidae; genus Salvelinus; species Salvelinus namaycush. The sequence continues at coordinate 10,672,259 of NC_052328.1, read as the reverse complement.
TAAGCTTTCAAATGAAGTGTGCTTGCGTCCGTTTCTCAACGGCAGAGCTAAAAAAAAAAAAGCACCTCGTAGCTGAAGGCACTTTCCTTGATTCATTAAAGTGCATTGAAATGACTTAGGAGCTGTGCACAGTTTGAAAGGTGTGTGGCCACTTGGAGTTAGACCTACAGTTGAAGTCGGAAGTTTACATACACTTAGGTTGGAGTCATTAAAACACGTTTTTCAACCACTCAACAAATTTCCTGTTAACAAACTAGAGTTTTGGCAAGTCGGTTAGGACATCTACTTTGTGTACGACACAAGTAATTTTTCCAGCAATTGTTTACAGACAGATTATTTCACTTATAATTCACTGTATCACAATTCCAGTGGGTCAGAAGTTTACATACACTAAGTTGACTGTGCCTTTAAACAGCTTGGAAAATTCCAGAAAATTATGTCAAGGCTTTAGAAGCTTCTGATAGGCTAATTGACATCATTTGAGTCAATTGGAGGTTTACCTGTGAATGTATTTCAAGGCCTACCTTCAAACTCAGTTCTTCTTTGCTTGACATCATGGGAAAATCAAAAGAAGTCAGCCAAGACCTTAGGAAAAAAATTGTAGACCTCCACAAGTCTGGTTCATCCTTGGGAGCAATTTCCAAACGCCTGAAGGTACCATGTTCATCTGTACAAACGATAGTATGCAAGTATAAACACCATGGGACCACGCAGCCGTTATACCGCTCAGGAAGGAGACGCCTTCTGCCTCCTAGAGATGAACATACTTTGGTGTGAAAAGTGCAAGTCAATCCCAGAACAACAGCAAAGGACCTTGTAAAGATGCTGGAGGAAACATGTACAATCTATATCCACAGTAAAATGAGTCTGATATCGACATAACCTGAAAGGCCGCTCAGCAAGGAAGAAGCCACTGCTCCAAAACCGCCATAAAAAAGCCAGACTACGGTTTGCAACTGCACATAGGGACAAAGATCATACTTTTTGGAGAAATGTCCTCTGGTCTGATGAAACAAAAATAGAACTGTTTGGCTATAATGACCATCGTTTTGTTTGGAGGAAAAAGGGGGAGGCTTGCAAGCCGAAGAACACCATCCCAATCGTGAAGAACGGGGGTGGCAGCATCATGTTATGGGGGTGCTTTTCTGCAGGAAGGACTGGTGCACTTCACAAAATAGAAATCATCATGAGGTAGGACACTTATGTGGATATATTGAAGCAACATCTCAAGACAGTCAGTCAGGAAGTTAACTTCTAGTTCCTCCCAAACCCGGATCCGGGAGCACCCCCATCAGTAAAAAAGCTGACTAGCATAGCCTAGCATAGCGTCACAAGTAAATACTAGCATCTAAATATCATTAAATCACAAGTCCAAGACACCAGATGAAAGATACACATCTTGTGAATCCAGCCATCATTTCTGATTTTTAAAATGTTTTACAGGGAAGACACAATATGTAAATCTATTAGCTAACCACGTTAGCAAAAGACACCACTTTTTTTACTCCACCATTTTTTTCCTGCATAGGTAGCTATCACAAATTCGACCAAATAAAGATATAAATAGCCACTAACCAAGAAACAACTTCATCAGATGACAGTCTGATAACATATTTATTGTATAGCATATGTTTTGTTAGAAAAATGTGCATATTTCAGGTATAAATCATAGTTTACCATTGCAGCCACCATCACAACTCTCACCAAAGCGACTAGAATAACTACAGAGAGCAACGTGAATTACCTAAATACTCATCATAAAACATTTCTGAAAAATACACAGCGTACAGCAAATGAAAGACAAAGATCTTGTGAATCCAGCCAATATTTCAGATTTTTTAAGTGTTTTACAGCGAAAACACAATATAGCATTATATTAGCTTACTACAATAGGCAACCACACAGCAGCATTGATTCATGCACGTAAGCGATAGCGAATAAACCAGCAAAAGATATTACATTTTTGACTAACCTTCTCAAAACTTCATCAGATGACAGTCCTATAACATCATATTACACAATACATATAGAGTTTGTTCGAAAATGTGCATATTTAGCGGCACAAATCGTGGTTATACAATGAGAAAAGTAGCCAGGCTGCCAACAATATGTCGGGAGAAATCTTGGGAGAGGCACCTAATCTAATCAGTAACTAATCATAAACTTGACTAAAAAATACAGGTTGGACAGCAAATGAAAGATACATTAGTTCTTAATGCAATCGCTGTGTTAGATTTTTAAAATTAACGTTACTACGGCATACAGCGTGCGTTAAAGCGAGACCGCACCGAAATGAATGGCGGAATATGCATTTTACTTTTTTCAACAGAACAACGAATTAACATCTTAAATAGTTCTTACCTTTTGATGAGCTTCCATCAGAATCTTGGGCAAGGTGTCCTTAGTCCAAAAGAATCATTGCTTGGTTGTAGATTGTCCTCTTCAACGTTCGATTTAGCAGTAAACATTAGCCATGTGGCAAAGACATTTCCGACTCACTAAAACGCAGGACGATTAAATATCCGAAAATCACAATATACCGATATAAACTGATATAACTCGGTTTAATATAACAACATTATGATGTCTTTAACACCTATAACGAATAAAAACATGACCGGATATATCTAAGGCCTATAACCGGAGCGTTTTAGAGCCACAGCCAGATGTCCTTCCTGCGTCAGAGCGAAGTGAACAAAGACCGGACCCTACGTTCCCAGGCTATTTATAACCTCTCAGTTCTGCCTAGCAACCCCATTTCAACTCTCACTATTCGCTGACACCCAGGGGAAGACGTATGCAGTGCATCTCAACCAATAGAAGACAGGCAAATTAAATAAATAATAATAATAAACTGACCTGGGAACAGCTTGCAGAATTCAGCATTCTCACATCCTCATAGGAAAAATCCTCCAACTCCAGTTCTGTTTCACTCACAGATATAATTCAAACGGTTTTAGAAACTAGAGAGTGTTTTCTATCCAATAGTAATAATAATATGCATATTGTACGAGCAAGAATTGAGTACGAGGCAGTTTAATTTGGGAACGAAATTATTAAAGTCCAAACAGCACCCCCTATTGAGAAGAAGTTTTAAAGCTTGGTCGCAAGTGGGTCTTCCAAATGGACAATGACCCCGAGCATACTTCCAAAGTTGTGGCAAAATGCCTTAAGGACAACAAAGTCAAGGTATTGGAGTGGCCATCACAAAGCCCTGACCTCAATCCTATAGAAAATGTGTGGGCAGAACTGAAAATGCATGTGTGAGCAAGGAGGCCTACAAACCTGACTCAGTTACACCAGCTCTGTCAGGAGGAATGGGCCAAAATTCTCCCAACTTTTTGTGGGAAGCTTGTGGAAGGCTACCCGAAACCTTTGACCCGAGTTAAACAATTTAAAGGCAATGCTACCAATTACTAATTGAGTGTTTGTAAACTTCTGACCCACTGGGAATGTGATGCAAGAAATAAAAGCTGAAATAAATCATTCTCTCTACTATTATTCTGAGATTTCACACTCTTAAAATAAAGTGGTGATACTAACTGACCTAAGACAGGGAATTTTTACTATGATTAAATGTCAGGAATTGTGAAAAACTGAGTTTAAATGTATTTTGCTAAGGTGTATGTAAACTTCCGACTTCAACTGTATATATATATACAGTATATTGCACCTACCCCAACATTTTCATGAATATTGTTATTTTACTGATTGAAGCAAGAGTATTTTCAGATTTCGTTATTGACAAATGTTGTGAAAAGTACAGTAAATGTAAAATGCACAAAAAATCAACAGTGTAATGTTTGGATTCAGTCTTATGTCAGGTGAACTGTCCTCACCTTTGGTCTGATAATTTCCCTATATTTCAAAGGGTTGTCTTTCAATAGCTACCATGGCCATGCACATGCCTTTTATATCTTATTTTGGGCCCTATCCATATAACCCCCTTTCCACGAATGTAAAGGGTTAATTCATATTCGCTTAGATTCACACATCAGGTTTAACGTCGCTTCCGGTGTTCTTTTTATTTATATATTTATTTACATTTCTGCTTACTCACCGTGTTTGGCACATTTAAGAGGATCAGCTTCGAGACAGAGAGAGACAGACAGTCTTCGCTCGATGGAGAAAGGTACTGCGTATGTGCTGTGTAACTCAATTTGAGCAAATCCCACAGGAAAGCCTGTTTGACTAAGAGAGGTTGACACACGTGCCGATGGAGACAGACAGACAGATAGCACACCAACACCAGGTTTACCGTAAAATCTCAATGTCATTGTATGTTTAAGATCTGTTTGCCTCAGGCTCTGACACTTTGTTCAAGAGCACTTTTGAATATTCAAAGTCACAAAAGAATTAATAAACATAGAAAAGTAATAAATGGCAAGTGCTGAAGTAACTTCCCAGCTAGCACATTAAGTTCCCTGGATGTTCTTGGCGCGTCTGTTTATGGTATCAGTTTGGTGTTGGGATTACACCCTCCTGTAAGGTATTGTATAGTGCAGTATAGTAATTACAGGTAGCCTGTAATATAAACATTATTCAGTGAACATTCCTCCACGAACCATAGCAGCTGGATGCCAGTGAAAGTCATTGAGGACAAAGACCTTGCTGGATAAGGACCCTCAGCCTCTCTTCACACTCTCCACACAGGCAGATCCTCAACCACCTGCACTGCACAGGGGGGGGGGGGGGGGGGGGGGGGGGGGGGGGGGGTTATGGAATATCCTGGAGGCTGCTGTCTGTCATCCTAGTGCTATTAGAGAATGAGATAATGTGACGGAGCAGATTGGGCCCCTATTCCCAGAATGCTAACAAAATTAGCATAGACACGTCGACACTGTTAGCTAAATGCTAATGAGCGAAAACAAACAAACTAATTGCAAATACAGGCAAATCCAGCTCATAAACTTATAAAAGCATAGCTAGTACCTACCGAATGTCATTTTTGGTGAGTGTGGACAATTTTTCGAGTGAAAGTGAACAAGAGAAATTGTGCAAATGAACAAAGTTGTGATCCATGCTGTTCTGGCATCTGTACAGATAACTCATCCAGAGCTCTGTGACTTCTGGCAGAAAGCCATTATGAGATATCTGATGGCAAACATTTAGTAGTGAATTGTATACAAGTGCAACTTCATCACAGAGACTCGCCGATAGATATACAATGCTATGGACTCCTGCTTTCTCCCGTTGTGCTATTTACAAACAGACAAGTGATGGCTCAACTGTTGTGGGGAATTATGGTAAGCTTCATAATGTAAAATAGTATGACAGGTGAAATGAAGAATGCAGTCTACTTCATCTCCTAACGTATTGCACACGTTGACTGCAGGTATTAACTTAAAAAGTAGCTACAAATCTTCAAATGTATTGAAAAACTTCAAAGAATAGTTTTGAAAAACCGTCCCGTGGCTTTTTCCAAATACCCCGGTATACGGTATATACGCTATACTGCCAAAGTCTAATTGCCACACACTATAGAGAAGAAAGGGTACTCACTGAAACCTGACTTTACTTTGTTAAAAATAGCCGTGGAACTGGCTAATACACTGCTCAAAAAAATAAAAGGAACACTTAAACAACACAATGTAACTCCAAGTCAATCACACTTCTGTGAAATCAAACTGTCCACTTAGGAAGCAACACTGATTGACAATACATTTCACATGCTGTTGTGCAAATGGAATAGACAAAAGGTGGAAATTATAGGCAATTAGCAAGACACCCCAAATAAAGGAGTGGTTCTGCAGGTGGTGACCACAGACCACTTCTCAGTTCCTATGCTTCCTGGCTGATGTTTTGGTCACTTTTGAATGCAAGCGGTGCTTTCACTCTAGTGGTAGCATGAGACGGAGTCTACAACCCACACAAGTGGCTCAGGTAGTGCAGCTCATCCAGGATGGCACATCAATGCGAGCTGTGGCAAGAAGGTTTGCTGTGTCTGTCAGCGTAGTGTCCAGAGCATGGAGGCGCTACCAGGAGACAGGCCAGTACATCAGGAGACGTGGAGGAGGCCGTAGGTAGGCAACAACCCAGCAGCAGGACCGCTACCTCTGCCTTTGTGCAAGGAGGAGCACTGCCAGAGCCCTGCAAAATGACCTTGAGCAGGCCACAAATGTGCATGTGTCTGCTCAAACGGTCAGAAACAGACTCCATGAGGGTGGTATGAGGGCCCGACGTCCACAGGTGGGGGTTGTGCTTACAGCCCAACACCGTGCAGGACGTTTGGCATTTGCCAGAGAACACCAAGATTGGCAAATTCGCCACTGGCGCCCTGTGCTCTTCACAGATGAAAGCAGGTTCACACTGAGCACATGAGCACATGTGACAGACGTAACAACTTTTGAGGATTTAAAATTTTGTGGTCGTAGTCTTCAAAGTTGTTTCCGCGGGTCGCAAAGAGTAAAATTAGCATGACATGAACTGAATTAAATGTCAAAGGATTTTGAAAATGAAAAGCTTGGTTCAGGCTCAGTACGCCATTGACATCTTCGAAAAAGAACCGGAATTTTGAATGAATATGAAAAGAGTACATTAAAATATGAAAATATTATGGTTTAAATTACAAAATTGCTATCCATCTTACCTCTGTATGGTTTTATGTCCTGCGGGATTAGAGAAGAAAGATGACGAGTTCAATGGGAAAGGGAGTCTGTCAGGTAGCCAGTTGCATTCATTCTTGCACAGAATCCAGCCTAGCTGACGCGATTTTCCTCAGTTTTGACCACTTTTTTGATCTGGTCTCCATTGATTTAGTCACTCTAATTCCAGCCATCTTACAAGGGTAAAACTTCCAATAACTTTTGAACGGATTATGAGACACGATGTTTGGACATCTGGTTTTCTTGGAGGATTATCTACACAATTAACATTATTTTACCAATTGGTCAAAATATGTGTTTTTGATTGGACACCTTACAGTATATATGCAGCAATATTATGTCTCCAAAACTAGAGTGCGTTACAGTAAGCAGCACAACAACCACACAATGCAGCTGTTTCTTCACCAGTTTACTCCATCAGCAGTAAATGTCACAACATGTGGACAGGCCTGAGTACTCCACTCCCCATAGTATATCCAGGGCCAGACGAAGAGAGAGAGAGAGGACGGCACATAGTCAGAGGAGAGAGGGAGGAGGCACTTCTCGCTCCAGGGGCTTTGGCTGTCTATTTATATCAGTTGATGATTGCTGCTGCTTCCCAAAACTTAACTCAAAAGTGCCCGCCCTCTGCACTGTCTGCCATTTTGTTTTAAAGATGGAGTCCGCAGTAGAGAAAACAGCGCCACTGTCTGCCCCATGGCCATTATTGTTTTTGTTTTGTTGAGAAAGCGGAGGTGAGGAGCGTTGCCCAACGTGGTAAAATTTTGGGGGGTGTTTGTTGTTCATAGTAACTTCTTTGTTGTTTTAATATCGCAAATGGACGTGGCAGTTTTACCAATGAAGGATTCCGACATTAAAGGAGAGCACTGCAAAATGAGAGCGAGAAGGAGAGCGTAAGAAGGACAGAGTGAGTGAGAGCATTCGCGAGAGAGAGAGAGAGAGACCTACCTGGGAATATATTCCTCTGTGTCTGTGTACCGGCATGGTTAGCCTGGCCGGGTTGTAGATAGAGAGGGGGAATAGTGGTCATAAAGCACTCGGCTTTAACATCCACTAGTCCTCTCGTCTTTATGCTTATCTCCTTGACATGTGTGTAAATGACTTTCCGTTGGAAGAGTGTCCTGAGGGAATCACTCCACCCAGACACTGACAGCCCCGGTAATGCCCCCGCTTCCACCTGCCCACACACACACATTGATTGTAATTGAATTTTGGGATGGGGTGCAGTATAAGGGGAGAGGGAGGGAGGTGGGGAGAGAAGGGGTGGGGTAGAGATGGAGAGAGAGCAAGACAGACAGAGGGAAAGAGGATGGGGACTGCAGGTTCTTGCTATTGTGTTTTTATCCAGAGCTGAAGCAGTGAAAGGAAAATCTCTCAAGCAGTACGGTTCTCATCGGGCCTGAAAATCAGAGTCTGGTCCGACCCAAGCCTGGTGAGCTGAAGCCCAGGCCCAGTCCAACACCACAGAAATGAAATGAGCCCGAACCCCACCCCCAAAAAAGGCCGATTTCTAGAAAACTGTATATTGATTTAAACTGGTGTTGAGAACAATGTGGCAAAGGCGGGCAGCAGCGGTGTGAGGAGACGAGGAAACAGCCGATGGGCCTAGAAAAAGTACAGAGAGAGGAAGACATACCTTAGTTATGATCAACTGAATGACGAAAATGTTTGAATAAAGTAGGCTAATGCCATTGAAGGCATGTATGTAATTCTTGCTTATAATGAAACTCCCAATGTCTTATACTAATTGAAAGCAATAGTCGTGTGTGGTTACATCATGTTTCAGCATGATAATGCACGGCCCCATGTCGCAAGGATATACACAATTCCTGGAAGCTGAAAATGTCCCAGTTCTTCCAGGGCCTGCATACTCACCAGACATGTCACCCATTGAGCATGTTTGGGATGCTCTGGATCGACGTGTACGACGGCGTGTTAAAGTTCCCGCCAATATCCAGCAACTTCGCACAGCCATTGAAGAGGAGTGGGACAACATTCCACAGGTCACAATCAACAGCCTGATCAACTCTATGCGAAGCAGATGTGTCACGCTGCATGAGGCAAATGGTGGCCACAACAGATACTGACTGGTTTTCTGATCCACACCCCTACCATTTTTTTAAAGGAATCTGTAACCAACAGCTGCATATCTGTATTCCCAGTCATGTGAATTCCATAGATTAGGGCCTAATGAATTTATTTCAATTGACTGATTTCCTTATATGAACTGCACCTCAGTAAAATCTTTTAAATTGTTGCATGTTGCGTTTACATTTTTGTTCAGTATAGTTTGCTCATATACAGTGCACTCAAAATATTCAGACCCCTTGACTTTTTCCACATGTTGTTACGTTACAGCCTTATTCTAAAATGCGTTAAATAAAAAAAAATCTTCAGCAATCTACACAAAATACCCCATAATGATAAAGCGAAAAACAGGTTTTTAGAAATATTTGCAAATGTATAATTATTTTTTTTTGAAATACCTTATTTACATAAGTATTCAGACCCTTTGCTATGAGACTCGAAATTGAGCTCGTGTGCATCCTGTTTCCATTGAGCATCCTTGAGATGTTTCTACAACTTGATTGGAGTCCACCTGTGGTAAATTCAATTGATTGGACATGATTTGAAAAAGCACACAGCTATCTATAGAAGGTCCCAGCAAAAACCAAGCCATAAGGTCGATGGAATTGTCTGTAGCCCCCCGGGACAGGATTGTGTCGAGGCACAGATCTGGGAAAGGGTACAAACATTATACAGCATTGAACGTAGCCAAGAACACAGTGGCCTCCATAATTCATAAATGGAAGACGTTTGGAACCACCAAGACTCTTCCTAGAGCTGGTTCTTGGTCAGGGAGGTGACCAAGAACCCGATGGTCACTCTAACAGAGCTCCAGAGTTCCTCTGTGGAGATGGGAGAACCTTCCAGAAGGACAACCATCACTCCATCTCCACCACTCAGGCCTTTATGGTAGAGGAAAAGGCACATGACAGCCCGCTTGAAGTTTGCGAAAAGGCACCTAAAGATTCTCAGACCATGAGAAACAAGATTCCCTGGTCTGATTGTCATGTCTGGAGGAAACCTGGAACCAAGATTGAACTCTTTGGCCTGAATGCCAAGCGTCATGTCTGGAGGAAACCTGGCACCATCCCTACGGTGAAGTATGGTGGTGGGAGCATCATTCTGTGGGGATGTTTTTCAGCAGCAGGGACTGGGAGACTAGTAAGGATCGAGGGAAAGATGAACGGCGCAAAGTACAGAAAGATCATTGATGAAAACCTGTCCAGAGCACTCAGGACCTCAGACTGGGGCGAAGGTTTACCTTCCAACAGGACAACAACCCTAAGCACACAGCCAAGACAACGCAGGAGTGGCTTTGGGACAAGTCTCTGAATGTCCTTGAGTGTCCAAGCCAGAGCCCGGACTTGAAACCAATCTAACATCTCTGGAGAGACTATAGCTGTGCAGCAACGCTCCCCATCCAACCTGACAAAGCTTGAGAGCATCTGCAGAGAAGAATGGGAGAAACGCCCAGCTTGTGTGCCGAGCTTGTAGTGTCATACCCAAGAAGACTCAAGGCTTTAATCGCTGCCAAAGGTGCTTCAACAAAGTACTGAGTAAAGCGTCTGAATACATGTAAATGTGATACTTCAGTTTAGATTTTTTTTTATAAATGAACAAACTTATTTTTTTTAAACAGTTTTTGCTTTGTCAGTATGGGGTATTGTGTGTACAGTAGATTGAGGAATCAAAAAAATATTTTTTAGAATAAGGCAGTAACCGAAGAAAATGTGGAAGAATTCAAGGGGTCTGAATACTTTCCGAAGGCACTGTATTAGCTGATCAGAACATGTTGCTAGCATGTTATGTAGATTAACAAGTTCATTTTGCTCTTCACTCGCATAGTAGCCTGTCCTACTCCCGACCAAAAGCCTGTGACTTCAATCAATGTGATTTTGTTTCACTGAATCTCTGTCTGTACATTTTGTTCATTGATTAATCTGGTTGGACAAGTGGAAGTGGTAGCTCCTTTATTCGTTTGCTCATCTTTCACTGACCACAAACATTTAGCATGCAATAATGTAGCCTAAATCAAGTGTATTATTTTGCTCTTATAATATAATCTAAGCCTAATATAATCTATCCATCATCGAGCTGTGAGAGCACATCCTGTTTTATGTCTTAATGTAACCCACTTCAGCATAACCAATAAATCATTCATTCGTGTCATTACAAAGCATACGAGTCATTCATGCCTTTAAATACAATCAAGCATTTAAAAAAAATAAAATGAAATAACAAAAGGATCCTTGAATAATTAAGCAATAAATAAATAACTCAATTTTCTGCCAAACGTACATTTGAATAATCACTTAAAAGCCCCGTGTTTTTGAATGCATGTTTAATTAGGAAAACATTTGGATCAGTTTTGGGTCTTCATTTGATAGTTACCAGGTCCAGAAAGGCACATGAGCAGGGCAGTCATAGGGTGTATGTTGTTAGGATGTATCTGCGTTAAGATGCCACTGGAACATGGGCTTCTCCTGATACTGAGATGCACTGCCTGTCGTGGTCTTGTGGATCATCATTCTCCCGAGGGCACTCAAGCCTACTTGTATCGCAATTTGAAACATTTCAATCATCAGAAAAACAAGTTGAATCACAGACATACATTTCTCTGGCCCAGCCAATATTGGAATCGTGGCGGCACTAGTGTCTGCAGCTGCTGCGGCTGAGAGATAGATGTAGTAGGCTAAAAGATACTCGGACACGCATAGTTTTTACTTTCTTAACGCGGCACGGCATGCCCAAAACCCGCCTGGCCAGAGTCAATTCACTGAATTTGAGGCCCGGCCCAGTATAAGACCGGGCCCCGTCGGATTCGGGCTAAGAATGAGAACTCTATAATAGAGACATCTCCTATTTGAGGAGAAGTGGATGTACCAATCTGTGTGAACATGCTCCAGCACAAATACATCTGTTTGCCTACTGGTCATGGGGTATACTGTGCCTCAGAACTGTTTTCATGTTGAAGACCGGTAGACGTTTTTTATGCTGCGCAGGAGAGAAAAGAGGAGAGGAGGAGGTCAATTTTACCTCTCTCTTAATAAGCTGTCTCTCATTTTCTCTCCCTCTACTTTTCTCTTTCTCTCCATCTCCAGTCTACAACCCAGGCTGGCACAAAGAGAGAAGCACATCCTCAGGTCTCACTCTTTCTTTTTCTCTCTCTCTCTCTCTCTCTCTCTCTCTCTCTCTCTCTCTCTCTCTCTCTCTCTCTCTCTCTCTCTCTCTCTCTCTCTCTCTCTCTCTCTCTCTCTCTCTCTCTCTCTCTCTCTCTCTCTCTCTCTCTCTCTCAATACTATCGATTACTAAATTACAGGCAGGAAAATAGAGGATATTGGTGTTGCAACGTTTATTTTTATGTCACTCTTTCTCTCTCCCCTCAGGTTTTATTTAGTCAGTGGCGGAGTGCCCTTCATCATCTGTGGAATCACAGCAGCCATCAATATTGACAACTATGGCAGTGGGGAGGCGGCACCCTAGTAAGTCACCCAGCAGTCTCCTATTCTCAAGGTCACAGTTTGAAACTGTTTTACACACACACACACACACACACACACACACACACACACACACACACACACACACACACACACACACACACACACACACACACACACACACACACACACACACACACACACTGCCTTGCAAAGGTATTCATCCCCCTTGGCGTTTTTCCTATTTTGTTGCAATACAACCTGTAATTTAAATTTATTTTTATTTGGATTTCATGTAATGGACATACACAAAATAGTCAAAATTGGTGAAGTGAAATGAAAAAAATTACTTTAAATTAAAAATGTAAAAGTGGTGCGTGCGCATGTATTCACCCCCTTTGCTATGAAGCCCCTAAATAAGATCTGGTGCAACCAATTACCTTCAGAAGTCACATAATTAGTTAAATAAAGTCCACCTGTGTGCAATCTAAGTGTCACATGATCTGTCACATGATCTCAGTATATATACACCTGTTCTGAAAGGCCCCAGAGTCTGCAACACCACAAAGCAAGGGGCACCACCAAGCAAGCGGCACCATGAAGACCAAGGACCTCTCCAAACAGGTCAGGAACAAAGTTGTGGAGAAGTAAAGATCAGTTTTTGGTTATAAAAAAATATATATCTGAAACTGAACTTCCCACGGAGCACCATTAAATCCATTATTAAAAAATGGAAAGAATATGGCACCACAATAAACCTGCCAAGAGAGGGCCGCCCACCAAAACTCACAGACCAGGCAAGGAGGGCATTAATCAGAGAGGCAACAAAGAGACCAAAGATAACCCTAAAGGAGCTGCAAAGCTCCACAGCAGAGATTGGAGTATCTGTCCATAGGACCACTTTAAGCCGTACACTCCACAGAGCTGGGCTTTATGGAAGAGTGGCCAGAAAAAAGCCATTGCTTAAAGAAAAAAATAAGCAAACACATTTGGTGTTTGCCAAAAAACATGTGGGAGACTCCCCAAACATATGAAAGATGGTACTCTTGTCAGATGAGACTAAAATTGAGCTTTTTGGCCATCAAGGAAAACAATGTTTTTCCATCAGCAGGGACTGGGAAACTGGTCAGAATTGAAGAAATGATGGATGGCGCTAAATACAGGGAAATTCTTGCGGGAAACCGGTTTCAGTCTTACAGAGATTTGAGACTGGGATGGAGGTACACCTTCCAGCAGGACAATGACCCTAAGCATACTGCTAAAGCAACACTCGAGTGGTTTAAGGGGAAACATTTAAATGTCTTGGAATAGCCTAGTCAAAGCCCAGACCTCAATCCAATTGAGAATCTGTGGTATGACTTAAAGATTGCTGTACACCAGAGGAACCCATCCGATTTGAAGGAGCTGGAGCAGTTTTTGCCTTGAAGAATGGGCAAAAATCCCAGTGGCTAGATGTGCCAAGCTTATAGAGACATACCCCAAGAGACTTGCAGCTGTAATTGCTGCAAAAGGTGGCTCTACAAAGTATTGAGGTTGCTTGGGTGAATAGTTATGCACGCTCAAGTTTTCATCTGCAGTTTGCATCTGCAAAATGGTAGGCATATTGTGTAAATCAAATTATACCAACCCCCCGATAATCCATTTTAATTCCAGGTTCTAAGGCAACAAAATAGGAAAAATGAAAAATGAATAGGGTGAATACTTTCGCAAGCCACTGTACACACCTTCTCAACGGCTCAGTGTCTAGACTCCATGCACTGATATCCTGCAATGACTATTTACCTCATTAACACTCCAAAATAGATGAGATACTGATAGATCTGATGATATGAGTCACACTTCAGTGTATGTTGCTCACCCCCCTTAATGTTCTTGTCACCCAAGGAAATGTATCACTTCAAGAGACCTATGTCGCTACTCTGTGTGAGTTTTTCAGTGTTTATTAAGGAAACACACTCATACTGTAATATTAATGTAGCCTACTGTGTGTGTGTGTGTGTGTGTGTGTGTGTGTGTGTGTGTGTGTGTGTGTGTGTGTGTGTGTGTGTGTGTGTGTGTGTGTGTGTGTGTGTGTGTGTGTTGCAGCTGCTGGATGGCGTGGGAGCCCAGCCTTGGAGCCTTCTACGGCCCCGTGGCGTTCATCGTCCTGGTCACCTGCGTCTACTTCCTGTGTACCTTCATTCAGCTGAGGCGCCACCCCGATAGGAAGTACGAGCTGAAAGCCCTGACTGAGGAGCAGCAGAGGCTGGCATCCATCACCGACGTGGGTAGGCATTGCCATCAAGGGGAAGGGGAGCCCGGAGCCCTGCCACTACTGCCCAATGGAGGGCAGTGCCACGCGGGCTGCCACTCGTCCACTGCCATCAACCCCTCTATGCTGGCCAACGAGCATTCGTTCAAGGCCCAGCTGAGGACGGCGGCCTTCACCCTCTTCTTGTGCGTGGCCACGTGGGCCTTCGGGGCGCTGGCTGTTTCACAGGGCCACTTCCTGGACATGATCTTCAGCTGCCTGTATGGTGCCTTCTCCGTCACGCTGGGCCTCTTCGTGCTCATCCACCACTGTGCCAAGCGGGACGATGTGTGGCACTGCTGGTGCGCCTGCTGCCCCGGGAGACGCGCCAACCACGGTTGCCACGGCCATGGTCACGGCCACACTCGCCCAAAGGTTAATGTCAATGGGGATGCCTTAGGGCACGGGCATGGGCACTGCCACCTGGATTCGCCGTACCCAGGTAAGGCCCTGTTAGGAGGACACACCCACAGTGGCACATTGGGTCACTGTAAGCATGGCAGCCTGGCGTCGTCGCAGAACCATGTGACGTGCCTGCCCGCCGTGGTGCCGTGCTGCGCCGCCCTGCACAGCCAGCAGCTGATGGAGGAGGAGCCTCCCGCACACGTGCTGCTACACGCTGACCCAGAGGGCTACCTGCCAGACATCCACCTGCATCGATGCCTGAAGGGCAGCACTAGGACTAAGCCTCGCCACTTCAGCCGTCACCGGCAGGCTGGCACAGGAGGGGGAGGAGGGGTGGGAGAGAGGGAGTACGCCTATCACATCCCTACTAGTGTAGACGGAGGCTCTATCCACAGCTCCCACACAGACAGCCCTCACAGTACGCACGAGCGTCACGGACACATCTGCCACCTAGCTGCTGCCCCCAATGAAGTAGGCCACCACACTTGCCAAGCGGCAACGGCTCACGAGGCGGCGCTGGCATGCCACGCCCCCTGCCACCGGCACATGCCTTGCTGTGCCAAGGCGGACCTGTTCCCCACTCTGCGCCAGGTGGAGGCAGGCGACACAGGCACCTTTCTGTGCGGCTGTGGCAAAATAGCCAATGAGGAGGACGTGATCATGCCTCATCACCACCTGGAGATGCACCCGCGCAGGCAATCCTACCCCCAGAACCCGCCGCCCAATCAGAATGGCATCCTTAAAGGTGGCCTGCACGAGGGTTTCCTGTACGCATCAGACAGCACAGGGAATATACGCACTGGACCCTGGAAAAATGAAACTACTGTGTAGTCTAAAGATGGGGGGAAGATATCGGCATCCATTCCCGCCCCAGCCTCCGTCCCTCCAATCCTCAACTCACTCCTCCTTTCCTTTCTAGGAACTACGACAACAAAAATGATTTCACAACTCTAACATCGCGACTTTTACTTTATATTCTTTGTTTGTTTTCATGTGTTCCATTTCACTCGACAGATTATCTGACATTGTCGTTTAAGCTCCCCAATGACCAGCCATACAGTACACAGAACACATTTTTCTCCTTCATAGAGGAATGTGAGTCCCACGCTGCGAGATACAGTACCTTTTGTCTAAGGTATTTTTAGTATGTTATTATTATTACAGATCTATCGAAGATGGAGATTACGGATGTGTGTGTGTGGATGTGTGTGTGTGTGTGTGTGTGTGTGTGAACAGAACATTTGTGTCTATTCTCGCTCAAAGCAAATGAGATTGCGTTCTCTTTTGTGAGTCCCTAAAATCCTCCGACTACTCTCTGATTTGTGTACCTGCAGTACTTCAAGAGGCTCAGTATCAGTGTTTTAGGCAAACACACCAGCAATTTAGAGTCATTGGTATTTTCGCCATTTTGAACAAAAAGCATACTTACTATAATATACTGTGAATATCAGTTAGAGATTTCTTAGTAATATACAAAGATGTCTGCTCTCGTCAGAGTTCCGTGGATGCCGATGCGTTGTGAAAGTGTAAAAAAAAGAAATCACACATTGAAAAACCGAAACCACATTGAGTATTCTGTTACAGGTTGATATTGAATGTTCTTGTCTGTATGATGTCTTACTGTTGTGTTTTTTTAGAGCGAAGTGTACAACTACAATCACATTGTCATTGTGTATATTTGCGGTGTTGGCGCGATAGTGACATTCATGTCATCACATGCCATGACCAAGCAGCAGCCGTTCCAGGATCAACCCTTTCCTCTTGTCCCGTTTGATATACAGTAAAACCCAAGCCAACATTTTCCATCTCTGGCAAGGCATCACAAAATGGTTGGAGGTTCATTCAATGGGTCATGTCCGAAATCAATGCTTAAACACAATATTTCATTTCTTTATAGGAAACGGAGCATGCAAGCCTTGTATGTCGCTTTGTGCTGTGTTTTTGCTTTGTATATCAATGCACATTTCCTGAAAAACGCCATCACTTTTGTCTATGGAGCAGATCAAGCTGTGTTTCGCTGTAACATGCCGTGAAACAAACAATTATATTTTTACACGATTTTTAGTATCATTATGCCATTATTATGGATGCTCCTGAAACCATGTTCTGTTAAGGGACAGAGGACAGGGCAGAGATTCCGTGTTGAATATTTAACCTTATACAGGTGGTGTTATGCATGGTGGCCCTAAGAGCCAATTCATGCTTGATTCAAAAAATGTGGTGGGAGGCGCTGTATGGATGGTGTGACGCAATTGCGGAGCCTCTGGAGGCACGGTGAGGCCAAATTGAGCTCCGTACCACATCGCCGTGCGCTCCATATAGCTCCGCACTGACATGATTGGTTGACGGTAGGTGAGGTCTTAAGGTCCTGTATGAACACAAGCTAACTTCCTTCACAACAGCTCTGCTTTGCGAAGCGCAAGAAGTATGAATGCCCCTGACTTCTGCAGAGGCCATATCACCGTAAATGCTGCGCGGCCAGTGCAGCCGTCAGATTGACCACGCAGCGCCTTTTAAGTGGCAAAGTAATTTAAGAATATCAAATTTACCCCTTAGGGCCACCGTAGTTATGTTCGGTATGGAAACAAGTCATTCCCGAGTGAGAGAGAACTGACAAGGTTAATAGAGAAACAAATCACTACCTACAAGAACACAGCAACTCCTGCCTGGCCAAAACCACCTTGGCATGCCACACCATCCATCCATCTTGTGCACTCTTGTCTATGTACATAGAATTGGTTCTGATGAATTATTTTATACAAGATTTAAAATGTTAAAGAGTAAATAAATATATATGTAATGAAAATGTATGGGAAAGACCTCTTAATGTTAATGCTCAGTATCTGAGTTTAGAAATGTAATTTGTTCTTGGTGCATTCTTCTGTTTGCTTGTATTTTCTGCTCTGATCTTTCATAAGGTATGCGGACTGGCCATATATTTTGTTATATTTGACACATAAATGCACTAACCGCTATGGGATGCCAGGACTTAATGTCACACACGTCAACTGTGATTCAATTGTGATCTGACTTCAACAAGGGACTTGATTTTAGAAAGAAATGTTAGAATTTCTGAAAAGAGACCATTTTTAGATGTACATACGTAAAAGGAATATTTCTGATTTTGGAAGACAAAGACTGACCAGTAGCAAAATGAGCCGCCATGAGACTTCAAGACTATATCAGATGAATATTGATGCTGTGTAACAGTTTCACTAAAAACACCTAACATCCTTGGTATTCTTAAATCATCCCGCATTAAACATGTCTATGAGAGACTACATTGTTTTGGTCTAATTCCTATACCTCTTGGACATCGACATGTCTTAAAGGCAAAAAGAGCTTTCCAAGTGTGTGAACTTCAGTGTTTGTTACCATAGGCCGCTATCTACCACCTGTCTCATCATTCAGCAGTAGTACTGCCAATTCAGCCAGCTGGATAGCTTGTCAGATCTCTGCCAGTATACACTTGTGGTACTGTAACAAAACTCAAAGCCAGTCTTCACCTTTTTCTACATCAACAACACGGATACCAATACATGTATTTTTGTGTGTGCGTGCGTGCGCATGTTTTGTTTCTCTTAGTTATTTTGCAGTATTCATACCTTCTGACAGCAGCGGTGGAGATGGAGATGTCTTAAGGATTCACCACAGGGGAGGAATTCGAATGATAGCAGGCTTGACTGGCAGTGTGTGTGTTGTGCGCGCTTGCATGTGTGCTCACACGCCTGCCGGCGTGGGTGTGTGTTTGTGTGTGCGTGCGTGCCTGATCGCCGTGCACTTGTTCGTGACTGAGTGCGTGTGTTAGTGTGTTTG
Source organism: Salvelinus namaycush (assembly GCF_016432855.1). Lineage (NCBI taxonomy): Eukaryota > Metazoa > Chordata > Actinopteri > Salmoniformes > Salmonidae > Salvelinus > Salvelinus namaycush. Next base: position 10,653,636 of record NC_052328.1, on the reverse strand, counting down.
CATGCGCGCGTGTGTATGTGTACAGTATGTGAGGGAGTGTGAGTAAACGAGACTGTGTCTTTTGTGCATCACAAATCAGGCCAGGGCTGACAGGCCATGAAATAAGCACATTTAATATGCAGCTGGCCACACGACACTCAGCCCCCTCCCAGCCATCAGATTATTCCTTTAACTTCGAGCAAATAAAAACCCAGGCCCTGCCTTTAAATTGAGCCCTGAAGACAGACTTTGTCAGAGATCTCTGTTTGACCTTGTGGAATGCTTTTAAGGTCAGTCACTGGTGTATATGGTGTCTTATCTAGAGAGGTGATCTGATTTTGGAAGGACATACAGTACTGTAAATATTTGTTGTGCGATGTTGATGATGGTGGTGCGTGTGCGTACGTGTGTGTGTGTGTGTATATGTGTTGATGACAGGGTGGTAAGCGGTTCACTGCCAGATGAGTCCAAGTGTTGATGACTATGGTGATAATGAATGCAGGGCATGAGGGGGAGGGGATTCATTAGATATGGTGTTTCTGAGCCAATGATTTTAATCCTGGATCTTCTTTTGGTGGAATCTCAGATTGCAGTACCCTATTCCCTCAGTCTAAGATGGAGAACAACAGGCAGAGAGGAAAGAGGATGCCTTTCCACCCACAGGAAAACCTGGAGGTCAGGAGCAGTGGTGCCCCTCCACTCCGAGACATTTCCTTCTGTTTAATTCATTTTTCAAATCTGTATTAAACAAGACAAATGTAATGTTTATGACACAATTTAGGCATGTTGTATTTTCCTGGTTTGGCATTGGCTCCCGATGAATGCTGACAAGTGCTCACCGACAATAGCCAGCTTTATGTACTGTATCTTCACATCTCACTGTAACTGCCAGGGTTGGGGAGTAACAGATTACATGTCATCAGTTACATGTAATCTGATTACAAAAAAACCTGATCGGTTACGTTACCAGCAAAAACATTCTAATCAGATTACAGATTATTTAGAAAAACTAGATCATTACTTTTTGGATTACTTTTCAATTCAGAAACGATGTTTGCGGGAAAAAATACTCTGACACCTTTCTGTTTTCTCAATGACATTCAATTCACAATTGATGAAAGGCATTTATTATGTTTGTTCCACCTGAGCGAGTCTGACCACAAGTCAGAGACCAATACAATGACACACCAAATGTGTTGGATGGATCCTTTTTGTCTTCTAATGCCTCTTAACGGGAAAGTAATCCAAAACTAACGGAAAGTAATCCAAAAATTGCATAACTGATAAACATTTTGGACAGGTAACTGGTAACTGTAACGGATTACATTTAGAAAGTAACCTACCCAACCCTGTAACTGCTGCATTACTTCTCAGATATCCATCCACAGTGATTTGGCGTCACGTACACTCAAAGCATCATTTTTGAGTCTCTTTGTAGGTATATGTCATGATACTACAGACATGTTTCTGAAAGACTCTTGACAGTACACTGTGATCACCATGCTTATGTCATCCTTGACTCAAATAACGTACACACACCTCAAAGGGAGGGAGGTGGGAAATGTAGAAGTATTTTGAAGTAGGATGAGAGAGAATAGTGATGGAAAGACTTCATTCTGAGAGAGAGAGAGAGAGAGAGAGAGAGAGAGAGAGAGAGACTTTGCTCACATCAGCTCCACAGAGTGACAGTGAAGCTTGGGAGAAAACCCAGCATGTGTGACTGCCTTTGTGTGTGTAGCATATCTCACAGTGTCTGCATGTGTGTGCATATGAACGATCATTAATGCTGGGGTCTGACTGTGTTTGTACTGCTCTTGCCGCTCTGCTAATGATGATAGTAATAAGCAGCAGGCACATTTCTGTGTCATGCTATTTCATGCTTTCGTGCTTCCTACAGATTTGAGAGGAAATGGGTTGTTTATTTTCTCCACTGAGCTGTACAGTACAGTAGCTATCTGCCTGCGGGAGGTTGGAGGATTGGAGACTGTGTTGTGTGTGAATGCAACACACAGGGGCCACGACCATGAAAACAAAGGAGGAATGTATTGGTTTATTTTCTTGTCATTGTTCTACTTCACCCCCCAGTATTTCTTCTTTCGCAGCTGTCGCCTCCCAGCTAGTCTCTCTCCCTGCTTCCCCTGAGAAGACCTTAGTAGAGAGAGATACTCCCTCAGTGAACACAAGGAACGAACCAAATTCGGGGAATTCTACCCAACCTATTTTACATTGCTGGCTCACCCTTCACTGTTGTGCCAGATTTGACTCCGTTACTGTGGCTGTATTATTCTATGGCATAACAATGGGACTTTTGTTGCAGCGGAGTTTGGTGTCTCGATAAGTAACAAGTTCAAACGTTCTCTCTCTCATCGTTGTAGTCCTGACAGAGCTCTTGGTGCCTCCTACTGTGCTGTTGTATTGCCTTAGACAGACAGTTAGTGTATAAAATCCTCTGTGAATACTGATATATAAATGTTATGTAAGCCAAAGCTTATATGCACATGAAAATACTGCTATGTAACCCTATGCAAATGCATGCACAATACTCTAACCCAAAGCCTGTGTTCATGTGAGCAGAGTTACCGCTGAGCCAATCGTCTGCCAGTCTCAGTCTCTGCTGCACTGTCTGAGCCTCAGCCCCCCCCCCCTCATCTCTACCCATGTTATTTATAGCTGTGTGGTGATGCAACACATGGTACAACTGGAATGGAGAAAGGAATCATGCAGTGGGTTTTAATACACAATACTAATATCAAGTGGATTATAGAGCCTAAGAGGCTGCTGTCTGTGACAGCAGGACCAGCCAGGGCCACCTCACTGAGGGGACAGCTGGGGAGCTGGTGACCGTGTGGTGGGGTGGTGGGGGGACGGCATGATTACTACTCTAGTGTGTTAGCAGTGCTGAGAAAATCTGGCAGCATTGCAATGGACAGTTGTCCATTCTCTCTCTCTCTCTCTCTCTCTCTACCCATTTCTCTTTGACTGACTGTCAACCTCTCTCTTTCCTGCACTCTCACTCTTACTGAGTATATAGAGGTTGTACATACTATAGGTCATGTTAACACAGCTGTAAGGAGATCTCCTTACAGCTGTGTTAACATGACCTACAGTATTGTACAACCTTTATAACCAGTAAGAGTGAGAGTCAGTCTCATTGAGTTTCATACAGAAGTACTATTTTACTATTTCATTAAGTACATTTACAGGGATGGGGATGGGCGAAGAAACTAATATCCTTTTTGGTCTGTTCCTTCATAATAACCATAGTACAAACACAGACTCTGATTCATATTATCAGTACAGACGTGATGAAAGTACAGACAATGATGATTCAACATGATGTAACTAAGCAAAGATTGGTGTTGAATGGTTCCAGAGTCAAACACATTGCAGATAAATCCTGCCTATTGGGCGAAGCATCAGTTAGCGTGAACACTGTGAAGTGCTGCTCTCTGCTGGTTAAGATGCGCAACAACACACCGGTACAGTACAGTGCTGAGGCTGCTCTCAAGGGGGGTGTCATTGGATACTGCATCTGTGGTCACTTTTGATGTTTTACAGAATCTGTGGCCGCTTATCCAATTCATCAGCAGCAGTAGGTTTGACTTGAGGTTAACAGGCTGGACACCAGAGTAGGGTTGGGTATAACTTGTGGTGGGACTTAGGAGAACAGCATACTATAATATACATGACCAGCCAAAGCTAAAAAAAAATATGTTTGTTTTCTTGTTTTTTTATATAACTGTATGCAATAGTAATATAAATCAGAACAGTTTCTATTTACATTTTGCACTGTTAATTAATTTCAAAAAAGACATTGATTATTTGTACACACTGGTCATAATACACAGTGGCAAATGCAGCAGTTACTAGAACGCATAGAACGCAAATATGACTTGGCCAAGCGTGGCAGAAACACCAGGGCAGTGCTCCAGCTCTCTAAATTATTGCCCACTTACGACCCTGACAGCTTCATTCAATTGATTTTATTAAGTGAAAGATTAGCTAGCTGAAGTAATTAAGTGTTCAGATGAAAGTGAAAAATTGGAGACAGGCGCAAACTCCAGGGGCCGCTGCTCACTCCTCTTCCCTCCCTCTACCCCTCTCCTCCGTCTCCAAGGGGCATTCTAGGGCATTCCACAAAACAACATGTCTGTCCCCATGTTTGTCCCCCAGTAATTCATCCCCAGTCTGAGGCAGTATGTTGTTGGTTGTTGCGTCTCATGACTTGTCTGGAAGGCCTGATGAATATGTACCCTTGTTCTCTAGCTTTTCTGCCTGCATGCTCAATTTGCGTTCTAGCATGACATGAAAGACGTAAGAACTCCCTAGAGGAAAATGCGCACACACACACACACACACACACACACACACACACACACACACACACACACACACACACACACACACACACACACACACACACACACACACACACACACACACACACACAGACATGCGCATCTTTAACATCAACACATCTTATCTAAACAGAGCAAAACATCAGTAGTTCTCAATGTCACAGAGAAGCTATTATGCTCATACAGTATGTGTGGCACAGTACTCCAGGTGAGTTGTTATCAGGGTGTGGTAGACTGTCAGGAGGATGTCCTTGGAGACGAAGTCCCTTGTCCTTTTTAGAGTGATATTACAGCAGTAACAGTTACTACTACGGTCTGATATGATGAATATACAGATGAAGGGGCTGCGTTAATTGATCTTCCCCATCTTATGTCAGCCAGAAGCAAGATAGGATTTGACCTGAATTTCACATTTGACAGCAAACTCCTACGAGCGATGCTCTACTCAAGAACGATCAAGTCTGGCAGATGTAATTTGTTTAATTAGTTTCAACAGTTTTAATTATGTAATACCCAAGATGTTACCCAGAGCTGTCTCATCACGGTGAGTAAAAGTTGGAGAAATACAAGCTTGTGTCTGTGTATGTCTCGTGTTGCCATCACTTGTTTTCCCCAAAATGGAGACCAGTCCAATTTGTGTGTATTTATTACTTATATTGAGTTTGCAGATATCTTCTATTTAACCTATTTTATGTGCCCTATTCAAATGTTGCATGATTTACCTTGGTTTGCTATGTTTCTCTTCCTTCTTAGTTGATTTATTGTAGACCCCTTAACTCCTCGGAGACTGAGTGGGCCCCGAGTCTGCCACACCCGTGCCTGATTGACATAACGAGCTGCCGTATTACTGAAGAGGGAGCCTGCAGCTCCAGTTCAGGGCCTGCTGCCTGAGGGATAATACCATCACCACTAACGTGTGCTGTCACTGCCAGTCACCATTGATACCTGGAGCCAAATGGGGACCAGTGTCGACAACGCAGATATGGGATAGTCGACCCCTTAAACGTGTATTTGAATACTTCTGTTCGGAATGGCTCTCTCGTGCATGTTCAGGTGCCAAAGACGGGACTTTGTGTGAAATCCCCTGATACGTTTCTTTAATTAAAAACCGTTAACTTCCTAAAGCCTTGTCTGTGCGGTGGCCTGGAATCGAGAAACCTGGGGTGTAATCAGTAGTCCAAATTTGGGTAGGTCCCTCCCTCTTCTGTTTGCCTCCGTTTAAGATCCGTTTTGCAACAGAATCTGCATACTCGCTGCATTCATGTGTGTGCTTAAGTTTGTGTGGAGGGGGGGGGGGGGGGATTAGCTGTGCGTTTGTCTGTGTGTCTAGGTCCATGCAAACATGTATGTCTGCATGCATGGAAGATGCAGGCACACATTTTCTTTGCTTGCCATGCTCTGGAAGAAACTTTACAAGTTGGATATTTATCAGAGCCCACAGCACTGCTCTCACTTCACAGTATAGTGTGTAAAACCTTATGGTGCCTCAAGCCTTTGGCTGCAGTGCAAGATCCCAGCACAGGGCTAGCTGTACACAGAGCTGTACACAGGGCTAGCTGTACAGAGAGCTGTACACAGGGCTAGCTGTACAGAGAGCTGTACACGGGTCTAGCTGTACAGAGAGCTGTACACAGGGCTAGCTGTACAGAGAGCTGTACACAGGGCTAGCTGTACAGGGTGCTGTACACAGGGGTAGCTGTACAGAGAGCTGTACACAGGGCTAGCTGTACAGAGAGCTGTACACAGGGCTAGCTGTACAGAGAGCAGAACGGCTGTTCATTCACTTTATCCTTGTTCACATAAACCAGATGTTTAATTTGTGGACTAGATCACGTGTCCTAACTCACAGCATATATTTTCAAGGAGAGGAAATGGTGTTAGTTCTGGTCTGGATGCCACGAGCATTCAACTGTTTTAATACTGTTCAGCTGATGGCCTGTTTTTCCTACTTCAATGTTGAACTCTTCTTCGAGTTCAATAGATGTCTGTTTCAATACTCCAAAGCCTTAACTTTCCCACGGCCTATATAACAATCGTCTCAAAGGAGGGGGTGATTTGTTACACTAGGCGGTGATGGATCCAAACCCTCTCAGTTCAACCTGAACTTGGGGTCGAAGTAATAAAGTAAATGTACATTTGTACACTTAGAAATGTTACGTTTTGTAGGATATGTATTAATTTGTGGATGTTTATCATCCATTTTGCATAGTATGTCCAATTTGTATGATATGTTACGAATTCCAATTCATACAATATGTTGGAATGTTTTGCTTTCTCTACCATCTCTCCTAATACCGCTCGATCTCACTCATCAGACGGTACCATTTCTGTTTACGTAGTCTGTCCACGAGAGGTTAGGGGAAGGATTAGCTAACTTAAGTAGTTGCATACTAGTACAAAAACTGTTAGTAATTACAAAGTTGCTAAAATACTAAAGTTGTCAGTGATGTGATTTGAACACTCAACCTTCGGGTTGCTAGACGCTTGCATTATATGCCCACCCGACCTACCTGACCAGCCTTCCTCCTTTTTGCTTCTGCCTTGAGTAACGTGTCTCATGCAACTATACCAAACGTAAAATGTCATACTAATTTTACAGACCCAAATTTAAGTTTACTATGTTACGTCTAGTTGGAGCGGCAAGGCTGCTCAGTTACAGTATGCATCATCTTTGGCTTGTCCACACTGGGGACTTTGACACCTCAGAACTGCTTGTCTGCTGGTTGTCACAATCCCCTCAGGGCGGATGACTGTGCATGCTTGATCGGCCTCATGCCACTGTTGTATAACAGACTGTCCAGATGGCCCAGGTCAACCTGACTGGCCACATACATGCATTCCCGTGTATTACCCTGTGTCTATTAGAGGTCGACCGATTATGATTTTTCAACGCCGATAACGATACCGATTTATTGGAGGACCAAAGAAAGCCGATACCGATTAATCGGCCGATTTTAATATATTTGTAATAATGTCAATTACACCAATACTGAATGAACAATGAACCCTTTTTATTTTAAATTAAAATAATACATAAATAAAATCTATTTAGTCTCAAATAAATAATGAAACATGTTCAATTTGGAAAGTAAAAGCGCATTATGTGCCATGTAAAAAAGCTAACGTTTAAGTTCCTTGCTCAGAACATGTGAACATATGAAAGCTGGTGGTTCAATATTCCCAGTTAAGAGGTTTTAGGTTGTAGTTATTATAGGAATTATGACGCGTCAACTATTTCTCTCTACACCATTTATATTTCATATACCTTTGACTATTGGATGTTCTTATAGGCACTTTAGTATTGCCAGCCTAATCTCGGGAGTTGATAGGCTTGAAGTCATAAACAGCGCTGTGCTTCAAGCACTGCAAAGAGCTGCTCGCAAACGCAGTAAAGTGCTGTTTGAATGAATGCTTACGAGCCTGCTGCTGCCTACCACCGATCTGTCAGACTGCTCTATCAAATCATAGACTTAATTATAACATAATAACACACAGAAATACGAGCCTTTGGTCATTAGTATGGTCAAATCCGGAAACGATCATTTCGAAAACAAAACATTTCTTCTTTCAGTGAAATTCGGAACCATTACGTATTTTGTCGAACGGGTGGCAACCCTAAGTCTAAATATTGCTGTTACATTGCACAACCTTCAATATTATGTCATAATTATGTAAAATTCTGGCAAATTAATTACAGTCTTTGTTAGGAAGAAACACAGTTCGCAACGAGCCAGGCGGCCCAAACTGTTGCATATACCCTGACTCTGCTTGCACTGAACGCAAGAGAAGTGACATAATTTCCCTAGTTAATATTGCATGCTAACATGCATTTATTTTAACTAAATATGCAGGTTTAAAAAAATATACTTCTATGTATTTATTTGAAGAAAGGCATTGTTATTTATGGTTAGGTACATTTGTGCAACGAATGTGCTTTTTTTTGCGAATGCGCTTTTGTTAAATCATCACCTGTTTGGCGAAGTTGAAGTAGGCTGTGATGCGGTGATAAATTAACAGGCACCGCATTGACTATATGTAACGGATGTGAAATGGCTAGCTAGTTAGCGGGTACGCGCTAGTAGCATTTCAATCAGTTACGTCACTTGCTCTGAGACTTAAGTAGTGTTGCCCCTTGCTCTGCAAGGGCCGTGGCCTTTGTGGAGCGATGGGTAACGATGCTTCGTGGGCGACCGTTGTTGATGTGTGCAGAGGGTCCCTGGTTCGCGCCCGTGTCGGGGCGAGGGGACGGTCAAAAGTTTTACTGTTACATATATACAACGCAGGACAAGCTAGTAAACCTAGTAATATCATCAACCATGTTTAGTTAACTAGTGATTATGTTAAGATTGATTGTTTTTTATAAGATAAGTTTAATGCTAGCTAGCAACTTACCTTGACTTCTTGCAGCCACAGGTCCTTTTGATGCTGCACTCGTGTAACAGGTGGTCAGCCTGCCATGCAGTCTCCTCGTGGATTGCAATGTAATTGGCCATAATCGACATCCAAAAAGGCAGATTACCGATTGTTAGGAAAACTTGAAATCGGCCCTAATTAATCGGCCATGCCTAATATTTAATATCTAATATTTGAAGAAATGTGTAAAGTATAGTTTTGGGACTAAAATATATTTCCTAGGATGTATATCTGTCCAAATGAAAGCTAGCCAGTCATATGCTAGCTATGGGATTCATTAGTCCATAATAAATCTAAATTGTGCAAACCGAAACAGTCACAACCAAAACAATTTACACCATAGAGATATATAGTGGTCTCATCTTTGTATCTGGGCCATTATGGCGTCTGTGACCGCACAGGCAGCGCCATTGAGGCTATCTCTATTTTAAAGTTGCAAGTGCCGTGGTCTATCAGCTGAGCTACAGAGAACGACCGTGTGGGTAGTGGACAAGTGCACACTTAAGGGAAAAGCGTAGAGTATTGAGATGCATAGCCAGTAGGGGGCTCCAACCCTCCAAGAGCCTAAACATTTACATCTATTTGGCCCAAACATAGAAGTCTATAATGTTCTGTACTGTGTTGTATTGTACTGTTTAAAAAAAAAAGGGAACAGAAAGGGGATACCTAGTCAGTTACACAATTCACAATTCAGGGCAATATTTCAAATATGTGAGACGTAGATATGTCTACATATGTCTATGTAACATACTGTATGTTGTAAGAGATGTGTGCTGAAAGTTTGGTAAAAATAGGATATACATTTTTTTTTAAATCAAACCCCCAATTTTCACCACTTCTGTAGAATCACCCATACACACTGAGTATAAAAAATATTAAGAACACCTGCTATTTCCATGACATAGACTGACCAGGTGAAAGCTAAGATCCCTTATTGATGTCACTTGTTACATCCACTTCAATCAGTGTAGATGAAGGGGAGGAGACAGGTTAAAGAAGGATGTTTAAGCCTTTAGACATTTGAGACATGGATTGTGTATGTGTGCCATTCAGAGGGCGAATGGGCAAGACAAAAGATTTTAAGTGCCTTTGTTGAATGAGTTACGGTAGTAGGTGCCAGGTGCACTGGTTTAAGTGTGTCAAGAACTGCAACGCTGCTGGGGTTTTCCACACTCAACAGTTTCCCATGTGTATCACGAATGGTCCACCACCCAAAGAACATCCAGCCAACTTGACACAACTGTGGGAGGCAATAGGAGTCAACATAGGCCAGAATCCCTGTGGAATGCTTTTGACACCTTGTGTTGTCCATGCCCCAGTGAATTGAGGATGCAACTCAATATTATAAAGGTGTTCCTAATGTTTGGTATACTCATTAATCGACTGGTTATGATATCAGGTAGGTCACCTTAGTCTGCCTCAGTGTTATCAGATGACAGCAGCTGCCATTGTTGAGCGCACACCTGCCAAATATGGGCTCATTTGTATACTGTGGATGCATCTCCCAAAGGGAAGCAGAGCAGCTGAAGCATTACCTGGGTTCGCAGCCACAATCCGGTTGTCATTAGTTACCACAACAACGAAGTCAAAATATGGCTAACGTAAACTCACTCACTTATTTTAGCGCCCAAAAAACGTAATACTTCCAGAACAACTGTAATGTCAATACCATTGTAAGGCACACGTTCTCCCCTTTCCAACAAAATAAATGACATGACCTAAACGCTGCCCGTTTCTGCATGATTCAAGAAGGCAATGAGCCCCGTCGGGTCTTTTTAAAAATGGCGGGTGGGGAAGCGAAACTAATGCGTGATAGTGAGAAGGAGAGATGTTGTGTGGGAAAATTGCTTTTTTCCCACTCGATCTGTCCAACTTATCACCTTATCGCCTCTAAAATGTAAATAAAACACTATAAAGAGTTTATATAATGTGTGATTACATACCTATTTGAAGGTTTGTGTCGAATTTGAATCGGGTTTTTAGGACGGTGCTAAACTGATCTTCAGAAGTAAACTGTTTTTTTGAGAGTCGTGATCGCTTGCAGGGACGACGCAAAATATGACTAGGTATTACCCCGTCACTGTCCATTTCTTGTTTTTAAACGATGAAAGAAGTGCTACACCTGGTGGAGAGAGAATGTAAGACAGAAATAGTAGCTTTATGCGTGCTGTACGTTACGGCATGACACGTCACGATGTAACGGAGGGTCCGTTTTTTCAACTTTTCTCCAATACTATAGAGCCATTACCGATCAACGCTTGAGTAGAAACGTAGTTCATACCCCAGATTTTGAAGTCAACACAGTCGCTACAGTCCCATTAGTTTTCTTTGCAGCCTCTTTTGAATGTCACGGTTGCGCACATTTGTACGGAATGGGGTGAGTTTACGTTATATTGTAAGAATTCATTCAAACAAAAACTTTTTTTTAAATTTAAGGTTAGGGTTAGACATAAGGTTAGCAGGGTGGTTAAGGTTAGGGTTAGGTCTAAAATCAGATTTTAAGAAAATAAATTGTAGAAATAGGGGTTTAGCCATAATTATGACTTTGTGGCTGTGGTAACTAGTAACGTATTACTAGTATTCACATATTCCCTGAGGAAATATCTTGTGAATATGAGACTGTGTTTTTCTGCTACGGGGGTGCCAGCTATGCTAAAATATGAATTACCCAGTTAGTGTAATGCTATAGCCATTGTGCGGATGTGTGTGTTCCCCATTAATTATCTGGCTAACCTCGTAAAAAGTGTTGCCCCAATATCTCAACACCACAAAGTGCTGAACAGTCAGCAAATGAATAGTTTCGTTTCAAAACGCCATATATACACATCTTTCATGTTTGTGTTTTTTTCATCTGAAATCATTGCTTCTGGGTACCTTCATGTGTGTGTAAAATGTAATTTTTTTCAGATTGTTAATTCATAGATTTTCAATGTGTATTAAAATATGTTTTGTTACAAAAAAGCTATATATCAATTGTCTAGCTGGAATGGAATGCTCGTATCCAGACTGTGATATGTGCTTGTCTCACCTACATGTATGTATGTGATATGTGATATGATATGATATGATATGTGTAACCCTAATCCTAAACTCAATGCACTCTGAATAAGTGTCACGTTCCTGACCTGTTTTCTGTTGTTTTGTATGTGTTTAGTTGGTCAGGGCGTGAGTTGGGGTGGGTATTCTATGTTGTGTGTCTAGTTCGTCTGTTTCTGTGTTCAGCCTAATATGGTTCTCAATCAGAGACAGCTGTCAATCGTTGTCCCTGATTGAGAATCATATATAGGTGGCTTGTTTTGTGTTGGGGATTGTGGGTGGTTGTTTCCTGTCTCTGTGTTTGTGTTCTGCACCAGATAGGACTGTCTCGGCTTTCACGTTTGTTATTTTGTTATTTGTTAATGTTCATCGTTTATTGTTTAATTAAACATGTTGAACACTAACTGCGCTGCATTTTGGTCCTCTCCTTCATCCCAGGAAGAAAGTCGTTACAGAACCACCCACCAACAAAGGACCAAGCAGCGTGGCTACGGGCAGCGACAGCAGCGACAGCAGGAGCAGAGAAAGGAGAAATGGACATGGGAAGACGTTTTGGACGGCAAGGGTTGCTACACATGGGAGGAGATCCTGGCTGGAAGGGATCGCCTCCCATGGGAACAGCTGGAGGCAGTTAGGAGAGCAGAGGCATCCGGAGAGAGGAACCGGAGTTATGAAGGTACGCGGCTAGCACGGAAACCCGAGAGGAAATCCCAAAAATGTCTTGGGGGGGGGCTAAAGGGTAGTGTGGCGAGGGCAGGTAGGAGACCTGCGCCCACTTCCCATGCTTACCGTGGAGAGCGGGAGTACGGGCAGACACCGTGTTATGCGGAAGAGCGCATGGTGTCTCCTGTACGGGTGCATAGCCCGGTGCGGGTTATTCCACCTCCCCGCACTGGGCGGGCTAGATTGAGCATTGAGCCAAGTGCCATGAAGCCGGCTCTACATATCTGGCCTCCAGTACGTCTCCTCGGGCCGGTGTACATGGCACCAGCCTTACGCATGGTGTCCCCGGTTCGCCAACACAGCCCAGTGCGGGTTATTCCACCTCCCCGCACTGGACGGGCTACGGGGAGCATGCAACCAGGTAAGGTTGGGCAGGCTCAGTGCTCAAGGGAGCCAGTACGCCTGCACGGTCCGGTATATCCGGCGCCACCTTCCCGCCCCAGCCCAGTACCACCAGTGCCTACACCACGCACCAGGCTTCCAGTGCGTCTCCAGAGCCCTGTTCCTCCTCCACGCACTCTCCCTGTGGTGCGTGTCTCCAGCCCAGTACCACCAGTTCCAGCACCACGCACCAAGCCTCCTGTGCGTCTCCAGAGCCCTGTATGCACTGTTCCTTCTCCCCGCACTCGCCCTGAGGTGCGTGCCCTCAGCCCGGTACCTCCAGTTCCGGTACCACGCACCAGGCCTATAGTGTGCCTCGAGAGTCCAGTGTGCCCTGTTCCTGCTCCCCGCACTCGCCCTGAGGTGCGTGCCCTCAGCCCGGTACCTCCAGTTCCGGTACCACGCACCAGGCCTATAGTGAGCATCGAGAGTCCAGTGTGCCCTGTTCCTGCTCCCCGCACTAGCCTTGAGGTGCGTGTCTCCAGTCCGGTACCTCCAGTTCCGGCACCACGCACCAGGCCTACTGTGCGCCTCAGCAGGTCAGAGTCGGCCGTCTGCCCAACGCCGCCTGTACTGCTCGTCTGCCCAGCGCCGTCTGAGCTGCCTGCACTGCTCGTCTGCCCAGCACCGTCTGAGCTGCCTGTCTGCCCAGCGCCGTCTGAGCCATCCGTCTGCCCAGCGCCGTCTGAGCCATCCGTCTGCCCAGCGCCGTCTGAGCCATCCGTCTGCCCAGCGCCGTCTGAGCCATCCGTCTGCCCAGCGCCGTCTGAGCCATCCGTCTGCCCAGCGCCGTCTGAGCCATCCGTCTGCCCAGCGCCGTCTGAGCCATCCGTCTGCCCAGCGCCGTCTGAGCCATCCGTCTGCCCAGCGCCGTCTGAGCCATCCGTCTGCCCAGCGCCGTCTGAGCCGTCCGTCTGCCACGAGCCTTTAGAGCCGCCCGTCTGTCCCGAGCCATTAGAGCCGCCCGTCAGTCAGGAGCCGCTAGAGCCGTCCGTCAGTCAGGAGCCGCCAGAGCCGCCAGCCAGTCAGGAGCTGCCAGAGCCGCCAGCCAGTTAGGAGCCGCCAGAGCCGCCAGCCAGTCAGGAGCTGCCAGAGCCGCCAGCCAGTCAGGAGCTGCCAGAGCCGCCAGCCAGTCAGGAGCTGCCAGAGCCGCCAGCCAGTCAGGAGCTGCCAGAGCCGCCAGCCAGTCAGGAGCTGCCAGAGTCGCCAGCCAGTCAGGAGCTGCCAGAGCCGCCAGCCAGTCAGGAGCTGCCAGAGCCGCCCTTCAGTCATGAGCTGCCCTTCAGTCATGAGCTGCCCTCCAGTCATGAGCTGCCCTCCAGTCATGAGCTGCCCTCCAGTCATGAGCTGCCCTCCAGTCATGAGCTGCCACCCAGTCATGAGCTGCCACCCAGTCATGAGCTGCCACCCAGTCATGAGCTGCCACCCAGTCCGGAGCTGCCACCCAGTCCGGAGCTGCCACTCAGTCCGGAGCTGCCATTAGTCCAGAGTTGTCCCTCTGTCCTAAGCTACCTCTCTGTCCTAAGCTACCTCTCTGTCCGGAGCGATTTCTCTGCCCTGAGCTACCTCTCTGTCCTGAGCTACCTCTCTGTCCTGAGCTACCTCTCTGTCCTGAGCTACCTCTCTGTCCTGAGCTACCTCTCTGTCCTGAGCTACCTCTCTGTCCTGAGCTACCTCTCTGTCCTGAGCTACCTCTCTGTCCTGAGCTACCTCTCGGTCCTGAGTTGTCTCCTCTATTTAGGAGGGGCCTTGGTGAAGGTTCCTGGACCATGGTCGGGGGCGAGGGTCGCCACTCAAAGGACGCTAAGGAGGGGGACAAAGACAGTGGTGGAGTGGTGTCCTCGTCGACCGCCGGAGCCGCCACCGCGGACAGATGCCCACCCAGACCCTCCCCTTGAGTTTTAGGGGTGCGCCCGGAGTTCGCACCTTGAGGGGGGGGTTCTGTCATGTTCCTGACCTGTTTTCTGTTGTTTTGTATGTGTTTAGTTGGTCAGGGCGTGAGTTGGGGTGGGTATTCTATGTTGTGTGTCTAGTTCGTCTGTTTCTGTGTTCAGCCTAATATGGTTCTCAATCAGAGACAGCTGTCAATCGTTGTCCCTGATTGAGAATCATATATAGGTGGCTTGTTTTGTGTTGGGGATTGTGGGTGGTTGTTTCCTGTCTCTGTGTTTGTGTTCTGCACCAGATAGGACTGTCTCGGCTTTCACGTTTGTTATTTTGTTATTTGTTAATGTTCATCGTTTATTGTTTAATTAAACATGTTGAACACTAACTGCGCTGCATTTTGGTCCTCTCCTTCATCCCAGGAAGAAAGTCGTTACAATAAGAGCTTCTGCTAAATGACTAAAATGTCAAATGTAAATATTTTACATACAGATCTCATATTACTTTATTGATAAAAAAATAAATACATGTCACGTGTACAATTCCTTATAAAAAATGCAGTTATTTGTCACATTTGTCTTTGTAAAAACTAGTAGTACTGCTTATTTCTCTGAGAGTGAGGCAGGTATATAGCGTTTTGCAACAAAACTTTTATTTGTCTCTCTGAAATGAAACCATAAAGTGATAGATTTCAAACAAATACATTACACAAATACACTATCATTGAACAATCCCATCCCATGAAAAGAAAACCCACATCTATTTCATAAGTTCTTTAAACAATAAAAGCTAATTTACCAACATTTCTGAAAATGGATATATAGCGTTTTGGAAAGAAACTCTTTGAATCTAATAGTCTTTACCCCAGTCCAGCCAGGGCAGACCTCTACATCACTGCTGAGCAGCCACGGGGCGCTGCCAACATAATAGCAATCTCATTCCCTGCCACCCGCCCTGCCACCTCCATCTCGGCAGGCACCCAAACAGGCTCGACTTCAACCCGCTAGAACAGGCATGGGATTATGCTCAAATGGACTTCGTAATGATGTTGGCAATCAAGTTCTGCAAATGGCATTGTACATCTACAATGTATGCCAGGCAGATCGGTGACCACCTCAATGGATTGGGCAACAAATGCACCACTGGTTAGATATGGGGGACGAATCATGGCAAGCTTTATCATATCAGCTGATGGCTGATATGAGAGCTTCACCCTGAGCTGGGTAGTGGTACCGTGAGACTAGAATAAGATTAAGGAACCCACACAAGCAGGCTCAAAACTTCCTCAGAGCCATGACCCATGGGGGGGGGGGGGGGGGGTCCAAAACAGGGGAGGGTTGTGTAATATATTTTTTTCTTTGGGGAAGCTTGTGTGTGTTTTGTTGGGCACAGGGGAGGGTAGTGTGTTTTCTCCCTGGTTTACATTCACCGTTTTTCAGGATTTACTAAATAATATCTTCCATCCTGGTCAAATCTCCTAATCTGCTTGCATGCGCCTCCACCTTTCACGCTTTTCCGTGCGCTTACTATACCACTAGACAATATAGTCTACCAGTCTGTCTATCCTGCCCTCTATCCACCATTCATAGTTGCAATAGTGGTAGGTGGATTGTTTGTCCCGCGGCTATGTACCACACATGAAATCATTAAAAGCTGAACCAAATGTTCTATACAAATCCACAAGAGCAAAGAGGAATAGCTGATAGGCGGCAAAGAGGCAGGTGCATCATTGCGCATGGATCTCCGATCTAAGTGAAAATATTTGTCATTTAACCTTTCAAATGTATCACCTTATGTGTGGCATAAACACGACCAGTCACAATGTTTTAATCTCATTAGGCTACTTCAAAAGTCTCCTGTATGCTACCTGCACACGTTCGTCCCCTCTACTCGAATATAATTTCAGCATCCAAACAGTGCACCTGCCACTTAATGAACGTAAAGTGACATTTGTTACAAAACACCAAAATGTTTAATGACATTCGGAGACTGTCAAGCCAGGCCTTCCATACTGAGTAGGGAGGGATGTATTTTCTGTTTGTCGAGATTGACATAACCCTCGTCTATTTGATTGTGGTGTTGAAAACGCAAACCATGATGTTGAAGTGCCCAAAGTCAGTAATTGGTAAGCAATTATGCTTTGCTTTAGGTTGTGTGGTGCATTGGCACAGACAACTGTTGGTGATAGAGAGAGAGATCCTCAATCAAATGTTAAGAATATCAGTGCATAAGTCACCAGTGCAGGTGTGATTTTGCCCTTGGTAATACATGAGTGACACTTGCAATTCATGTCACGAGGAGTGCAAAATATGTGTAGGACAGGCTTTGCAGCAAAAGTCCCCATGACTCATGTCACGAATTGCTTTGATGCAGAGGCACCTTGGAGCGAACAGTAGCGTTGGTGCGTGGGTAAAATCACTGGGGAAGCCAAGCCAGGAAAAAAAACATATTACAATCTGTGTTGTGATAATTGAGTTGTTTGCTCTATACCCTGTTAGTTCATATAGTTTTCCACTGTGATCTATAGGCCTAAAGGCCGAGACAATAAGTCGACACAGTGGCAGAATAAATTCAACCACACATTTGTTTCATCACAAAACCGGAGAGCCTTCATCTGTCCGGTGAAGTCCACAAAGCATATTGTATGTAGCAAACAGTTACATGACCTTCATCATGGTCCAGCAAGTTAATGTTTACGACATTTTCGGACTACTAACCAACAATTGATTTAGAACCCCGGTGTTACCGCAAGTCGCAAATAAAACAGGAGCTGCCACCACTATTCCAGGACCATTTCAACTCCAACATTATCAAATCACCTATGCTTAGTCCAGTGACAACTAAGATTCCAAAAACAAATCAGTCCAATCAACGTAAGCTAAATATGACGTGGCTGTCCATGGTACTGATTTCTCTCTCTCTGTGTGTGTGTGTGTGTGTGTGTGTGTGTGTGTGTGTGTGTGTGTGTGTGTGTGTGTGTGTGTGTGTGTGTGTGCGTGTGTGTGTGCCTGCGTGCGTGAGGAGAAAAAAACATGTTGACCCTACTTGTATAGAAACAATGCCCTAGCCTAGGACTGTGACTCATACAGTCCTAGGCTACCTGGCTAAAATGCTTGCTTGCTAGCCTAACTTCCTTTCATGGGTAAAGATGTGCCAGGCCAGCTAGTTAACATTAGCCTATTACATCTAGCTACATATTGAACTTTCATCCTCTCAGACCAGGGGCACAATGTATGAATTTATGGTTGGATCAGAATAACGATTGGCCGGTACTGAGAATTAAGAATTAAGTCCAAATCCCTATCTTCATACATGGCTAATTTAGGAAAGGGGCAATTTGAGCTAGCTAGCCACCGGAGGACAAAGACACAACGAGATGCAATAGTTCAAGTTTTTTCTGTAAATTACCTTTTTCCTTTGATGTGATTGGTGTGAAGCCAAATCCAAACTTGCTTCCCTTGACACTTTTTTTTGTGCACCAGGATCATTCACAGTTGAGTTCACTCAACAGCTGTTCGGCTGTTGTTTCATCTGTATGTATGTTTATGAAGGTAGGCCAATCGCTTGTGTGCGATGCTACAGGCGGCAACAATGTCATACTATTTTTTGACCAGACAGCATCAGCTAGATGGGCTACACATACAGAGACAGAGGGCCGTTGTTTCGCTCGCTCGATAGCGTTCTCCTGTGAGATACATTCAGCCTCTTGAGAATTGAAGGAAAAGTATGAAACACAGAGAGACGAAAGATGCATTATATAAAATAAAAAAATCTTGGTACAGCCTGGCTTCCCTTGGCAACCATGAATACACGCCACTGCGGAGCGAATCTTGTATGTAGGGCAGCACAGGCAACGCCTCTTCAAAACAAATTGTAACGTTATATAGACTGTAGTGTAGTGCATAGTGTAGCCCTTGCTAGGAGGACTTGAGAACTGCAGTTCATTATCGCAATGTCAGTTGTTTCTGTGGAGGTGCGGCAGTTGTTGCCATGACAGCATATAGTTGGCAAACTACCCTGTTGCCATCAATTATTAGCAATAGGCTACACATTCAAACGCAATTGCTCTGGTCGTTTTTCAGCTGTCCTTCGCCTGTTTTGGAATTAAAAGAACCGCAGTGACACCGAACGTTTTGTGGGATGCTGCATCATGTTGCAACTTGCTGGTAGAACGGGGAACATTTGAAAAAGTAGACCGCGCTGTCCGTGTTTGGAAAACGATTTCATGTAACGTTAATCTTTCATTCATGTAATCTTTCCTGACCTGATACACTGTTGCTAGGACAGTAAGCAAAAGGGGAAAGCTTTACAGTAGGTTTAAGGCTATGGGAGTGACACTACACTCACCCAATTCTACAAATATCCACAGTCTTGATTAAAACTAAATACAATGGGGACGTCTGGAACTGATGCAGTCGCATTCTCAGGGGAAGTGGAGGAGGAAGAAGAGGAGGAATACTATGAAGTTGAGCATCTGCCTCCACTCCTTGAAGATGAGGTGAGAGTAAACATTTATGTTTAGCCTACATTATTATCATCGTAATTATTATTGTTCTCTCAATGGCATATATTATATCAGCCAGAATTATGTACCAGCAATATTGTGGACTGAGGTCCCCAGGGGACTGACTTTATTGGCTGTGACATATGCACTTGTGTTATTCACATGTGCAGTCCCAATATATACACTCGTTCCCCATAGGAAAACCCTTTGAAGTACCCTTTTTGATTCCAAGTATAACCCTTTTAGTTCCAGGTAGAACCCATTTGGGTTCCATTTAACACCCTTTCCACAGAGGGTTCTACATGGAACCAAAAAGGGTTCAACCTGGGACAAAAAAGGGTTATACTATTGGGACAGCCGAAGAACCCATTTGGTACCCTTTAAAAAGAGTGTATAGGCTAACCTATGCTCTTGACCGAGGGATTGAATGATTGAAGAAGACATGCTGTTTTCTAAGGTCTAATTTAATCAACAACATGCTCCCTCCCTCCCTCCCTCTCTCTCTCTCAGGACAACAAGATGAGATTAATGTGTCTGTGGCCCCTTTCCTTATAACTCTCATGGTGATCAGGGACCATATTAATTGTACTGTGGGATGTACAGTAGTATCCACCATTGATCTGCATGACTAGCTCACTGTACAGATGTATTGACCCCTGCTGTGTCCTCTCTTGGCTTTATGTGGATATTACGGGCATTCATTAAAACACTACCCCATCCCTTAGTTTGAGTGTTTTAAAGTTCCAATGTTAAACAATGTACAGTGGGAAATATGATTCAGCGCAGAACAGTTATTCACAGTTATTCACTCCAGACGTTTTGAGCTGCAGGTGCCTTTGCAAGTGTGGAGAGTCCAGAGACACTGCAGGGTAATCTTGAGTGGAGGGCGGTATGTGCGAGGTCAGCCTGACAGATGCATTCAGCTGTAGCCTACACACAAGGGGAACAAGTGTAAACTTAATCACATTTTACCTTTGAATACTAAGGGGTTAATTAAACCACTAACAGCTCACCATGATTTCCCTCAATGACTTAGTCACCCACTTAGTAGCCCACCCAGAAAAAAAAAGTCCATCACTACTTCACTCTTCTTTTTGTTCCTCGATCTTCTTGTATGTCCTTCTCTAAACCTTTGAGGTGCTCCACCAGTGTATAGTTGGTCTTATTAGAGCTCATGGAGTGAGAGGGAAAGTTATGTAGGCCGGCATATTTAACTTGAGGAGGGAGAGGGAGAGACTCAATGTTTCTCTGCACTGTTCTCAAGGGCAACAGTCTATTTATAGGCTTACTGTATGCTGCTGCTTAGTGACTTCTCTCTGTCCTATTATTGTGCCATATTCTACAGCATTATGGGTGTGCTTTATTCAAGTTCTGCAAAAAAAATGGATTGTAACGAACAATAATCTCTCAGATCAACTGAAGAAGGATATTCTGTATTCACTCCAGTTCCAATTTTTTAAATGTATGACAAAGACACAAAACCAGTGTCACGTTCGTTGTAATAATGGTCGGACTAAGGAGCAGCGTATGTTGAGTTCCACATATTTTAATGAAAGTGAAACTAAGCAAACACAAAAACAAATAAACAATAAACTAACAACGAACCGTGACAACAGATATGCTATGTGCACCAACTCAAAACACATACATTCAAACAATATCCCGTAACCCACAGGTGGAAAAATGCAACTTAAGTATGATCCCCAATTAGAGACAACGATTACCAGCTGCCTCTAATTGGGAATCATACACAAACACCAACATAGAAAATTCAACCTAGAACCCCACATAGAAATAATAAACTAGACTAAAACCCATAGTCACGCCCTGACCTACTCTACCATAGAAAATACAGGCTTTCTATGGTCAGGACGTGACAACCAGGGCCTGCAAAGTATCTGAGTAGGAGTGCTGATCTAGGATCAGGTTCCCCCTGTCCATGTAATCTCATTCATTATGGTCTAAAAGACTAAACTGATCCTAGATCAGCGCTCCGTCTCTGAAATGCTTTGTGTATACAGACCCAGATGTTTTACAGAGAAAATAGTCATGGAACGTTAGTGAGGACGGGACATCCTAGTGAGGGATGAGCTCATCATTCAACTTAGAAAGACAACTTGACTCCCATTATGAAACGAATGACAACGACTGAATGCCCATGTCCCATGAGACTAGGCTTTTGTGAAAAGACAGTGGTCTGTTACACTGTTCAGTCACATGCATATCATGGAAATGCAGAGTATTGGACACCACGTCACAATGGAGTCTCTCTATCTCAGTGCTATCAAAGACTTTCTTTTGTGCTCATGTGCCAAGCCAACAAAAGATCCTGTCTTCTTCACGTGATGAAAATGTCGAACATGCCATGAGATGTTTTCTATTTATGGATGCAATTAGGCTTCTTCATAACACGAAATGTGCCCACTTGGCTTTCCACCGTTTGCAGCATGACATACAAGGATGTAGGTGTAAGTGTGTATATTGCTGCAGGACACTTACTGTATTAATTTTGTGTGTGCGTGTGTGTTACTCCTGTGTGTGTTTGTGTGTGTATGTCTACGTGTGAGCACATGCATGCTTGGGTCGATGCCTGTCTGTGTGTGTCCACAGGAGAACGTGTCCCTGGCGGATATCCTGTCGTTGCGGGACATCTGTCTGACGGAGCAGGAGGTGTGGGCGGTGTGTGTGGAGTGTATCCTGGCCTTGCAGAGTATCGCCTCATCACCCCTGTTCCACACCCTGTGCATCACGCCCGACACCCTGGCCTTCAACGCCCATGGCAACGTGTGCTTCATGGAGCAACTCAGTGGTGAGTCAACACAGCTCAACACAACCCTGCACAGTTCAACACAACCCTGCACAGCTCAACACAGCTCAACACGGCCCTCTCTACATCACAGACGATGCGGTCTCCCTGTCTATTCAGGGTCACATTCATTAGGGCACAAACAAACGTTTAAAATGTTTTGCAACGGGAAACTAAAATGAGTGTGTCCTATTGGACAAGTCCAGGCAGTCCCTCCCTGTTTCAGTTAATGTTCTACCATTGGGTGCCTAATGAACACGACCCAGGTCTATTAGTTATTCAGTGGATTATCTGGTGTTTCGTCTCGTACAGTACATCTGTTAGTCAGTGCTGTCTGCTATTGTAAAAGGCTGAGGCGGCACTCTCTCCACTGATCAATCAATCTGTCTGATCTGATCGACCATGGTATCCTGAGGTCATAGATCAATATGTCCTTCCTATGGGAAGTCAAAGGGTCATGAAGATCAGGGCCCGTATTCAAGTCCCCCCTTCTATTCATTATGATTTGAAAGTTCAAACTGATCCTAGATCAGTACTCATACTCTGAGATGCTTTATGAATGGGTCCCTAGACTCTCCTCTCCATGAAAAGTTTGTTTCCAAACCCCATCATATTCTCTATTGGTCAGCAGTATCTGTCTCAAACAAAAATGACACCTTTTCCCAAAATGATTGAAATGTAAAATGGCTGCATTTGCAAAAGAGGGCTGTTTCTTAATTAAAAAATGCTGAGCCTTTGTGCGATTACATCTGTGTGATGTGATTTTGCAGTCGTCTGCAGTGCCTGGTCTCATTTGGATGGAGAGTGTTGGTGAAACTGAGTCACATCTTTCAAGTTCAGGATACTCTGCCGCTTTCTCACTATGGCTTGTCCCTCAGACATTGTGATAAATCGTCTCTGCCAACAGACTAGCTTCTTCTCCTCTCAACGAACCTCAATCATCTGTCTTTTACCAAACAGGGTTATGTCACCACCTGTCACACTCACCTGTGTTGTCCCTTCAACACAAACATACACAAGCAGGCACACAAACACACACACACACACACGTATGCATGGACGCACAGACATACATGCGCACCGGATTCTCTCTCTCTCTCTCTCTCTCACACACACACACACACACACACACACACACACACACACACACACACACACACACACACACACACACACACACACACACACACACACACACACACACACACACACACACACACACACACACACACACATAACCATTCCGGGATAGCCTCCCATTTTCCCCATGGCAACATCAGTAATTGATAAGCATTAATGAGCTCAACAGTGTCCACATTGCCAAGGGGATTGTTGCCACGGTAACAGATATTCTGGCGGTCAGCTGCCTATAAGTGCCTTTGACTCACCCTGGATTCACATTAGAATCTATTGCTGATCAGTAATTGGGTTGATTTGTTTTAACCACAATGGAACACTAACCAGCACTTATATGCCAATACTACTCTTCTTCCCTGCATTAGGTTTAATTGACCTTAGAAGCTTTTTCTTGAATACTGATGCATGTGTGAGATCATCACGTGTCCCCTCAGGATTGAGCCTACAGAGTGACCTTATGTGGCCAGTTAATGATCAGCATGCAGCAGTGTTATAACTCATGGGGCAGTATCCATTCAATTCATTGGTAGAAAATGACATTATACTTTTATGACACATCGACCACATTGTAATACATATTCATATAAGCTCTCTCCAGTCCCATCTGGGAGAATATGGGAGCCTTAATTTAGATCGTTTTTCTCAATCATAGTGTGAGGGAGCACATTCCTTCACTCACTGAGTTCACTGCAGTCTCCTTCCTATGTGTTTGCCCCTCCTGTCATATCATAGAGCCAGCTCACCTATGATCTCTACCCAATAGTGCTCACTTCTCCTTGGCCGTTCGTTCTGACCCTCTGGAGTGTCTGGCCTCCTCCTAGCTGGGAGCCCGTCATAACTCTAGTAGTCAGAGACAGCCCCAAATCTAGACCTGACCTACTTAACCGTCTCTAACTGTGGTTAGAGGAGGCTGAAGGCGGGCGGCTTTATCCCTGCTTCCACCCCAGCGCAAACACTGGCCTACTTAAGACGGAAGATGCTCCGCATCGCAACACCAAGGCTCTGATCGGGAGATAGCTGCAGTCCCATTTGTGTGGGATTGTCTCTGAGCTAATGAATGATGTACAGTATGAGTGGGTAGTTTCATTGGCTTAGCACCTGGTTTTATAATTGGCCCCATATTGTCAATTAGGACTGATACCAACACTACATGTCATAAAACATTTGTTACACATTTTAACACTGTATTGTTTTGTGCTTATTCTTCTGGACTGAATGACGTAGATGACTGGTTGCAAATGGTTTTATTGGCTTAGCACCTGGTCTTATAATTGGCCCCATATTGTCAATTAAGATGGAATCGTGTGATCATATGTTTGTGGAACAGTAGGCCTAACAACACCACATATAATCAAAGATGTATTACACCCGTTAACTAGATGTACTTTTGTACGCTTGTCTTGCAGATGACCCTGAGGGCGCGTTTATACCTCCAGAGTTTGACAAGACTGGCAGTACCTTTGAGGTAAGGGGATTCTTTCACTACCAATGGTTACTTCACAGTGTGTTTTGTGTCTCATTGTAGCAGATGCTACAATACATTCTTGACATTGAGGGTTGAGAACGAGTAAGAAAACAACAGTTGAGGTGCCTTTCGTTTACCAGGCCTTTTTTTGTAATATTTTCGTGTATATTCATGTAAGTGGATTTTGGCATTGGGGAAAAGACTTGCACTCTGAAATATGTCCGCTAGAAAGGAAGTGATAAGATCTCTTCTCAAGACATTCTCTTCCATTTATTGTTGTTACTGGACATAATAAAAATGCACAATACGGCAACAACCTTTCACTGTTGAAGTTTGTTTGATGAACACTGTGCCTACACATTAGTCCACCATACTTCATTTACTAGAAATCAATATTACATAAACGCTATTTCAAAACAAACATGTTGGAAATCAAAGGAATCTAAATCCTCTTTATGTATAGCAGCATATACAGAGGATAACAATATGTCTCACTAAGAAAGGATTTCACTCTCTCATTACATCTATCTTTCTGTCTGATTCACTTATTTTCCCTCCCTCCCCTCTCTCTCTCGTCTCTTGTTCACTTATTCTCTATCAGATCTCCCTCTCTCTAATTTCTCCCTTTGGGTTGTGTAGCTCCATGAATTTATTTCCTGTCTTGACTACATGTATCAGTTGCTCAATTTCAGGTTTAATGGTTGTCTAATGTATCTAGTCTTCCAATATCTTCCAATGTACGTAAGTGCTCCAAGTGGAATGGCTGAGGCCATAGAAATATAATTCTTTCTAGTCATTATATTTCTATGGCTGGGACCTGCTTGTGCACACAACGGGAACTAGACATTACCTAACAGCTGGTGGATTTAACATGTTCTGGCTCTTGGCATGTTTATGTCTCACACTTTGAGATCTGGATCGTTCACCTTCCCCATATCCACCACATAAGTATGGGTTACATTCCTTTTAATTGTTTACAATACAGTACGTATCTTGTCTGAGATTTGACCTAAAAAACCCACCTGGTTCAGATTCATTCAAGACCCAACATGTCAACCATAATTGCAACAGAGAGCACAATTCCCCCAAGTAAAGCACAAGAGAAGATTGTCAAATATCTGCAAGTTACAATAATAGTTCACTGGAGTAAAAGTGTCTGACTTTTCAGCTTTCAGTCTCTTGAGTCTTACAAAGAGACAGGCTCTCATGAAATTCCCACTTATGTGCTGTAATTTCATCTCCACTGACTCCTGGTATTGCAGCCAATGATCTGATGAGATCCAAGGCAAATATGGAGAGATCATTATGCGTTTGTTAGATGAGGCCCCCGAATGCATTGCCTGCAAGGCGTAATGGCTCGATTACAACGAACAGGCAGAACTTAACGCACTTGTGCAGGTTGCCGCTGGATTTCTTGAAACACTACTAACGGGAGATTACATGCACCTGCGGGCTAAATTGAGCTTGGTTGTAACAACACCAATTAGGATAAACCAGCAGATCAGTTGATCTCTTGTTGTTACCATGTCAAGTGATTATGATACCAGATAGCTGGTCTAGATTCCCTAATCCCGCTCCCAATTAAATATCGACCTATCAGGAGCATTGAAAACCATAAAGCTGATGAATGTAAAAAATACTTATTAGAGTATAAGAATATAGAAGTAGTAGGCCTATATTTCATTCAAACGTTTCACTTTAAATGGCAAAATAATACATGCCATTTTAAATAACTTTGGTTTAATTTATTTGCACCAGAGAAAACAAGTGATAAACAACAATACAGATAAAAACAATTAATAATTAAAAATAGTGTGCAGGTGTGGTTGAAAGCCCATGGGATTATATGAAAAGCACACTACAAAAAAACTATCTACAATACATAAGTACAAATAAATAAAAAAACGGTTTGTTAAAACAGATAACAAAACCTACTAATTATAAATGTGTAACACTAATTGTAAATGAAAACGTTTATTGATCAGTAATAATTTGTTTAAATGTGTGTGTTCATGTGAGAGTTAGGCTATATTGAGGAGATTACTGAGTAGGATCATCAGGCTGACCCCCAGTCTTCGCTTGAAGTTATTGAGCGATGATGATATTTTGGCAATGTGAAGATAAGAATGACAGAGTATGGTACCTCTGTATCTGATAGAGAATTGACTATGTGAGATGCGGCAGTGGGGAGGGTGAAGGTTATCGCAGTGTCTTGTGTTATATAGATGGATTTCAGAATTAACCTGGAAGTATCCATTGAAGGGTTTAGGTTAATTGTCCGGGCGGTATGAGTATTTGTAGATAAAAGTGCATAATTGGCGTACATTGTTGTAAATAGACAAGATATTGAGTTTCTATAACAAAAGGTGCAGATGGTGCCAGGTAATTAGAGGAGGTGGCTAGGCATGCAAATGTATTTTGTATGATGAGTCATTTGTGTAGGTAGGAGGCATATGTACTGGCCCAGACAATATTACAGTAAATGAGATATGGGTAAATTAAGCTATAGTATAGAGTTAGGAAGCAAGCCTGATAAACCAAACCACTTATCTATCTGATGATACCAACAGATTTCATCACTTTGCTGCAGACAAATTGAATATGATCTTTCCAGTATAAATTTTCATCAATTAGAACTCAAAGGAATCTAATTGATGTGACTGGTTCCATTTCGTTCCCACTAATTGAGATTCTGGCTCTTTTTTCAAATTGTATATTTTAATATTTCCTATTCTTACTAGTGAATACAATAAAGTTGGATTGTTTTACATTCAAAGATAATTTGTTTGTCTGGAACCATTCAGAAAATTTAGCCATGCCTGAGTTGACTTCATTAATTAGTGAATCCAAATTTTGGGATAAAATCAAATTGGTATCATCAGCAAAGTAAATGGGAAGTACGGTAGAAGACACAGCAGCAAGGTCATTGATATAGATTAGGAATAACAAAGGTCCAGTTATCGAACCATGTGGCACGCCACAGGATATCTTGGCCCTGGTAGATGCACAGCT
This sequence comes from Salvelinus namaycush, assembly GCF_016432855.1. Lineage (NCBI taxonomy): Eukaryota > Metazoa > Chordata > Actinopteri > Salmoniformes > Salmonidae > Salvelinus > Salvelinus namaycush. The sequence goes on along the minus strand of NC_052328.1, from coordinate 10,625,938 downwards.
GTTTGCATCAACAAATGATTCTCTATCATATACCTAACTATATAACCAATTTATATGTATAATCATGAAAACCGTAATAATACAATTTAGAAAGTAATATTTCAGCCATGTCAAACGTTTTGGATAAATTTAAAAAGGTGCCAAGAGTTGTTGAGGGCTGTAAAGATTTTATCCACCAGTTGCAAAAGAGCCATATCTGTGATTTTCAAGTCTTTCGGAACAATACCAGTTCGCATAGATTTATCTATTTGACAATTACCACAGTAGATTTGCTGTGGTAAATGAGGAACTACTTTATTTCAGTTGTAAGGAATGATTGTCAAATAGATAAATCGCCATTAGTTTGCTCATAAAATAGGAATAAATTGTTCCCATGATAATACCAACCAGATGGTGAAATGGTCTTGAAAAATGATGGCTGCAATCAAGACTAAAAGATAACCTCAACATCCACGTTAGGGAGCGGTAATGTTGGTTGCAAATTGAGATCGGCTCTGCGGGTTATTTTAGCCCGTGTTGATTGTTTTAACGAGAGATCAGCTGGCGATAATTTAGTAGCTTTCGATGGTTGCGATTGTCCTAATGGATCTGAAGGCACTCATATGAGGGAGGAACATTGCCTTGGCCTGGCCTACTGCAGCTTTATTGACATCTTAATAATGGCCTGATGAATTACTTCCTCAACCAAAAGCATGGCAACTAGGCCTAGTTTCCACCAAGACCCCACAGAGATGCCCAAAGGACATCTGCTGCATATACTAATAAACGGAGGTTGTCATGGGATACAGTAGTGATTTATGGATTCTTTTTTAGTACATGAGCTGCTGACATGAGGTAAATAACACATATTTGAGGTTTTAATTCCCATATGGTTTAAAGTGAACGTGTCCATACAGTGTAAACATGACTAAGCAGTCTTGTTTTTTTTATTTTTTATGATAAACAATTGCAGTGTGGTGAATGTTATGGGTCAGTTTGAGGTCAATGACGCTCTGAATCTTCTCCAGGGACATGTGTACTCTCTGGGCTCCACCCTCTCTGCCGCGTTGGACTTTGTCATTGAGCCAGAGCTGGAGGCAGAGCTGGGGGAGGAGATTCAGAGACTGCTGGAGCAGATGCAGGAGGAGGGGCCAGAGGACAGGCCACTCCCCCAGGTAACGTCACCGTCATGGATGAACTTTAATGGAGTGCTGTCTTTACGCTCTTATTATACAAATTACGGAGTGGCTGCGATTCCGAATTCTCTGCAAGTCTCTTCCCGATAGCACAAAATCCTAAATGTTTGTACATGTCCGGGATTCTCTACTTTACTCACAGTCTCTTGATCTACTCATTTGGCTGCCCAGAGAACAGGCTACCAACAAACTACTCTGGCAAATGTCAGTGATGAATGGAGATTGGTGCTCATTTTATAACGTTAGATCAAAGCTGAATCGAAGTCTGCAAGATCACAATATGATAGTATTCTACATAACATAACTAAATAGAGTGTCTTCAGAAAGTATTCATACCCATTGACTTATTCCACATTTTGTTGTGTTACAGCCTGCATTCAAAATGGATTACATGTATTATTATTCTTACCCATCTACACACTATACCCCGTAATGACAAAGTGGAAACATGTTTTCAGAAATGTTTGCAAATGTATTTAAAATGAAATACAGGTATCTCATTTACATAAGTATTCACACCCCTGAGTCAATACTTTGTAGAAGCACCTTTGGCAAACAGATACAAGAGATATGACATACTGATATTGAGGAGATGGCCGATGTCTTTGCAGGTAATGATATGCATGTGAACAGAAGAATTACCCCAACATTGCCAAAAGTGTCCAAGTTTCAATAAATCTTTTTTTGTATAACATTTATATCAGTCACTTTAACCCTTCATGTAGAGTACCTTTGGATGTGCACAGACACTGAACATGAGCAGCACCGTGTGGAGGAGCAATGGCAGTGCAATGTAGATAGGTAGTAATGGGAAGGTTGGCTATTTTTAATGACTCTGATCTTTTCGACTCGTTCAGTCAAAAGAACAAATCTTTCGACAAATTTTGTTCATTTGAGTGAGCAACGCCCAGAGCACGCAGGACCCTCTACCGGTGAACGATGAACTGAAAACTCGAAAGATGATTCTACAAGCCTCTCATTCACCATAGTGGGCCTATTGGAGCTGTCATTTGTGACTGCTTTAAACAATGTACATTTGTTGATTGCTAGGCATACAAAATCGATTATTTCTTGATACATTTGAAAGGAGATCTAGTTGTGGACGCAACCGGACTAGATTGTGAAGGACTCTTGATGGAATGCATTGCTTGACTGCTGTGAGGCTGATAAGCACCAATATCGTTTGTGAACTGTAGTCGTCCCCCCCCCCCCCAAACGATTCCTTCTCAAGTTTGAGTTTGTTCAGCAGAGACGGTGTATGTTTTGGTTCTATAAAGCTGTGTCCATCATAACATTCAATAATCAATTGAATTCCTTCTTGCACCATGCGATCAATTATTAGTTCTAAAAAATGTAATTTTCTTCTCTATGTTACCTGCTGCATGATCTATTGTCCTGCGCGCATATATGAAAGAGAGTTATTGGTTGGAGCAGAGCACGTCTCTAGATCCTCATGAGCCGGAGAAGTGTGTATCAATCATGCTGTAGGACTTATTGGGGCCAGCAGGTCAAACAAACGGCTAAAATTAACGAGTCACTCAGAAAAAAAACGAATCCTGACTCGGGTCAGTAAAAATAGCTGTTAAAAAATAACAAATCGTTCTCAAACTGCACATCGCTACAGATAGGGAAAAACAAAATGGAGGATGTTACAGTCATGCTCTAAAAATAAATAAAGCGAGTCGCACACTCTATATAAAATTTCCCAATCATTTATTGGGTAAACCGCCAACGTTTCGGCATCATTGTACCTTCTTCAGGGTCACTAGTCATGCAAGAAACAAGAATTCTGCCCAGGGGATAAAACTCAAATACCAATAACAGGATGTATTTTCTTTTGGGAAACAAATTCAATCTGTTTCAACACTGTGTCCTCAACAGTGAGTCATCAACAATGAAATGGCAAAACGTATTAAACCCCCTAAAGTTCATAGTTTATATTAATATAATCTCAATGGTAAATGTGAGAAACGTACCGTTTCTATATAAACTTAAACGTACCATTGCATCATAAAGTACTTTATGTCTATGCTAGCTGATATATTATGTGTCTTCCTCTCAGGACCTCCTCTCCCTTGCAGAGGAAAAGCTAGTAGATGCCTCTTCCACAGCCCTGTGCCGGAAACTCTCTTCTATAGGACGAAGAGTTCTGTCAATCGAATCCGTCGCAACATTTCAAGGTTAGCCTTTAGACATGGGATATGTCTGTGTATATCTATGTAAACGTACATTTCTGTTGTGGTCCACTGTGGCCATAACCATACTACCTGTGTATCTATCCACAGATGGGTGTGATGGCTCTTGGGAGGCTCGATGGCAGCAGCCCAAACCCAACTGGCAGCTCCACAAGAGCATCAACTCTGAGGACAGTAGCTCCAAAAACCAGGGCATTGTCTCACATACCACGGCAGAGAACCCGGACTTAAACGACTCCAACGGCCTGCTTCGGCATCACGTATGTGGAGCCTGGGACTCCACCCTTTGGGCTGACGGTATGGGGGATGTGGAAGAGGATGGATGTGTCAGAGAGGAGGACATGTTTGGTTCTCAGTTGGATAGCAGATCTCAGAATAGTTCTCCTGTACACAGGCGGGCTCAGGAGAGGGCTGGGAGGGTGAGGGGGGTTCTGAATCGTTCCTGCTCTGTCCCAGACTCCAATAATCCCCCCGCATTCCCGCCCGCGCCCCATGCGGATATCAGTGTCAATGTATCGGACCTCACGGAGATAGGAGCTGAGGAATGCATGGGGCACGGGTCTGTTTGGAGCAAGAGAGGGGACAGAGAGAAGGCCCCTTATGAGTGCAATGACTCCGAGCAATGGGACTCAGCGAGAGACAGTGAGACATTAGAAGGGGAAAGAGATTCTACCCTTCCCATATGTGGTGGTGAAACGGATTCAGACAGTCAAAGTGGAACACGAGATGAAACCTCTTCGTCCCGCCCAGCTCAAGACCCGGACGTGTTGGTCGACTCTGCTTGCAACATGACTTCAACCTCCAACCTTTACACTCCCAATAATCACATGACTAAAAGCATGCTGTGCCTCAATGAAGAATCTCAGGATGAGGTGAGTTCAAGGATTAGTTTCATGTACTGTACAATGTATGTAGATTTACATGCCTTCGTTTCACAACTCTGTTCACAACTCTTTGGGACGGTTTCCCAGACCCAGATTAAGCCTATTCCTGAACTAAAAATCACTTTCAGTGGTGATTTTTCATTGACCATGGTTTTTATCCAGGACTAGCTTAATCTGGGACTGGTAAACTGGCCAAGAGGGAAAGAAATGTTAACAGTGATTTTTATTGACTGTGACCTAGTGGATCTCTCTGAGGGATCTACTCACACGGAGTGGGCAGAGACTGTCTGTGAATGAGCTATGGGCCCTGTGTCATACCTGCCTCTCCACACTGCAGACCTACTTAGACTACCCAGGTTGGACTCCTCACTTCTTCAGTTAACCAACCACTGATTCTCTGCTCTGTGTAAATCAATTACATGATTTACTAAGCAGTAAGCATCCAATCCCTCACCTTGTCTGGTCTCTGTAAACCACTTTGCTGTTGATTAAATTATAATGAGAAACGTCACTATGGCAGTGGCAATAAATCATTTAAAACTTTGTTTAGTTCGACATACATTTTATGTAATTTATTAAAATGTATTAACCTCTTAGGCTTACTTTTCTTTCTTATTCTTTATTTACTTCCTGAAAGCATACCTATGCCTGGATACAATGTATGTGGGTTGTGAGGGAGAAGTTCTCTTCTTGAAACCTAAAAACACAGGTATGGCTCTTTTTGCTTATGCAGTACACGGCAATACTCTGTTTGGAATGATAAAGTTACGTCGCCACTTTCCATTTATTCTTTGTCTCTGTTTATTTATTTACAACTGTTGTGACTTCAAATATTCAAAAGTTATCCTGAGAAAAGTGTCTTGAGTAGTGTCCGAAGGAACATTCTATGAAATGATGTCGCATTCAATAATTCAACGTGAATTTTCCTCTTAGGATCCTGCGATGCGTTTTATCTGGCTCCTGAATTCCAGGATCATGGAATCGTAACTGAAAAGGTTTGCCTCAACTTCTGACATTCATCTTTTAAAATAAAACCTTTTTCTCCATCAAGTAGATGCTTTGATTACTGATTAAGTGGGTGTCATCTGTCTGTCTGTCTGTCTGTCTGTCCGTCCATCCATCTGTATGTCTTTCTCTCGGTCCATCCGTCCGTCCTTCTGTCTGTTTTTAGGCCTGTGTTTATGGGGTGGCTGCCATCCTATGGGCCACGGCCAAGTTCAACCTGTCAGCCAATCAGAAGCTGGCTATGCCCAGGAAGTTGAAGATGCTGCTGCTGGAGATGGCCAAGAGGACGCCCATCGAGAGACCTTCCATTGTCGTAGCTAAAAAGGTAGTCATAGCTTCAGCTCTCAACCACTCTAGTGAAAGCACATTCATCCATTCTTCTTTTGATCAATGTTTTAGTAGCATTAAATACATATGTAACATCATTTAGCATTTTTAATAGACGCAATCGTGACACAATATATTGTGAATGAATGAGCAAAGTTTCTTTACCGTAAAGTGTGTTGCAATTTGAAATGCACTTTAAATTAAGTTTGATTTGATGAACAAATTAATGAATGAAGTATCTTAGGTGCTAAGGTATAATATTTTATTTTGTTTCTGCTGTTACAGAGCTGTTGGGATTATCTATCACGCCAAGGAACGAACGCTGAGACAGTGTGGACGAAGCTGATCAACAGAGTCCACCCGGTACCACTCCACTGTACCACTGTAGCTACTGTTTGGCAGGGGTAGTGAGAAACATACTGCCCCTCAGAGTGAAAGGGAGGACACATTGCTATTCCATTATTGTCTGTCGAGGATAACTCCCTCCCTTACCTTTCAGCCACTCACAAAGGACATTGAAGCAGAGGATCAGAATGGATTGAACAGTAGAGTAAGCTCAAGTCAGGAATCAACACGTATCAAGAGTGGTACGATTAATTCATCTTTTCAGACATTATGTTCAAGCGATTCTGTTGACCTTGCATCTACATACAGATTTGTGATCATCAAATGGTATTGATGTTGTAACTGAGATTGTTGTAACTGTGTGTAGGGTTTGTGCCCATGGCCACTGAGAGCCGATTGGCTCCTGTACCTGGCCCTGTTCCCCATAGCTATCCAATTAGTGGAGCCCCCCAGCTTCCAGAGGCCTTCACTTCCCTTGCCACACACTTCACCCCCATCGTCCTGACCAGGGAGGGGGACACTGCGGAAACTCCCCTTCCTGCTTCAGACATTCAGGAGTAAGCAGTATGCCTCCTTTCTATGGAGATAAGAGCTACCAGTCAAGGAATTATTTCACACACCATTGATGTTTTTGCAAGTTGGAGCTTTATTGATTGTGGCAGAGATGTCATTGAATGTTAGCACGGATTTCAAGAATGCATTTTTAATTATCACATCATTTTGTGTTGCAGGGCTATGCAAGAGGCCAAGGACCGAGAAACCCCCTCACACCTTGAGGACCTACCCCTACCTCAGTCAGATAGAGACCTACAGGACGACGGACAGGACAGCCCTGCCAATCAAAGGAGCGTGGTCACACATAACCTTTCCTCCACTGCCTCTAGCGGCAGGACATTGGTCAACTCTCCACCTCCCACCTCCCCCGAACTCAGCAACCAGAGGACTCCTGTTTCAGACCACCCACTCCCTCCTTCGACCACCCAATTGACTTCGTCTTCCTCTTGCCAATCGTCATCCTGCTCTCATCTGACTGGTGGTGTTTTCAACAACTTTCTCTTGCGTCAGGACCCTTTAACAGGGCACTTAACTCTGGTGCCAGTGCAGATAACAGTCCCTGAGTCCCTCCATGGTCTGGAGCTCAATCTGCCCCTGACCTCAAGCTCCAGCTACCTCCAGGGTCAACCCACACATCCACGGGGCCCTAGAGACCATCTGACCCCTGGCCAGGGAGCTGAACCTCTTTTGGAATGCCTTAATGGCCGACCCTCGGACCCCACAGCGTCCATGCCCCATCCACACAATGGAGAAGGAGGTCCAAGGACAGGAGAAGGTGAGGGTGAACACCTATCAGAGTCCCATGGACAGGAGAAGGTGAGGGTGAACACCTATCAGAGTCCCATGGACCTCCTCAGGGAGACTCACTTCCTCCCCCCTCCCCCCTGATGAACACTTCCCTACAAGAGGTTATTGGCCTGCTCAGGGCAGAGTTTGCCCTTGATGGCTATCTGGAGAATGGTGTAGAGGATCTAGCAATGGGTAAGTAACATGAAGATTGATATTCATTCTCATGTAGCCTATGGCCCCAGATCTGTTTCGACAACTTCTACGGTTCGTCACACCAGTTGGTAAGACCACACAAACAGATATGGCACCAGGTTAGAAGCCCTTTTCTCCCTGTTTTTCCTCCCGACTGAATTTGATTAGAATAATTGCTTTATAGAGAGATAGAGAAAATAGACATTTTATTTGTCACATGCGCCGAATTCAACAGATGTAGTAGACCTTACAGTGAAATGCTTACTTACAAGACCAGTTTTAAGAAAATACAACAACAAAAAAGTAAGAGATGAAAGTAACAAATAATTGAAGAGCAGCAGTAAAATAACAATAGCGAGGTGATATACAGGGGGGTACTGGTACAGAGTCAATGTGCGGGGGCACCGATTAGTCGAGGTAATTTAGGTAATATGTACATGTAGGTAGAGTTATTAAAGTGAATGTGCATAGATAATAACAGAGTAGCAACAGCGTAGAAGGGGGGGGGGGGGGGGGGGGGGGCAATGCAGATTGTTTGGTGAGCCATTTGATTAGATGTTCAGCAGTCTTATGGCTTGGGGGTAGAAGCTGTTTAGAAGCCTCTTGGACCTAGACTTGGTGCACCGGTACCGCTTGCCGTGCAGTAGCAGAGAGAACAGCCTATGACTAGGGTGGCTGGAGTCTTTGACAATTTTTAGGGCCTTCCTCTGACACCGCCTGGTATAGAGGTCCTGGATGGCAGGAAGCTTGGCCCCAGTGATGTACTGGGGCGTACGCACTACCCTCTGTAGTGCCTTGCAGTCGGAGGCCGAGCAGTTGCCATACCAGGTAGTGATGCAACCCGTCAGGATGCTCTTGATGGTGCAGCTGTAAAACTTTTTGAGGATCTGAGGATCCATGCCAAATCTTTTCAGTCTCCTGAGGGGGAATAGGTTTTGTCGTGCCCTCTTCACGACTGTCTTGGTGTGCTTGGACCACGTTAGTTTGTTGGTGATGTGGACACCAAGGAACGTGAAGCTCTCAACCTGCTCCGCTACAGCCCCGTAGATGAGAATGGGGGCGTGCTCGGCCCTCCTTTTCCTGTAGTCCACAATCACTTCCTTTGTCTTGATCAAGTTGAGGGAGAGGTTGTTGTCCTTGCACCACACGGTCAGGTCTCTGACCTCCTCCCTATAGGCTGTCTCATCGCTGTCGGTGATCAGGCCTACCACTGTTGTGTCATTGGCAAACTTAATGATGTTGTTGGAGTCGTGCCTGGCCGTGCAGTCATGAGTGAACAGGGAGTACAGGAGGGGACTGAGCACACACTCCCTGTGTTGAGGATCAGCGTAGCGGATGTGTTGTTACCTACCCTTACCACCTGGGGGTGGCCTGTCAGGAAGTCCAGTTGCAGAGGGAGGTGTTTAGTCCTAGGGTCCTTAGCTTAGTGATGAGCTTTGAGGGCCCTATGGTGTTGAACGCTGAGCTGTAGTCAATGAATAGCATTCTCACATAGGTGTTCCTTTTGTCCAGGTGTGAAAGTGCAGTGTGGAGTGTAATAGAGATTGCATCATCTGTGGATCTGTTCGAGGCGGTATGCAAATTGGAGTGGGTCTAGAGCTTCTGGGATAATTGTGTTGATGTGTACCATGACCAGCCTTTCAAAGCACTTCATGGCTACAGACGTGAGTGCTACGGGTAAGTAGTAATTTAGGCAGGTTACCTTAGTGTTCATGGGCACAGGGACTATGGTGGTCTGCTTGAAACATGTTGGTATTACAGACTGACAGGGTGAGGTTGAAAATGCCAGTGAAGACACCTGCCAGTTGGTCAGCGCATGCTCGGCGTACACGTCCTGGTAATCCGTCTGGCTCTGCAGGCTTGTGAATGTTGACCTGTTTAAAGGTTTTACTCACATCGGCTGCTGAGAGAGTGATCACACAGTCGTCCGGAACAGCTGATTCTCTCATGCATGTTTCAGTGTTACTTGCCTCGAAGCGAGCATAGAAGTTATTTAGCTCGTCTGGTAGGCTCGTGTCACTGGGCAGCTCTCGGCTGTGCTTCCCTTTGTAGTCTGTAATAGTTTGCAAGCCTTGCCATTTCCGACGAGCGTCAGAGCCTGTGTAGTACAATTCGATCTTAGTCCTGTATTGAAGCTTCCGGGTTAGTCACACTCCTTGAAAGCGGCAGCTCTACCCTTTAGCTCAGTGCGAATGTTGCATGTAATCCATGGCTTCTGGTTGGGGTATGTGCGTACAGTCACTGTGGGGACGACGTCATCGATGCACTTATTGATGAAGCCAGTGACTGATGTGGTTTACTCCTCAATGCCATCAGAAGAATCTCGGATCATATTCCAGTCTGTGCTAACAAAACTGTCCTGTAGTTTAGCATCTGCTTCATCTGACCACTTTTTTATAGACCGAGTCACTGATGCTTCTTGCTTAAACTTTTGCTTGTAAGCAGGAATCAGGAGGATAGAATTATGGTGAGATTTGCCAAATGGAGGGAGAGCATTGTACGCGTCTCTGTGTGTGGAGTAAAGGTGGTCTAGAGTTTTTTTCCCCCCCTCTGGTTGCACATTTAACATGCTGATAGAAATTAGGTAAAACTGATTTAAGTCACCTCTGGATGAGCGTTTTCCTGTTTGCTTATGGCTGTATACAGCTCATTGAGTAAGGTCTTAGTGCCAGCATCAGTCTTTGGTTGTATGTATACAGATGAAAACTCTCTAGGTAGATAGTGTGGTCTACAGCTTATCAAGAGATACGCTACCTCATGCGAGCAAAATCTCGAGATTTCCTTATATATCGTGCACCAGCTGTTCTTTACAAATATACATAGGCCGCCACCCGTGTCTTACCAGAGGCTGCTATTCTATCCTGCCGATAGAGTGTATAACCCGCCAGCTGTATGTTAATGTGGTCATTCAGCCACGACTCGGTGAAACATAAGATATTACAGTTTTTAATGTACCGTTGGTAGGATATACGTGCTTTTAGTTTTAGTCCCATTTATTTTCCAGCGAATTAACTTTAACAGTACGGATGGCAAAGGCAGATTAGCTACTTGTCGTCTGATCCTCACAAGGCACTCCGATCTCTTTCCACAAAATCTGTTTTTTTCTGTAGCCAATGACGGGGATGAGGGCCTGTTCGGGTGTTTGGAGTATATCCTTCCTGTCCGACTCATTAAAGAAAAATTATTAGTCCAATTCAAGATGAGTAATCGCTGTTCTGATGTCCAGAAGGTCTTTTCGGTCATAAGAGACGGTAGCAGCAACATTATGTACAAAAAAAAGTTAAGCAATGCGAAAAAACTAACAAAATAGCACAGTTGGTTAAGAGCCAATAAAATGGAAGCCATCATCTCCGGCGACCATTATACAAGTTGTAACATTAAATAGTATGATATCTGGTGTAAACTTGTATGACAAGCTTTCTGTCTAAAAACCATTCATTGATGTACTGTCTCATGTTTATGTGTTTGAAGGGGAGTATTTCCTGTCTCTGAAGGACCTACAGTACCAGACATTCTGCAATGTTGTGAAAGAGAAGTTCTGTGACCTTTACTGGAATGAGGACTTATTGGGAGTGCTACATTGTGTGGTCAACTACAGCCAATTATCTCTGTGAGTATGTCAATGATTGCCTGTTTCATTGGTGATCCAAACACAGGTCTTCTCTCAATAACAGAAGCCTAACAGAAGATAAATGATACAAGTGAAAAAAGATTCACACTTTCATTTATATGGACGGAAAGCATTAGCAAACACTGATCCTGTTCTCACTTCATCTCTAGTAATTCTTTAAAGGGCGCTGAACTTTCTGATTTGGCATCGATTTTTTTACTTGCTTATTAAGAAATCCTGGCGGCCATGACTGACACCAAATGAAATTTGTTTTCAGGGTGAGGTTTGATGCGGGTGTTTTTTGGGGTTGTCTTTGCCATTCAATCACCTCAAACAAGGGCAGTAGTGAGTAGTGACAACGAGGTAAGCTAAGCTAACTTTGCTACTGAGAGAAGTTTTGAAGTTGAGGACTTCTCCCGTCCTGACTGACTCGCCAAGCCTGTACGAACCTTGTGTTTAGCCAAGCTGACTGCAGCAAGCTTTTTCTCTGTCAAATCACAGTCATGCCAAGATGGCAAGAACCAGTGTCTGGAATGTGTTTTATGAGACACTTGTTTTTCAACACCTTGCTATTGAAGTAGCTTGCGACTTAGTTTCAAAGTTTTGTCGCGTCATGTAAAGACATGTTACAGTGGACACGATATCAACTGCGAGTTGAATGTCCATTCTTCAGTCAGCTCAGCTGTCCTATAACACAATATTCTATAACTGGCTAGTTTTGTCACGTCTCTCCTTATGTCCGCTGTTAGATTTTTCCCGGGGGACAAATCCCAGCATTACTAATATCCAGACAAATGTATGCTACGTGTGGATATTGCACAAACGTCACCCAGCTTGAGTGTAGATACATTTATCAACTAAAAATGAATGGGTTTGTTTGACAAAACATTTTCTGCTGTAAATATCATATTGGTGTTTTTATAAAGACATTACGCTGACACTTTACCTATCAAATGAAAACACATTGTGTGTAGAGTACATCTTCAGGTGTATAACCAGAACTAGAATGGCATAGGTATATTTGGCCAAGTCTAAGGATTTGTCTGTCTAACCACACACGGACATGCAATGCTCTCTGGGTGAGGTTCTGTCTTCAAGTCTCCAGTGGGTGATGAAGTCGCTTCTATCGATATCATGTATTACAGGTGGAGTCAGGTGGCAGGAGGGATGGAGTGCATGACACTCCATCTGGATATGACAGTTTGCCTCAACCCATGGGTCCAGCAGGCAGAGTTCAATAACTACAGGCAGATGTGAGATGCAGAAGGATGGCACCGATGGTATTAATCACCCGGGCCCAAGAGTAGGCTTGTCCATTGGCACTGTGGAAGGGGGTACCTCCTTACAACATAAAGACCCGTAAAAACACACAGCACTGATTACATTGTCAATGGTGGTTATGATGGGTGAATCCCAAGTGATTGTATTTGGAGCTTTGATGACATCAAATGTGACCAACCTGATTCAGGTGTCCGCAATTTTTCTGAAACGGGACTGGCTCAGCCTTGCCTGGTGGTGTGTCATCATTATTTTTGCCCTAGAGAATACACAATGTTGTTGGCATGTTATTTTGGTTTTGGGTTAGCTGAAGCCCTCGAATGCTACCTAGCTTCCCTAACTCCATAGCTAACTAGCTTGCTAGCTATCTAATTAGCAAATCCGACTTGAAATAAGGTAACGTTAGCAAGTTAGCTAGGTAACGTTAGCTAGCAGGGACCTTAGCTAGCCAGTTCGAGTTGGAACATTATTAAAAACAAGCTTGCTACATCCTATCAAACCTGAACTGCCAATGAATAGGCTACAGTTAGCAAATCTGGCATGACAGCCAATCGAGATCCCACCACCTTGCTGTTGTTAGCAAGGTAGCTAGCTTGTTAACGTTAGCAATGCAAATATTCCTCTGACATTACACATTAGCGAGAGGCTTTGTCTTTCACTAGTTACATCACAGTATCATAGCTAGCCTGGCTCGCTAGCATTATCAAATAATGTAGCTAGCTAGCTAGCTAGCATAACCAACACTTACTCACCAGTCACCCACAACACCAATCTCAGGTTTGACGGTTGATAGCACGCATAAGTATTAGCTAGCTTTGGATGTAATTGATAGCCTGGCGATCTGCACAAGATTGTTGAACAACTTTATGGGGGCCCATTTTCACTAGAGCATTTCTTGAGCAATATGTGCATTGCACATCAAACTTTTGCCAAAGATAATGGCATGGGAAGTAACCACACCATGTTGTCTTGAGAAGACTGTTTCTCTTTGCATAATCTTGTTTACCCACAAGTCAAATTATCTCATGACAATTTGTCATTTCCTGTTTTACTTCTGGGGGGAATGCCATTACCAATTGTGATTACCTTTGTGCAAAGGAAGGAAGCGAAGTCTTGGCCAAACCCCTCCCTTCTGCTAATTTCACCCGTGTTTATCATGGCCAAAAAGCACATTTTTGTTTTCAGATTATTTATTTTTACAATACAGCCAATTTTGACTTTGTGGCTGCAGAATCTAGTGGAAACAGTTTATCTTCCTCACACGGGCTTGAAAATCACTGCACCAGTTTAAGCACCAACTTCGCCCAATCCTGATTCATCAAATAATCAACCAACAAAAACCCAAAACCAGGAACTACTGCTGCTCGTAATCACATAATTCTACGTGAGCCTTGACAGATTCGCCATTTTATCCGTCCACGAGAATCAATCCACGACAGATTACTCCGTGCATGACAATTCTCCCTAGGCATTACCACCATGCGTTAATGTGTTAATTATGTTGACATAATTGTAATCCAAACCCAACCTTTATGTAAATTGTGACAAATTTACTTTAAAAAAACGCTGTTTTAGACGAGACTGACTATGACCGAAATTATCTTATTTACACTTTGTAGTAAATTTTGACCCTAATTGTTTTGGACTCATATCGATGCCATATACACCATTTTCAAAAAGAACAGTTGCTTTTTAGATTCAGTCACTTTAATTTACACCCTTAAACAAAAAATAATGCCTTTGTCATAAAACTGTCTTTAGCTGGAAGGGTTGTCAATACTATAAGAAGGATTTTGTTCTCCTTAAAAGTATTCTCTGTCAACAAGCCTAGTTTGTCTCTCTGAGCAGGGGAAAAGCCCAAAATTGGCAGTGTTTGTGTTTAGAATGTTAATTTCTCTCATGCGAGTCCTCAACAACAATAGGCACTTGAGATGCTACAACCACTCCCCCTTACACACGCACACTCCATTCATAATCAGCATTCACAGAACATGCACTTCCACTGCCTCTGGCTTTCTCCAGCAAGTTTTTTGTTTGTCTCGAGAATATTGGCTTGGCACCATTAACGAGCTACTTATGACTCTGTTGGGCAGGAAGAACCATAAGGATCCTTGAGGAGTGTACATGAATGAAGGAAAAGGTGAAATAAGGACTCACCCCTTTTTTGTTCCTACTTATGCAGACCAAGACAGATGGAGGGGCACATGAGTGTGGCGAGGAGATGTGCAGCTTGTCAGTTTACTTAGATACTGTTTCATCTCGTGGTTGCCGTGCTCTTAACGGCTGGGGCAGTGTGTTGAGATCATTTTTTTATCTTCTGTGGTGATGATACAGACCGAGATCACAGCCTTGGACAGACAGACAAACAATGCTCTGAGTGGAGATTTTAGACTGTCAACTGGAGTAGCCTTTCACTGCTAGGGAAGCTTATTGGAAAGATGACGCCAGAAGGGATGGCTGCCGTTTTATGGGCTCTTAACCAACCGTGCTATTTTGTTTGTTTTTTCGCATTGTTTGTAACTTATTTTGCACATGATGTTGCTGCTACCATATCTTATGACCGAAAAGAGCTTCTGGACTTCAGAACAGCGATTACTCACCTTGAATTGGACAAATCATTTTAATTTAATGAGTCAGACAGGAAGGGTATACTCCAAACACCCGAACAGGCCCTCATCCCCGTCATTCGCTAGAGAAAGAAACTGAGATTTCGCGGAAAGAGATCGAGGTGCCTTGTGAGGATCGGGCGACGAGTGGCTAATCTGCCTTTGCCATCCGTACTGCTGAAAGCACGTATATCCTACCAATGGGACATTAAAAACTGTAATATCTTATGTTTCACCTCGTGGCTGAACGACAACATTAATAACATACAGCTGCCGTGTTATACACTATCGGCAGGATAAAACAGCAGTCTTTGGTAAGACACAGGGCGGGGGCCTATGCATATTTGTAAACAGCAGCTGGTGAAGGAAGTCTCAAGGTTTTGCTCGCCTGAGGTAGAGTATCTCTTGCTAAGCTGTAGACCACACTACCTAGAGAGTTTATCTGTATTTTTTGTAGCTGTCTACATACCACCACAGACCGATGCTGGCACTTAAACCGCACTCCGTGAGCTGTATACAGCCATAAGCAAACAGGAATACGCTCATCCAGAGGTGGTGCTCCTAGTGAACTTTAATGCAGGGAAACTTAAATCAGTTTCACCTAATTTCTATCAGCATGTTAAATGTGCAGCCAGAGGGGGAAAAAAAACTTTAGACCACCTTTACTCCACACACAGAGACGTGTACAAAGCTTTCCCTCGCCCTTCATTTGGCAAAATCTGACTGCTTTATAAGCAAAAATTAAAGCAGGAAGCATCAGTGACTCGGTCTATAAAAAAGTGGTCAGATGAAGCAGATGCTAAACTACAGGACTGTTTTGCTATCACAGACTGGAATATGTTCCTGGGATTCTTTCCGATGGCATTGAGGAGTAAACCACATCAGTCACTGGCTTCATCAATAAGTGCATCGATGACGTCGTCCCCACAGTGACTGTACGCACATACCCCAACCAGAAGCCATGGATTACATGCAACATTCACACTGAGCTGAAGGGTAGAGCTGCCGCTTTCAAGGAGCGGGAAGCTTATAAGAAATCCCGCTATGCCCTCTGACGAACCATCAAACAGGCAAAGCGTCAATACAGGACTAAGATCGAATCGTACTACACATGCACCGACGCTTAGACTACAAAAGGAAATACAGCCGAGAGCTGCCCAGTGACAAGAGCCTACCAGACGAGCTAAATAACTTCTATGCTCGCTTCGAGGCAAGTAACATTGAAACATGCATGAGAGCATCAGCTGTTCCGGATGACTGATTGATCACACTCTCCGCAGCCGATGTGAGTAAGACCTTTAAGGTCAACATTTATGCAACCAAAATGCTTCCAGAGACCTTCTAGAGCAGCACCGCCCCCTCAAGATTCTGAGCCTGCTTGGCAGGGTTGGTCCTGCAAAGCCAAAGCCCCTGAAGGGAGAGCGTAATATACAAAGACATTCTCAAAGCTGCTAATGAGAACCTTGACGACCTTGTACCTAGCCGGTGGGGATTCCGGTGGGGTGCCCCCACCCAGGCAATGACAGTGTTGGCAACACTAGCTGCAGTAACCCATGGGGAGGGGGGTCACACTCAGACATTCAGAGAGGGGGCATATTATTGTGGCCCTGGTGGCACAAAATCAAAGGTCTGACTGCACAGAGATGCTTGGGAATTTGGTCACTACAGGGGACCATGCTGTGAGTGTTTCAGGGGAAGGGGGTATATCTGACCTCCATCATCTAGGACGTGACAATGGTAAATCAAATCTCCCCATTTCTGCCCATTTTTTTTGCGTGGTTTTGCAGGCCTTCTCATACAGCTGCAACTGTATATGCATTCGTAAATCAAGGACTTTGAGTTGGGCTCTGGGATGGTGCAACTGTTGAGAATCTGTGTCTATGGTTGTTGTGGGGGAAAGGGGTTGAGTGTGTGTAGGACAATATAGGATGATTCACAATAATTGTTTGCTAATATAATAATTGGTTGCCATAATGTAATTTTGGTAATGGCTGGACTGGTGAGAGGTAAAAATCCTTTGCATACATTTCCTATATTACTACAAATATTAATAGCTAATTATGGAAAATAAGATCAACAGGATTTTTAAAGTATGTATGTGTATATATATATATAATTGTTTTATTTTGGGGGGGGGGGGCTATATATAATACAAATCGAGGTTAGGGCGATGGAAATGCATTTGGTGGTTGATCTGCTTCTGTTCTGTGGGTGGCACTGTGTGTTCTTTTCAAAGGATGGGTCCCGGTCTCTCCGGGGCTATGGGATCCGGGGGTGATCTGCCGGGCATTGGGATGACAACCCAACTCGGGATGAGGAGGGCTTTTAGCGGATGGAATAGTGGGGACCAATTGTAGGTTTACTTCGTAGCAATGCAAATATCATGGTACAGCTATATAGACACTCAATCATCATGTTACTTTTTAATGGTACGTTTACAAACATATATTTTGATAAATATAATTGAAACTTGTCTCATTATCCTAAGTGGTGAAATAAGTATAGCCAGTTATAATTGTAATGGCTTAGCAGATAATAAGAAAAGACAATCAGTATTTACCTGGCTAAAAGAGAAGGAATATAATATCTATTGTTTACAGGAAACTCATTCAACAATTTTAGATGAAGTTTTGTGGAAAAAGGACTGGGGGGGGCAAAATATATTTCTCCCATGGGCAAAGAAATTCAAAAGGGGTGATGATATTAATTAACAGTAATTTTGATCCAAATGTGCAAATTGTCCAAACAGATCATCAAGGTTGATTATTTGAAATATGTTATTGGACAATAAACAGATATGGCTTATTAACCTATACTTTCCAAATAATGATGAGCCACACTTCTTTGAAAATATATATAATAATCTATCAACCCTACAAGCAACATAAGACTCTATTATTATGGTGGGAGATTATATAACGGTTTTAAATACCTCTATGGACCGTAAAGGAAATCACACTACAAACTATCACCCTCAGGCACTGAAGGAAATCTGGAATGTCATGGATATACTGGTATTAGTGGATATATGGAGGCTTAAATACTCTGACCTAGTGAGATATACTGTACATGGCAGAGGCTTAATCAAGCTAGTCGTCTTGATTACCTTCTTATGTCACTCTCTCTGGCACCAAAAGTTAAAGTGTTGATAAGGGACAGAATGCGGACGGATCATCACAGAATTGGCATATATATTACTCTTACAGAATTTCCACGTGGGCGGGGATATTGGAAATTTAGTCAAAGCTTACTGGATGATAAATTCTTCTGTCCTAGTTATAACTGACTTTTTCCGACATAACATAGGTACAGCATATCCCCTTATTGTATGGGACACTTTTAAATGTGCCTTTAGAGGCCATGCAATTCAGTACTCATCTATAAAACAAAAGCAATTTAGATCAAGGTCCATATTAACAAAGGAAATTGAAGGACTAACAGTACAGTTAGATAGCAATAAAAACTGTACCATAGAGGCACAGAATAAGTTAGAGGAAAAACAAAAAGAAATGGAGGAACTTATTCAAGAAAGATCCAGTGTAATATATTATAAAAATAAAGTGAACTGGATGGAATATGGGGAAAAATTCACCAAATTATTTTTCAATCTTCAACATAGAAATGCTACCAAAAACATTTATTGAAACTTGTTACAAATGATGGAGTCACGCATGATTCACCGAATTATATTTTGAAAGAGGAAGTAAAGTACTTTAAGAATGTTTTCTTTTCAGTCTCCTCCATCTCCGCAAATTGTATGGATTTTTTCCCTATTAATAATGTAAAATGAACATCTGTACAGAAAGACTCATGTGAAGGCCAAATTACAGAGGAGGAACTTATTGATGCAATTAAAGCCTTTAAGGCTGGGAAAACTCCAGGGCTGGATGGCATACCAGTGGAAGTACACCAAACTTTTTTTATATACTCAGAGGGCCATTATTAGCATGTTTTAACCACTCCTATATAAACGGTAGATTATTGGAATACGCAACAAGAGGGTCGGATTTCATTATTACTGAAACAGGATCCAAGTGGTATATATAAAGATCCAGTCCATTTAAAAATTGGGGGCCTATTACACTTCAGTGTTGTGATGCAAATATTCTAGCTAAATGCTTGGCGCATAGAATTAAAAAGGTATTGTCAGATTGTCACGCCCGGACCTTAGAGATCCTTTTAATTCTCTATTTGGTTAGGTCAGGGTGTGACTAGGGTGGGCAATCTATGTTTTCTATTTCTTTGATGGCCTGGTATGGTTCCCAATCAGAGGCAGCTGTCTATCGTTGTCTCTGATTGGGGATCATATTTAGGCAGCCTTTTCCCACCTGTTTGTGGGATCTTGTTTTTGTGTAGCTGCCTGTGAGTAGCCCAGAACGTCACGTTTCGTTTTCTTCTGTATTGTTTTTGGTGAGTTTCATAGTTATTAAACATGTGGAACTCTAAGTACGCTGCGCCTTGGTCCATTAATTCAGACGATCGTGACACAGATATTATTCATCCTAATCAGACAAGTTTTTTACATGGACGATACATTGGAGATAATGTAAGACAAGTACTGGAAACAATAGAATACTATGAAATATCGGGGACACCAGGCCTGATTTTCATAGCTGATTTTAAAAAGTCTTTTGATAAAGTACGACTGGAGTTTATATATAAATGCCTAGAATATTTCAATTTTGGAGAATCTCTTATAAAATGGGTTAAAGTTATGTATAGTAACCCTAGGTGTAAAATGGTAAATAATGACTACATCTCAAAGTTTTAAACTGTCAAGAGGAGTAAAACAAGGTTGTCCACTATCGGCATTTCTATTTATTATTGCCATCAAAATGTTAGCTGTTAAAATTAGATCCAACAATAATATTAAGAGATTAGAAATCCGTGGCTTAAAACAAACAATGCTGATGATTCATGTTTTCTTTTTAAACCACAATTAGAATCCCTCCACAGCCTCAGAGGATCTAGATACTTTTGCTAACCTCTCTGGATTAAAACCAAAATATGATAAATGTACTATATTAGATCACAAAAAAATTCAAATTTTACATTACTGTGTAGTTTACCAATAAAATGGTCTGACGGGGATGTGGACATACTCGGTATACAAATCGTGATAAATAAAAACATATACCAATTTCATTTAAGGACCCAAAAAATTGACAGCTGTGCCATATGAATTGCAAAATAGTTGGGAAGAGATTTTTGATGTACCAATTCCATGGCACATGGTTTATTAATTGACACGCAAAACAACGCCGGATTCAAGAATTTATTTAAACTATTATACAAAATTCTTGCAACCAATAGAAAGTTATATATATATATATATATATGATACAACTTTCTCAGCTCTGCAGATTTTGCTATGAGAAAGCAGAGTCATTAGATGATTTATTTTGGTACTGTCCATATGTAGTTTGTTTTTGGTCACAGGTCCAGGAACGGCTGAAGAATTGCAACATTTACCTAGAACTAACGCTGCAGATAGCAATACTGGGTGATTTGAAAAGTCATAATCAATCAATAATATTATTATTATTTTAACAAAAATGTTTCTTTAATTTACAATCTGTAGAAGCTATGAGAATAGAAAGGTTCAGTACTTTTGAAGCAGATCCACAGATGATGCAGTCTCTATTGCGCTCCACACTGTCCTTTCACACCTGGACAAAAGGAACACCCATGTGAGAATGCTATTCATTGACTACAACTCAGCGTTCAACACCATAGTGCCCTCAAAGCTCATCACTTAGGGGCATCTGCCAGGTGGTAAGGGTAGGTAACAACAAATCCGCCACGCTGATCCTCTACGCGGAGGCCCCTCTGGGGTGCGTACTCAGTCCTCTCCTGTACTCCCTGTTCACTCATGACTGCACGGCCAGGCATGACTCCAACACCATCATTAAGTTTGCCAATGACACAACAGTGGTAGGCCTGATCACCGACAACGATGAGACAGTCTATAGGGAGGAGGTCAGAGACCTGACCATGTGGTGCAAGGACAACAA
Source organism: Salvelinus namaycush (assembly GCF_016432855.1). Lineage (NCBI taxonomy): Eukaryota > Metazoa > Chordata > Actinopteri > Salmoniformes > Salmonidae > Salvelinus > Salvelinus namaycush. The sequence goes on along the minus strand of NC_052328.1, from coordinate 10,604,963 downwards.
GACAAAGGAGATGATTGTGGACTACAGGAAAATGAGGGCAGAGCACGCTCCCATTCTCATCGACGGGGCTGTAGTGGAGCAGGTTGAGAGCGTCATGCTCCTTGGTATCCCCATAACCAACAAACTAACATGGTCCAAGCACACCAAGACAGTCGTGAAAAGGGCCCGACAAAACCTATTCCCCCTCAGGAGACTGAAAAGATTTGGCATTGGTCCTCAGATCCTCAAAAGGTTTTACAGCTGCACCAGAGGGCATCCTGACGGGTTGCATCACTACCTGGTATGGAAACTGCTCGGTCTCTGAACGCAAGGCACTACAGAGGGTAGTGCCTACGGCCCAGTACATCACCGGGGCCAAGCTTCCTGCCATCCAGGACCTCTATACCAGGCGGTGTCAGAGGAAGGCCCTAAAAATTGTCAAAGACTCCAGCCACCCTAGTCATAGACTGGTCTCTGCTGTCACACGGCAAGCGGTACCGGGGCGCCAAGTTTAGGTCCAAAAGACTCCTTAACAGCTTCTACCCCCAAGCCATAAGACTCCTGAACATCTATCAAATGGCTACCCAGACTATTTGCATAGCCCCCCCCTTCTACACTGCTGCTACTCTCTGTTCTTATCTATGCATAGTCACTTTAATAACTCTACCTACATGTATATATTACCTCGATTACCTTAACACCAGTACCCCCGCACATTGACTCTGTACTGGTACCCGCTGTATATAGCCCCGCTATTGTTATTTACTGCTGCTCTTGAATTATTTGTTATTTTTAGCTCTTACTTTTTTAAGGTATTTTCTTAAAACTCCGTTGTTAGTTAAGCGCTTGTAAGTAAGCATTTCACTCTAAGGTCTACTACACCTGTTGTATTTGGCGCATGTGACAAATACATTTTGATTTGGTGCTGGAACACTAGGCTTTGGATACCAACAGAACAACTCTGCTTTGGATACCAATAGTGTTGGACCACTCAACCCCAGCAGTCAGCTGCTAAGGAGCCGCTAAGGATCGTTTTTTTTTTTTAAAGCTAATTATTGATTGTTTTGTTCTGATTTAATTCATTTATGTTGGCCTACTTAACTGTTTTAATTATGCCTGTGAGGAGTGGGCTTCTTTCAATTATCTGTCTAGATTTCTCATAATATGATTATTTGTCTGAAGTTTCAGTATCTGCTGTGTTTTCGTATTGACTGTGTTGTTATTCCCGCTATTTTGATTGCATTGTTTATGTTGTGTCTGATGTTTCAATTACTTTTCAGTCTGAGCTCTTATAGTCTGCATTCCGTTTTATTGAATTAGTGTGTTTTGCCTGTTTTTGTCTGTGTTTATGTGTTTGTCTAGTGGCCGGTGTGTGGCTGTGATGTTTGTGACTAGCTGTGACTGACTGTCGTTTTGTGTTTACTCTCTCCCTCTCTGGCTGCTGATGTGCCACATGTAGAGGCTCTAATGAACAGTCTCCATCAAAGCCATGGCAAAGGGCAGCCACCTCACCCCTGAGTGCTGCCAGCTGTAGAGCGGAGGAGACGGAGGCACTGCGGCGTGGTCATGTCGACCTGAACGGCAACCTGCACCACAGTGGACCTGTAGCTTCAGGTGCGTGGGAGAGATTTGAGAGACACCAGAAGGCCCTGTCTGCACACGGAGAAGATACTGAATCAGAGGAGGGTCAACATCATGGCTGCCCAGGTAGGGAAGGAAATACTGTAACTTTACAACTTTCATCACTGTTAACATTACTTCAATAACTCTTCTCTGTTACCATTACTTCACAACTGAAGGGGGTGTGAGGATGGGGTGCTGTGGGATTATTTAAGATCAGCTTTGAGCCTCCCGAGTGGCGCATCGGTCTAAGGCACTTCATTGTTATGGCTTCACTACAGCCTGGGGTTCGATCCCGGGTTTTGGCACAACCGGCCGTGACCGGGAGTCAATCAATCAATCAAATGTATTTATAAAGCCCTTCTTACATCAGCTGATGTCACAAAGTGCTGTACAGAAGCCCAGCCTAAAACCCCAAACAGCAAGCAATGCAGGTGTAGATGCACGGTGACTAGGAAAAACTCCCTAGGAAGAAACCTAGAGAGGAACCTTGCTGTGAGGGGTGGCCAGTCCTCTTCTGGCTGTGCCGGGTGGAGATTATAACAGAATATGGCCAAGATGTTCAAATGTTCATAGATGACCAGCATGGTCAAATAATAATAATCACAGTGGTTGTAGAGGATGCAACAGGTCAGCACCTCAGGAGTAAATGTCAGTTGGCTTTTCATAGCCAATCATTCAGAGTATCTCTACCGCTCCTGCTGTCTCTAGAGAGTTGAAAACAGCAGGTCTGGGACAGGTAGCACGTCCGGTGAACAGGTCAGGGTTCCATAGCCGCAGGCAGAACATTTGAAACTCGAGCAGCAGCACGACCAGGTGGACTGGGGACAGCAAGGAGTCATCAGGCCAGGTAGTCCTGAGGCATGGTCCTTGGGCTCAGGTCCTCTGAGAGAAAGAAAGAGAAAAAGAAAGAGAATTAGAGAGAGCATACTTAAATTCACACAGGACACCAGATAAGACAGGAGAAATACTCCAGATATAAAAGACTGACCCAAGCCCCCCCGACACAAACTATTGTGAGGCTGAGACAGGAGGTATCAGGAGACACTGTGGACCCATCCAACGATAACCCCGGACAGGGCCAAACAGGCAGGATATAACCCCACCCACTTTGCCAAAGCACAGCCCTCACACCACTAGAGGGATATCTTCAACCGCCAACTTACTATCCTGAGACACGGCCGAGTATAGCCCACGAAGATCTCCCCCATGGCATGAACCCAAGGGGACTCCCATAGGGTGGCGCACAATTGGCCCAGTGTCATCTGAGTTAGGGGAGGGTTTGTCCGGGGGGCTTTACTTGGCTCATCGCGCTCTAGTGACTCCTTGTGGTGAGACGGGCACCTGCAAGGTGACCACGGTCGTCAGTTGAACAATGTTTCCTCCGACACATTGGTGCACCTGGTTTTCGGGTTAAACGTGCAGGTGTAAAGAAGTGCGGCTTGGGGGGGTCATGTTTCGGAGGACGCATGACTCGACCTTCGCCTCTCCCGAGCTCGTTAGGGAGTTGCAGCGATGAGATAAGATCGTAATCACAAAATTGGGGAGAAAAAGGGGTCAAATTACAACAACAACAAAAATGCTTTGTAGTAGGGTTTTAGATGTGCCACCTCTGGCAAGAGACCAGAGGTGGCAGAGCGGAGTGCTCGGGTTGGGGTGTAGGGTTTGAGCATAGCCTGAAGGTAGGGAGGGGCAGTTCCTCTTGCTGCTCCATTGGAAAGTACCATGGTCTTGTGGTGGATGCAAACTTTGACTGGAAGCCAGTGGAGTGTGCAGGGGAGCGGTGTGACATTAGAGAACTTTGGAAGGTTGAACACCAGGCGGGCTGCAGCATTCTGGATAAGTTTCATGGGTTTGATGGCACAAGCGGGGAGCCCAGCCAACAGCGAGTTGCAGTAGTACAGACGGGAGATGACAAGTGCCTCAATTAGGACATGCTCCACTTCCTGTGTAAGGTAGAGTCGTACTCTACAGATGTTGTAGAGCATGAACCTGCAGGAGTGAGTCACTGCTTTGATGTTTGCAGATAACAACAGGGTGTTGTCTAGGGTCACGCCAATGTTCTTTGCACTCTGGAAGGGGGACAACCACGAAGGAGAGGTCTTTGAGCGGCCAGGCCTTCCCCGGGAGGAAGAGCAGGTCTGTCTTGTCGACGTTGAGCTTGAGGTGGTGGGCCGACAGCCAAGCTGAGATATCTGGAAGGCATGCAGAGATGTGTGTCGCCACCTGAGTGTCAGAAGGGGGGAAGGAGAAAAGTAGTTATGTGTCATCCGCGTAGCAATGATAGGAGAGGATATGACAGAGACAAGTATCTTGGTGTATAGAGAGGAGAGGGCCTAGAACCGAGCCCTGGGGGGCACCAGCAGTGAGAGGACGTGGTGCAGACACAGATCCTCTCCACGTCACCTGGAGCGGCCTGCCAGGTAGGATGCAATCCAAAAGTGTGTAGAGCCTGAGACGCCCAGCCCTGAGAGGGTGGAGAGGAGGATCTGATGGTTCACAGTGTTGAAGGTAATGGATAGATTTAGGAGGATGAGAACAGAGGATAGAGATTTAGCTTTGGCAGTGTGGAGAGCCTTCATCCCACAGAGAAGAGCAGTCTGTTGAGTGACTCGTTTTGAAGCCTGTCTGGTTAGGGTCAAGAAGATTGTTCTGAGAGAGATAGTGAAAGAGTTGGTCAGAGACAGCACGCTCAAGTTCTTTGGAAAGAAAATAAATAAGGGCTACCGGTCTTTAGTTTTTGACGTCACAGGAGTCAAGTAGGAAAGAAATTAATCGAAGGCAGACGTCAGGGGGTTGAAGTCACCAAGTACGAAGAGCGGTAAGCCATCGTCAGGAAATTAGCTTACCAAGGTGTCAAGCTCATTGAGGCACTCTCTAAGGACACCTGGTGGGCGATAAATGACAACAATGTTAAGCTTGAGTGGACAAGTGACCGTGACAGCATAGAATTCAAATGAGGAGATGGGCAGGTGAGACAGGAGAAAAGAAATACAAATTTCCACTTAGGAGAAATGAGTAGCCCTGTGCCACCACCGCGACAACCAGATGCTCTCAAACTGAACTATGAGAGTAAACGTAGTCAGATGAAAAGAGAGTAGCTGGAGTAGCAGTGTTCTCTGGGGTGATCCATATCTCCGTCAGGTCCAAAAGGTCAAGGGACTGAAGGGCAGCATAGGCTGAGATGAACTAGGCGTTCTTGACCGCAGATCGGCAGTTCCAAACGCTGCCAGAGACCAGGAATTCCACATGGGTTGTGTGCGCAGGGTACACTAAATTAGAAGGGTTGCAGCCAAGGGGTGGGGAGCGTCTGTAAAGCCTACGGGGAGAGGAGCGAACTAGGATAGAAAACACACACATAGTTGCCAAAGCTACAAAAGAGCAAAATGAGATTGAGAATAACTAGGGAAAATACTCAAGGGAGACAGTGGTGTGGAGCCTTCCTCTCATAACACTGCAGAACCCTCTCTGTTTCGGCGACCATCTTAGTTTTGCGACGAGACCGCTGCTTACAGCTGCCGCTTTGAAAACAGGCAAGACTGAAGTGCTAATTGCCTTGCAAAAGGTGAAGAGCACACAAGCACACCTCCCGGTACTAATTGCTGATTGCCTAGGAGAGGTTGAAACCCCTCCCCCTCCAATACAGCCACTGATTACCAAAACAACAACAGTCACAAATTGCCCTGCTCATTAATCCTGGTTGATATGTCAACAATCATCTGCACGTTAATAGCATTCAGCAGTTCACACACCAAGTAGGCTACTGGGAAGACAGGCAGCACTTAAAGGAGATGGCCCTAGCAAGCAAAAACAAAGACAGTAATTATACTTATAATGTAGATATCAGGAGTCCTCTAGCAATATAATTTAGCACCATTACTTCACAACTGTCATTACAGTTACCATTACTTCACAACTGTTAGTTATCAGTTACCAGTACTTCACAACTGTCATCACTGTTAGCATTATCATGATAAATGTCTGTGAGATGACGTAGTTAGATGAAGTTGTATACTGTAGCGAGATGTTGTGACAAATCCAGCTTTGAATGGCAGTTGAATCAAGTTGTTAGGCGAATGATTGGCGGTTGGATTAAGTTAAGAGCACAGTTTATTCAAGACGGCTCAAATCACGCTGTGATGTTACAATGATCTCCTCAGCTGGAGAGAGTTGTTGTGGAAACAGGCACAGGCACAGTCACTTCCTTTCCATCTACACGCCCCAATACATACAATTAGCATAATGCACACGCAAACAAACACCTAAAGACCCATTGGTAACAAACACTGCACACACCTTCAGTTTCACACAAAATACTTTGTGTGAGATGATAAATCAGAGCAAAACTAGTCTGCTCACGCTGTAAGGTGGAGGACGCCTGTGATGCAGAATCAAACAATATAACAAGGTTAGCATTTAATAGCATACCATAAAACAAATTTAATAGAGCCTTTCACCAAAAGAAAGCTTCAGCCTTGCGAGAATAACACCTCTAAAATTCTCTGCACACACGGATGTGTGCATGAACACACACACAAACACACATACAGACTGCCTGACCCATCCATTTTCTCTCTCTTCCTGCTCTGCCATGTTTCCTGGTCCAGGATTGAGAGCTGCTGAGTGTTTGGTTAAGGGGGCTATGGAGAGTGCCGAGCATCCAGTGGGGGGCGGCGATGAAAGCCCCTCTGAAGCTGACTCTCTATGGGGGACGGACGAGCCACTGAGGGTGGGCCACCGAGGCCAGATGAGCCCTGACTGCTGCGAGGACATGGAGGACACAGAATCTCTGGTGTCTCATTGTCTCCTCTCCCCCAGCTCAGGAGCAGAGGAGTCCAGCCACAGCCTCAGCCCAGCCTGGGCCCTGGCCTTCTATGGAGGGGACTGTTTTAGTCAGGATGTGGTGGAATATGCTAGGAACTTGGGACAGCATAGTGAGTCCCCGTGCCTGGAGCTGAAAACACAGGTGGGTAACCTGGGAGGAAAAGCCATTGAGCTTAAATATAATAGACTAGCTATGAGTGATGACAGACCATACAGATACCATGGTCTCAATGTTTGGAATAGTGCTTTTTTTGTAAATGTGTAAATATGTGACTCATTTTAGAAGACGTGGTAAATGTATACTGTGATACTTCAAAGATTCAACATGATTAGTTACTACTTTCTACCAAATGGTACATAATGAAAAAGTTACATGCATCTGAAATAAACAATAATTAGTTATTATATCATAATTATGTGATTATCTATATAAATGCCAGAGAACAAGCAGACTAAAATAAAGCGAAATCATGTTTAATGTTTAAGGCAAGTAGTGTCATTTCCTGAGGCTGTTCTAATTCTACTGTTCAACATTCACTTAATGCTCACTATATTAAAAGGACTCCTCTCTCTTTAAAATTGATTTTATCCAGTTAGTGTTTGTTGCATTGCAGCCAATGATGAAGCTCTATTCATTTCGTTATGGCATTACGGTAATGCCAATTACATAGGAGTGGCACTTTTGATATAAAGCATGCACCCTCTATTAGTCTCATCCATCTCATTTAAAATGAATGGATTGAATGATGACCTATCGTAGAGAATGTGCTACTCCCTTGCAGTTTGAGCATGCACAAAATAGTATCATTGACATAATTTACTATGAATAATTAACTAATTTACTAATGAATAATTAAATGGTAATTAGACTTTCAGTCAAACTCCATGTTTGGATAAGTGCATGCATTTCATGAAAAAGCTATGAGATTATTAGTTAAAACCAAGCAAAACAACATTATTAGCTGAAGCAAATCAGCATATAATCATGATTTGAGGTGAACAGGAAGAGAGTTGGAGGTTTTAGGGTAATTGTGGCACATTATTTTCTCCATATCTATCTACCCTTCGACATAAAATCCATTAGCATGTGTAATAGAATAATGATGGGCTGTCCTTCTCTCTGTATGCTTTGATGGTACTGATGTACGTTTTTATCTGCTCCTTCACTGGAATAGTCTGACTGCCCCACTCTCATACCTTAAAGACCGACTGCTTTAAAAAAAGCAACAAATCCCTTTGAAAGCGGCCTATGTGGCATCGATATAAATCAGAAACAGTTATTCTAGTGTCAAAATGTACTACAAAGTGTAAATAGTCATCAAGTCAGTCTTGTCTAAAATGGAGTTTGGAACATCTGTGCGTCACAACGGGTAAATGAAGGTTGGGTTTTGATTTGGCGATGTCCATTTGCCCACTAACATGGGGGTGAACAGCTGTGTTGTTTGCTCTCTATCAAATAGCATAGACAGTGAGACAGACCTGCCCGGCAGCTCCGACTTTGTTTACATAAGACAAGTCACACATATATTTACTTCAGAAATAGAGCACCAAAAAACTTCATGTAAACTTACGCAACTAAAACATCCTCTGCAAAAACGTCAAAATTATTTACAGATTTCTTGAGTTATATTAGATTAATTCTGGTGATTTTGATTATGTGAAATAGGCTTATGCGTCTACAATGTCTCATGAGGGGAAAAACATAATTAACCAAACGCGGAATCGGTCAGGAAACACACCTCCAATACTGAAATCTTGTTTTTCTAATGAGCAACAGATAAACATGCTTGCTAATCAGCGTGTTCAGTGGCTCTTTAAGAGCCATGGGTCCATATCGGTGTTATATTGTAGACTCTAAAGCCCTGTTTCCATTGGCACTTTGAAGTTAACCCGGGTTGGGCTAGCCTTGGTTGGCTAGATCGAATTATGTTTCCACCACAGCCTACAGAAACGAGAAATTATGTCATGTTGCTAGGTAGCCAATATGTGACTGCAGCTGGTTTCGCAAATGTTGCTAGCTAGCTTTTAATTCCTTCTAACCATGCTGTAACTAACGTTACCCCATACTCATGCCAGTAAGACTCAGAGCCATGTATTTTGCTTGCTAACATTAGCTAGCTAAACAGTTAGTATTGTCACTAGCGTAACAGGCTAGCTAGCTAGCTTAATTCCTACCTTGCTTGCCACGGCTTTGACTATTAGCTAGCTAGCTAACCAAGCAAACCAGACAGGTTTGATATAATGTAGCTAGCTAGCTTTCAATACGACCTGGCCTGCTAAAACTCCTGCTAGCCCACATTAGCTAGCTAACTAGCTTGTTTCAACTCTAATTTGCTAGCTAACGTTGGGTAGCTAGTATTCGAGGGCTGACTGTTCTCATAAAAGTTTGTGTTGTGCAAAAAATGTATGAAGGGTCCAGCTATGGTGGTAATTCGTGTAATGTCTGACTACTGCAGTACTGATTGTCCATGTGCTAGCTAACAGCAACAAGCCCAGACGAGCAAGCTTAAAGTTGTCAGCATCCAGTAGTGATCAGCCGGTGGTTGCATAGTAACGGCGTCACCAGCCTGAATTCGAATCGAGCTGGCACCGGTTATGAAACTGGGCTGTGCTGGTCTGGGGTTCCCTCGACAATTTGGCCCTAATTTTAAGTGTCAGTGGAAACGGGGCTTAAAAGGCTCTTCATGTACTGTATATATATATACCTTTGGGGAAAGGGTTAATAATGGGTTCTTCGGCTATCCCTGCTATGACAACATTTTCACCCAACGAAAAACCGAACCTTTGGCGAAAAGGTTCTACCTGTGAACAAAATAAAAGGGGGTTCCTCCAGGGACAGCCAAAGAACCCTTGACAGTTCTAAAGTGTACGATCTGAATGGCTTGGTGTCTACTTTGTTTTATGCATTAAATGTTCTACTTGTAGGAGCTTCAACAGCAGCTTATGATCGAGACGAAGAGTCTGAAAAAGACCAGACATTTCTACCAAAAGCTGCTCCATCAAGAGAGAAAAAACAAACGTACCAATCAATCCCTCATGACTTTTACAATTTCTACTATGGGGTTGATACATAGAGAAATAAACACGCCATTTCAATGTGTTTTTCTGCTGAAGGTTCGGATGCTAGATTGATGCTGTCCAAACTCAAAGTCCAGCTTGAGGAGTTGAGGTCCAAAGTGGAGTTTCTAGACTCTATAAAGAAATATCTGGAGGTGCGGACAGGTTGAACAGAAATAGTCCCCACATACTAACACAAAGCGCCTTCGGAAAGTATTCAGACCCCTTGACTTTTTCCACATTTTGTTACGTTACAGCCTTCATCTAAAATTGATGAAATAAAACATGTTAGCCTTCAATCTACACACAATACTGTATAATGACAAAGTGAAAACAGGTTTTTAGAAATGTTTGCAAATTTATTGCAAATAAAAAACGGATACCTTATTTACATAAATATTCAGACCCTTTGCTATGAGACTCAAAATTGAGCTCAGGTGCATCCTGTTTCCATTGATCATCCTTGCGCTGTTTCTACAACTTGATTGGAGTCCACCTGTGGTAAATTCAATTGATTGGACATGATTTGGAAAGGCACACACCTGTCTATATTAAGATCCCACAGTTGACAGTGCATGTCAGAGTAAAAACCAAGCCATGAGGTCAAAGGAAATGTCCATAGAGCACAGAGAGGATTGTGTGGAGGCACAGCCAAACTGAGCAATCGGGGGAGGAGGGCCTTGGTCAGGGAGGTGACGAAGACAGAGTTCCCTGTGGAGAAGGACAACCATCTCTGCAGCAGTCCACAAATCAGGCCTTTATGGTAGTGACCAGACAGAAGTCACTCCTCAGTAAAAGGCAAATGACAGCCCGCTTGGAGTTTGCCAAAAGGTACCTGAAGACTCTCAGACCATGAGAAACATGATTCTTTGATCAGATGAATTTGATTGTCATTAAGGGATATTGTGTGTAGCTTGATAAGGAAAAAACTATTTCATCAATTTTAGAATAAGGCTGTAATGTAACTAAATGTGGATAAAGTCAAGGGGTCTGAATAATTTCCGAATGCACTGTACACTCCCATATCGTGGATTGTTTGTTGGTTCTGATTGGTTGTTGGTTCAAATCATTGATTGGTTACTGGTTCTGATGGGTTGTTGGTTCATATCTGTGCCTGGTTGTTTTGGTCAGGTTCTGAGTGTGGATCAATGGGGTGTGGATGTGTCCCTCCTTCCCTCCCTGGCAGCCTCTGATCCAGGGAGCCCTCTGGATCTCCAGCCCTCAGAGGATCCTGCCGTGTTAGGATTGGTGTCTTTGTCTGGGGCAGGGACAGGGAAGAGCAGCCTACAGGCCGCCACACCCCTAGATTTCATGTCCTACCTCTATGCCAGGTAACACTAACTATATATCAGGTTACAGTAAAAGGTTTAGGTTAAAATAATACATGAACTATTAAACCCATGAGTGTGGTTAACAGTGTATTAGCAAGTATGGTTTAAATCAGGGCTTTCCTATTCCCGTTCTGGAGGGCCGAAACACTTCTGTTTTTTGTTTCTACCTTGTAGTTAATTGCACTCACCTGGTGTCCCAAGTCTGAATCAGTCCCTGATTAAAAGGATGAAAACCAGAGGTGTTTTGGCCCTCCAGGACCGGAATTGTAGCCTCGCAAAGCCGCCTTATCCTGCAAGCTTACATAAAACGTTGCACGAATATCATTTTATGTAAGCTTGCAGGGTCAGGTGGCTTTGAGGCTACTGGAAATGGGCAGCCCTGTTTTAAATGGTGGCCCTCTAGTGGTCAATGTGTTAAACTGAGCATCACAGTTTACTGTCCATCATCATGCCTTTGATTGCTGAGAAAATGTAACGTTAATTTATGCCTACATAGGGCACAATAAGACATTTCTGTTAATTTATATCTGTGTCCAAACGTGTTTCACTGATTTGTCCTAATTCTTTTAGACATGTGTGGTGCGATCGCTTAGATATTGCATTCAACAGATAAACTGAACTCTTTTCTAACTCGTCCTCTGACAGAAATGCTCCATTGGAAGGTTACATCCAACAGTTCCTGTACACGTACCGCTATTTCTGTACCCCTCAAGAACTCCTTCAGTTCCTGATGGACAAATTCACCAGTGCAGCAGCAGGGTATGTAGGCTACCGTGGCAGAAATGGAAACAGACATAAAACAAAATAGATTTCCATGCTCTTTGGATGGTGGCCTGACACCTTGTGTTTGCATATAAATATAATTGGAATGTCCGTTCGTGGAATTAATGTCTGGTCTAATAATTGTCTATGGTAAAATGCTAATTGAAGAAATTAATAAGAAAATGTATGGCCACTTGTAAAATAAAAATGAAGCCTAATTGGCAGTACTACTATAACTGTCTGTATAAAATGTGGTGAAACAGCATTTGCCCTAGTACTTTAGAGGCAGCAGCATCTACCGGACCAGTAACTTCTCAGCACATTTCTGCTTCTTAGTTCAAAATGAACCTGCTCTGTCGCAGTCCGCCATTGTAAACTATTGAAGACTACACGCAGAAAAGTCGTGCTATTTTGTATTTGAGCAATATGATTGGCCATTCATTCAAGAATCACTACGCTTTTGAACCTGTCGTGCCACCTCTGCTTCCATAACATTAGAATGAGGTCAAATAAGAAAACTGTAAACATGGGCCTGTTTAAACAAGGATCAAATTTTTCCACAACTATAATTATGTTGGCGTGAATGCTGCCTTTGAAAATGAGCTACATTCTATCATACTTGTCTTATTCATTTTACTTCATGAAAATTTGACAAAATGGTTTAACATTGATAACATAATTCAAAACCAGTAAGCTGCGATTGGGATAAGTCCAACTTTCTTCCAGCATGTTTATGAATTTGTTACTTGAGTGTATGAATCCAGGATGGAAGTCCTTTGTTGCAATAACTGAATATTATCAAAGTTTGATTGAATAGGGCCATACAATTCAATTAGCCAGCTTTTCCATTCCTTTCCATCGTTTCCTGCAATACTCTGATTACATCATCATTCAAATGAAATAAAACTGTATTTGTATCGGACGTTTTACAAAAGGAAATTCATAGCACATGAATTTCTGAAACCCACAGAAATCATTTGCTTTCCTAACAGTGTTGTCCATATTCTGCCTTTTTGTTCCCATCTCCTGAGAGAAGATCTCGCTGCCTTCATTTAAATTCTTCTATACATTTTTTGTCCTGTTTTCTTTGTGGGCAAACAGTATATGCCTGTTCAGGGTCCCCTTGCGATGGAAGCGTTTCCCACAGTCACATGATTTCTCTCCTGTGTGACACTTTATATGCATTTTCAGGTATTATATTTAACCTTTATTTAACTAGACAAGTCAGTTAAGAACACATTCTTATTTACAATGACAGCTTACCGGGGAACAGTGGGTTAACTGCCTTGTTCAGGGGCAGAACGACAGATTTTTACCTTGTCAGCTCAGGGATTCGATCCAGCAACCTTTTGGTTACTGGCTATCTGCCGCCCCATTAGGGACTTCTTGCGAGTGAATTTCCCACAGTGACCGCAGCTAAATGTTTTCTCCCCTGTGAGTCATATGTTTTGTTAGATTTTCCATATACTTTTTTTCTCTAAGTGAATCCTCAAGTGTGTCTTCAGCCTACCAGTCTCAGGGAAGCATTTGCCACAGTCAAGTCAGCGGTGAGTTTTTTTTAGACATGGTGCTGGGTTATCTCAATGGTGTTTTTGTACACAATGGAAGGTTGGGATCTAATGGTAGTTGATGTCAAGTCCTACTGGGTTGCTACTTAAGACTGAGCTGTGACTGGAGGCATTGTTTTTGATTATCTGAAGGGTCACAAGGAATGTGGAGACCCATTAGGTGGGTCACAGTGCGAAAAGGTTTGAGATCCAAGGGCTTAGTCCCTCTCGGTCATCCTGATCACATTCCCTTTTCACACAGGCAGGAGTGAAATCGAGTCTGGTGAAAAAAAATCCCTTGAAGCTGCTCTTCCTGCTGACTTGTCCTGAGTTCCTCCTGTTTCTCCTTAATCTGTGTGGGCTCTGTCCTCCTGCACCAGACTGGGTCTCCACTGCTGCTCACAGTGCTGCTGCTCAGGGATAACCCCGTTAGAGACAGCAAGAGAGAACCAGAGGGAGTCCATTCTACATAGTTTTATCTCCTGTGTGATCTGCAACAGTCTTCGCAGCCGGTCATTCTCCTCTTTAGATCGGGAAATCTACTCCTGGTACTCTGCTACCACATTCTCTACTACTGCAAGAATCTCTATGGCAACCGCCGATAACAAACGCTCATTCAGAAACATGCTCGGAGACTGGATTTTAGCCCTTTTGAGTGGACCCTTGAGTACTCGGTTCAATGGATCTTAAGTTCACTCAAGGAACGTTGAAAATCAAACCTGCCTCCAATTCTAGTTCTGTTTTCCTCTTCTGTTTTTCATCAGTTGTAAAGCCCAGAATGAACAACAGCAGCGCCAGCTGGACGGGTGTCTGTTCTGGGGTAGATGAGAACAAGAATGTGGATTGAGAAATGTTGCTCTAGAGCGGGGGTGTCTAACTTATTCCATGGAGTGCCTAGTGTCAGATTCTTTTGGTTTTTCCTTTTTTTTGGCAGATTTGTGTTTTTTCCTTTCAATTAAGATCTAGACAACCAGGTGAGGAGAGTTACTTACTAATTTAGTGACCTCAATTCATCAATCAAGTACAAGGGAGGAGCAAAAACCTTCAGACAATCGGCCCTCCATGGAATGAGTTTGACAGGTACTCTAGAGGAAGTTGGGTTCTGGGCTGGGATAGATAGATAGCTGGAGGGAGTTGCAGACTCATGTCTAGCACACAGAGGGAGAGGGAGTACAGACATATGTTTTTTCCCCCCTACAGTAGAGTTGGTCTCAAAACATCTTGTCATGACAAATCTAAGCCCAGGCCTGAATCACTTCTCAGAATATCAGGCCTGGCCCGGGCAGGAAATCAACTCTATTTTCAGAGGAATTTTGAAAAGTAGCTAGCCAGAATTAATTTTACTCTTTTGTAATAATGACATCGTTTTTAACCCCCCCCCCCAAAAAAACAACAACAACACTGTGCTTAAAATACTTTAGGCTTGAATATAGCTCATTTTCACCTTTTTAAATACATTGAAGATAATCTGTGTAACTAGAATGTCCGGTCTAGATATTCTATTTCTGTGCTTCTGTGTGATCTTCACATTCCTTTTTCTACCAGAGGTGGTCCAGATGGGTCAGGGGACAGTGCTAAGGTGTACCACCGGAGTCTGGACGTGCTGCAAACCTGGCTGACTGACTACATAATGGTGGACTTCAGGCCCAAGTCCAGCCTGCTGATGACCCTGGAAAACTTCCTCACCACTGAAGTAATTACAGAGCTGATCAATCATCAATTAATCACAAAAAAGCTAAATCCAGCCACTCAAGAAATTAATCATTGGATTAATGTCTCAACTGGTCCGGCAGGAAGCCTAGCGGTTACGAGTGTTGGGTCAGTAACCAAAAGGTTGCTGGTTTGCTTGTCTGAGCCAACTAGGTGAAAAATCTGTCTGTGCCCTTGAGCAAGGCACTTAATCCTAATTGCTCTGGATAGGCGCATCTGCTAAATGATGAAAATGTCAACTAATTAGCGAAATCTGTAGCAGCGTTGTTGCTCTTGTCTATTTTTCAGTGTTTAGACATGCAATACTCTGAAGGAGGGTTTTTGTAATGATCTGGTTCTTATTTAGGTGTCTCCAGTAGACAGTAGAGGAGAGAGGCTTTTGACCGCTCTTCAGAGGTCTCCCAGGAAGAGGTGGAGCCAAGGCTGTGGGAGCCCAATCAGCATGCAGGAGGATGATGGCGCACTGTCTGCCCATACCTTATGCAGAAAATCAGCTATTGAGTACTCTGGAAGGAAGGTCTATAAAAGGATTATTATGAGTACTATTATGTTGATGTTTTTCTTGCCAGAAAAGAAAATGGTTGGATCAAAGTACTGGAAGTTTGTCTGGCTCAAAAATAATCCATTTACACTATGTATTTCAACTGATGGGGACCGTCAGAGCTGCGTTGTATTCATTACGTGAATAATATGTTACATTAGCATCAAACATTGGCACCAAAGGGAAGAAAAGGGACTGAGTAAATGAGGGACTACCTGGACTTGTCCAATAAGAACCACAGTGTGTGCCCTAATCAGTACAGCGATGTATATACAGTGCTTTCAGAAAGTATTCATACCCCTTAACTTAGTCCACATTTTGTTGTGTTACAGTCTGAATTCAAAATGGATTAAATATTTTTCTCTCACCCATCTAGACAAAATACCCCATAATGACCAAATGAAAACATTTTTTTAGAAATGTTTGCAAATGTATTGAAAATTAAATACAGAAATATCTAATTTACATAAGTATTCACATAAGTATTCAATACATGTTAGAATCATCTTTGGCAGTGATTACAGCTGTGAGTCTTTCTTGGTAAGTCTCTAAGAGCTTTGCACACCTAGATTGTACAATATTTGCACATTGTTCTTTTTCAAATTCTTTAAGCTCTGTGTAGTTGGTTGTTAATCATTGCTAGACAGCCATTTTCAAGTCTTGCCTTAGATTTTAAAGCCAGTTTAAGTCAAAACTGGAACTGGGCCACTCAGGAACATTCAGTTTTGTCTTGGTAAGCAACTCTAATGTATATTTGGCCTTGTGCTTTAGATTATTGTCCTGCTGAAAGGTACATTTGTCGCCCAGTGTCTGTTGGAAAGCAGACTGAACCAGGTTTTTCTCTTGGATTTTGCCTGTGCTTAGCTCTATTCCATTTAATTTTATCCAGCAAAAAACTTCCTCTTCCTTGCCGATAACAAGCATACCCATAAAATGATGCTGCCACCACCATGCTTAAAAATATGAAGAGTGGTACTCAGTGATGTGTTGTTGGATTTGCCCCAAACATAACGCTTTGTATTCAGGACATAAAGTGCATTTCATTGCCACATTTTTAAAAAAGTTTTACTTTAGTGCCTTATTGCAAAATGCATGTTTTGGAATATTTTTTATTTTGTACAGGTTTCCTTTTCGCACTTGTCATTTAGGTTAGTATTGTGGAGGAACTACAATGTTTTTGATCGATCATCATTTTTCTCCAATCACAGCCATTAAACTCTGTAACTGTTTTAAAGTCACCATTTGCCTAATGGGTAAAATCCCTGAACGGATTCCTTTCTCTCCGGCAACTAAGTTAGGAAGGATGCCTGTATCTTTGTAGTGACTGGGTGTATTGATACACCATCCAAAGTGTAATTAATAACTTGTCCATGCTCAAAGGGCTATTCAGTGTCGCTTTGGATTTTGTTACCCAATTGGTGCCCTTCTTTGCGAAACGTTGGTTGATTCTGTCTTTGAAGTTCACTGCTCGACTGAGGGACCTTACAAATTATCTGTATGTGTGGGGTACAGAGATGAGGTAGTCATTCAAAAGTCATGTTCAACACTATTACACATGCAACTTCTTATGTGACTTGTTAAACATATTTACTCCTGAACATAATTAGGCTTGCCATCACAAAGGGGTTGAATACTTATTGACTCAAGACATAAACATTTCTAAAAACATAGTTCCACTTTGACATTATGGGGTATTGTGTGTAGGCCAGTGACACTAAATGTAATCCATTTTAAATTGAGGCTGTAACACAACAAAATGGGGGGAAAGTCGAGGGGTCTGAATCATTTCTGATGATTTCTGTATCATTTCTGTATGTATTCAAAGCCAGAACCTTTCTAAGTTGATGTATCTCTGTAGAGCTTCCAGTGGAGGATATCCAGGGTGGTTGAGCCCCAGTCGACCCAGCCTAAAGACAAGGCCTACTCCATAGCAGCAGCCCTGCCCCGGCCCGACTACACCTCCCTTATGGATGACATCTCCAGTGCCTGCCTCAGAAGCGAGGAGAGACACCCCTTTAGTCAGAGTGAACACAGCGCCAAACACACGGCACAGCAACTCACTCTACTCCAGCAGGTACACACTGACATGCACACATGCACAGCCCACCAAATCATCCTGCTGCAACATATACACAGGCATACAATTTCTACCTCTCTCATGCAGTCACACTCACCCACAAACATTGTCATTTATAAACACTAGGTGGAGACAAATCACTCCTTTACAAATTTAAAACAGATTCACAGACCTACAGTATTTATTTACATTTACATTTGAGTCATTTAGCAGATAAATGTGTAAAATAAGCTTTTGGTTTGATTTTTTTTCTCCAAATGCAGGAAATGTTTCAAGCCTGTCACCCAATTCATTTCCTCAACTCTAAATCTCAAGGAGTCAGGGACAAAGCTGTTAGTGTCACCAAGTGAGTAAATATTCCCTGCGCTCCAAATATTTCAGTGGCTTTTCAGTCAAATTTGTTTGAAATACCAAATGAGTACACCAGAATGCATAATCTGAACACATTATCACTTGCTAGATAATGAGACATTCGTTCCAGTCAGCCACTGCATCCCTGACAATTTCTGTGACATAAAATAAACCATTCATCTACAGCCCAGTCTCTCGTCTGACTGCCTGTCTTCTGCCACAGACATGCGTCACACTCTGTTCCTCCAGTAGAGGGCAGCAGTCTATTTGTTAATGAAGGGACTCCACACGACAGCCACCTCCAACAGCTACTGAGATATGCCGACAGCGTCTCCAATTGGGTCTCTGCAGAAATCGTCATCTGTGATTCGTTAAAGGTGAGATCAACTAGTAATGAGGCTACAACTCTGTTGGACAGTACGGTGTGATCTCTATATCGATGTGCATCATTCATTCATTGAACACACACACACACACATCATTTATTTGAATTCACAGTCAGTCATTGTCCATTGAATCTAATTACATGAGATCCATCAGATGCACTTATATGATGTATTCTTTGTTTTCTGTAATGATTTGTGTGACTGCATGACCATCGGATCTCTCGTCTTCTTTTCTTGCTGCAGATCCAAGCGGCTTTGCTCACCAAGTTTCTCCTAATTGCCAAACACTGCTATGAGTCAAGAGACTTTGCCACGGCAATGCAGGTCCTTGGAGGCCTGGAGAATGTGATTGTCAGGCAATTACCGGTAAGTCTGCGTGCCTGCGTTTGAAACGCCACTCTATTCCCTACATACTGTACTGCACTACTTTTGACCAGAGCCATTTCGGAATCACCCCATGAAAAAAAAAAAGAAAAAATTCTACAAGAGACAGGTGGAACGTTTGTAAAGTAACGTACCTCGTAGGCCCTTAATGAAGGGAAATGTCTCTTTTACTCTGCTGTTATGGAAGCCAGAACATCAGAATTTGTGTTGCAACAAGATGTAGGAGGAAGTAACAGCACCGACAATGGGTGCTTACCCCATGAAGTGCAACAGAAACGTCCAGTTTAACTGTGTAAGTGTAACAACTGAAATTGATGTGTTCTTGTTGTTTCTCCATGTTCTAATAATATTCTACCTGTTCTAGTCAATGCTGAACTTTAAGGGAGTAAAGCTTCCCTAAGTGTGAGACAGATTTATTGGTTCTTGCTAAATGAAACACCTCTTCTCTTGCCGATAGGCTTGGAAACATCTGTCTACCAAGGTGTGTGAGGTCCTTGAGGATCTGCGAGCCGTGCAGGTGAGGCGTGCGTGTGTGGTGTGTGTGTGTGTGTGTGTGCCCTCTGCTGTACCAGAGACGTCGGGCTTCAGGCAAATAAACCGAAAGAACAACACCTTCAAGCAGCACATCTGTGTGTGAAATTCTGTGACATGCTCACAGCTGGCCAGCATTTTGTTACATTCATTTTTTTACTGATTTATTTAAACGATTGTTAGATAGAAACTAATCTTGTGCTATCACACCGTATTCTCATTTCAGAATGGCTGAAGGCTGGTGTAAAGTACTTAAGTAAAAATACTTTAAGTATTTATTTATGTCGTTTTTGGGGGGTATTTTTACTATTTTTGACAACTTTTACTTCACTACATTCCTAAAGAAAATAACGTACTTTTTACTCCATGCATTTTACCTGACATCCAAAAGCACTTTATAACTTTTGACAGAAATAGTCCAATTCACGCACTTACCAAGAGAACATCCCTGGTCATCCCTACTGCATCTGATCTGGCGGACTCACTAAACCCACATGTTTTGTTTGTAAATTAATGTCTGAGTGTTGGTGTTTGCGCCTGGCTATCTGTAAATTAAAATTGGGCCATCTAAACTCAGCAAAAAAAAAGAAACGTCCCTTTTTCAGGACCCTGTCTTTCAAAAATAATTCGTAAAAATCCAAATAACTTCACAGATCTTCATTGTAAAGGGTTTAAACATGCTTGTTCAATGAACCATAAACAATTAATTAACATGCACCTGTGGAACGGTCGTTAAGACACTAACAGCTTACAGACGGTAAGCAATTAAGGTCACAGTTATGAAAACTTAGGACACTAAAGAGGCCTTTCTACTGACTCTGAAAAACACAGAAAGAAAGATGCCCAGGGTCCCTGCTCTTCTGTGTGAACGTGCCTTAGGCATGCTGCAAGGAGGCATGAGGACTGCAGATGTGGCCAGGGCAATAAATTGCAATGTCTGTACTGTGAGACGCCTAAGACAGCTCTACAGGAAGACAGGACGGACAGCTGATCGTCCTCACAGTGGCAGACCACGTGTAACAACACCTGCATAGGATCGGTACATCTGAACATCACACCTGAGGGACAGGTACAGGATGGCAACAACAACTGCCCGAGTTACACCAGGAACGCACAATCCCTCCATCAGTGCTCAGACTGTCCCAATAGGCTGAGAGAGGCTGGACTGAGGGCTTGTAGGCCTGTTGTAAAGACAGGTCCTCACCAGACATCACCGGCAACAACGTCGCCTATGGGCACAAACCCGCTGTCGCTGGACCAGACAGGACTGGCAACATTCTCTTCACTGACAAGTCGCGGTTTTGTCTCACCAGGGTTGATGGTCGGATTCGCGTTTATCGTCGAAGGAATGAGCGTTACACTGAGGCCTGTACTCTGGAGCGGGACTGACTGTTACTTCTGATTTTGTCCCCCCCTTTGTTAAAGGGACACATTATTCAATTTCTGTTCGTCACATGTCTGTGGAACTTGTTCCGTTTATGTCTCAGTTATTGAATCTTGTTATGGTCATACAAATATTTACACATGTTAAGTTTGCTGAAAATAAACGCAGTTGACAGTGAGAGGAAGTTTTTTTTGTTGCTGAGTTTAGTTTGCATAATATAAGGGGTTGAAATCATTAAAACTTTTACTTTTGATACTTAAGTATATTTGAGCAATTCCATTGACTTTTGATATTTAAGAATATTTAAACCAACTACTTTTACACTTTTGCTCAAGTAGTATTTTACTGGGTGACTTTTACTTGAGTCATTTTCTATTAAGTTATCTTTACTTTTACTCAAGTATAACATTTTAGGACTTTTTCCACCACTGGTTATATATTTATTTTTATTTATTTAACCTTTATTTAACTAGGCAAGTCAGTTACGAACAAATTCTTATTTACAATGACGACCTACCCCGGCCAAACCCGGACGACGCTGGGCCAATTGTGCGCCTCCTTATGGGACTCCCAATCACAGCCGGATGTGATTCAGCCTGGATTCAAACCAGTGCCTCTTGCACTGAGATGCAGTGCCTTAGACCGCTGCGCATATAAAACCAAACTCGACGGAAAATATTCTCAAGTAACATACAGTACACGTGCCGACCTTGCAAAGAGGAGGGATTTTGCTCAACTTTATAGTTCATTTTTTTCATGAAATCAATGTTATAAATCAGTGGAAGAGTAAGACATCTGTTTGTGAATGCTCTTTCTCTCTCTCACTCACTCTTTTTTCCCTCTCTCCCCTCCCCCTCCCTCTTTGTCAGGTCTTTCTGAAGAGTGATAACCTGTGTCTGATGGGAGGAGAGCATGTGGGGAGGAGACCCACCCTCCCTGCTGTCCACATCCTGGCCATGCACATCCAGCAGCTAGAGATAGGAGCCTTCACTCTGACCAGTGGTGCCTACAAGTGGCCAAAACTCAGGTGAATGAACGCAATGCAATTTCTCAGGGCCGGTTTCTTGGACACAGATTAAGTCGTGGACTTAAAAGGGTGTTTTAAGGAGAATCTGAATGGAGTATTTGAAAGTGGGTTTAAATCAAGGACTAGGCTTATTTAGGGTCCGGGAAACCGGCACCTGGGCCTGTATTCACAAACTGTCTCAGAGTAGGAGTGGTGATCTAGGATCAGTTTAGCCTTTTAGATCACAATGAATAAGATTATATGGACAGGGAAAATGTGATCCTAAATCAGCACTCCTAATCTGAGATGCTTTGTGAATACATGCCCAGGATTATGTTTAATCTGAGTCTAGAAAATCTTGTAGCCTACACAAGGCCTATACACTCAAAATACTTGCCTATAGCGTTTATTTGCATGTATCTACATTTGAGATTAATTTTGGTCACCTTTGCACTGACAGGGATATCAACCTGACACTCATTGATAAACAGCATAAACTTGAGATTAACTTTCTCCCTCGATGTAACGAAGTGGGCCAAATTGCCATCAAACAAGTTTCCCTGTGTCCTTCTACCCACTCAAATATGGCGGCCAGATGCTGGGTTCACAGAAAGTCGCGGCGGACGATAATGACACAGCTGCTTATTCTGTGGCAGTCGTGTACGATTTGGGTTCCTCTACTAAAGCTAGCACACAGCCAGATGGTGTATCGGGGATGGGGTGTGATATTAGGAGATGTGGCACACCAGGTGCTCCGAGACGCATCGATGTTGACAGATGCTGTGGTCATAAGGGTCACGGTGAGAGGCAGCATCACAGCTGGTTATGATAGACCCTAGGTTCCCCGACTACTCTGGAAATCAGGTCACTTACTGTACTGTATATGGTGCAAGTGTTCAGTAAAGGGGTGGCAAACTATGTTTATGTTTCTGCCGCAGATGAACAATAGCAAACTCATTTTTCTCCTTTTCACTCTCTCTGTCTTGTTCTCCATCTCCATGGTGGCCCCAACTTTTACCGCTGCATTTGTCCTAATTTCCTGTACTTTCTTGTCACCCCTCTTTGCCACTTTATCTGCTTCTTTCCCCCCCCACACACACACTCTCACTCTCACTCTCACTCTCTCCTTCCTCACTCTCACTCTCTCCTTCCTCACTCTCACTCTCTCCTTCCTCACTCTCTCCTTCCTCACTCTCTCCTTCCTCACTCTCTCCTTCCTCACTCTCTCCTTCCTCACTCTCTCCTTCCTCACTCTCTCCTTCCTCACTCTCTCCTTCCTCACTCTCCAGGACCATAGCCAAGGTGGTGAGTCAAGTGCATGCATTCCAGGAGACGGTGCACTCCTTCACGCCTGACCCGGGGCTGCAGGCCTACATAAGACTAAGAATAGCCCACCTCAGCGGCTGTGACATCCCCCTGCTGGCTGCAGACAACGAGGCCAACTTCTACCACAACCCCGCTGACCGACACACCCGCAGGATCCAGGACACACTGAAGAGGGTGAAGGCCACCTTCCAGTGACCCACATCCTTGCTGATCTAGGATCAATTTGGTGTATTAAGTGATAATGAATATGATTATATGGACAGAGAGGACCTATTCCTAGCCCTGGTCAGACAACTACTCAACAGACTCCATCCCCTCCACACCCCACTGGGTTCCATTAGTAGCAGGGACTGGGTGGGGTGTCTGGGAAAACTGTTCATTTTTCTCTCTATTGGTAATAACTTTTTTTGTAAGAATCCAGCTCAACCTCCCACATTGCACCCCATAGCCTGACAACCCACCGGCTCACATCCAACTCCTTGATTCTCTCCAAAGCGGGCTACAATGTCAGGTGAAACGTTGAATGTTTTTTGTTGTTGTTGATATTGGGATGAGGAGAGTAGAAAACAGTATGGGACTTTTAAAAATCCTTCTGGTGGATGCATATGGATGCTCGCGTTTCTCTTACACGAATTTTGATCGCTAGTCTCCTGAGACAACATAATGATGATAATGTGCAACAATGTTTCATAATGAGTTGACTTAATGTCTTTAATTCACTGAGTGTACTCATGTATTATAGCTAAATTAGATATTTTGATACAACCACAGATAGCTAATGACCATTTTCATCCCTCCGGAGCACAATTTTAAATACATTGCCAATGGCTATTTGACATGATAATTACAGCATTTCAAGATACAAAAAAAATATCAAAATCATGATGTATTATGCTATTACGACTAAATGATTTCAAATACCTGAATAATTGCTATAGTTCCATACACTAACTGTTTTGTAAACAAACGTTAATGTTGCAATGTAACTACGGTGTATATAGGCAACAAATTGTTGCATAGTCATACTTGCAAAAGTGAAATTAGATTATTTTCTAAACATGTGATTTGCCAACTAATTGAAACAACTACAATAAATATTTTAACAGATTGAGTTTGCAGATTGAGGTTGATTAATGCTAAAACATCATGAAATCGTCTCTTTTTTTCCCCAGTCAGAAAATATATGAACATACCATGCATGTGTCAAAACAAAAAATACACATTTGCATAATAATACTACCATATTTAGCACATTGACATCTTATTAAGTTAATTATCGTTTAAATTATGTATTTAATATGAGAATTAAGTGCTGTAGTTACAATTATTGTATGCCTCCTGTCACTATTTCAAGCGTCTAAAAACTCTAAAAACGCAAAGTAAGCTACCTTGTAATGTTTCAGAGTCTGATGTAAATGTGCTAAATATGTTAGTTTATGCCAAATGCCCATTTTTGGTGTTTTCCCACATATGTTCATATATTTTCTGACTGAAAGAAAAGTTCATGATTTTTATATAATTCATCAATCAGGGGACGAGAATGTAGCCCACCATGCTTAATAAAATGAGAAGCAAACTCAATGTATGAAAATATGTATTGTATCCTACTTATGTTTTTGTATGGATTTATAGCAATACAACAAACAAACAAAAACTACCTGATCACCGAGGATCGGAGAGCATGCGACAGTGGCAGACTCATTGTGTGCGTGTGTCGGGGGTGTTATAGTTGTGCGTCCAATTTGTCTCCGACTACTAAGGACGTTGCCACAGAGGCGAGGAAATATGCTCTGTATGGAAGCGACTTCCCCCGGCGGCGTCCCGTGAGGAACGGACAGCTTCCATTGTTATCTGACGGGATCAGGGCACCTCTTCAAAGCACACGAGATAAAGGGTCGTAATTGGGAGGCTGAGAAGCAATAGTCAGATCATCGATAAAGGAGACATTCAATATATCCTTATCTGCATTGTCATAGCTAAGCGATCATTTTAGGGTTATTGTCCCTTAGCTGCTGGGGGTATTCCATCTGAAGAGACTGAAACACGTGAAGGGCTTCGCCATACAGAGAGAAGGGACACCTGGCGACATTGGCCTGGTTGGATCATTTTGGGTTGACCAAATTTCTTCAACTTCCCATTTCTAGATGTTTTTGGACATTCTTTCTGGAGAACATCTGTCTGGAATGCAATTTTGGATAGGCCTATTTGGGGATACTTTACGCAGTTGTAAGCTATGCAAAACCACATGTGCTGTAGCCATTGTAGGCGTTTTTCAGACTTCTTTACAGCTTGCTCTCCACTATTTACATTACAATCAAACCTGATTGTGTTGCTACTGTAATACCTTTGATCTGTAATGTTTAAACCGACTGCGCCAAATGCTGTCTATTGGGCCAGTGGCGCCAGTGCTCACCGGGGTATCGAAGAGGTGTTAATGCTAAACCATTAGAGCAGTATTTTACTTGCCTTTGCTTTACATTTGATTTTAGTGTCGTGGAAAGGGGCTGATATTTGGAAAGGAATGATGTAAATGATCGGACTGCAGGCTGAACAATGTTGGTGGTTATATTGCATATTGTGTAAAATCATTTAAATAATTTATTTCAAAGTGGTCAACTATAAAGGATTATAAAATAGCATTCCATTCCCATAAAATCCTAGAGGCCACAGTGATTGCCTGAAATGTATGCGTACGATCCTGGACCGGCAGAAAACGTTTCAATCAGGTGTGGGCAGAGCTCCACCACTTTTGGTTTAGTTTAATGAAAGATATTGATGCAAAAGCGTTAAAGGGAGGGGCAAAGTGCTGTTTTTAGACCGATTAGCCTCATGATTTGTCAACTCGTGCACAAATTCTCTGTCAATCATTTTGGATTTAAAAGGTCTAGGTAGCCTAGTCAGCCCAAATTGAATCAATAATCACAATAGACTGGGAGTTATTAGGCCTAAACTTGCGTAGGGCAGGCCTACATGATGCAAACATGCACAAAGCAGTTATATTGTCCAATCATGTTGCTGTCACTGTTTCTGTGTAGGCTAGAGGAAACACCCCTGTTAGTCTAGCTTTAAAATAGAATGAATATGAACAAGTACAAAGTTGCTGCAGTTTGACAGGGGTTTCATCCTCCCCAAGGCCAGGAGTTTTGCCAATACTTTTTTTTTTTTTACCATGTGACCTGATTAGAAAAACTCTGGTCCCATCATAGCCCATATAAAACCTTTTCACAACTGATTAATCACGTAATACTGTAGAAGGTCTGGAGTTTTACCTGTTTAGGTTACCAGATCAGGATAAACTACTGGCCCCAGGAACAAAGATCACCCCAGCACTCTGGAACCTGTGGTGCCACCTCTGGTGTCACGTCTCACTAACTTGTGTTGCAGCATGGTGTTACAGGTTAGGTCCTATTGAGGTTTCCTTTTTATTAGGTCTAGGCCTATGGCAAATCCTGTTATCTTGATTAGATAGTGTTTTTAATTGGTCTGCTGTTTTCAGTGTGAACTACTCGTTCTGGAATACAACTTAAACATCAAGTTCTTAGTTTTATTAAATACACACACTAGGCGTTTGTGTCAACATATAATATCCTTTGAACTATGATGCAGAGGAGGACTCTCCGCCTCTGTATGTGATGTTTCGCTATACTTTCAGCTAAGGCAGACAAATGCATGAGCTCAACTGGTTCTCACAGACGTGGTGGCGCCAGGGTTTCACACAATCACAGGATGTGTAAAGGCTTCAACAACGAGGCATTAGGCCTCAATCACTGGGAATCGATCAGGCGTTAACACGCCTTTGCAGATGCAAATTTTTAAGTTGGTCGGGACTTTATATGGAGGGCCCTCAACAGGTCTTGTCACAACACTCTCTGACCCTCCTTAGATAGTATGCTGACCAACACAGGGCTCCTAGAAGCAAACATGGTCAAGGTCTTCTCTGTAGACTGGCTCGCACAGAGCAATCACAACACCAACCCGAAAGAAGGACCTGTGGATACTATACCAACCTACTTCAGACCCCATGTTCCTTGTATGGTCCAGCCTCAACCGCCAACATTTTATAACAAGGTCTACCTCCAACCAAAACCAAAGACCACGAGGGTTGAACTCACGGATTCCACTGAAGAACCCCAAAATCTAGAATCCAGGTTGAGCTCACCTCTGCATCCGATAACATGCTCTTCCCCAAGTCGTAAGTACAATTTACTATACGATACAATAATAATAACAATAAAACATATATTTTACATGATTAATGGTGGTGTTTTATTGAAGTGTATTCACTGACATGTTATCACAGTTTCAGAAAACAGCGGGTACACCTCGGGGTATGACAGTGAGGCTGCCTCCTCGGAATGTCCCTCTGTGGAAGAGGCGAGCGAGGGAGAGAGAGACGAGGGCCAACGACGTGTGCGTACTAGGTTCACACCGGAGCAGATAGAAAAGCTGGAGAAGATTTTCAACAAGCACAAATATCCAGATGCTGGAGAAAGAGTCAAAACCGCACTGAAGTTGAACCTCTCTGAAACTCAGGTAAGAAAATAAACTAAATGTAAACTACCCACTGGACACGGATGTCAATTCAACGTCTATTCCACGTTGGTTCAAACAACGTTGACTCAACCCGTTTGTTCCCAGTGGATATGCACATTATTGTCATTAGGCCTATACAATGTGTATTTATATTTCATTCGATTACATTAGTGTTCATTTGGTTCTGATCCATTTTCATGTTATGTTTCAGGTGAGAACTTGGTTTCAGAACAGGAGGATGAAACTGAAAAGGGAGCTCCAAGACTTGCGCGCAGAGTACCCAGTTCAGTCTCAGATGATGTTCCAGCCCATGCGACCATTTCAGTACCACGGCTTCGGTGAACAGCAACTCTCCCCCGCTGCAAACCACGTGATATACCAGCCCATGGTGCAACAGATCCCCATGGAACAGATGGTTTCTCATCAACACCCGTTCGCACATTTCTACTAAGGACATTAACCTGCTACAGACTGAACTTTCCACTCTAACACTTTAAAATCAAGTGCAATCTAGTTGTTGTTTTCTCTTGGACGTGATTTTTTTCTTTTCTTTTTCTTTAAAGATGTACAGATGTTAAAAGTATATTTATAATTCAATAAAGTCAATCTTATATCACCTTACTTTTCTACTTTCGTATGCAATGTCAACATTTCCAAGTTTGACAGCGACAATAGTTGCTGTCAAGGGCCATATGGACAGGTTAAATAAATGCTGTTCAATGTAGGATGATCCCATTATTTTGATTACATGATTAGGGGTACCATGAATAGATCACATTGATCTATCGTTCAAGAATAGACGCTCCAGGGTCACGAAACGCAGTGTGGTTGGGGATCAGTTGGTTGGCTCTTGGGCCAGAGTTGTCAATCTGGTAGCTTCCCTTATCAAATCAAAGCAAATGTATTTGTCACATGCGCCGAATACAACAAGTGTAGACCTTACCGTGAAATGTTTACTTACATAAACCAACAGTGATATTTGTATGTTTTGTATTTATTAAGGATCCCCATTAACTCCGTCTTGTCAGGTATAGCCTCCTACTTGCCCATCTGAGAATTAAATTATTTAGGCATTTCAATTATTAAAAAGTATGAATTCATTATAGGCCTTTATGAGATTAGCGTAGACGCTGTTGAACAGAGCTGTAAACCAAAACTGCCAAGGCAGCAGCTACTCTTCCTGATGTTGGCCCATGACTACCAGGTAACAAATCTTTGGCCTACAAAACGAATTATGTATTGGCCTTTGCATATAGCGTGGTAACCGTGATTAATTTATCCACGAATCAATGAAAATCTACATTTTAGACTGTATCATCTACGTCACTTCCCTCTCTTGTCCACCACAGCAGTGGCCCACATACTGTGCTTTCATATGCGCGTCAACTAATTCTGTTTGTCTCTAATGCGGCACTTCAAATGTTAGCTAACGGGGAGATCATGGTCAACAATTAGTCCTAATTGAGCCTGTCATTGATGAGTTTACACTTACCACATGAGCCCTAGGGACTGGCTCCAGAGAGTCTGGGGTTTTGTGTGCTAAATAGTCCGATCTCAGGATTGAAGTTGAGCCTGAGGTAACACTGGGATTATGTGATACGATTGCTGAGACCCCATGTCTTGAAGTAGGAAATAGATAGGACAACTTTGTCTGTATAAATACATGTGAAAACCAGTCATTGTCCAGTTGGCCATAAACGAATCAATTGAAGCGTGATCGTTTAAAGGTGGTAGACTAGATCACAAAACCACCAATACTGACAGATACGATATAGAGAGTAACTACTGTATGCTATATTATGCAATTCAATCAAATCAAAGTTTATTGGTCGCGTACATAGATTTGCAGATGTTATCACAGGTGGAGCGAAATGCTTGTGTTTCTAGCTCCAACAGTGCAGGTATTATGAAGAAGTACAGTGATGTTGTTGTGATGAATGAAATATAAGAACTGCATTGAGACCTGCTATGGAACATGGTTGCTTGAGATTCACGATTCGCCAGGGGCCTAAAGCAAATGCCTTTTCAAATTCACAAGTAAACAGAGATCGAATGTGGTTCTTTCATTCTCCGTTTAGGCATGCTGACAGCAATCACACCCACTGTGTCAGACCTACAATTGGTCCTCATCAGCAATCAGCTTCGTGTTGGTGAGCAGACAGCTGGGCGCTTCTGTCTACGTCTGGAACGATGGTCTCACAAATGATAGTTACAGTAGCCTGGCCCCATAGAATATCAGCGCAATAGAGAACATTTACATATAGAAAAAGGCCGTATGCCATCATACATTTTGGGGTAATATTTGCATTGCATGGATATATAGGGCCTATACATTTCCCCATTAGATTATTGTAGGCTATCAATAAATCATTCCAATGCTATTGACAGATAAAAAAATGAATGATTTACTTTTCCAAATGAAATAATGTAATATAATCAAAGCAGTGGCCTACAATTGTGTTTAACCCCGTCTACTCTAATCTCATAATGGCCTATAATAAAGTCATAGTCTTTAGTAATTGACATGCCTAAATAATTTCATTCTGAGATGGGCAACTAGGAGGCTATACCTTCAAGACGAGTTTCATAGCCTACTCAGACATGGTGACGCCGGGACACATCAACGAGGCCACTGAACTTGTAAAAAACCACAATTGCAACATCTATTAATTTCCATTACACCGACCATCACGTTTTTTTATCGTTCGGTTGAGAGTCCTTTGCATATGCAAATACAGTGGGGTGTCTCCTATATAGAGCGAGGACCCGAGGCCTTACAACAGACCACATCGCACCAACAAGAGGCCACACCATGGCGAACTTCTCAGTAGAATGGCTATCTCAAAGTTTTTACCACACTTCAACGGACCAAGTGGACATCGAAGAAGACACAACATATGACAGGACAAGTTCTCGCATGCCTTGTGTAGTTGTTCCCCGGGCTCCATCAACGTATAATCAAGTTACAGTTGAGCCAAAAGAACCTACTGAAGTGATACTTCATGTCGACATGAACGAGCTTGCTACTAAAGACGACTACACTCCATCATCTCCAAACAGTACGTGTATAATTTCCCCCCTCAAAACAATCGATTTGAGCATTTGATGTTGGAGTGTGTTACATATACGCCTACTTGTGATTTCTGGATGAATGAATGACAATAGTTTGTTTGTTTACCTTTCCAGATAGCTGTGGCTACACGACGGGCTCTGAGAGCGAGGTGGGGGACGATAGCGAGGGCGAGTATACACTACACCGCAGGATGAGAACCAAGTTCACCTCTGATCAGATCTGC
Source organism: Salvelinus namaycush (assembly GCF_016432855.1). Taxonomy (NCBI): domain Eukaryota; kingdom Metazoa; phylum Chordata; class Actinopteri; order Salmoniformes; family Salmonidae; genus Salvelinus; species Salvelinus namaycush. The sequence continues at coordinate 10,574,318 of NC_052328.1, read as the reverse complement.
AGACTAGAACGAACCTTCAACAAACACAAATATCTCGGTACAACTCAGAGGAGAAAGATTGCTGAGAAAATGAAGCTCTCTGAAACTCAGGTGAGGGCACAAGCCACAGCCTGAGCTACGACATGTCTTCACGACTAGGATTTATCGTTTGATCAAGAACACCATTACAACGTTAGCATTCACTAATGTATCATATTTTATGATTTCCTTTCAGGTGAAAACATGGTTTCAAAACAGAAGGATGAAGCTGAAACGCGAGGTCCAAGACCTGCGACCAGAATTCTTTTCTCCTCCAGCATCTCTGCTGCCACCACTGGTCTACGCCGCTCCGTCATTTCAGCACCAAGCGCTTGGTGGACAGCTTCCCACCTTCGCCCAGAGAACACAAGCGCTCTGCCCGCATCACATTCAGAGAGTCCCTTTGCAACAGATGATTCATGGAAAACCAATTTACCCCATGATGTTGGTGCCCTGTTACTACTGATTGGACAGCAATCCTAAAGACTGATTCTTGTAGTATAACTTCTGTTTTAATAGTGAACTTCTGTTTAATTATTTGACTCGCAACTGGTTGATTCCAATTGGGGAATTTGTATCTAGAATCTAGATCTGTCTCCATCGTTGTCCTTTTTGAGGCTATTATAGACATTTTAATTACTTGCAAAGTACTACGTTTTATTTATATACAGATAAATATATGTAAACATTTGGATATGACGTTTTTCACAAATAAAATGTATAATTGTTACCAGCTTCTTGCTTTTGCTTGTTTTTGCCATTATGCATGTACTATTCCATAATAGTTTCTGTTCAGTCCTTGGAATAATTGTATTTTAACCAAACAGATACTCTACAATCAGGGGCGTATTTCATTCACAATTGCGTTCACTAGTCTTCCAAACACTGGGCAGCAGGTAGCCTGGTGGTTAGAGCGTGGGACTAGTAACTGAAAGGTTGCAAAATCGAATCGCCGAGCTGACTAGGTACAAATCTGTCGTTCTGCCCCTGAACAAGGCAGTTAACCCACGGTTCCTAGGCGTCATTTAAAATAAGAATTTGTTCTGACTTGCCTAGTTAAATAAATCAATGCAAATTCTAGGCCAACTAAAAATAAAACCATGACATAAGTAGGTATATAGCTATGAGACGAGTTATTGACACGATACGTTAGCATGGGTTGTGTATGAAAGAACACAATGGCTTGGTGTTTAAACACCTGTCATAAGGTCACGCAACAAGCGATATAATTCCAGAAAACGTATGGCAATAACTTGTCGCTGATTCCTCGTTGGTGCTTATTTTGGTATCGCCCATTTCTTCTATAGGTTTAGTAAATATTCCATATGAAGGGGGATAGCAGGTGTCAGTGGTGCGTTTCTTCAACCCAACCCTTTACATTGTGAACATACAGACTACATCATGATCACAATAATCCAAACTGATTAGATAGGGTTTATCTAGGGTTAGGGTGTATATCAGCAGGCAGTATAGGCCACTGCCATCTGTCTGCAGCAACATGTAGTGGCATACAGATAGATACGTCTGTATGCAGATAGATACGTCTGTATGCCGGCTGCTGTAGACAGATATTTCCGATGGCGTCCGGTGGTATGGTGTGGCTCCGAGCCTTGACTGCACTCTGCTAGCAGGAGATTTGCATCTTCAAAGAGGTTGAAAGAGACATCAAAGACGAGGTAACTACAAGATCATTGAGCTCTATTGTCTCTCAATCGAAGGATTCGCACTTACTCGAGAGGCGCGAGGGAACGGCGCCCTAAAGTCTGCTAGAGGTGTATATTACCTCAAGTTAAAGTCATTAGTTGATACCAGCTAAATAGGTGGCTGATTGAGTCATTCCGAATTTCCGTCATAAACAATTCTGGAGTCATTCAAGGGTCCATCCCATTTACCAATGGGAAATTTATGTTGAAACTAGTCTTTTTATGTCACCTCTAATCGGATAATATGCTCACTCTATCTCAACCATTTCTGAGTGAAGTTGGTTCTAAAAAACAGAACATCTGACACAACACTCAGGGCTTGCAGTGCATCTGAGGTCAAATATGTCCAGATATTATCGAGGAGTAGTACGAAATGTGCATGCACTCACTACAGTATAGAAATGTATGTACTCACTACTGTAAATCGCTCTGGATAAGAGCATCTGCTAAATGACTCAAATGTAAATGTCAAAAAATTGTTCAGTCCTGCAAAATTACAGCTCTGGTATTGAGTCACTGACTGTGCACTCTATTAAACAAAGACATTTAGAGTTTCACGTTTCCAAACAATAAGCCTAAATTATATTTTTTCTGCATAATCTATGGTTTATGCAAAATCTAACACCTATTGCTGTTGGTATTGGTCTATTGAATACAAGACTGTTATTGGGCTCTGCAAAAAAAATCATCACGAATTGTTTTGCTTCTTGCATTGGGTTTGGTACGGCACAGATAACAACCAATGGTTAAATATGTTGTTGCTTTTACCACTTGTCTGTAGACTGAGAGGCACTGTTTTTGCATGACCAAAATGGTGATCTGCATATGAGTGTGGTGTTGGGGGCCTAAAGGAACTCAGGGGTAACTGTTTGGCTACTGGAAGTAACTTTGATTGACATTCATTCTCAGCCATGAAATATTATGGTATTGTCTAAGCTAAATGGAAAGGATAGTGTAGGCCTAATTTATGTTTTTATTTTATTTTAAAGTCACTGCATTTTTAGTACAACAATAGATACCTCTTAAATTCATCATTCCAAACAGTACATTTCTGAGTGGATAAACTATTGTACATATCTAAAGCCAGATAAATCGGAATCAGTTCCATCTGAGTTTGTTTGATCTGAGGGTGGGTATTGGATAGGAAGGGATTGTCTTTGGGTTGAACTAGATTGTTTCCGGATGTTGAGGAGACCTGTAAGATTATTTTATTTTTAATTTAACTTATTTTGTAAGTGCTACTCATCCATTTACTGTATACATGAGTTGTATCAGGCACAATATCTGATTGATTGTTTACTAAAATTGTGTCAAGAACACAGTTTGTTGTAATGAAATATATCAAAAATACTACAAACTGAGCAACAGACATATATCATTTATAAACATTTTCTGTCATTGGTTGACAAAACATTATTCTGGTAATACCCACTTGGAGGCACAACATGAATGTTCATTACATTATTAAAAAATGAACTGCAGTTTACTTTATGGTTAATGTTAGTAATTCACCATTGTGACAAACTAGCATGTGTAGTAATGTAAGAATGTGCTAACTGCCCTGCTAAGAGCTGACTGCTCTGTGGCTGAATGGCTACAGACGGAGTGGAGCCGACAGGACTGAAGAGGGTGGGAGTAGTAGTCCTAATGGCTGTTTCCTGCATAATGAGCACTCATGTTATTCTCCCATCACTCCCTCTTCCATTTTATCCTTGGCTACAGATGCTCTGATACAGGAGACATTATTCAAGAAGTACACGCATCTATTGCAACTGAATTCTCAGAATTAAAGGCAAGATTCTTAGAACCGTGCATCGTTCTTAGAAACGTAGCGTAGTTTTAAGAACATTGCAAAATGACGGAGATTCCTGTTTTTTCGGTGGAAAATTTGTATGATAAGATCAGAAACACACTATTTCAAACCTTTCTCTTTACCATAACCACTTTATATTCTTCTTGTCATCTCACAGGATGGAGGAAAAACGACTGTTTAATTATTAAAGTGCAACCTTTCCGTAACTAAGCTAATGGGGGACTTTACTGGGATCTAAATCATCTTTTGCAATGCCCTTGACCTTACAAAGATTGCCATTCCTCGAAATCTTATTCATTTGTGAATGTTCTGTTAAAATCGTCTTAAGGCTGTTTCCGCATGGTATAAATACAAGCTGGTATGGTGTTATTTGAACTATGTCAAAGAATAACTCAAATGTCAATCTTTCTAAGATTTGATTGGCTGATTACTCACTAACTATTCGTGGTTATCCAATTGAAGGGACACATTTGTCCTATAATAGAAAATAAGACACAAACATTTGAAGATCAATAATTGGTCCTTCAGCCCAACATTTTGTTTTAATAGAATGTCACTGAACAACACCAGACAATTCCACCCACTAGGTGGACAACACATCAATATAGAAAGTCTGCAATTAAACAACAACTTGGACATCTACGAAATATACTATAGTATTATCGTCAAAAATACAAAAAATAAAGGAAATGACAATAGAATATTTCAGGACATCGTAAAACCCAGTTTCTCATTACGAGGTATGGTATAGTCTCTCCACTGAGTTCAGGGTGTCTTGTTGTGGTCTTGTTTCCTGGAGTCCTCTGGTTCAGGTCCAAGATGGGGGGAACAGAGAGAACTTAGGGCTCTGCTGGTTGACCAGGGGTAGTCCGGTCGGTGAAATACCTCTGCAGCCCCATTTTCCCATGCCCTATGCCTCTTTAAAGCTAGATCTCAAAGAGGTATATGCATAGGAAAAAGGAACAGCGAGTACAGATACCCCTCTCGAATCGGCCGCTGTGTGGACCTAGAAGGGAGAGGCACAGACAACCTCACAGAATGAACTCTTTGGATTTGAATACGTATGCAATGTCATTAAAATAACATAAAAAACGAAGTGATTCATATTTGATCATGTATAGGCAACTTTGCACAAGTAACTTATACTTTAGAATGCGTTGAAAGTAATTTTCAGGACTTCAACCATTGAATAAGACAATAACTGCAATTAACACATTCTTAATAAGAATTTGCTAAACAGCAAATGTGAAAAACCTAAAATAGACTTTATACTCTGCCTGAGCCTGAAGGATAAAGTTTTAGGTCTATATTATTATCAGGTGAAAATCGTCCAGAAGAAGCTGACTTACCCTGTACAGATCCAGAGCTCTCTCCCCAAAGCAAACACCTTCTCGTGGGCATTTATCCCTCCCCAGAGACCTTGAAGATGTTTGAGAAAGACAGAGTAGCTGTTTTCTGAGCTCCGTCAGCACTTATCCCACCTCCTTTGTTTCAGGCCATGGCATAACATGCACCTGCAGGGGCCAGAGCAACCCCCTAAAAAAAATAGGTACATTACATGAAGTAACCAGCAACAAGCATGACAAAGCCTCAGTGTCTCAGCTAAGGCTGATTGGCTGTCATTGCTCGCCATGGTAGCGGAGGATAAACTTGCTACATAATCTGCTATCTTCCTCACAGACATCAACAGCAGAGCGAGGAAGGAGGCAGAGGGTTAGGACACCTCGTTCCTACCAGCTGAAATGTTTCTTATCGGTTCAGGGTCTCTTTCTCTCCCCCTCCCAGGAGAGGCCCCATGCTTTAGTACTCCTCAAGGTCTTCGGACAAGGACTCTCAGGATGTGCTGAGGTGAGACATTCACATACGAGTGTGTGTGCACGCACCGACGTAGTACACCCATGCACACACACAAATGCACACACATTCATACAGTACACAGATATGCATTGCACACACACTGATGTGCTCTCTCTCTTTAGCGCGCACACACACACACACACACACACACACACACACACACACACACACACACACACACACACACACACACACACACACACACACACACACACACACACACACACACACACACACACACACACACACACACACACACACTGTAGCAGTAGGGGCGTTCTGGTATGTCAAGGCCAGAGGCCAGCACATACCCTCTCACCAGACCGAAATGAAACTGTGTGAAACTGCACTCCTCTTCTGGTTTTGCACTAAGGGGTGTTCATGTATCATAGAAGTTGTTATCGGACGTCCTGTCATACATGACCATATCCTTACATTACCATATCCTCACATGACCATATCCTCACATGACCATATCTTCACATGACCATATCCTCACATGACCATATCCTCACATGACCATATCTTCACATGACCATATCCTCACATGACCATATCCTCACATGACCATATCCTCACATGACCATATCCTTACATGACCATATCCTTACATGACCATATCCTCACATGACCATATCCTCACATGACCATATCCTCACATGACCATATCCTCACATGACCATATCCTTACATGACCATATCCTTACATGACCATATCCTCACATGACCATATCCTCACATGACCATATCCTCACATGACCATATCCTCACATGACCATATCCTCACATGACCATATCCTCACATGACCATATCTTCACATGACCATATCCTCACATGACCATATCCTCACATGACCATATCTTCACATGACCATATCCTCACATGACCATATCCTCACATGACCATATCCTCACATGACCATATCCTCACATGACCATATCCTCACATGACCATATCTTCACATGACCATATCCTCACATGACCATATCCTCACATGACCATATCCTCACATGACCATATACTTACATGACCATATCCTCACATGACCATATCTTCACATGACCATATCCTCACATGACCATATCCTCACATGACCATATCCTAACCAGGCCAGGAAAATCTGTTCAAGTTTAGCTTTTGAACAGCAGTGTGGGGAACTATTTAGAATGGACTCTGACAGACTAAGAACACGGTTCAAACAGTGATGGGCCCTCAGTCAATGTGTTTCGGGCTATTCTAGTGATGTATAGAGATATTCGATTTCACCATGGACATGTGTTAGCATCATGACAAGCTGGCACAATATCCCATGTAGAACAATACATGGACATTTGATTTGAATACCTTAGTCAGATGTGAATGTGTCAGCCTAGTCATACCCTTCACAGGACCCTTGGATGAGGCACACATACCCTGTTGTGAAAACCACTGCTCTGAACTCCTTCTCCCCCATCCATCATGTTCAAACTTTGACAGCGTTCCACAATCACCACTGGGAGGCAGCAGATTCAAACGCTGGATGGTAGCAATGCTCTTATGCACTAACCCATGTGGCCTATGGCCTTCCTTTTCTTTCCTGTCCTCTCGCCCTTTCTCTCAGTCTCTCTCTCTCCTCTTTCTCTTCCTTTCCCTTTCCCTCGTCCTCTCTCTTTCTGTCTCTCACTCTCCCCCCCTCCCTCTCTCCCCCTCTCTCTCTCTTTCTCTCTCTAGTATACTGTACTGTATGAATGCCTGCTAAACAGAATAGGTACCTGTCCTGTTTTTGCTTACAGTTCACTTTGATTGAATACCCTGACTAATTTTACTCCCAGTCCTCAAGAGACCCCTTTGAATTGGCTACCCTTAAACATGCATCATTTTCAATTTCTCCTTTTTTGTTGTTGCAGAGTTTTATATTTGATGGAGTTAAGTGAAACTGTCTTCCATCTCAGAATTGGGCAACAAAGGGTGCTTGGCATTATATTTTGAAGGAAGTAACAGTTTGAGATATTAGGTTGGCGACATTACTTTACTTGCTACACAGCGTAAACACGTTTCTCAGCATTGTTCGAACCCACTTGAGGTGTTTGTTGTGCTCAAATAAACGATGACTACAAACGTGTTGATTTGCCTAATATACATGTGTTTTGATTGGCCCACAGACAATATATCTGCCATTTCTTCAACTCGTGGATTTTGGGCTTTTACAAAGCATTTGGTTTATGGCTGACAGTGACATGCATTCACCATATATGTATTCTTGGTTGCATTGTGTTTTTACAGAACAGACCACTTAAAATTCCAATGTTGAACTGTTTATCTTTAATTCCCGCAGCAATGCTGAGAGGGAAACGTTGAGCTAGGAGAGAGAGACGAGGTGGCCTGAGTCAAACCTGGTAAAGCGGTGTTCTTCTTGCTGTTTGAAGTCTTATAGAGAGAGCGAGAGAGAGAGAGAGACTAAGCTTCAGAGACCAGAGAGAGACAGACAGACTAATCTTCAGTGATCTAGCTGAAACTCAGGACCTCATCAGTTCAAATCATTTCTGTACAGTAAATGAGGAATGAGGGGTAGTAATGTATACAGAGTTCTCATAGCTCGGCCTTTCAAGTGAACCGTGCTTAAACTCATTATACAGTCTGATGAATATGTCACTTATTTAATATAGTAATAATGTGGCTGCTTTCTTGTTTGTAAATACCTTTTTCCATGACCCTTCTCATTGTAGTTCACTGACTGTTTCACTAGCAGTAGCTTTTATGCAAAGCTACTTCCGGGAAGTACATATTTATTTTGTGTATGTGTTCGCTGTGGGAATAATAATACAACTAATTACAACTGTTTTATTGTCACATACAAGGGATAGGTGCAGTGAAATGTGTTGTTTTACAGGGTCAGCCATAGTAGTACGGCACCCCTGGAGCAAATTAGGATTAAGCTCAAGGGCACATCGACAGATGGTATTTGAACCGGCAACCTTTTGGATACTGGCCCAAAGGTCTAACAACTATGCTACCTGTCACCAACTGTTGTGTTGCTGTTACCAACTGAGACGCACCAGTTCACTTCATGTTGAAGTGTCGAGGTCTAACCCCCGGCTGTCTCACAGTCAGAAGTGTTCATGATATCAGCAAAACTGTATGATACTGTATACTCCCCCTGCTAACATTGTTGACAAGACTTTCTCTCTTCCTGGCTGAGTTAACGTTACTCCTTCTGGCCCACAGTACTGTTCCTCTTTTTCCTTCTCCTTTTCCTCCTCCTGTCTTCTCTTTCCTTAGTTATCAGATATCATTACCCAAGACACATTACAGCTAATATTAATTCAACTAAAGGCCTTGCCTGAGGTCAAAATCACTGCAGGCCCTCATTTAGACAGGTCACGGTCAAGCTTGCTCTCTGGCTCATTCACTTGACTCTGTTCTTCACCAGATTTACCAGACCAAACCAAATCCCTGTCAGTAGCCTACCGGTCCAACAGTGTTCAATTTGGTGGAGGATGTTTTGATTTGTGAAATCCGCTCGGTGTCTCTCCTCTCTCCTCACTTCCTGCCCAAAGGTGGTTCAGATAGACAACAACACCTGTCAGTGCTGTCAGTCCCGCGTCAAAGACATTTCAATTTAATCACATGCCTCCCTCCGGGCCTGGGCAAATTACCACTTTAAAGGCAGAGGGTCCCCAGGTTTCCCCTGGAGCGCCAGGCTAGGGACTATCTCTTTCACCCCACTGTTCAGCAATGCTGATGAGTACCTCGGCACCCCTGTGGCACGTCTGTCCCCATCCAAAACAAAGGACTCTCAGATGGATACACACTGAAGTAGCACACTGAATTATTCTGTATGAATAGAATAACATCTTAATTGCAGTGTGCCGGATGGAATGTTTACAGCAGGAAATATACAAGTGGAGACAATTTGAATTGTTCAAATCTTTATTATGTGACGGAGCAGCCTGTGACTGTTGTAGAAAAGTTACACGTTGACAGTGAAATCCGTGTGAGGTTTTAGTCACTGTTATCTAACGGTATTATTCAATCGAAACCTGCGGTGTGCAGTGAGAAAGGATGTTTCTGAAGTTACATGACATTGAGTCCATTTCTGTTTCACACAGTAGATGTTGCACTTTTGAGTAGATTCATTCCAACATGCCTTCTTGTGATCGGACAAGGGCCTCCCCAGCACAGGAGGCTGCGAGGGGAATGGGGACGTCTCATAATAATGGCTGGAATGGAATAAACGGGATAGTTTTCAACACACGGAAACCCTGTGTAAAATGAGCTTCACACCATTCCGTTAACGCCGTTCCAGCCAGTACTATGAGCCCGTCCACCCCAATGAAGGTACAATCAGCCAACTGTGCTCCCCAGTATATACTATAGGGTGAGAGAGATGGGAACAACCTTGACATGACTGTAGTGAAGCGAGAACATCAGACTACTCGGCATACTACTTAACTGTGCGATAGGTAGAAAGTGAACGCAACCTCTTGCTTGAGACAGCACCATAGTCCTTGAATCCCCAATGCAGCAGTTTCACGATGGTACCTGTGCTGCCTAGATTAGATGGTTTGATTTCTGCTAATAGTGCTGTAATGCTGCAATTAAAGATCAAACACTGATTGATGAAACGTGTAGTGTTCACACATCCTATGGTCGAGCTTGTTCTTGTTCCCTCTGTACGCCTCTGAAAGTCTTGACTAGCAGCATTATATTTATCCTGCGTGGGCATCGAGGCCCCACGTTTCCCTACTCTTGCCCTTTCTATTTCATATCCCCACCCCTGTCCTTTGATCTCTCATTTCCCTCTCCCTACGCTATTGGATTTGAATGGTAAGTATTTAAAATGTGCTCTGTTTTAGATGTGTTCAAGGCTCTAAAGGCATGTGAACTAAGACATGAACAGAACAATTGAGTGGTTGTTGGAAATGGAAATCTTTACCTCTCTTTCTCACTCTTTTTCTTTCTCCCTCCCCTCCGTCGGATTGAAGAGGGGAGATGTGAAGGTCGCTGGCTGTTTCTTGTTTTGACATTCCTCCAGTTCTGAGCTTTCTCCCCCCCCCCCCCCCCCCTCTCCCTCCCCCTCCCTGTGGCCCACAGCGCATTGAGAGCTGTGTGCTCCAAGCTCTAGCAGGCAGGCAGCAGATAACTCATGGACATGGGAAACACAGGTGAAGCATTGTTCAGCGGGGCTCCCAACTCCCCACTTTCCCCCCTCCCCATTCAACCCAGTGCAGTGATAACATACACTCCTCACCGTATGTATTTCGACAGAGAACAAAACATTTACATTTTGGCTCGATACTCAAGCAACTTGGATATTAATTTGGATCAAATTATGAATACTTACAGTGTATTAAAGTAGTCAAATGTATATGGCCCCAAATACTTTGCATGCTTGTGACTCAGATGCATTTGCAGTTGGTTTTGGCTATGCTTTGTGTCATGTCTCATACAATAGTAACGGTTTTTGTTAGTGAAGATAGAAGATGTTTCTGGTGGATGCTGCCATGATTAGGAATCATGAATGGATCACGAATAATGATGGGTGAGAGAGTTACAGAACCAGAAAGACCACACTTCTCCCAAAATGCCAACCTCCCTTGTCATTGGTGATGGTTGAAAGGTTAGCATCTTTGGTTGTAGCCTCTGTAACTTTCTTACTTCGTGTTTTTTCCTAATCATGGCACTATGGGAGTTTTCAGAAAGATCTTCTCTCCTCACATAGAAAGAAAGGACTCCAGACATCATCCACCATTCAGCTACTATTGGACAATACATGACCTAAAACATAGCCAAAACAAACTGCACCTGCATCCAACGAGTATGCAGAGTCGTACGCTTGATGCAGTCATTGTGTGCAAGAGATATGGGACCAAATACTAAACTTTAGAATACTTTAGTACAATGTAGGTGAAAAACGTATTCCAAATACTTATGACTTCTTCAAATGGGGGAGCCGAGATACATAAAGTGAATGCTTTTGTGTCTAAATGGTATGAAACATAATGGTACATATGACATATACTGTATGAAAATACCCGGAAATGAAAGTTGACATTCTGTACTAAAAAAACATTTGATCTCAAATACAAAATGCCGGAGTACATTTCAATGTTAGCTTCACTGTCCAAATACATATGGTGAGGACTGTAGAAATGAAAGCGCTTCTTTCAGTGATGGGAACCCATAGATAAGGTGATGTGGCTGGGTCGTCTCCAGGGAACAGGGCGTTCTAAGACACTGATACTGGTTGAGTGGGAAGGAGGGAGGTCGACTGCCCCGGCTGGGTGGTGACACCATGAACACCATGTGTGTGTGTGTGTGTGTGTGTGTGTGTCTGCGTATATGCGCGTGTGTGCATGCACGTACAATACCAGTCAAAAGTTTGGACACACATACTCATTCAAGGGTTTTTCTTAATTTTTACACTCTTGGCATTCTCTCAACCAGCTTCATGATGTAGTCACCTGGAATGCTTTTCAATTAACACATGTGCCTTGTTAAAAGTTAATTTGTGGAATTTCTTTCCTTCTTAATCCGATTGAGCCAATCAGTTATGTTCTGACAAGGTAGGGATGGTATACAGAAGATAGCCCTATTTGGTAAAAGACCAAGTCCATATTATGGCAAGAACAGCTCAAATAAGCAAAGAGAAACAACTGTCCATCACTACTTTAAGACATGAAGGTCAGTCAATATGGAAAATATCAAGAACTTTGAAAGTTTCTTCAAGTACAGTCGCAAAAACCATCAAGCACACTATGATGAAACTGGCTCTCATGAGGACCGCCACAGAAAAGGATGACTCGGTTACCTCTGCTGCAGTGGATAAGTACATTAGAGTTAACGGCACCTCAGCCCAAATAAATGCTTTGCAGAGTTCAAGTAACAGACACATCTTAACATCAACTGTTCAGAGGAGACTGTGAATCAGGCCTTCATGGTCAAATTGCTGCAAAGAAACCACTGCTAAAGGACACCAATAAGAAGAGACTTGCTTGGGCCAAGAAACACGAGCAATGGACATTAGACCAGTGGAAATCTGTCGTTCGGTCTGATGAGTCCAAATCTGAGATTTTTGGTTCCAATCACCGTGTCTTTGCGAAACGCAGAGTAGGTGAACGGATGATCTCTGCATGTGTGGTTCCCACAGTGAAACATAGAGGAGGTGTGATGGTGCTTTGCTGGTGACACTGTCAGTGATTTATTTAGAATTCAAGGCACACTTAACCAACATGGCTACCACAGCATTCTGCAGCGATACGCCATCCCATCTGGTTTGCGCTTAGTGGGACTAACATTTTTTTTTCAATAGGACAATGACCCAACACACCTCCAGACTGTGTAAGGGATATTTGACCAATAAGGAGAGTGATGGAGTGCTGCATCAGATGACCTGGCCTCCACAAATCACCCCACCTCAACCAACTTGAGATGGTTTGGGATGAGTTGGACCGCAGAGTGAAGGAAAAGTAGCCAACAAGTGCTCAGCATATGTGGGAACTCATTCAAGACTGTTGGAAAAGCATTCCAGGTGAAGCTGGTTGAGAGAATGCCAAGAGTGTGCAAAGCTGTCATCAAGGCAAAGGGTGGATAATTTAAAGAATATAAAACACATTTTGATTTGTTTAACACTTTTTTGGATACTACATGATTCCATATATGTTATTTCATAGTTTTGATGTCTTCATTATTAATGACAATGTAAAAATAAAGAATAACCTTTTGTCCAAACTTTGACTGGTACTGTACTGGTACTGTGACATTTCAGGGCTATTTCACAAGAAACCGGTACACCGTTGCAGTTCAGTTCATCATTTTCCTTACACTTTCTTCAGAGCTGCACAGACATGAGGAAAATGTCTCCAAAATGTATGTTTTTCCGTGAATAGAATGTGCTTTTGGATTGAGTAAATCAGTCCCATATCCTTGAAAATACTTGCAACCAGTTGTGAACTTACATAACCAATCAAGGATAATCAAAGCATAGGTCAGGATGACCCTGCCCAGAGCAACCTCCCAAGGCCGGCCACAGTGTTATGTTCTCTTTTCATCTATCTCAATAGCCTAGTTTATACATGGCGCGATCATACGTCCTGTGTCTTGATATGCTCCACCATTTGATTGTGCCCCCATTTTTAAAAATGTGTCTACATATGATATTAAAACATGTCTCTTATCCATCCACTGTGTCTGCATTGTGACCAGATTTCCTGGTTCCTCCCAGTAAGCAAATTATTTTGACAGATATTTTCAAAATAATATTTATTTATTCTAAAGACACATATTGTTGCCATATGTCAGTAGTGCCGCCGGTCAATGATTCTGGAGGACTGGAGAATGATGGTTAAACTGTACAAATCTGTCTACACTTGTAAGATATCCAGACACAAGGGCGATGGTTCCACAGGCAACTCAATTCTGATATTTTGCCCAATTACTGGCATTAGAGCGGATCTGATTGTTAAAAAAATAAATATATATATTAGAATTGGGCTGCCTGTGTAAACACAGCCAATGCGTGCCTGATTACCTCTGGAGGAGGTCAGAAAGATCTGATCAAAGTCAGATCACAATGTGTCTTTTAATTGTCTACATCGGTCTAAAATGTGGGCACAATCAGAATGTGGACAAGATCAGGATAAAGGGGTCATGTTTGAATCAGTTATAAACAGGACTAATGTTTAGTCCTTCAATGTGTCCCCTGTCACTTTACCACCACCTGGAAGGCATCTGAAAACCTGTAAAAAAAAAAAAAAAGTGTTACTTTGATTTCAGATACTTTCTCCCTTTCCAAGGTTGTTAATGAGCTGTCAGTCAAATAACCGGTTTGATCCACAGGCTACAGTGTCAGGGACGTGTGTGTTATTGCTCTACTAAAACCTGTAACTGGCTCTGTGGCGGCTGGCACGAAAACAAACAGGCACATTTGTGTCTCTCTGTTTAGTTGACCTTGAATCTCATATTCAATTTGGAAGAGAATGTTATTAGCCTTTTCCTTATGTGCTTTGCCACAGGGTTAATTTAGCAGGAGGAACTAACGAAGAGGAGACATTCACAGTGCTTTTTAGTAGCGCAGGAGGGAAGCTTGGTGAAAACATCTGATTAACTCTTCGGTGCACATGGTTTAAAAGTGACCTGGTAAAACTGTCACACTTTGATATTCAATTACTTTGAACAAATCTCCAATGTGGAAAATGTTTTTTTTTTTTTTTTTACCTTCTCAATTCATAAACAAAGGCTCTCTTTTACTTTGAGCCTGGTGACTTCCCGTTGTACTGTTGGTTTTTCAGAGTGCGTCACTCACATGTCCACAAATAACCCTGGCACACAGTTGTTGATACCAAACTCTGAACACTAAAAGAGCTAAAGGGGAGAAACAACCTTTTCTCCTTCCTTAGTTGTCTCCTTTTAAAATGTACTTTTTAACGAGGTAGTGCTCAGGTTGGCCAGATACCACACACAACCAACCGGGCAGGTTTATCCTCCAGACGTGACCTGAGCAGGGATTATCATTAAATCTGTTATTGTGTGTGAGACTGTGCGTGTGTGCGTGCATGCTCGGATCCCAGCTAACAATTCCAGGGAGAGAGAACGTTTTTGTAATGTCACCCGTAATGTGCCCCTAATGTTTTGGTCCTTTTTTTCAATTAGTTAGGGGGAACATTCTATCGTTGTTAGCAAAAGCCTTTTGAGAACCTTTTTAGAAATGTTTTAGTGTTTAAAGTTAGATTAACTTTTCCTTAATGTCAAGCAGAACTTACCTAGAACGTGTTTACAGTATTCTCAGCATATACAATAACAATGTTCCCGACACTTCATGAGAATGTTGCAAGAACATTCCTGTGTCCAGTTTTCTAAAGATTAGAAGAATATTCCATCAACATTTCACCAAACACACACAGTACATGATTGCCATGTTCGAAGAATATACAATATTAATATGCTAGACAAGTTTCATGGGAACGTTGCAAGAGCATTTCTATGTATCAGTTGTCAGGACGTCGCCTGATTATCCCAAAGAAACATTCTCTCTCCCCAAAAAGTGTTTCGTTACACCTTGTTGTCAAGCCCATCAAGGCACTGATTGGTGGACCACTAATCCATTCATAGCTCTGTTTGTTGGCAAGGTTAGGGATAATCAAACAAACAGTGATTAACATTATGTTCTCAACTTACATACGACACACATAATTATATTGTGCGTGTTCATTTATATAGCGATTATTAGTCAATGTGTCCTCACCTGGGATTTCAACTCACAACCTCTTGGTTAACAGCATTCAGCTCTTTCTGCAGCTCCACTACATCTCTGTCAGTTAGCAGCTAGTTGGACTATTCTCTCATCATGGATATGACTTATTTCAACAATTAAAGGGCTTTCTGAATAGTTGTCTAATGTTGGTGGGGCATATTAACCTGTTTTAATAATACTCCTGAATCACTATGTATAGATAGGCCCTGTCCACAAACCAGCAATCCTCCTTCCTCGATCTAAAACAACTTTAAATGTCTTAAGTTCTGAGAACATGGTAACCATTATTCTGGGTAAGTCACTGGACACATTTTGGGCAATTCATTTTGTCATGGGAATAGTAAATGGATCGCTGTGAAGGCTACTGGCCTAGTTATAACAGAAAACTTTGAGCTCCTTCCCTCCCATCAAGCTCAACACGTTCCTCTTTTAGATGACCAAGGAGGTCAATCAATGCTGGGTTGAATGGACGGTGCAGCCCACACTGAGATTAATTGTTGGTAACACACAGCACATTCATATCTGGGTATGTTTGATGTGTATGTAGACTTGTGCTTTTTTTTGTCTGATGTAACAGTATTGACAGATCATTACAATGGAGGTGGCTGTTTGGTGTCTCGTACTTCAGTGGTTGTGCAGTACAGTGGTCAGCTGTTCTGTACTATGCTGAGCTTGAGCTGAGTGGTCTAGCTTTAGAACGTCTCACGTAGGGCTGCTGGAGGTTCCAAGACTCAACACGTCTGTACTATGCTGTGCTGATCAGTGCTTGGTTAGTGCTAGGACACTCTTGTGTCATTTTAACCCTCAGACATGGCTGTAGACTCCCATGGCTTCCAACAACTGTTAAAAAGAGTCATGTTACAGTGGAAACGGTCTCAACTATGCATCTAATCTTTTTGATCTGAATGCCCTGTCTGTAGTTAACTGTCCTACTATACAACATTCTAAAACTGGCTAATTTTGAGTCGTCCTATCGGACCTTATGGGCTGTTGGATCTGAGCTGGGCTTAAAAAGGCAAAAATCCTCAAATCAGCACTCCTACTCTGAGAGACGTGATACATACGACCCCTGCTCTTTTCCTACCCATCATCCCCCTGGAGCTCACCCCACCCTTAGCCCATTTGCGGATGGAAATAGCTTGTCTGTGACACTTGGCTCCTGAGCGTCAGGGCAGCTTTAAATCAAATCAAAAATGTTTTTGTCCCATGCTTCGTAAAACAACAGGCTTAGACTAACAGTAAAATGCTTACTTACGGGCCCTTCCCAACAATGCAGAAAGAAAATGTTCCTAGGTTATCTAAAAATAATAACAAGAGGATTAAAAACACAATAAGTAACGATAACTTTTCTACATACACAGGGTACCAGAACAGAGTCGATGTGCAGGGGTACAACGTAATTGAGGTAGATACAGTGGGGCAAAAAAGTATTTAGTCAGCCACCAATTGTGCAAGTTCTCCCACTTAAAAAGATGAGAGAGGCCTGTAATTTTCATCATAGGTACACTTCAACTATGACAGACAAAATGAGGGAAAAAAATCCAGAAAATCACATTGTAGGATTTTTAATGAATTTATTTGCAAATTATGGTGGAAAATAAGTATTTGGTCACCTACAAACAAGCAAGATTTCTGGCTCTCACAGACCTGTAACTTCTTCTTTAAGAGGCTCATCTGTCCTCCACTCGTTCCCTGTATTAATGGGACCTGTTTGAACTTGTTATCAGTATAAAAGACACCTGTCCACAACCTCAAACAGTCACACTCCAAACTCCACTATGGCCAAGACCAAAGAGCTGTCAAAGAACACCAGAAACAAAATTGTAGACCTGCACCAGGCTGGGAAGACTGAATCTGCAATAGGTAAGCAGCTTGGTTTGAAGAAATCAACTGTGGGAGCAATTATTAGGAAATGGAAGACATACAAGACCACTGATAATCTCCCTCGATCTGGGGCTCCACGCAAGATCTCACCCCGTGGGGTCAAAATGATCACAAGAACGGTGAGCAAAAATCCCAGAACCACACGGGGGGACCTAGTGAATGACCTGCAGAGAGCTGGGACCAAAGTAACAAAGCCTACCATCAGTAACACACTACGCCTCCAGGGACTCAAATCCTGCAGTGCCAGACGTGTCCCCCTGCTTAAGCCAGTACATGTCCAGGCCCGTCTGAAGTTTGCTAGAGAGCATTTGGATGATCCAGAAGAAGATTGGGAGAATATCATATGGTCAGATGAAACCAAAATAGAAGTTTTTGGTAAAAACTCAACTCGTCGTGTTTGGAGGACAAAGAATGCTGAGTTGCATCCAAAGAACACCATACCTACTGTGAAGCATGGGGGTGGAAACATCATGCTTTGGGGCTGTTTTTCTGCAAAGGGACCAGGACGACTGATCCGTGTAAAGGAAAGAATGAATGGGGCCATGTATCGTGAGATTTTGAGTGAAAACCTCCTTCCATCAGCAAGGGCATTGAAGATGAAACGTGGCTGGGTCTTTCAGCATGACAATGATCCCAAACACACCGCCCGGGCAACGAAGGAGTGGCTTCGTAAGAAGCATTTCAAGGTCCTGGAGTGGCCTAGCCAGTCTCCAGATCTCAACCCCATAGAAAATCTTTGGAGGGAGTTGAAAGTCCGTGTTGCCCAGCAACAGCCCCAAAACATCACTGCTCTAGAGGAGATCTGCATGGAGGAATGGGCCAAAATACCAGCAACAGTGTGTGAAAACCTTGTGAAGACTTACAGAAAACGTTTGACCTCTGTCATTGCCAACAAAGGGTATATAACAAAGTATTGAGAAACTTTTGTTATTGACCAAATACTTATTTTCCACCATAATTTGCAAATAAATTCATTAAAAATCCTACAATGGGATTTTCTGGATTTTTTTCCTCATTTTGTCTGTCATAGTTGAAGTGTACCTATGATGAAAATTACAGGCCTCTCTCATCTTTTTAAGTGGGAGAACTTGCACAATTGGTGGCTGACTAAATACTTTTTTGCCCCACTGTACATTATTTACATATACAGTAGGGTAGGGGTAAAGTGACCATCACACCTCCTCCATGCTTCACGGTGGGAACCACACATGCGGAGATCATCCGTTCACCTACTCTGCGTCTCACAAAGACATGGTGGTTGGAACCAAAAATAAAAAAATTGGACTCATCAGACCAAAGGACAGATATCCACCGTTCTAATGTCCATTGCTCGTGTTTTTGGCCCAAGCAAGTCTCTTCTTCTTAATGGTGTCCTTTAGCAGTGGTTTCTTTGCAGTAATTCGACCATGAAGGCCTGATTCACGCAGTCTCCTCTGAACACTTGATGTTGAGATGTTACTTACTTGAACTCTGCGAAGCATTTATTTGGGCTGCAATGTATGAGGCTGCTAACTCTAATGACTTATCCTCTGCAGAAGAGGTAACTCTGGGTCTTCCTTTCCTGTGGCGGTCCTCATAAGAGTCAGTTTCATCATAGCGCTTGATGGTTTTTGCGACTGCACTTGAAGAAACTTTCAAAGTTCTTGAAGTTTTCTGTATTGACTGACCTTCATGTCTTAAAGTAATGATGGACTGTCATTTCTCTTTGCTTGTTTGAGCTGTTCTTGCCATAATATGCACTTGGTCTTTTACCAAATAGGGCTATCTTCTGTATACCACCCCTACCTTGTCACAACACAACTGATTGGCTCAAACGCATTAAGAAGGAAAGAAATTCCACAAATGAACAAGGCACACCTGTTAATTGAAAAGCATTTCAGGTGACTACCTCATGAAGTTGGTTAAGAGAATGCCAAAAGTGTGCAAAGCTGTGATCAAGGCAAAGGGTGGCTGCTTTGAAGAATCTCAAATAAACAAATTCAAATATATTTTATAACACTTTTTTGGTTACTACATGATTCCATGTGTGTTATTTCATAGTTTTGCTATCGTTACTATTATTCTACAATGTAGAAAATAGTAAGAATAAAGAAAAACCCTGGAATGAGTAGGTGTGTCCAAACTTTTGACTTATTTGAGATATATTTTACCTTATGATCGCTGGGGACAAATGTGAAACCAGTCATATGGCAGCAAACTGAAGCATATCAACATATCACTTTCCCCACAGTGCAGTTTATGAAACGCTGGACTCATAACTTGGGGTGAAATTTTGAGACCCGGGCTGGCTTCTGTAGCCATGCGCAAATGACAAATGATAGCACCGAACCTGTCAAGTTGATTCATGATTTCTAGAATGTTTTAATTATACGCCTAGACTTATCAGCATTTTGTACAATGTGTAATGTATTAGCCACTATCGGTAGGCACAGTCAGTTTTACCCGCATACATGTATAAAAATCACTGACTTGAGTGTTAGTTCCATTACATAGTTAGTTTACCTTTCTTTCCTCTGTCACGTTCATGTTCCAGAGGACCGCTAGCAATGGTGGATCATATCAGGCTAATGTATTACAAGTTGTGCAATAATTTGGTACATGTAGCCTATTTGACTCATTGTGGAACGCAAACCATACTTTGCAGTTTAAACCTGGAGCACGCTTCACAATGACTCAACGATTGCCATCACAGTTTAATTAATAGTGAGGATATTAGGGTAGATTTATATATATCATTATTCAGGATGAATTAAACCACTATTTTTGATTTACAAATATATTTGTTGCGTAAAGGCTCTCCAAATGAGTTTTTGTATTATTCAGAAATAGTTTAACCCTTAATAATATACAAGATCAGAGTATTTTTTTTAACAATTAGTTAGTGCTTAAGGTGACAAATATGCGTATTTGCATAGCTTTCTTTAATTGATCCCTAATATCCTGAACCGTTCTCTCCTTCTGTCGAGAATTTTTTTATCAAAAAAATGCTACACCAAATTTAAAGGGATGGCTTTAGATAAATGTACTGAAAACTCTATTGAATGAAAACTCCACGAGAAAATCTGGCGGCCAGCAATTTGGGAGTGTTTTCAGCAGTTGAGTAAATTGTATTCAGTGTGCGCAAGGGAACCACATGCAAAGCCCATTATGCACCTGCATAAGGAAAGTCTGAATACCTACCCAAAAACTACTAAGAAGTGCATTGGAAAGGCGTACATTTCCTAAGTCTGAATCGGGCCCTATGCGAATTAGAGTGGGTCCAGGGTGTCTTGGATGATGGTGTTGATGTGAGCCATGACCAACCTTTCAAAGCATTTCATGTCTACAGATATGATTGCTACGGGGCAACAGTCCTTTAGACATGTTACATTGGCGTTCTTGGGCACAGGGATGATGGTGGTCTGCTTAAAACATGTGGATATTACGGACTGGGTCAGGGTGAGGCTGAAAATGTAATTGAAGACACTTGCCAGCTGGTCAGTGCATGCTCTGAGTACGCTTCCTGGTAATCCGTCTGGCCCAGCGGCCTGGTGAATGTTGACCTGCTTAAAGGTCTTACTCACCTCTTTACCTTGCGTTGAGATGATACCGTTTGCCATTACTAGCCTGTTCACTCAGACTGTTGTTGTTTGGCAGAGGGAAAAAACGAGCAGGACTAAAAGCTAAACAGTTCGCTCAGATGGGAACTGATTTCTCATTCTGGAGTGGAAATCCCTCCCGCCACATTTCTGCCAGCACAGAATGTAAATAGACAGGAACTCCTGGGGTAGGGGTGAATGGTGAAGTGGAGAAAAGAGAGAGGACTGAGGGGTTTCAGCACCAGAACAGAGTTTATCTATCAACATTCAGACATTATGCTGAGAACATTTAGTGTGCATGAGCCCATCCATTCACCAGATGAAAGCCCATTGGAGCATTGCCCAGTGACCACACAAGGAAACATCAGTGTGAAAGGTGCACTTGACTGTAGGCCTACTCTCTTCCACACAAACACCCATCCACACAGCATGTCTGACTTTCACGCTCTCCACTCATTAACAGAAGACGGTATAATAAGACGGTACGGTAAGGAATACTTTTTTGGGGGGCTAAATATGAGCGGTAATTCAGTCACTCTCATAAACACAGTCTGGCTTTTTTACAGCAGCCAGTCAGGTTTTACCGCACATTTACCCTGTGTGCCCCTGATTTTACACCTACTACTCTAACATCTACATCTTCCCTTGTCATCTAAATTAATAAATCACAGGGCTTTTATGCTGTGGGCCCAGATGAGCAGAGACAAGCCTCCTTTCCCCTCCCTGTGACCTAAATGCAGCTGCTTTCCCCCTCTCAGTAAAGGCCGCTATGGGAACACATCAAAAACCAAGCCCTCTGCACTGTGAAGGCAATTGAAAATCCACAAACAAATTAATAGCTAATTACACAGAGCGGAGGTGTAAACCTTATGAGGTACAGTGTTCCATCATTTACATATGATCAGTTTAGAAATGTTGTTTTGTGTTCTTTCTTCTCATCTCAATCTCTCAGCCCAGCTAACAATTCTAGGGAGAGAGAATGTATTTGTAATGCTACCCGTAATGTTCTCCTAATGTTTGAGTGTCCAGTTTTTCCATTAGTTAGGGGTACATTCTGTTTGTTAGAAAACTTTTTTTAGCATGTTCTGGTGTTAAAGTTATGTTTTACATTACGGGAATGTTCTCTTCTCTTATCTAGGACATTGTTTAAATGTTCTCAGAATACACAACATTGACGTTCCAGATGCGTTTTATGGGACGTTTCAAGAACATTCACGTGTCCAGTTTTCTGAGTGTAAGGAGAATATTCCAACAATGTCACGTCAAACATACACAGAACATGGTTGCCATGTTCTCACAACATAATTTAAACTCAGCAAAAAAAGAAACGCCCTCTCGCTGTCAACTGCGTTGATTTTCAGCAAACTTAACATGTGTAAATATTTGTGTGAACATAACAAGATTCAACAACTGAGACATAAACTGAACAGGTTCCACAGACATGTGAAAATTGTTGCAATGGCCCTGGCCCTCCCCCTCCGATCCAACAGGTCCCAGACGTGCTCAATGGGATTGAGATCCGGGCTCTTCGCTGGCCATGGCAGAACACTGACTTTCCTGTCTTGCAGGAAATCACGCACAGAATGAGCAGTATGGCTGGTGGCATTGTCATGCTGGAGGGTCAGGTCAGGATGAGCCTGCAGCAAGGGTACCACATGATGGAGGAGGATGTATTCCCTGTAACGCACAGCGTTGAGATTGCCTGCAATGACAACAAGCTCAGTCCGATGATGCTGTGACACACCGCCCCAGACCATGACGGCCCGACGATAAACGCGAATCTGACCATCACCCCTGCTGAGACAAAACCGCGACTCGTCAGTGAAGAGCACTTTTTGCCAGTCCTGTCTGGTTCAGCGACGGTGGGTTTGTGCCCATAGGCGACGCTGTTGCTGGTGATGTCTGGTGAGGACCTGCCTTACAACAGGTCTACAAGCCCTCAGTCCAGCCTCTCTCAGCCTATTGCGGACAGTCTGAGCACTGATGGAGGGATTGTGCGTTCCTGGTGCAACTCGGGCAGTTGTTGTTGCCATCCTGTACCTGGCCTGCAGGTGTGATGTTCGGATGTACCGTTC
Source organism: Salvelinus namaycush (assembly GCF_016432855.1). Taxonomy (NCBI): domain Eukaryota; kingdom Metazoa; phylum Chordata; class Actinopteri; order Salmoniformes; family Salmonidae; genus Salvelinus; species Salvelinus namaycush. The sequence goes on along the minus strand of NC_052328.1, from coordinate 10,551,158 downwards.
CTGTGCAGGTGTTGTTACATTTTACATTTACATTTTAGTCATTTAGCAGACGCTCTTATCCAGAGCGACTTACAGTAGAGTGCATACATTTTACATACTGAGACAAGGATATCCCTACCGGCCAAACCCTCCCTAATCCGGACGACGCTATGCCAATTGTGCGTCGCCCCACGGACCTCCCGGTTGCGGCCGGCTGCAACAGAGCCTGGGCGCGAACCCAGCCCAGCCTGGGCGCGAACCCAGAGACTCTGGTGGCGCAGCTAGCACTGCGATGCAGTGCCCTAGACCACTGCGCCACCCGGGAGACCCGTTACGTGGTCTGCCACTGTGAGGATGAGCAGCTGTCCGTCCTGTCTCCCTGTAGCGCTGTCTTAGGCGTCTCACAGTACGGACATTGCAATTTATTGCCCTGGCCACATCTGCAGTCCTCATGCCTCCTTGCAGTATGCCTAAGGCACGTTCACGCAGATGAGCAGGGACCCTGGGCATCTTTATTTTTATGTTTTTCAGAGTTTGTAGAAAGGCCTCGTTAGTGTCCTAAGTTTTCATAACTGTGACCTTAATTGCCTACCGTCTGTAAGCTGTTAGTGTCTTAACGACCGTTCCACAGGTGCATGTTCATTAATTGTTTATGGTTCATTGAACAAGCATGGAAAACAGTGTTAAAACCCTTTACTATGAAGATCTGTGAAGTTATTTTGATTTTTACGAATTATCTTTGAAAGACAGGATCCTGAAAAAGGGACATTTCTTTTTTTGCTGAGTTTATTAGTGTTCTAGACACATTTCATGGGAACGTTGCATTTCTGTGTATCAGTTGTCAGGACATTGCCCGATGGTCCTAAATAAAAATCGCCCCCCCCCCTCAAAAAAAGTTTCATTACACATCACACTTTGTTATCAGGACCTTGATGGACTTGGTTAGTGAACCACTGATCCACTCACAACTCATTTTGTCCGTTGGCAAGGTTAGGGATATTCACACATAGTGCATTGAACAGTGTTTTCAACTTAAATATTTGACAAACTTTGACATCCATGATTACATTGTACATGCTCAGTCATACAGTAATTATTACTCAACATGTCCTCCTCTTGGATTTGAACTTACAACCTTTTGGTTCAAAGATCATTCAGATCTTACTGCTACAATGTCTGTGTCAGTTAACAATTAAATCAATCTTTGATCATTGATTTGATTTACTTATTTCAACAATTGATGGGATTTTAGGATAATGGCGCTGGAGGAGATGGCTGCCGTTTTACGGTCCCCTAACCAATTGTGCTATTATGGTTATTTGTAACTTATTTTGTACTTAATGTTTCTGACACCATCTCGTATGACCGAAAAGAGCTTCTAGATATCAGGACAGCGATTACTCACCGCGTACTGGAATAATATTTTTTTTTACTCAATGAGTCGGACGCAAAGGATTTACTCCAGACACACGACAAGGCCCTCATCCCCGTCATTCGCAGGAGAAAGAAACTGAGATATCGGGGACGTAGGTCTGGGTGCCTTGTAAGGATCCGACGGCGAGTGGGTAATCTGCCTTTACCATCGGTCCTATTAGCCAACGTACAATCACTGGATAATAAAATAGACTAACTACGAGGACGTATATCCTACCAACGGGACATTAAAAACTGTAATATCTTATGTTTCACCGAGTCGTGGCTGAACGACGACATGAATAACATACAGCTGTTGGGTTCTACACTTTTTCGGCAGGATAGAACAGCGATTTATCATCAGGTGGAACGGAAAACCAGCAAGGTCCAGACCTTGTAGAGTAATAGTTTAATTCCCCTGCCCTAGAGATATCCCTTATTTGGACAGTGGGTGTTCATTGGTGCCCTGTGATCGAGACCCGCTAAGCGAGTCACCCTACTCTTGCATTCTTAGCAGGCGTAAAAGTGTATCCATCTAGGTCGGCGCCGGAAAAAACAGGCGCAATAGATTATGGTCATTGTAGTTAATTACCACGTTCTTACGCTGAACTAGGTTGAATAGTTGCTTAACGAAAACTACAATTCCCTTCAGCCCAGCATCCCACATAGCTCTTGACATGATTTCTCTCATGAATGATTTGATCTCTCTCTAGAGAAAACAAAACAAAAAACAAAATGGAATTCAAGTAATTGAACCAAAGTCAGTCAATTAGTTGTTTAATAATAGAAGGAAAAAAAACCCGAAATGTTGGTTAAATCGCTCAGCACTAAAAGTCTGGGAAATATTTCCATTATTGTCTCTATTTTTACATAAAATACATATACAATTACATAGATGCAGACACATTACAGAGATACAGGCAAAAAAAAGATTATACCATTCAATCATTAGCCAAGTGGTTAAGGTTGATATGGCTTTGAGTTGCTGTGGTACAGTAGTTTGTGCTACTCGACAGCACCTGTATATAACAATTTGTTTTTTTACCAAATAGTCTTACGTTTAAAAACAGTGAATATTAGAGTATCTGGCACTGGTATAATGCTGGTGGACATATCTAACAAATTAAAAATAGTTGGCAGGTACCTGGAGGTTGAGTCTGATAATTCTGTTGAATTAATAGTACTCTTTTTTCCCACAGATGGCCTGCATAGCTGCTTAAGATTCGTACAAGCTTGTTTTGGCTGGTCTGTAGCTTACTCTTTACATGTTTGGGGCTGCTGGTGAACCATGATGTGCAGGCATAATCAAAAGTGACACTGGACTAGCGCACTTGCCAGTCTTTAGGGTGTCATTGTCAACCCATTTTGCGGATGCTGGAGTTACATTTCGGACGAAGTAGCCTAATCAGATTAACACATTGTGACTGCTTGTGCTTATTATGCCCTACATCAAATGTAATACACATTTTAAAAGTTAAAATGACACAGTGTTTAGGCTATATTGAAGTCTTAGGTTCAAGGTGCGAGAGGAATAGCCGCTCGGATTGGAGAGGAGGCAGAGTGGCGCATGCAATAAGCTTTCCTGAGTAACTGGGCCTGCCCGGCCCACAACAGACAGCACATCGCAGTATTCAAAAGTAAAAATACAGCCGGACTGGCCTGCTACTGTGCCTTTCTAGACCTTATAAACTGTCGAGAATAGACCCACAACTGATCCAAATAGAATGAAACATTGAAATCACAGGGCTTTTTGGGCCGTTATTCAAATTACATTTTTCACTGCAGTTTACAGCCTAGACTAGAATTTTGAACTCACTTGAAAACAATGAAGCAATTATTCATTGCATTGTGGTGTTGTAGGCTAGGTCTGGGTCAGGATCATTGTATTGTCCCTGAACAAGATCAAGAGGGGAGCTTTCTGAGCTGCTTATGTCATGTCTTCACTGTTATTTCATGCGCCTCTCCACTGCCGATCAGTTAGCCCATTTCTATTCGTTCTTGTATAGTCATATTGAAAATGTGTGCAGCTCTGAATGGTTTTATAATGTGGTATGATTGCTAGTTAGCCTATTGCAGATCTGGACAAACGATCCACCTACTGTACCTCTATTGTCACTATGACTGGTGGATAGAGGGCCAGACAGACAGACTGGTAGACTATATTGACCTGTGGTATAGTAAAAGGTTAGCGTGCGGAAAAGCGTAGTGCATAAGGGAAGTACCAAAACACCTTGATATAGGGAAGGCGCATGAAAGCAGATGAGGACATTTGTCTAGGACGGAAGAACGTGTATAGTAAAACCAGCAAAAGAGCAAACAGACCAGGGGGGGGGAAAAGCACTACCTTCCCATGTCCCAAAAAATAAATAACACACCCAACCCTCCCCAAAGCAAAAAAAAAAAAAAAAGGTGAAACCTTTCATTGTTCATTTCTCAATCAACTTGCATGAGAAAGAGGTCGTTTAAGGTGATGATCTACGGGGAGTTAACGTCTCTGAGAACATCTCTCCCTCAAGGCTGTTTGCAGTGAACCCAACATGCAACAATTGACCGGCCTCCTCGCCTCTGGGGACATTGTTGTTGCAACATGAAAAAGCTGAGAGATTCATACGGCTGAATATCACTCAGACATGACTGAATTAAAAATACTTGTTGTACCATGTAGCCAGCTTTGTATTGAAAAGGAGCTTTGAGTCCAGTGCCGATGGTCACTGCTGTGATATGGTGAAGCAGCGGTCTAGACTCTGGAGCATCAGTTGATAGAGGAATATATTCCAGACAAGGTTATTCATTGATCTGGCAGTGGGTTTGTATTAGAAATCCTGTAAAAATGCCTTTCCCTCTTACAAGCATGCAAATGAGTAATGAAAAGAACATAAATCTAACATTTTTATACAAAACATTTATAGAGCTATAATTTACTCAAACTTACACAAAGCATGACACACCAGGAGTGTGTCTACAGTCAGACAAGGGGTTGGTGGGTGGGTGCTGTGCGGGCTGGAAGCATGTACACACACAGCTGAGATGGCTCAGTGACCTGGACAGGGCCTCCTTGTGGAGGCAGGACAGGGTGTTCTCTTCCAGGTGAACAGGCACATGAAACACACGTGATGGGGCAGGCCCCAGCGAGGCCTTGGCAAGGGTCACCGGTTCCCTGTCACAGCCTCTTCACCTGCACCACTGACAAGGGGAACCCTTGAAAGAGCATGTCCAGACACATCACATCTTACTATTCCTGAAGGACCTATGCGCCCCCTAGTGAAGACATAGGGCAATAACGTCCCTTGGTCCAGTACTGCAATGACAAATTACTTTTGAAACACTACCAGCTCCTCTAAGTCAAAATAGAATAATGAGTATTCTGAGAGCATGTGCTGGATGGAACCTTAGAACAAGACTACAGTTGAATACACTAATGACATATCAATAAACACAAGAAAGTATCAGTAAATGTGAGATGGTAAGATTGAGTGCAAAAACATTGGTTCATATTTTTTTGTGTGGACTGACCAACACACCCCTTATTCCTGCTGGCCAGGCATAAAGCCACCAGCATCGATGTCTGTCCCCCCTGGGGTGGGAGAACTTATTTAGCCTCTGTCAGAGCCAGCAGACAGAAGGGAGATCACATAATCATCAGTGGTCTCCCTGGCTTTGCCTGCTCTTTAAAGCCTAATCAACGAGGATAATAATCATGATGAAAATAGTAATTGCTATTCTTCTGTTTATGTTGAATAATCACAACTCCAGTGAGAACTGCTACAATACGCATATGATTTACTGGCTGCCTCTACAGCCTGATCAAACTGTTGAACACTTAACAGTGCTAAAATACAGGAAGAGCTCTGACTTCAGCTTGCTGACTCTCGCGATTCGGCCCCTTTTGCTGCAGGCACTACCTTCAATGTCCAAACCATTAGTGATTTCTGTAATACTAAAGTGGCGCTCTAGGGCAACCATTTCCCTGCATTAATGTCCTTCTTCCACTGCAGTGAATCAAAGGCTTATCCTAATGGCTCTGTCTACCTTAGCATGCTGGACTAAACAACTCCGGTTAGGATCTGGAGGGTAGCACAAAGAAACAAAATGAGAAACAGATCTCGTTCCACATGTACATTTTTAAAGCAGAACAATTTATTATCAAGTACAAGAATATCAAACAAAGCAGAAAAAAATTCATCAGGTTCACAAAATTGTTTTGCCGCAATCTGCATCACTTCACTTTTGTTAGGTACAGTACAGAGAATGACTTATCAAGCTTGGCGATTTTTCCACGTTAGCTTATATTTTAAGTTCTTGCTTTATTTTGTAAATGTGGAACTACTCTGCTGACACCAGAGCAGAGTAAAAGGCAATTGACAGGAGTGTTTGGGTGTCAGAGTTCTTAAAGTGCTTTTGCCCCTTTAATAGTGGTCAGTCAGTCCTTAAACAGGGCAATGGTTCCTAAGTCTTCTGTGGGCCAGGGGGAACTAGTCCACATAGGAAGAGGGGTGCCCTGTCTTACTGCCAGTCAAAAGAGCGCTTCACCAGCCGGTAGAAGTTACGATTGTGCTCCCGGAGGTAGGAGCGTAGCTGTTGCAGCACGGTACTGTTGACGGCCGGGTGGGGACGCCCTTTGGACTCATGCAGACAGCGTTCTCGCCCCTCACTCCGGATGCAGTAGAACCCCTTGGTCTGGTTGAAGTAGAAGTTGGACGACATTATCCTGGGGGGCAGGTTGAGGAAACGCTCTACTTTCTGCAGCTCAGGAAGGGGGTCCCGGATCAAAGTGTCCCCATCAACGATGTGGATCTGCTCCAGAGGGAAGTGGCGTAGCCAGTTCCGCATATGCACGTCGTAGAAGCTACGCTGGATGGCCTTGTAGCGGGTGTTGAGAGCTCCGCTGCGCACCAGCAGATTCTCAATGGCCTGCACTGGCTTGTGGTTCTCCAGGCGGTTGAAGTAGACCTGGGTGTAGTCCGAGATGACGCGTTCAGTTGGGTCCCGCAGGATCAGCAGCAGCTTGATGGAGGAGTTCATGGCACGGATGCGTTCTGGCGCCAAGGAAGAGGTGAAATAGCCTGGCGTCTTCTCCACTGTGATCTGGTGCGGGTAGGAATAGGGCATCAGCTCACGGTACCAGTCAAAGCCCTTGGCGTAGTTCTCATCCCAGTCGAAGAAGTGCACCTCTGTGGCGGCGGCAGCTACCTCAGGGTGGATATCTAGCATCTCCAGCAGGGCGCGTGTCCCCCCCTTGCGCACCCCAATGATGATGCTGTGGGGGGCATGTTTGCTAGTCCCCGGGGGTGGTGACAGAGTGACATTGGCAGTGAGTCCAGGGCCCAGATCCAGACTCTGAACAAACTCTGATGGGGCAGCATAAGTCTGGAGAACCAGGAGGAACACTGACACCAACAAGCAGGCCATGGTGAGGGAGGTTGACGAGGAGAGAAAAATAGAGGAGAGGAGATGGTCAGAGAGACAGGAGAGCAGTGGATCAGGTTTAGCTGTGGATCAGAGCCATCTCTTTGTGATCAAAGCTCACACGAACGGAGCGGCTGTCTTCGTCTGCCATTGAGCATGAGGAGGAGAAATCACAGCCAGTCCAGAGCACATCTGTAGAGACAGAAGGGGAAAAAATGTACTTAGGTCTTCCCATTTGATTGTCATGAAAAGCTAGTATAACCCCAAGGCAATTTCTTTAACCTGACAAAGCTTTCCAGTAATTAATAGAATGCAAGTCTGTCTCAAGTGTTTCCTCTCTTTTGGTTATTATTATTCATCTCACTCAGTTTTAAATGTTTTCCTTCCATCTCCCCCTCATCTCACTCCTTTCCATACCAGGAGTCACTTAGTTTAATTATACGGTGTAATTTCACTGTCTGAAAGATATTTAGATCTCAGCCACATTTTTGGGATGAACTATGCAAGTGCCTGGCTCTGGGCCAAAACAGAGGCCACACTACTTCATTTTGTTTTACCAGGGGTCATAATCCTCACTCGAATCAATACACTTAACGTTCACCCGGGAACATTTCAATGAAGACAGCCGGGGGTTAAGCGTAAAGGACAAAGTGTGACTGTAGAAATAAGAGAAGCGTTAAGTTCTGGATACTGTACCTTCTGATTTTCTATACATGTGATGCAAAATCTAAGACAAGGCCAACAGAACTAGGCCAGGAGGACTAGGATTTAATAATACCGGATAGACTCTGAACAGCCATAACATTTAAATCCTCCTGACCTTAAGTCTTCCCAAATACTTTCACCGGGATAACAAACTAAGGGAGAGGTCGATTCCTCCATGCAAGTCAAAATAACTGCTCTGTTGCATAAACATCAAATACCACCAAAAGGTCATGGTAAGGCTCTCTAAACAAACTCCCAGAATCATTATACGGCTGAAAATAGGCTTCACTGCTGAGAAAAAAAACAGCATAGGCTAGTCATGCTGGTGACTAGCCGCCGCCGTGTTATGGACACTGGTAGTCTCTCGTGAACAGACTGTGTAAACATAAATGATACCATAGATCTGTCACGATACGTGATGCGTGAGATCCAGTACTATTAGTTCCAGTGTTCGTTTTTTTCCGTCACTGGTTATTTGGACAAAAATAAATAAAATCACACTTTCGTAGGTGTTAGAATCTTTCGAATTCCGGAACAGGAGGGAACATTAGACCTGCCCGTAACTAACAGAGAGAGAGGACGGAGCTCTTCCTTCCGGTTCAGATCCTCATTCTAGTTCTTCTCAACACGTATGGACCCAGAACTTAAATCATACTTTCGTTCTGTGTTAACCGAGATTAGGACATTGGTGACCAGCCGTCGCTGTGTTTTGGACACTGGTAACTAAGCTGTTCACAAGCATACTAGACATGCCGGTCACCAGCAAAACTAGCATAAATTCAGCTTGCAAAATTATGTTTTATTCCTATTGGGATCCAGTCAGAGTGGGGATATCCAAGAATCTGCATTCAGAATGACTGCCAGGGTTAGAAAGATTTATAAATGACAATACCTAAACCATCTAAAACAGGAACAACCATTTTAGCAATGGTTGCAATACGTCCAACTAACAGATTGGATTCGTTTAGAAAAATCGATATGTTAATCATGTTTGTGTAGCATAAGATTGAATTAATTCAATGTATACGCAAAAAAAAGTACATTTTCATACTTGAGTACAAGAAAGACACCTTAAAAGACTCAAGTAAAAGTCACCCAGTAAAATACTACTTGAGTAAAAGTATTTGGTTTTAAATGTACGTAAAAGTATAAATCATTTAAAAATGTCTTATATTAAGCAAACCAGACGACACAATTTTCTTGTTTTTTTATTTACTGATAGCCAGGGTCAACACTCAGACATAATTTACAAATGAAGCATGTGTGTTTAGTGAGTCTGCCAGATCAGAGGTAGCAGGGATGAGCAGGGATGTTCTCTTGATAAGTGCGTGAATTAGACAATTTTCCTGTCCGGCTAAGCATTCAAAATGTAACGAGCACTTTTGGGTGTCAGGGAAATTGTAAGAAGTTAAAAGCACATTATGGGCCTCCCGGGTGGCGCAGTGGTCTAGGGCACTGCATCGCAGTGCTAACTGCGCCACCAGAGTCTCTGGGTTCGCGCCCAGGCTCTGTCGCAGGCGGCCGCGACCGGGAGGTCCGTGGGGCGACGCACAATTGGGATAGCGTCGTCCGGGTTAGGGAGGTTTTGGCCGGTAGGGATATCCTTGTCTCATCGCGCTCCAGCGACTCCTGTGGCGGGCCGTGCGCAGTGCGCGCTAACCAAGGGGGCCAGGTGCACGGTGTTTCCTCCGACACATTGGTGCGGCTGGCTTCCGGGTTGGAGGCGCGCTGTGTTAAAGAAGCAGTGCGGCTTGGTTGGGTTGTGCTTCGGAGGACGCATGGCTTTCGACCTTCGTCTCTCCCGAGCCCGTACGGGAGTTGTAGCGATGAGACAAGATAGTAATTACTAGCGATTGGATACCACGAAAATTGGGGATAAAATGTATTTAAAAAAAAAACATTATTTTCTTTAGGAATGTAGTGGAGTAAAAGTTAAAGTTCTCAAAAATATAAATAGTAAAGTACAGACACCCCCCCAAAAATTACTTAAGTAGTACTTTAAAGTATTTTTTACTTAAGTACTTTACACCACTGGTAAAAATATACTGAAACAAACTATTCTAAAAAGCTAACGGCAATAGACCATGCTGGTAAATATGATAATGATTTACATTTAAGACATTTAGCAGGACACTCTTATCCAGAGCGACTTACAGGACCAATTAGAGTTAAGTGACTTGCTCAAAAGGCACAAGTAGATTATTCACCTAGTCGGCTCGGGGATTCGAACCAGTGACCTTTCGGTTACTGGCTCAATGCTTTTTACCACTAGGCTACCTGGGCATGGTTTTGCAGACCAGCTTGACCATGCTGGACTAGCATGGACCAGCTTGGTCACCAGCATCACCTGCTGTGGCTAGGTAGCTAAGGGCTTGGGCAATGTATAGAGTCGAGGCTAGATATGAGGTCTGGGACTAGGAGTAGGTATGGCCGCTGGGGCAGGGGCTAGGTATGGGGACTGGGGTTAGGGAATACAGCCCTGGGGGCTGGACCTGCCCTGCAGCACTGTGGGTAGAGAAAAGGTGCTCTACTGTAAACGTCTGTGCAGGGAGCCACTTATGCGCTGTGACAGGCGAGCTTGCCTGTCAGTGTTTCAATGGTGGAGAGCTGCCAAGTCCAATGCTAACAGCCAGGCAGCCAGACGCGCTTCCTGTCTTATCCAATTCCCCTCACTCCCTCTCAGCACACCGTCACCTGGAATGAGCCATTGTTTCACATCCCGCTGGGCCGCATTGCTTTATTCAAGACTTGATGCATATCTTCATGGCTTTCTTCGTCACACAGCTGCCCGGCACACAATCTCAGTATCTGGGAGAGCATTTAACTAAAACTATTGGACTGAATGCTGAGGGAGAGAGAAAGGGAGTACTGGAAGGTTACAGACAAGACACTGGCATCGATTTACAGTCCCGAACTAGGTAAGAGGTCACGTTGTAGTTGGCTGAGTAAAACAACTAAGATAAAATATACAGTGCCTTCGGGAAGTATTCAGACCCCTTGACTTTTTCCACATTGTTACATTACAGCCTTATTCTAAAATTGATTAAATAAAACAATTTCCTCAGCAATCTATACACAATACCCCATAATGACAAAGAAAAAACAGTTTTTTTTAGAAACTTTTGCACAATAAAAAGAAAAATACCTTATTTACATAAGTATTCAGACTCTTTGCTATGAGACTCGAAATTGAGCTCAGGTGCATCCTGTTTTCATTGATCATCCTTGAGATGTTTCTACAACTTGGAGTCCACCTGTGGTAAATTCAATTGATTGGACATGATTTGGAAAGGCACACCTGTCTATATAAGGTCCCACAGTTGACAGTGCATGTCAGAGAAAAAAAACAAGCCATGAGGTCGAAGGAATTGTCCATTGAGCTCCGAGAGGATTGTGTCGAGGCACAGATCTGGGGAAGGGTACCAAAAAATGTCTGCAGCATTGAAGGTTCCCAAGAACACAGTGGCCTCCATCATTATTAAATGGAAGAAGTTCGGAACCACCAACTTTCTTCCTCGAGCTGGCCGCCTGGCCAAACTGAGCAAACGGGGGAGAAGGACCTTGGTCAGGGAGGTGAACAAGAACCCGATGGTCACTGACAGAGCTCCAGAGTTCCTCTGTGGAGATGGGAGAACCTTCCAGAAGGCCAACCAGCTCTGCAGCACTCCACCAATTAGGCCTTTATGGTAGAGCGGCCAGACGGAAGCCACTCCTTAGTAAAAGGCACGACAACCCGCTTGGAGTTTGCCAAAAGGCACCTAAAAAACACTCAGAACATGAAACAAGATTCTCTGGTCTGATGAAACCAAGATTGAACTCTTTGGCCTGAATGCCGAGCGTCACATCTGGAGGAAACCTGTCACCATCCCTACGGTGAAGCATCATGCTGTGGGGATGTTTTTCAGAGGCAGGGACTGGGAGACGAGTCAGCATCGAGGCAAAGATTAACGGAGCAAAGAACAGAGAGATCCTTGATGAAAACCTGCTTAGGACCTCAAACTTGTTAATTTTGATAAATTAGCTAATTCAGAAAAAAAGTTTTTGCCTTGTCATTATGGGGTATTGTGTGTAGATTACAATTTAATTCAAGGCTGTAACGTAACAAAATGTGTAAAAAGTCAAGGGGTCTGAATTCCGAAGGCACTAACTCTTATGGCAAGTTAGTGTACTCGCCCTGAAAAAGAATCTGCTATAAACAGCTTCATGTTTTACATCCGCAATCGTTTAGCTACGCCTACCTATGACAAATGACCCAACTATCACACACATACGGCACGATTCACTGACCTGTGATCTCATTCTACAGTTTGTCAGTGGCTGCAGACACTGTGGCTTATCTTCTCATAGCATTACCACTGAGAGCCTGAGCCAGCAAAGCTCATGGTTCTACCCTACTATTCATCATCCTAGCAGGCACAGCGGGAGAAACAACAGGTTTTCTGCTCCACGGGAACCCAGCTCCCACTAATTACTCAAACCAGCCAGCCAGCTATATCTAAGGCAGGAGCCAGAACAAACCCTCATTCATATTCAGTGGGTTCCCCGTTCGGTAACATGTGGTGAGCAGCAGGTATTGTACTGCAGAGTTAGTTTTCTTAATGACACCTCAGAGATCTGTTCATCCAGAACAATTATTGATTCTATGGAGCTTGATTACCAAGCCCTTTGTGCAATCAAAACAGTATCATTTTTGTGCCTGGTTCAGTTGCAGGGTATTACTATTGATATGTAGGTATGCCCTCTTTTTCTCTCTCTCTCACACACACACACACACACACACACACACACACACACACACACACACACACACACACACACACACACACACACACACACACACACACACACACACACACACACACACACACACACACACACACACACACACACACACACGGCTGCTGAGGGGAGGACGGCTCAGAATAATGGCTGGAATTGCGTGAATGGAATCCATGTGTTTGATGTGTTCGATACCATTCTATTTATTCTGTTCCAGCCATTATTATGAGCCCGTTCTCCCCAGTTAAGGTGCCACCGGCCGCCTGTGACACACACACGCACTGTAACACACACGCACTGTAACACACACGCACTGTAACACACACGCACTGTAACACACTGCACTTAGTGATGAGAAGTTAGTCTATTTACTGACTGATACTTTTGACTCGTTCAGTCAACAACAAAAAAAATACATATTTTGCTTAATTTCCTTAATTTGAGTCGGTAACGCCCAGTGCATGCAGGACCCTCTACCGGTGAACGATGAACTGAAAGCTAGAAAGAAACATGATTCTCTCGATCACATGCCGTTCACCATAAGGGGCTTATTGGAGCTGTCGTTTGTGACTGAGACTTGTAAAAGTGTGTTTAAAAACAATGTACATTTATTGATTGCTAGGCGTACAAATAATATAATTTTTTTGTACATTTTAAACAAGGTGTAGTTGAGGCCGCAACTGGACTAGATTGTGAAAGACTAGGCGGAATTAATTGCTTGATTGCCGTGAGGATGATAAGCACAACATTATTTGCGAACTGTAGCACCCCAAACAATTAGATCTTGAGTTCGAGTTTGTTGAGCAGAGGCTGTGTATGTTTTGGCTCTACAAAGTGTCCATCATAACATTAAATGAATTGCACCATGCGATCAATTATCAGCTCTAAACATGTATTTTTCTTCTCTATGCTGCCTGCAGCCTCATCTATTTTGCCTGTGCGCATATACAACCGTTGTTTGTCGGAGTCGCAACCGGAGTCACCGGAGGAGCGCATATTAATAACCCTGCTATAGAATTCATTGAGGCCAGCAGGTCAAACTAAAACTAAAGACTAAAATGAACAAGCCATTCAGAAAAACGAATCATGACACTTACTGAACTGTGCTAGACTACACTGTACTGTACACACGGGCCCTTTCTGTGGGCAACTGGGTCGTACTGTGCCGGATGGCCCTCGGCCAGGCTCCAGGGGCTTTTTACCGCGGTGAAGAATAGCCTAGCGGACCGGACGCCAGCGGAGTGTGGCGATAGATTATGTTGGGAGGTGGGACTCAAGCCCAATCAAAACGCACCACCGCTCTTCTTGCTGACGAGATGGAATGATCAAAACCAACTGCAGCTCGCACACACAGTGAGGTCAGGGCATGGAGCCATCCTCCCATCTTTCTTACGCTCTCCCCATCTCGTTCATTCTGTCGTCACTGTCGTCTGCATAGCGACTTGTTACAAGACCTTTAAACCCAGTGCCGATTCATCTACAGTACAAGCAGAAAGACTAATTGTCAGCTTTCTCCATTTCAAACACCCTCTCTTTTTCTCCCTCTTAGATGCCTGATTACAACTTCAAAAACACACACACACACTCAAACGATGCCTTCATCGCGAAAGAACTGGAGTCCTTGACCCTAGCCTGGTTTACAGTTTGTCTATAGACATGTCTAAACAATTAGAATGTCTATTTAGGCCCACGTGGAAGGGATGGTATGGGGAGGGGGGTGGCTGGGTGGAGACATGTTGGATGGTTGGAGAAGGGGATGGGAGGTTGGAGGCTCACTTCTTTGTTAATGTTCCTTGACATGCTAGGAAAGAACAATAAATATCTTCTCTCTATTACACAGGCACACCAACACACTAGGTTAAAACTTAGTAAGAAACAAATTCTTATTTACAATGACGGCCAACATAGTTGATTAATAGTTAGTTAAAAACATGCTGACTAATGTGATATTTACTGTAAATATTGCTGCTCAGCCAGAATGTAGAGTTGCCAAGCCATGGCCAAAGGTAAGGTAATGTAAATTAAGAAGTAGAGTCCACAGACTCTTCTCAACTCCCACCAGTCTGAATAAGCCCTAAGCAACAGTATGAGGTATAAGGACAGCAGGTAGCCTTGTGGTTAGAGCGTTGGACTAGCAACCAAAAGGTTGTAAGATCAAATCCCGAACTGACAAGGTAAACATCTGTCGTTCTGCCCCTGAACAAGGCAGTTAACCCACTGTTCCTAGGGTGTCATTGAAAACAAGAATTTGTTCTTAACTGACTTGCCTAGTTTTAAAAAAAGGAAACCATGCAAACAGACCTGAAAGAAAGACTGGGTTGTGTTCATTAAGACATTGTAGCACAACTTTTGTTTGTGCAACAGAAAACAAAAATGATATTTTCTTATGTCCAGGTACTCCTTCCTTGTTTGTTTGTTTTCCTCAGCTTGGTTCCTAATAAACATAACCCTGGACTCTTGGGTTGTTATGGTTTACTGGATATTGCTACACTGATGTTTCAGAATACAGGAAAAAAAACATATTTACACAGAACTCTATGGAGAGAGTGTTAACAAGGACACATTCGTTTCAATGTATGAAAAAGACAAAATAATATATATATATATATATATATAAATCATTAAGCACCAGAGAAAGAGTACAGTACACAAGCTATGCAATAGCCCAGGTTCTTGCGACATTCCTTGTAGACACTCTTTGCAAGCAGCGGACATGCGAAGGTCACACAAGAAGGGACTTGAGAGAGGGCGGGAGGGGGGTTGGTAGGAGACTTGCTCTCTCATCAAATTTGCGTTGGACTAATGTAAATGTACCTACAGCGCCCCCTGGTGCCCAAAAAGTAAACATTTGGCCATTTCTACCCACTTAGCAGCTAAACGGTTTGTCAAATCAAAGTGTATTAATCGCATACACAGTTTATCAGGTGTTACAGCGGGTGCAGCGAAATGTTTATGTCACTAGCTTCTGACAATGCAGTAAAATGTCAAACAAGTACACAAATAATTCAATTGTAAAATAAATACAAAAGAAACAAGAAATCAAGAACGGCGGGACGAATCCAATTAACAATCCAAATAGCACTGTAGCAGCAATCAAAATGCAATCTATACATATGTACACAGGGGAAATTTGCACAAGATATAGTAAAACCAATATGTACAGCAGTAGATATATTAGAGTGAGTTACAGTATGTCAAGAATCCAGTATAAAAATAAATATGCAGTGTGTATAAACCATCTAAAATACAATGTACAGTAGTAGAAGTATTAGAATGAGCTATGTCAGAGATACAGTATTTAAATAGCTACACGGACAGATTTTACTGCAACTTTATTGACCTTTTATTTCAATATTTGCACTCTATTTACACCTCACACACACCCACTGTCACTCCAACGCAAATCTACCTCCATTTCTCCATTATCCCTGCACATATGGTATTGGAATTAAAATATTTCCTATATATAGTATGCTTACTTACCTACTTTGTGTATTTCATATTTTTCTAGTAATACATTGTTATTAATTATTGCATTTTGGGGGTTTTAGTTAGCAATAAAGGCATTTAACCGTACTTGTGCATGTGACAAAACTTGAACTTAAATACAGTGTCCAGTGGCTCAATGTCTCTATAACATGTGACAACAGTGTTGGCTGTGTGTGAGTGTGAGTGAGTATGATAGCTTGCGTGTGTGTTTTGTATGAGTGAGTGTGCATCACCTGGTAGACGACTGGTGAGGGCCGTTCAACAGTCTGATGGCCTGTTAATATCACCAGGCCCTGAACTTAGTGATGAGCTTGGAGGGCACTATGGCGTTTAAAGCTGAGCTGCAGTCGATTAACAGCATTCTCGTATAGGTGTTCCTATTGTCCAGGTGAGATAGGGTGGTGTGCAGTGCAGTGCGTCGGGTATGTTCCTTGACTAGCCTTTCAAAGCACTTCATGATGACAGAGTGCTACAGGGCGATTGTCATTTAGTTCAGTTACCTTAGCTTGATTAGGTACAGGAACAATGGTGGCCATCTTGAAGTAAGTGGGGACGACAGCCTGGGAAAGAGAGAGGTTGAGAATGTCCGTAAACACTCCAGCCAGCTGGTCTGCGCATTCTCCGAGAACGCGGCTTGGGATGCCTTCTGGGCCGGCAGCCTTGCGAGGGTTCACACGCTTGAAGGTCCTACTCACGTCGGCTACAGAGATCGGGAGCCCACAGTACTCGTCAGCAGTGGGGCCCATGTCGGCGGCTCAGTGTTGTTTTCCTCGAAGTCTGTGTCCACGATGTGGCTGGTTTTCCCTTATAATCCGTGATTGTCTGAAGTCCCTGCCACATGCATATTGTGTCTGAGACATAGTAGAATGTATTTGTGAAATTTCGGGAGAATTTCTTACATTTTCTTTGTTAAAGTACCTGGCTACAATGAATGTGGCCTCAGGATTTTCGGTGTTTGATTTTTTCAAAGTCCAGTGTAATTCCTTGAGTGCCAGCCAGCATAGTGTCGGCTTGTGAGGGAGGGGGGGTATTCCAGGTCAGGGGAACAGAAACTCTTAAGGGTTTGTACATTCCTACAATCACACCATGGGTTGTTTATCATGAAACATACTCAACCGCTTTAAGCTTGATCAAGCACCTTCACTGTCAACAAAGTCTCTGTAAGGCAGAGTAAGTCACAGTCTCTCGTATCGCTCTGGTAGGAGGTCCACGCTCTGAGCTCGCAGTTTTATTGTCCAGAGACTGTACATTAGCAAGTAGTAGAAAGCGAAGGGTGGTTTGCCCTTTCCTTAAAAATCAGACAAAGGCTCCCGTGATGAATGGAACTGGGGCTCCCGAGTAGCGCAGCGGTCTAAGGCACTGCATCTCAGTGCTAGAGGCTTCACTACAAACCCTGGTTTGATTCCAGGCTGTATCACAACCAGCCGTGATTGGGAGTCACACAGGGCGGTGCAGAATTGGCCCAGCGTCATCCGGGTTAGGCAGTCATTGTAAATAAGAATTTGTTCTTAACGGACTTGCCTAGTTAAATAAAAGGTTAACTAAAAACTGCTTCGGGTAGTCCAGACAAAGGATCCAGCTCCGTAAAGTGGTGATTAATCTTCGATCTGATGTCCAGAAGTGCTTGTCTGTCATATTAATTATACTAGAAACTTTCTGATCAAATAATGTAAAAAAGAACACAAAAATAAACAGACTGACTGCAAAGTTCCCTGGGAGCTAGCAACAGGGCGACCATTGTCGGCACCATCTTGACATTGAACTTGTCACTCAACATCGTGTGAAACCTGGCTTGCCAGACTAGCAGTAGTTCAGAGTAGCCCAATAATCGATGCACGCTTTGCTTCAACTCAAACCCACAAAACACTCCATCAACAAAACGTGATCCCAGTCTTCAAACAACCAGCGTCCCAAGATGTCCTTCTCTCGATGAAGATGGTACCACACACACACACACACACACACACACACACACACACACACACACACACACACACACACACACACACACACACACACACACACACACACACACACACACACACACACACACACACACACACACACACAAATATTATATTTATAATATTTATAAAAAGGCACCACTTACGATAGACTTCCCACATCTCCACTCCATATGCTGATTTTTGAATGACAATAAGCAGGGCGAAGGAAGAAAATCTCTTTGTTTTGGCTGAAATTGGGGAGCTGTCGGCAGCACTAGCTGGGTGAAAAGCGAGGAGCGCCAGCTATTAGGCTATTTCTGTAGCGCGTGAGTAAGGCGACGACCTAATCCGCACCCACATGTCAGCCGAGGCATTCATTATGTGCTGCTGGTAAACTGCAATTAACTGGTACAGACACACATGCCCTCAGCGCAGACACTAATTGTGGTGTTTTAACTCTAATCTTGTGTTCTCTCTGGTTAAGTCTATGGTGGAGTGGAGCTCTTTCGTTCATTTAACTGCAGTCGGCTTGACTGTTGAGAACAGCATCTCCCAATTAGACACCCGTCTGCCCACCGCCATCTGTAGCTAGCAGCATTTATGGCTGGAACTCCGTGTGTGTTTGTATGTGTGTGTACATGCATGTGCGCGCCTGTAACAGAGTGCTCCCTGTGGACCATGATACAGCCAAATGTCAGAATGCAAATGGGGATAGCCTACAACACTTTAATACGTACAGTATTTTCAATGAGTTTGCCACTAGCAAGTACTGACCTTTTGTGTATTTGTGAAATGACTAGATACCCTGGCAGCAGTGGTGTAAAGTACTTAAATAGTACCAGAAAGTATTTTTTTTACAGAAGTTGTTTTTTGGGGGTGTGTATATTTTACATTCCTAAAGAAAATGTACTTTTTATTCCATACATTTTCCTTGACTCCCAAAAGTGCTTGTTACATTTTGAATGCTAAGCAGGACTGGAAAAATGTCCAATTCACACACTTATTGAGAGAACATCCCTGTTCATCTCTACTGCCTCTGATCTGGCAGACTCACTAAACACAAATGCTTTGTTTGTAAATTACGTCTGAGTGTTGGTGTGCCCCTGGCTATCTGTACATAAAAAAAAAAAAACTCTAAATTGTGCCGTCTGGTTTGCTTAATGTAAGGAATTTTTAATTATTTATACTTTTACTTTTGATACTTAAGTATATTTGAGCAATTGCATTTACTTTTTATACTTAAGTATATTTACAATCAAATGCTTTTAGACTTTTACTTATGTAGTATTTTACTGGGTGACTGACTTGAGTAATTTTCTATTTAAAAAAGGTATTTTTACTTTTACTCAAGTATGACAATTGGGTACTTTTTCCTTCACTGACTGGCAGCCAATAAACATCCCTCACTCTGAAACAATGGAGAACAATAAGCTTAAACAGACATGGAAATGGATGACCGGTCTACCCAGAGCCATATATTTATCTTACATGGCTCTGGGTCGTACCCATCTTCAGCTTGATTTGAATATATGCATGCTTTACCATATAAAGTATTCACACCGTTTTACTTTTTCCACATTTTGCTGTGTTACAAAGTGGGATTTGTCATTATTTGTCAAAGATCTACACAAAATACTCGAATGTCAAAGTGGAAGGCAAATTCTAACATTTGTAAAAAAAAATATCCCCCCCCCCCAAAAAAAATATACTATTATCTTGATTATAGAAGTATTCAACCCCGAGTGAATAAATATTATAATCACCTTTGGCCGCGATTACCGATGTGAGTCTTTCTGGGTAAGTCTAAGTGCTTTCCACTCCTGGACTGTGCAACACTTGCCAATTATTCTTTCAGAAATTCTGTCAAATTGGTTGTTGACCATTGCTTTTCAAGCAGATTTAAGTCAAAAGTGTAACTCGGCCACTCAGGGACATTCACAGTCTTCTTGGTAAGCAACTCCAGCGTACTATAGATTTGGCCTTGCGTTTTAGCATATTGTTCGGCTGAATGGCGAATTCAGATATCTCCCAGTGTCTGGTGAAAGCAGATTTTGCCTGTGCTTAGCTCCATACCGTGTCTTTTTCTGACCTGAAAAATCCCCCAGTCCTTTACTACAAGCATACCCTTAACATGATACAGCCACCACTATGCTAGAAAATATGGAGAGTGGTACTCCGTCATGTGTTGTTGGATTTTGCGAGTAATTGAAAAACCTCCCTGGTGTTTGTGGTTGAATTTCACTGCTCGACTCAGGGACCTCACAGAGAATCGTATGTGTGGGGTACAGAGATGAGGTAGTCATTCAAAAATCATGTCAGAAACACTTATTGTGCACAGAGTGCACAAAGTCCATGCGACTTATTATGGGACTTGTTAAGCACATTTTTACTCCTGAACTCATTTGGGATTGAATATATATACATATTGACTGAAGACATTTCAGCGTTTCATTTTGAATAAAATGTGTAAACATTTGTAAAAACTAAATTCCACTTTGACATTATGGGGTATTGAGTGAGACAATCTCAATTTAATCCATTTTAAAATTCAGGCCGTAACAACAACATTCAGAAACATTCAGGGGGTGTGAGTGACTACTTTCTGAAGACACTGCACATACACCCAGAGTTGCTTTGACATTTGTCAATGTCTGACGATTTACTTTGGGCATCAACTGACATCGATACCCGAGAGGCATTCTGGCAGACAAAACAGGCCGACTTACTTATCGCCCCTGAATGAACGGAGACCGCTAATCACAACCTACACTGACTCACTCAGGGAAGCAGTCTACAGTCGGTCAGATAGGGACACTGGGAAAGGCTCCGATCAGAGAGTGGCCAGATGAGATTCATGCTATCTGCCAGTACTGACAAAACAGCTAAGTAAGACAGAGATGCAAGCATGCACACAGAGACAAAGTCAGTGACAAGCATGTGAACACAAACGCATTATCTCATCGCGCATCTTGAAGTCGTTGCAAAGAGTCTGATCTCTGTTTTGAGGTTCTCTCGTAAAGTAATTGGTCAATAGTTCTTCTAAAAGTGAACACAAATCCGAGTCGGAGACATCCACGCTCTCTCCCTACTTAATTCAAACAAATTCACTTCTGCTTTCTCTCTCTCTCTTTTCCCTGTTCATTCTCTAGAAGGCTGAGCCAGGCTTTCTCTCCAGACTCTCCAGGCCTCACACAAGCTGCAGTACACACATACATTATGGATTAATTACTTCTTCAAATAAAAAGCAGGGCATCTTGTGATAAACTGCAGGGATACTTTTCATCGTTGATGAGGCCTATCTGATGAATAGTTTAACGAGGGAACTATAGCAGGGCCTGTTTAGTGCTGACAAAGTTCACAGCAGCGGGGGAAAAAAGCAGAAAAGAGTAAGACCGATCGGAGATTCACATGGTCACTTAGCGAATGCGTTTCGTTTATCGTCAGCCCGTTTGTTTATCCTCCATCCAACCCACTCTGTTCACAATCTGCGCAGAGCAGGAGCATGTGCATGATCTAGGATCAGTTTAGCCTTTTATATCATAATGTACACTGAGTGTACAAAACTGCTCTTTCCATGACAGACTGCCCAGGTGAATCCAGCTGAAAGCTATGATCCCTTATTGATGTCACCTGTTGAATCCACATCAAATGGGGGAGACAGGTTAAATAAAGAATTTTAAGCCTTGGAGACACGGGTTGTGTATGTGTGCCATTCAGAGGACGAATGAGCAAGACAAAAAAAATGTAAGTGGATTTGAACAGGGTATGGTAGCAGGTGCCAGGCTTTGAGTGTCAAGAACTACAACGGTTCTGTTTTTTTTTTCACGATCAACAGTTTCTCATGTGTATCAAGAATGGTCCAACCACCCAAAGGACATCCAGCCAACTTGACAACTGTGGGGAGCATTGGAGTCAACATGGGCCAGCACCCCTGTTCCGATGGACTAAAGGGGTGCAACTCAATATTAGGAAGGTGTTCCTAATGTGTGTACACAGTGTATACGACTATATGGACAGGTGGGAACCTGATCCTAGATAAGCATTCCTACTGTGAGATGCTTTGTGGATAAGGGCCCAGTTACCCCGTCCATATAACCTTATTCGTTATGAACTAAATGAAAAACGTATCCTAAATCTTTACTCCTACTTTGAGAAGCTTTATGAATACAGGCCCGGAACTCTCAAACTCTATGGATGTCCTGGCGTTGCTTCTTCCTCAACACAGCTTGCATGTACCCTCCAGAGATGTAGGCCTACCAAATCCTACAGAGGGGTAACCAGTAACTGCAGGCTTAACTTCTGATCTTCTACAAATCTACAGCTGGTATATGTCATGTTCTCCACATATTGGAATCTGTTCCCTGTTCTGGCACAATAGTGTCCTATTGGAAGGCGCACAGTCTGGTCCCGCCAGCATTTTCGTCAAGACAAATATGTACTTATCAGGCACTGCAGACAAGACATTTCTTGGGTTTTGAGCTGGCCCTTCTGTGATCCAACGTTGAGTGCCAAGCACTGGAGCGCTTCGAATGCTGATGCAGCTGGGAACTCATTCTAATAATAATCCATTGGATCCAAAGCATTTCCCAGATTCCCAAAGTGTTGGGTATCTACTGCAGTGTGCGCTATCTGTAAACCATTCTAGCTGAGACTGAGATATGCAGATCATAAGTGGTATGGATCGGTATTGACAGACCTGGAAGCACATTTGCACACAGTGCGTGACCTTGATCTCACACAAAAACACAATGTTCACGTGAGACGATCCCAGTGTTGAGTTCTCAGATAACCAGAAGTCGTTGCACTACATGCATGCACGCTGCCTATTGATTGTAACCTAAAAAAAAAATCACACGGCTCTGATGATGTAGGTCAAGATGGCGGAGGGGGAAAAAACATGAATCAGCACAACATGCTTTCATGTTCGCTGTCATGCTTTGAATGCGTAGGCATGCTTCTCATGGTCTGAGCATAACGTATGTGTTTTTGTTCAGCTGCCATCTGAGCACACTTTGTATCCCTTTGGATACAAACGAAACTGTCCCTGTGCTAAACTTCCAGCGGCATCCTTGTAATTTCCCACTATTAAGCGGAATAGATTGGAGGGGACATGTTTATCTATAATGATCATCTCGAGCTCCATTTCCCTGCATCCCAGCTCTGGCTCTGAAGCAGAGGAGAGGAGAGGTACAGAGAGCTGTTTGGGCCGACGCAAACAGCATCCGAGCTTCACCTGGTAGTCGTGTTAGCAAGCTAGGCTCCACCATTAGATTATTACCAGCATGCCCTTCCCCGGTGATGCTGTACCCCCAGTTCCCATCTCTACGGCTGTCTGCCAGCCATTTTAAGGGAGATTTTGGGAGTGTGAAAAACAATCTAGCACTTCACTTAGAGGGTGTCGATGTTATCAGTTTAAAAAAAGGGTGAATGTGTGAAAATACATGGTAATTATTTCTGACTCAAAGTACATTTAATACCCAAGAGGGAAATAGCTAGTGATTCTGTTTGTATAGATTTCACTGTCTGACAGAATGAGGTTATGACTGTGTAGTCAGGAATTGTTTGGGAGGGTTCTCTTTTACAATATCAGTGTTGTAGCTCTGGCCTAATAGACAACCACCAAGTCCATGTCAGTCATCCAAGCCCCAAAACTCTCACGTTCCTCTGTATGCTATTTGACCAACCCAAAGACATATATTTCCAAACATACACAAGCATTTTGTTTCAGAGCAGTCCGAAAGTCATCATCTGTAAACTTGACCATAAAGTACATGTCGAGACAAAAGTTTTCCCCGGAGTCAAACTTTAAAATCAGGTCACAAGTCTTTTCTGACACGCCTTATCATAACTGTAACGACTTATCGTCCTAACCTTTCTCTGTCACTTTCATCCGTGGCCTCTTGTTCTGCGCTCCCTATGAATAAGTCATCAGGGCCTTTGGCTTATTGCTCATCGTTCCACCGCCTCCGTGGCCCTGTAAACCAACTGAAGTGTTTATGGGAGATAAGAGGCGGTGGAGGTTGCACACCCAATAACGCCTTTTATCATCCCACGTTCTGCAGCGATATACATTAGACGAGAGAGAGAGCCCATACTGAAGATGAATATTTAATTAGAGAAGTTTGTGGACCCAACATCAGAGGCATAATGGGGGGGGGATAAAAACAGCCATTGAAAAGGGCAGCATCTGCGGGATCTCTCGTTGGCCTTGTCTGGCGCTGTGCTGTGTCTGCCGGCGTCGATGGAGAGATAGGAGCCCTGTAACCTCAAAGCAATATCTGTAAAAATCCTTTTTAGAGAAGCATTGTAAGCTTTTCTGCAACACTTCAATGCCACAGGTTGTCTAGACTATTTAGAATAGATTTGAAATACATTTGTTCAGTTCATTGATTTTCTTGAGCTTTATCTGTGCAAGTCATGTCTACATTATCGGTTGAATTACTGCCAAAGTCATTAATTTACTCTGCTCGGATTTCCCGTAAGTCTAACACTACCCACGGAGCAGAAAAGGTTTACAAATATATATATTTTTTTAAATGAATGTGCCTTATTGGTCATGGTGACCATACGGAGGAAAACAGATGAAATGACAACAACAAATCTCGTCGCAATTACTCCAATTTTGAGCAACCAAGCCTTAGTTTACATAGACAATGGTCATCACCATACTTGGACAAGACAGGCAGACTCCAAAATCCTGAAAGTAAAACACCTAGCATAAAACATCCCCTACCTCTAGCCAGACCACGCCGTCCCTCTTGACATCCTATGATACTTAACCTTTGACAATATTCAACAGCAATTTTAAAAGGTTAGCATCGTAAGGCCATTCTATTCCTACTCCATAAAAATGTTACCTTTCAGACCTCTGAATAGGAAGTAGTTGAAAATGTAATTAGCCAAGCAGACATGTGCCAAAATACTCAGACAATGACTGGCGCTCCTATTCTCAGTCATCTGAATAATCATTGGTGAATTTTTTTTTTGAATTAATTACTCACTCTCCCAGACTGAGGAAGAGCGATTGTGGCCTCGATTGCATAATTTACCAAACTCCATAATTATCTCCACTCCACAGTGAATATGTAGTAGTCAAGGGGACTCGCATATAGTTCCTGTTTGTCCCTTTGACCGTTCAAAGCGTGATTATCGCCTGTAGAAGACAACATGACCAAAAAAAAAATACATGTTATGAGGGATTAATTGGCTTTGATTTTCACATAATTTTTTACACCTACAGTGTATGGAGTAAATCGTCAAGTAGCCATATGCCCCATATAACAGCCCAATGTTCAAACAAGTTCAGATATAGTATCACAGGTCTAAAACAATAGGAAAGACAGTAATAGCCTAGTGGGAACAGGGGGAAAGGGATGAAGCGATCCTCTTCTTCCCTGAATCTCCTATAAACCCTAAATGAACCATTCTGCATCACAAGCAAGCGCCAAAGCACTATTGGTATTTAACAAAGATTAGCTTTAAATTGATGATTAACCTTCCTAATCCTATGTGCACATTGAGAATAGCTCCACTTGTCTCTTGCAAGAGCCACACTAAAGAGCTGCAATATTGTCCGGGGGGAAAATTGAGGCTCAGCGGGCAAATTAGGAAGCAGCGTTATCTGTAAAATGGCGCTCCGGCGGATAATGAAGACGAATCTCCAGAATGGAGAGTCCTCTCATAACGAATCACAACAGAATCATTTCTCTCTCGCATTGGGGCATCTTTTAATAAAAGATCTACGTCTAATACATCCCATGACAATATTGCGGCCCTTATCTCACCAGGGAGCAGAATTAACATCAGGGAATGAACGCCTGCCATTGCTTACGCCGGCCGTATTAAGGACTAAATCGGACATTAAATGAGCAATTTCTTCATATTTAACTCAGACTGGGGAGGTAATGGTTTAATTTGCCGGGCAATGACTGTCCCCCGTGGATTTGGCTTTGCGTTCAA
Organism: Salvelinus namaycush; assembly: GCF_016432855.1. Classification (NCBI taxonomy): domain Eukaryota; kingdom Metazoa; phylum Chordata; class Actinopteri; order Salmoniformes; family Salmonidae; genus Salvelinus; species Salvelinus namaycush. Next base: position 10,525,482 of record NC_052328.1, on the reverse strand, counting down.
TCACAGTCTTCTGCCTACCACTGCTACGTTGTGTATACCTGCTCCCTCTCGTATACAATTTACTGGACCACATCCGTGTATACACTTCTGAAATGATCGAATATGGCACGAGCGGTGGGGAGAAAAAGGCATGGCTCAAGGCTAAGACGGCGCTGTCCATACAGACCCAAAGCAACGGACTTGAATCTTTCAGGTCCGCGGAAAGCACCAAGTCAAGGTTCTTTAGACTGTCACTCTGGCAAAAGGGTAGACCGTTTTAAAGCCACACTGAGATACGTCACAGGATGCTTTTCATAACCTGTGCACCTCACTGCTATCAACAGGTATCTCTTTAGATGCCTCTGCCTTGGGCCCATCCTGACCACCTTGTATGCCCATGACCCTTTTACCCATCTGGTACCCAGCCTACTGCTCAAACAATCTCCATACAAGTTGAATTACCCATACATTTTTTTATATACGAGGCCTTTATACAGATTAATTTCCCTATCCCAATGGCACCTTGTCACTGTCACTAACCCATACTGCACCACAATACGGAGTTCAATGGCAGGGCACAAACACTGAACTACAAGCCATTCATAAGAGCACAGCATGCATGTGGCTTGCCCTGAAGTTGATTGACCTTTTCACCTACATAAACCTCAGTGCTTATAAATAGCAAGTTTCAGTCTAACTCAAATCTTTTGCTCATTACAAATGTCAAATGCCACTCCTGGTGCCATGTGAGAACCAGTAGAGTTGACTGGTTGACATTGACCTTTTGCTATAATTTGTTGTTCTTTTAAAATGACTTTATTAAGTGCCAACAAAACCCCCTAAAACTTTTGATAAAAGCCCCTGCTGAATTACAAAGCTACCTCCCGATTTCATTTAAGAAATGAGTGACAACAGCTTGATCTTCACCTAACAGTTGCTATGACTACACCTCACACATGCATAATATGTGCATAAAGTGGCCCCTAAACGGTGTCCCTCCTAAATCACCTTGTCAAGGCGCCCAGACAAATGAATGCCCTTATCCTAAAATACATTTTAGAAAAGCCTCTGTGCTGAGCCTCAGTCAATTAAACATATTTAAATTAAAATCACTTCCCGTAAATTATTTCTTAAAATATTCCGAGGCCAAGAGAGTCAGAATATTGGCATACTTTATAAACATGAGAAGAAGAAAATATTTACAAATTAACTTACTACATCCATCACAAGGGTAACATATGTCTGGTGTCTACTCTGTAAGACACACACTTCATGAACAAATAATGTTGACACATAAGACCTGAACTCTGCCGAAATCCAAACAACCCCCCCCCTCTCAAAACTCGATCTCTGTGGCAGAAATGACATGGCACGGCTGCAACATGAAAAAGCCTGTATGCTACACAATACCCAATAATGAGGGATCTGCTTGACATGTACCTACTCATCTGACAGAGGAGATAGGGAGGGAACAAAAGGTAATGAATAAATTAGCTGCCAGTCATCAACAAGGGGAATGATACATCTACTTCATAACACATGGAAATTATGGCGTCTGCCGATCTCAGAATCCCTGATGAAAAAAATTACCCATAAAATACATTCTGAATTAGATGTCAGAGCCTCTTCCCCATCTACTGCGCCCTCACCCACTCCCTCTATCCCTTTATCCCATTATTCCAAAATGACAGCAAATTGAGCAGAACAAAGCCCATCGTCTGGTAGCAAGGATTGTAGAATGCATCTAGGAAACCTCATCAAAATCCATGTGCCTTTAATAAGGCTTTCCTCAGGCAAGAATTCAGACACTGGGCTTTTGATGCAACAGCATCGCGGCTCCCGAGCAACAAGAGACGAAAGACGGCGACAGTATCAATACTGCTTTTTCACGTGGTGTTTCCTGGTTACTGGTGCGAAGGCAGGCGAGCCGGCAGAGTGGGATCAGGCAAAGTGGGATCAGCCAGAGAGATAGATACAGTCTAAGTAGCAATACGCTCCACGCAACCCTGCCGTACTCATGAATAATGGAATTCTGTACAAATATGCAAATCTGGGCATTAGCCTAGTTATACCCCTGTACTGTTACTTACAGTGACTTATCTATTATTCATGAGCCCCCTATTGGAAAGACGGTCCGACAGCTAACTTCACGGTCTCCACAGTCACTAGCTAACTCGCGTCACAAAAAAGGGACAGAATAGCAGGGGAAGTGGCTACATGCTAAGGCTACGCAGCACTAGATCGCCGAAGACGTAAACAATTAGCATTGGATTCCACCACCACACTAAATTGCCATGCTACTTAAGATAAACAATTGCATAGATAGGCTTCCAAATCCTATAAGATAGCGGGATAGCGGGAATGAGCATGAAGTTAGTCGCTAATCCCCTGATTCTTCTCAAAGGCTGATACAAAGTGTTGATCAGTAATAAGTACACGGGGGATGGAAATGAAGGTTCTACAGGCAGGCAGAAAATAGGCCACTGTTCTGTATAACATTGCCATCATGATGTAAGCCTATGATGAACACTCCCTGTTGAATATAGTCCTACAATGATATGGTAGTCATCAACAAGGACCCACTAGTAGCACAGGTTGTTACTGGGTCCATGAGAGGTTGAAATCACAGGCCACGTGAGGCTACTGCCACGTTCAGCACAGGCCAGAAGCACAATGAATGAGTCACCACGGTTCTACGATGAGCAACCTAATCATTAGCTTCAATCGAAGTCAATTGTTGAGGACATATGACTGTTCAGATTTGAAAGAGAACCTGACATACAATACCTGTCCTCTCACCATGGCAACAGAACAGGCCACACCCCAGCCTCATATCCCTCCAGCATTCAAATATCCCTAAATAGCCAAATCAGGAAGATAGGCCTGCTTTTAACTGGAGAATATTAACTCCAGATTTTAGGGTTTGGAGATTGACTCTGGCACACATTACTGTTGAAAACACTGTTGATTTCATGATAGATACTCCACTTCCTGAGGGAGAATACCAAACATTTTCTCCCATACATTTTTTGGGAATACATTTACATGTTTAAAAAAAACTGTGCCATTCCTTCCACTAGTACAGTTATTATTTTAATTCAGCAAACACAACCTCATTTAATATTAATACCAATCTTGTGTTGTCTTTTATTGGTGTTGAAGAAAACTTGAAAAATATCATTTAGATCCAGTGAAATTGAATACAGTAACATGGAATACATCAAATGAAACCCGGGGGTTAATTTTTGTACACCAGAGATGCTTTCGCTCACAATCTCCCCCTCTTTCTCTGCAGTGCTGGATATTTGGTAGGAGTACCTTCTCCACTGCCTTATTTTGCCATTGCTTGCTTCTGCATTAGTCAAGTCTCTGTAGACTGCATTTGGTCAAACGTGTTAATGTGACATCCTGACACTGTAGGATTTAGAATGTCCCTCATGTGTTGGTAGGCCGGATCACACTAACATCCTGTTTTTAATAACTGAATTCCAAATAGACCCTAGCCCATCCCCTAGGCACTCCTGTGGATCTAAAAGAATTGGATAGGTGTAAGCAACAAGAGTGCCTAGGGGTCCATTTGGAATTCAGCATCTGAATCAGTCACCCTCCAGCTATTCTCCATATTAACCCATCCCCAATTCCCTTTGCTCTCTGCTCACCCCTGCATGCCCCGTCCTTGGCTACTATAGAAAAAAAAGAAAGCAAACAAACGTGACAATGATTCTGCTGCAGACAAACAATGAGCCATTCATGGTAATCAGTGAAGTACGAAAATAACGAGCTGAGCCCTACCCGCCATCCTGAGTGGTTGTCCATGAGGCAAAGCCTTGTCTTCTCAGACCTGCTGAAGTTCAGTGTGCTACTAACAACCCGCTCGCAATGGTTCCATCACAATACCTTGTAGGTTATGCTTCAGCCACAAGCTAGGACTGTTCTTGCAATGGACAGTGTCTTCTTTAGTCTAACCAGCGATCTAAACGTTATTAGGCATGGTGGAATTACTGACAAGGCATGCACGGCACATAGTTTGGGTCCCGGACCTCCAGGGAACCCCAATTGATTTTGTTATTCCCGCGCTCACTCAGATATCATATTAACATGGCATAAGTCATGGCAAAAATGTGAAAGATTGCAGGAAATTAGCTTAAAAAAAATAGATGCATCTCCACCCCATGGCAAAACGAGTAGAATTGCATGAGACTAGTTAGAAAATTGCTAAAATTATCTTCTGCGCCTCATGAAAAAGAAAAAGTGTAGAATTGCAGCAAACTTTCTTTAAAAACAGCATAATTTTCTCTACGCCCAATGGCAAAATGTGTAGAATAGCAGGAATTGAACTCAAACTAAAAATAATTATCGCTGCCATCAAAGGGGGGGGGGGGGGGGGGGGGGGGGGGCACTAAAACGTTTTCGCTAAGAGCCCCCCAAAAGGCTAGGGCCGGCCCTGCACACAGGACTAGATGCCAGATATGATTCATCTGGCTGATGCGTTTAATCTTAAACAGAAGACTTTAAAAAAAAGAAAGGTATTTTACCTTTCCAAAATCAAGCTGCATTCATTAGTCTACACCACCCACACTATTCTAATTACAGGCGGATGAGACAACCCATGGCAATAATGAATAAGCTTAGCCCTGTAATAAGTGATATAGGAAGCTCCTGGCTCATCTTAAAGGAAAACTCGACACAAACTATATTTTGGTTTACAGTCACTAAACGTTTTGCGTGTCAGCAGAATAATTGAGGGAGTGCAATCTCTCATTGAAGCCCCCTTAACCAACCACCTAGAGAAAAATGATGATAATGTCCCCCAAGTCCCAATATTCATGAACTGAAATAGACAGCAGGAACGGTGCTCTCACACAGGGTAATAAAGGTGATGGAAAGATCACACCACCGTCGTAAAACTCAGCACACATCTGCACAGGTGCACTCATGCCCTTCTGAACACACAGCCTATTGTTCTCGTGAAATCCATTCCTAGTTGGTACGACTCTCTCACCCCAGTTTCATCAATCAGCAAGGCTTACATATTATGTTAAAATAGAGGAACTGTGGACGCTACTGCCCCAGCAACAGATGTACTGTTACGGAGTGTCGGCTAGCCTAGCACAATCCTTTAACATCCATGGCCATTGTATGTTATGTTCAGAGTAAAACTGGCTCCGGCAGCCAAAACACCCAAATACTCCATCTAAACGTGAATTAATTTCTCAATTGTGATATGGTTCTAGAAACATAAAGCTCTCTTACTTTCATAACACATCAGAATCATCTTAGAAGTTTGTAACAAAATTATCGACAGCGAGAATGAATGGTGCTAGTCAAGGAACTATTGAGGCCTGGACAAATATATTTGACTCTAAAGAATAAGCTCAGCTGAAGCACAATGCGTACAAATAAAACAATCTATACAGCACCAGTCTAAAGTCTGGACTCACCTACTCCATCCGGAGTTATTCTTTCTTATTTACATTGCAGAATAATAGTGAAGACGTCAAAATGATAAAGTAACACATATGGAATCATGTTTTAAACCCCCCCCCCCCCCCCCCCCCCCCCCCCAAAGAAGTGTTATCAAAATATATTTTAGATTCTCCAAAGTAGCCACCCTTTGCCTTGATGACAGCTTTGCACACTCTTGGCATTCTCTCAACCAGCTTCATGAGGAAAGCTTTTCCAACAGTCTTGAAGGAGTTCCCACATATGCTGAGCACTTGTTGGCTGCTTTTCCTTCACATTGCAGTCCAACTCATCCCAAACCATCTCAATTGGGTTGAGGTCGGGTGATTGTGGAGGACAGGTCATCTGAGGCATCACTCTCCTTCTTGGTCAAATAGCCCTTACACAGCCTGGAGGTGTGTTTTGGGTCATTGTCCTGTTGAAAAACAAAATGATAGTGGGACTAAGCACAAACCAGATGAGACGGCGTATCGCTGCAGAATGCAGTGCTAGCCATGCTGGTTAAGTGTGCCTTGAATTCTAAATAAAAATAACAGACAGTGTCACCAGCAAAGCACCCCCACACCATCACACATTCACGGTGGGAACCACACATGCAGAAATCTTCCGTTCACCTACTCTGCGTCTCACAAAGACATGGTGGTTGGAACCAAAAATCTCAGATTTCCACCGGTCTAATGTCCATTGCTCTTGTTTCTTGGCCCAAGCAAGTCTCTTCTTATTATTGGTGTCCTTTAGTAGAGGTTTTCATGCAGCAATTTGACCATGAAGGCCTGATTCATGCAGTCTCCTCTGAACAGTTGATGTTGAGATATGTCTGTTACTTGAACTCTGAAGCATTTATTTGGGCTGCAATTTCTGAGGCTGGTAACTAATGAACTTATCCTCTGCAGCAGAGGTAACTCTGGGTCTTCCTTTCCTGTGGCGGTCCTCATGAGAGCCAGTTTCGTCATAGCGCTTGATGGTTTTTATAACTGCATTTCAAACTTGAAATTTTCCGTATTGAAGGACCTTCATGTCTTAAAGTAATGATGGACTGTCATTTTGCTTTGCTTTGCTTATTTGAGCTGTTCTTGCCATAACATGGACTTGGCCTTTTAACAAATAGGGCTATCTTCTGTATACCACACTTACTTTGTCACAACACAACCGATTGGCTCAAACGCATTAAGGAAAGACATTTCACAAATGAACTTTTAACAAGGAAAACCTGTTAATTGAAATGTATTCCAGGTGACTACCTCAAGAAGTTGGTTGAGAGAATGCCAAGTGTGCAAAACTGTCATCAAGGCAAAGGGTGGCTACTTTGAAGAATCTCAAACATAAAATATATTTTGATTTGTTTAACACTTTTTTGGTTACTACATGATTCCATGTGTGTTATTTCATAGTTTTGATGTCTTCACTATTACTCTACAATGTAAAAAATAATAAAAATAAAGAAAAACCCAGGGGATGAATAGGTGTCCAAACTTTTGACTGGTACTGTATATACAAACAATATATCTCTCACACACACATCCAAAAGTATGTGGACAACGCTTCAAATGCTTGGATTCGGCTATTTCAGCCGCACCCGTTGTTGACAGGTGTATAAAATCGAGCACACCGCCATGCAATCTCCATAGACAAACATCACCACTAGAATGACCTATACATAAGATTTCAGTGACTTTCAACATGGCACCGTCATAGGATGCCACCTTTCCAACAAGTCAGTTTGTCAAATTTCTACCCTGCTAGAGCTGCCCCGGCCAACTGTAAGTGCTGTTATAGTGAAGTGGAAACTTATAGGAGCAACAATGGCTCAGCCGTGAAGTGGTAGGCCACACAAGCTCACAGAACGGGACCGCCGAGGGCTGAAGCATTAAAAAAAATTTGTCTGTTCTCGGTTGCAACACTCACTACCGAGTTTGAAATTGCCTCTGGAAGCAACATCAGCACAAGAACTGCTTTACAAAATGGGTTTCCATGGCCGAGCAGCCGCACACAAGCCTAAGATCACCATGCACAATGCCAAGTGTTGGCTGGAGTGGTGTAAAGCTCGCCACCATTGGACTCTTGAGCAGAGGAAACGCGTTCTCTGGAGTGACCAATCACGCTTCATCATCTGGCAGTTGGAAGGACGAATCTGGGTTTGGCGGATGCCAGGAGAACGCTACCTGCCTCAATGTATAGTGCCAACTGTGAAGTTTGGTGGAGGAGGAATAATGGTCTGGGGCTGTTTTTCATGGTTCTGGCTAGCCCCCTTAACGGTAGGTAGCCTAGTGGTTAGAGCGTTGGGCCAGTAACCGAAAGGTTGCTGGATCAAATCCCTGAGCTGACAAGGTAAAAATCTGTCGTTCTGACCGAGCAAGGCAGTTAGGCACTGTTCCCTGGGCGAGGTGGATGTCGATTATGGCAGCCCTCCGCACCTCTGATTCAGAGGGGCTGGGATAAATGTGTAAGACACATTTCAGGTGTACAACTGACTAGGTATCCCCACAGACGATTCTGTGCTTCCAACTTTGTGGAAACAGTTTCCTATTTCAGCAGGACAATGCCTCCATGCACAAGCAAGATCCATACAGAATTGGTTTGTCAAGATCGGTGTGGAAGAACTTGACTGGCCTGCACATAGCCCTGACCTTAACCCCATCAAACACCTTTGGGATGAATTGGAACGCCTACTGTGAGCCAGGCCTAATTGCCCAACATCAATGCCGACCTCACGAATGCTCGTGGCTGAATGGAAGCAAATCCCCACCGCAATGTTCCAACATCTGGTGGAAAGCCTTCCCAGAAGAGTGGAGGCTGTTATCGCAGCAAAGGTGAGAAAAACTCGATATTAAAGCACATGATTTTGGAATGAGATGTTCCACATACTTCTGGCCATGTAGTGTAAATATATACATACAACAAAAATATAAAACACAACGTGTGAAAGTGCTGGTCCCATGTTTCATGAGCTGAAATTTGTTTACATCCCTGTTAGTGAACATTCTATTTCTTGTCAAGATAATCCATCGACCTGACAGGTATGGCATATCAAGAAGCTGATTAAACAGCATGATTATTACACAGGTGCACCTTATGCTGGGGACAGTAAAAGGCCACTCTAAAATGTGCAGTTTTGTCACAACACAATGCCAACGATGTCTCAAGTTGAGGGAGAGAGCAATTGGCATGCTGACTGCAGGAATGTCCACCAGAGCTGTTGCCAGAGAATTGAATGTTAATTTCTCTACCATCTGCCGCCTCCAATGTCATTTTAGATTATTTGGCAGTACATCCAACAGGGCTCACAACCGTAGACCACGTGTAACCACACTAGCCCAGGACCTCCACATCTGGCTTCTTCACCTGCAGGATTGTCAGAGACCAGCCAACCGGACAGCTGATGAAACTGTGGGTTTGCACAACCGAAGAATTTTTGCACAAACTGTCAGAAACCTTCTCAGGGAAGCTCATCTGCATGCTCGTCGTCCTCAACAGGGTCTTGACCTGAATGCAGGTCGGTGTCGTAACCGACTTCAGTTGGCAAATGCTCACCTTCGATGGCCACTGGCACGCTGGAGAAGTGTGCTCTTCACAGATGAAACCCGGTTTCAACTGTAGTGGGCAGATCACCAGGATGGAAGCTGAAAATGTCCCAGTTCTTCTATGGCCTGCATACTCACCAGACACGTCACCCATTGAACATGTTTGGGATGCTCTGGATCGAAGTGTACGACACTGTTTTCTAGTTCCTGCCAATATCCAGCAACTTCGCACAGCCATTGAAGAGGAGTGGAGCAACATTCTACAGGCCACAATCAACAGCCTGATCAACTCTACGCGAAGCAGATGTGTCGCGCTGCATGAGGCAAATTGTGGTCACGCCAGATACTGACTGGTTCTGATCGACGCCCCTACCGTTTTTTTGTTTTTAAAGGTATCTGTGACCAACAGATGGATATTTGTATTCCCAGGCACGTGAAATCCATAGATGTGGGTCTAATACATGATTATTATTATTATTTATTTATTATTATTATATTACATATTAAATGCATTTCAATTGACTGACGTTCTTATATTAACTGTAACTCAGTAAAAAAGATTTTCCAAATGCAAAATATACACTCAATGTGCACTGTTTTAACACAGTTGCAGCCAACAGTATATTTCAGTTACAACAGAGCTATATAGCTAATTAGAACAGCGGTGCGCCTCTCTCTTCCAAGCCATAGTCATGTTACCTTTTGTTTTTAGAAAATGATTTCTCAATGATATGAAAGTAAAGTTCCAAAGGTTTTCTAAACTGTAATGCAAGCTATGATTATTGTGCAGACAGAGCGTTGGGACTGTTGTAGGCTACACATTGGCTGTGCCCTCAGCAATGCTTCAATTGAGAACCCAATAATAGGCTTTTTGGGGTGGAGAGCTGCTGCTGCCCGGGAACGACGACTTGATTTATGCAATTAAATCGCAATCATTTGGAATGCTCGATTGCTGACACAGACATGGCCATTTACCACTTAATGCCCAATTAT